>NW_024530932.1:512978-1231512 GCF_017590135.1 Pyrgilauda ruficollis | reverse complement strand
GGGGGGGGGGGGGGGGGGGGAAGAAAGGGGAACTAGGTGCTGTTTGTGATCAATAATACCCAGTTTAGTTCCTCAAGTGGTATACACAGGTATTTTTGCGTTTACTGCTATCTGACTGAAGCAGAAATACCAGGAAAAGACTAACAGAACACGCCTTGTATCAATACAGTAGCAGCTGCAACAGCATTGCAGAAGAAGTGGAGAATTTTAGAGTGCTGCCAATAAAGTCTTTTCATCTCAAGTCTGAGCTTACAGAACCTTCTAACTTGTACAACAATCTTTCCAAAAGGCATCACTGAGATAACACGCATGATTAATGTATGGTGGAAGAATTTGTGTGACTCCTGGTTTCAGTCCACTCCTAAGATCAAGATTAGCAACTGAAAAGGGTTCCAGCTAAGAAATTTTAAGCGGCCTTAATAGTCTTATGAAAACAAACAAACAAACACAAAAAAAGAGCAGAGATATAACAGCATAAATTCCAGGTAACAAAGGTAAGTGCGTTGGCCTGACTGACAGACTGATGGTGGGAAATGCTTCTGCCCTGCCTGTGTCCATGAGCAGCTGTGGGCTCTGACTGCAGGTGAGGATTTTGCAGAGGTGGCAGTGGATGTGTGTTTGTAAAGTTCCATGGCTTCAGCTTTCCACGACATGACTGAGGGATGAGCAGATTTGCCCAGCCTCCAGCAAAAGGCAGAGTCTGCCAAAACAGCACTAGGGAGCTCTTACTGGTATATGTCCTTTTTACTAAGACTTACAAAGAAATTAATTTTGCAGGGTGCTGGCCACAATCTTGATAAGATTGAGCTTGTCCCCTCACACCATTAATGAGAGCACACCAATCAACAGTGTGGCTAATTGGTCCTCAGCTCACTGCTTCATCTTCCTGGCAGGTGAGGCTCTCCTCCATCCTCTTTCTATTACCCTGTTCTGAATTTCATTTCTGGCCTCTGGTTTGTGAACAAAGATTGCATCATTGCATCATAACAGCAGTTAATTAAAAATGAAAACCCACCCAAATCGATTACAACAAATCAAATTACTCTTAGGACAAAAATGCAGCAATGACTATTGCAGAGAAATATATGAAAAAGCTGTCTTGATGGTTCAGTATTTATAGTGGCCAGCAGCCACTGTAAATTCCTGAGTATAACAGGAAACAAACAGCATGTGTGAAATGATCTCATCTCGTCAGGGTGCTGATTTTATGAGCACTTCTGTTGGTGCTTATCTTCAGACATGTAGATAGATCTACATGTGATCTGAACATAACAGTTTTGAAGACAGCAGGAAGAGCCCTGAATAAATGCAGAGGAAAAAAAAAAAAAAAAAAAAGTAAAGGAAAAAGGAAATTGTCAGGGAAATGAAGAAAAAAGTTAAGGGGCAAAAAAATCCCTTCGTTTGGTGGGTTTTGTTTAGATTTTATTTCATTTTTCTTTCCCCTTGTAAGTGAGAGAAACTGTCCCCTAGTAGCGTCATTTTTGCAAGCAAACTGTGTTCTCACACGTGTGGTCTGACAGTGAGAGAGACCCCAGCAAGGCTTGTGGTGTGAGAGGAAGGGGCAAGCTCAGGCTTGAGACAGAAATGAAGGTGTTGGAGAGCCAAGATTTTTATGGAGGAAGCACAGCAGAGAGGTGATAGAGAAGGCAGGAACGCACCACTACTTTAAACCGTGGCCACAGGCACAAATAATAAGACCTAGGATGTAGTATTAGGTTTTAGAGTTAGGTCTCTGCTCAAAGCAATGCATGGTATAGCTGGTAGAGATGCCCACTGTTCAGGTCCCTTGTAGGCTTTCATTCACACAGAAGTACAACCACCAGGAGGTAAATTAAAAGAAAAGATTTAACGTACCTTACAGGTCTTTGAGGGTGAAAAATTCCAGCAGCGAACCATTTTCCAGTTCACCTGATTGCTGAGTTCCCAAGGAAGAAGAGCCAAAGAAAGACAGAGGAGAGATGAGCAGGGCTCCCTTCAAGAGACAGGTGTGTTTGAGCAAAGGTGAGACTACAGGGAAAAAGGAAAAAAAGAAAGAAAACAGACTCTTGCAAAGGTACTGGGAGATACTGGGGTTCCAGGGATGGCTGTGGGGTGCTGGTGCAGACACAGTGGGATTTATACCTGCAGATAGGATACCTGGATGAGAAATGGTCTTGTTACAAAGGGAATTTTTGAAGCTTTTTACCAGGAGTGTGTTCTTAACAGCACTGAAAATACGGCTGGATGGAGCAATGACAGCCAGCATAAATCACCAGAGGGCAGCTAATTAACAGCAGTGAGGGACGCAGCCCAGTATTTCAGCTGTTGTAAGGTGCTCTGCTTTATCTAGCAAGGACGTTAAGATGCAGTGATGAATTGACACTATTTAAAAAGTTTCCTTGTTTTTCTTCATATGTCTGTTGGGATGGGCTGGTCTGACCACTCTGACTGATTCTCTGAAAAGTAAATGTGTTTGGAGGGCTCTGCCTATGCTGGGGGACAATAATCTTTCCCTAATGAGAAAGACCCTGAAAAAGGCTTTTTTTTTTTTTTTTTCCCCTAAGTCTGTGTGTTGAAGAGAGGAGGCTGCTATGACATTTATTTCTATATCTGACTCCCTCCTGTCCTTCCTTAAGAACATATTTCCAAGCTGGTCAGACTCACACACATGTAAGTGAGGTGGCAGATATGTTAGGATACAGGCTTCATGGGACCTGGGGCCCAAGCAGGGGCAGGAAACCAGTGCTGACCTTTCTCGGCAGTATGTGCTTTGCTAGATACCAAAGAATCAAATCATAAGGTTGTTGCTGTCTCTGCTTCCCAGACAGGAGCAGAAGAAGTTGCACTATTCTTAGGGAAAAAAATTAGGATTATAATGAGGATGCTGGAAAAGGTGTGGGTTGTCTTCTCCAGAATTTCCTCCCATGGCTAAGGGAGGGTGAGAAAAGATGCATGACTTTCCTTGAACAGTAATGCCTAGGAGCCTCAGATAAAGCTCTCATTTAATTTTCTGTTTATGCATCAGATGGCTGCAGGCTTCATAAGACTTTGAGCATCCTTTAAGGAAAGGTGTTTATTTGGGGCAGGTTGTTTTATAAGGCCGATGGTTTGGGTTTTTTGTGAGATGAGGAGCAGCAGTGTCCAGAGGATCAATCAGAGAGTTGGCAGTTTTAAAGAACAATTGGACTGAATGTCAGCAATGCTCACAAGTGCAGCTCCTAAATGCACATAAATGTTTGTGGAAGAACTTCAGACTAATAAACACAAAGTGCTTGTTTGTTTCTTTTTTTATAAACAAAGAACACTAAAGGAAAATTAACATGATTGGAGAAAATAAGGAGATGAACTTGAACAGCTTGCTGCAGTAAATGGATTTTGTCAGCTTTAATGTATGTGCCAGTGACACTTCAGGTATAAATGAGGACTTGAGAAGCTCTTAAATCTGAAGATGGAAGCTGATGAAACGTGATATTCTTCTTGTATTTAAATTAGGTTTAGCAACTACTAGATGATCACTTAAACCCTATCTGAGCCATCATTTCCATGTCTTAATAGTCCTTATTTTCTCCAGCTATTTTGAAGGAATTTATTGCTATTGTCCTATTAAGCACCTTCACTGAATTAATTTTTGGGCTAGCATTGTTAACTTTGGATAAAGGTAAATATCAAGATCTCTGTGTGAAGATAAAAGATGACCATGTTTTGCACACAACAAATAAATAGAGAAAAACCTCACATGCAGTGTAAACATTTCAAAGTAATTTGATAATAATTCTTTTTGCTAAAACAAACAAGCCATCAAGTATTGTGTTATATGTGTGTTGCCTCTATATGATGTCTTTATGGAGAACTGAAGATTTTCCTGGCCTGCTCTGTTTAGTTCAGCTTGGTCTTCACTGATTGTGAGACCTTTTATTTTTCACAGGTATTTTCTTTTCATGTCTCTGAGGAGAGGCAGGAAGAGGATAAATATCTGCTGCAACCTAAATGACAGCACGGTTTGTTGGTACAGAATAAAAGCCTGAAGTTTTTCAGCATGCAGTGAATAGATCAATGAGTATTTAGAAGCAGAAAGAGCCTCCCTGGTTATCCAGGTTCATCCCTGCAGGCTGTAAGTTGTGAGTGATTCTGCTACCTGTCCTTCTGGTAGAACTTCTTTTTCCCCTCTTGCAATTAAGTCAGGACAGGGGACTGTTTGAAAGCACGACGCTTTTTTCACTTCTTTGTGGAGACAAATGCCTGTTGGCTGCCTGGGAGTGTGTTTGGGTCAGCCCCTGGGGCTGCAGCTGCTGCCCTCAGAGATGCCAGCCTGCCCTGGTTAATCCTCTCCCACCTGGACATCACTGTACCTTCCACCCTGCCTCAGCCAAGAGCAGCGTGGTCAGCAAAGGGTGGCTGCTCGCACTGTGCTTAGCTGCAGTGTTGCCCCAGTGGGGAGAAGGAGGGGAGGCGAGGGGCTCTAACCTCTCCAGACAGCAGAACTGCTGCCAAGAACTGATGTGGCCAGGCTCACCCTTCTTTTGAGGCAAACAGCAGTGCATACACAACACAAAGGAAGTTTTCATATAAGTGTACGTAAATCTGCCAGGCAAGAGGATGAAGAGAAACTTTCTCTCTGAGATCCTTACTTAGGAGCAGGATCTGTCTAAGGCACTGGCAAACTTCTCCAGAGAAACGTGCCTCTTGCTAAATAAGACACAGGAATAATTCCTAGTGCACTGCTTGGGCGATTGTTCAGATCTGAAGCACTTTTTATTAGGCCCTTTAATCTGGATTTAGAAACTACAAACTCCTTGAATGTCCGTGTCTTAGGTGGAATTTCTTCCCCCCCTCCCACAGCTCTCCGATCCCTGAATATCACTGTCTTCCAGGAGAACTGGTTGAAATTTTAAGTTGCTGAAAATAAAGGCTAGAATAGTTCTGCTGCTTGGTATAGGCTGTGGGTTGCCCAATTTATGCTTCAGGGTCCCTAGGAAAGTGGCAGCAGGTATCCTTTGCCTGTGTGACAGAGCTGGGAAAGATGAGATGCTCTTAGTCCTGAAGAATTCAAACAGGGAGCCAAAAGATAACTGAGGATCTTCCCCTTGCACTCTCTGTACACACTCTCCCAATGCTGTAGAGAGAGTTTAAAGCAGGGCTAGATGAACTGAGCTTGTGGATAGTCAAGATTTAATTCCGAGCCCAGCACAGGATACGTGAACCACGTTCTTTGCTATGTAATAATTTCTAATTACTAGAGCCATTCACTCCTAATTCTTAGTCTACTTGTTAAAATTATTAGCTTGCAACTCCTCTGTTACAGAATGGTCCTAGAAGAAGTATTTTATTTGCAGTTGCTTAACATTAACAAACAAATTACCTGTCCCTGCTCTTTGCAATGATAACCTAGCAAGGACAGCATTTGCCACAAACTACTTCTGTGCTAGTTGCTTCCAGTAAAACTTTCGTCAGATTAAAGGATCAAATGAGGTTTTGCTCTGTCAGCAGGAGGAGTTAAAAGAAACTGGCATGTAAACAATGAACAGTTATGCTGGGAATTAACTTCCAAGGAGAGGACAAACTCCTTCAGAATATAACCAGGAGGAAATTAATGTTAGGCAAATGGATAAGGTTTCTCACAACCATATCCAAGTCAACCAGAATGCTCAATTTCCCTTCTCCATCTTGCAGTTGAAATTTTTACTTCTCTTCCAGCAAAAGTCCAACATGTCAAGTCCCTGCTCAGTGTAAGCACATGGATTTTATGGCCTTCACAGTATTGCCATTGCTTTCCCCCCCTCATTTTAAGAGCAGAGGAAAAAGGAAAATTGTGAAAAAGGAGGCTAATTAGAGAAAATGGGCTTAATTTGGGAGCCACAGGTACCTCTTTTGTAAGCTTTTGTTGAGCTTGTGCCCGCAGTAAATTTATACAAGCTTTAGAGAGATGGTAAATCTCTGTTTGCTATGGCCTGCTTTAAATGGGGAGCTTTCAGCACTACTTTGCTCATAGCTAAGGACACAGATGAGGTAATAAAACCAACAAGTCCTGGGAAATACCCACTCAGCTGTGAGAAACATTTCCTTGAACCCCCTGGTTTTTTGGATCCATATAAAACAGCTTTTATTGTTTCAATAAGATGCATGGTAGCTACATCACTGTGGGTTTAACAAGGGCTGTTGTGAGGTTTGATTCCTCAGCTCTCTGCTGCCTTCTGTCTTGCCAGTCAGGCATTTCAGGCCTCTTTCAAAAAGAATGTCATTTGTTATCACAATTTCACCCTGCAGGTCCTGGCCAGCCTAACTGTGGAAGGTTTCATTGTGAGAATTGAATGCTGATCGAACTGAGCCGCCCCAGCTGAATGAAGCGTGACCCGCATACACCTCTCCATTGAGCGGGAGTCACTTAGGTGAATTACTATTAAAACGGCAAAAATCAGACGATGCAATCACATTTACAAACTGTAGCTGTATTTGATGGAGGTATCTAATTAGACAACCAGGATGCAGTGTTGTGACTTGCACAGTGCTGAGGCAGAGCAGGAGCACACTCTGACGGGTCCACTTTTCAACAGGGCCAACCCACATTGAATGGGATGAGTGTGTGGGTTCCTCTGAGGCACAAGCTCACCAAAGAGGGGAGCCAGTAGCAAGTCAAATTGTCAAATCCACTACTGCTTGCTAGCAGCAGCGTGTGTGCTTTTACCCCAGTTAGGGACAGGAGTAATGTGTCATGACCTGAAACCTCAAACCAAGGCTACACCTTTGGCACCCCCCTGTCCAAACTGCACAGCAATTACACATCCACTTGATCTGGAGAGGTGAGAAATACCTGTCACTTGAAAGAGCTTCAGCTGAATGTGAACAGCCCAGCATGTTTCTGCCTGGATATCATTGCTTGGGAAAAAGGTCTGCTAATAGTTTTAGCTGATACCACTCATAGCCTGGCAGCTCTGGAATTACCATTTTGAGAGCCTCACTTAGGTCTCTGGTGTCACCCTAATGACTAACACATTAGCAGCTCTGAAAATCCATGTGCAAAGGAATTACCTGCCTAAAGAGCACTGTTTTGTGTTAGTATCCAAGAGCTGAGACACAATTACTGAATGTTTAGTGTCTTGTCATCTCTAGACCACCACTGTGAAAGTGGAGTAAATTATACCTGCTGGATAAGAAGGCATAGATTGATTGCAAAGGGTGAGAGGTCTCTGTGTGGTTTGTATTAAATTTGTTATGCCTCTTAGCAAGCGTGCTGGAGCTGCATGGGAAGCAATCTTGGCATAGGATGGGGATGACCAATGGCACTTCATGGTCTTGTGCCACTGAAAAACTGCAAAAGTTGTTTCTGCCTGTAGAAGAAAAAGCCACAAACCCCAAATCAAAATTCATATCCCTGCTAAATACTAAAATTCTCCCTCAGCCTAGGATAGCAGTAGTATCAGCTGCCAGGTAAATCTGTATGCTGAAAAAAAGCTCTGCCACTGAACTTCAGCCATCCACTGGTATGGACAACTGAATTTCCTTTATGAACAACCAAATGGCTATGCTTCCCTGACACAGGGGAGGTGGCAGTCTTCCCCGTTCCAAAAAAAAAGAGGTTTTAGCATGGCATGGATTTTATTAAAATATTTGGCTCTTTAAAAGAAGTTCACCAGTCAGGCTTGAGCCTAAAAAGCAGATGTGGTAGATGTAAATGAAATAGAAATAGTAAAGAGTTCAACAGTGACAGATGGGCTGAGCCCAGGCTCTGGAGGCAACTCAAAAAAATAATCAGATTGAAAAGTTGAAAGAATTAAGACTTCTTACATTTGCAGACAAAACTGGAGTCAATCAATATGTTTATTTATTTTTAAAATAAAAGTTCGGTTAAGATTTCCATACCTTCAAATAAAAAAATAGAAGCTGCTCTGGCATGTTTTTTTGTTTTGTTTTTGTTTATTTGTTTTTGGTTTTTGTTGTCTTTTTAAATAAAACCTCCTCATCTGAGCACAGCATTAGTAACTACTGTAATTCTGAAAAAAACATTTGAGGAAATGTTTGTAAGGTCTCAACAGACTCAAGGCAAGATTGATTTGGGGAAATGACAAATGGCCATTAATCCAGGAAACTCTGGCCCTTTAATGAAATGGCTTAAAGAGCAGCACAGGAAAAGATGATCAAAGGCAGATCCTTTCTTAGTAACTACAAATGTGGAGCAGAGATAAGAAGAGTGAACAAGTGTCTGATTGCCTTTTACAATGAGATTATTACTCTGTGTGATCATTAGATATGAATGAGGTCTTTTAATCACTGTTGCTAGGTCTGGTCATTGCCCATCGGCTGAATTCTAACAGAGGTGTGGTGTAATTTATTTAATATTAATAAAGACATTCCCTCCCTCACCAAATAACTCACTATCTGTTTTGACTTGCAGAGCAATGGGATGGTGCTGTCTGCCAGCTTTTGGCCATTGCTTTTGGCTAGTGAATGAATCATGAAACCTTTACCACTTTGAAATTTCTGCAGAGCAGCAATTTACAATTTCCTCATTGAGCTACCTCTGTGCAAATCTCATCCTTTATCCCTCAGTTCCTTGAAGTATAGCATTTTCTGTAAGACACTCTGAAATCTTGAATTCTGCCATCATAAGCTGCTGTCCACAGTTGGGCCCTGTCACACTGGTAACTACTGGTGTATCAGGGACTACTGGATTTCTAGGTGCTATGGGGTCCTGCCCCATTCTCAGCTTTCCACTTTGCAGCTGCCCAGGTTTTCCTTACAACTGGCTATTCCACCACTATTCCACCATCTCTTTGCAGCACCCTGCGTCAGTGTGTATTTCCATAGCTTGACACTTCTGATGCATATGAGGTGTCTTGTGCACCCCTCTCCTGGGACTCTGATGGACAGCAGACATCCTGATTATTAATCTTTTATCCAACTGCTATTCAAATTCATTCTCAAATGCCTCATTACATCATTTGTACAGCCACACTAATTAAACATGATACTTCTCATGGTTTCCAAGCGTCAGTTTGGCATGTTCCACTTCACTGCAAAACCTCTCTCTCATCATGCTGGTCTCACTGTTGCAATCCCTGCAACTACCTTCAGTATTTCCTGCACTTCTCAGTCCTGACTGAGCACCAAACTTGTTGAATCTGTCCTGTAGTGGAAGTGAGAGAGATAATGGACATTGTCTCTGCATTACTGGCATTTGACATTTTGTGATAACAGCTCCCTCTATCAGCTGCCAGAAGGCACTGAATAATAATACTGGGAAAAGAGCCATTCTCTCTAAAAACCTGCAAAATTATCCTAATAAAATCAGTAATGAGATCTAGTTTTAAAATAACACACATCCCTCTCCTGCATACAGATAAAATGCAGACCTCCATTGACATCCAGTGGATGCCAAATTCATTCCACATTGTGTCTTGAAGATTGACTTTAAAGCATTATCTGTTGCTTTTCTTAGTGCTCCTCATCTTCAAATTCTTTTGGAGCACCTGAACAGAAAGTTAATATGTTGTGAAAGAAATGCAGTATGTATGGGTTCAGTTGATTTAAAGTACAGAATATAAATGTTCTTGTATTCTGGATGCTATTAATTAAAAGGATTACTGACAGCAGTGGTTTCCAAAGAGGAATTTCCAATTTGAATTTAAAAATCGAATATGTTGGTGGAGAGAAGTGCTTTTTTATCACAAAAATTAATAGCAACTTCCCTGATGTAGCTGACAGTTTGCCTTTACCTCCAAAGAAAATTGTGTTATTTTGCATGGCTGTACAGAGATAGTTACAATGCTAAGCACAAAGTTGCTATATAGGTTTGCTAAGTGCTCACAGTATAAAATAACATATATGCTAGAGCTCTCTTTATCTTGTGCCATAGGTCAATAACTTTTCCCACCAGATGAGAGTAGAATTTAATTATTTTAGGAAGGGCCAACTTGACCTCACAGATTGTAGTCACATTGCAGCATTTGGAGACAGATTTTCTATGGTGGCTATATTTTTCTCCCTGAAGTCAAAATCATTCAATCTTAAAAGATAAGTAATGATTATTCACCCCCTCCTTGATGATGTTTTTACACATAATCTCTGAGCTATGTACACTTAAGTAGAACTGGCAAATGCAGTAGGCGTGATACAAATTTTTGGTGCTAAAATCTAAAATCTACCCAAAATATTTGCCCTTGCCTAACAGAGGCTGCCTTAGAGTTTGACTGCAGTCTCTGGATGGCTATTATTGAAACCATTCAGGAAAGCTGGAGATCTAAATCCATCAGAGAGTTTTGGAAGCCTCAAAGAATTTCAAAAGTGTGAGGCTGAGTTCAGACCTGGCACAGGGCTTTTTGCTGTTCATCCACCCGTGGAGCAATTCCAGTTTAGATGCCATGAGATGGCTCTGTTGTATATTGACATCAGGGACTGAGACAGGGAGGGCTTAACCTGGGAGTTTCTGCACATTAACCCTCAGGGTTAATGCAGGGATTGATGCAGCAACACCTAGTGCTGAGCCCACAGAACACACTTCAATGCAGGCTCTGTAACAAGAGGGCAGGAGAAAACATTTTTGTTGTGCTCTCCGCATACTGCAGTGCTCAAAGTGACAAAGGCAATGGTACACGTTTCTAATCCTGAGTTTCTCTTGCAGTCATTTTCATGTGTATTATTGGGACAGCTTGAAGGAAAAATAGGGTGATGTATTGTATGCTACTAGGATGCCATTTTTATCCTCCCTTTCATCTCATGGTCATTCTCACTTTTCTTTCTTCCACATGGTTTTACCTGCACTTCTCACATCCTGCAACTTAGGCCTAGCTCAGGTATCAAAAATAATTTCAGCTCTAGTTCTTGATTAAGAATTTTAGTCCAGTTTTAGTTGCTCTCAGTAACTGATATTATTTCTAGTAGCATTTATTGTTAAAACTAGACTTTTTCATATTTCCTAATAAACTAGAAATAAAAGTTCCTGCTATTTCCTTGTAAAACCTACAGCTATGAGGTGCAGCTTAAGTCTCTGCAAAATACACAAAATGAGAAAATAGTTAATCTCTGGATGCAGCAGCCAACATACTGTGAAATTCAACTTTCTGATGGCAACAATATAATTCCATAATATTACTACTCTTTATATAGATAAGCTTTTTAGTTACAGTTCTGTTCTAGTTATACCAAAATCATGTGTTAATTTTTCTTAATGGAATGGCCAGTTTTTCAAGTGAACAGTGTTTTTGTTAGGAGAAATACTGCTGCTTGGTATTGAGCAGTAGAGGCTGTGGATCACAGATTAAATTTCCTTTTCCTGAAGAAACTCTTCTAATCCATAACTTTTGGAAGAAAATCACCCAATGAGGAGTAGCAGGAATGAAATGACTAAACAAAATGAAACAAAACTAGTCAAATGAACTTAATCTGTTAAAAATGGAAGGTGGGAGTAAACCACCTCTTATCTGAGTTTTTGAGCATGTATAGAACTTTCCCATGGAGCTGTGAGCAAAAATGGTTGGGGATGGGCATGGGGAGGCTGGGAATTCTGCTTTTCCAGGTGTGCTCAGTTCCCAAAGGCTACAGCTCATCCTTTTGTTATGCCTGGAAGATATTCCCAAACCAGCAGTGTTTCCACTTGGAATACAGAATTAAGTTTTTCAATAATGTAAAAAGGAAATCAATTTCAGGTCATTTCAACTCAAAAACAGACAAGAGGAGCCCTTAAGGATTTGGTTACTTCTAGCAGAGCTCTTTTGCCTAGAGTTATCCAGATAACAAGGCTCATCTGATCTTCCAGTGAAATTCTTATTTGTGGATGTGTAGCTTGTGATAAGCAGAACTGATGAAATCTTATTTCCTGTTATTTTTTTAACCTCATCTCAGGCTGCCCTGCATTATAAATAAGTTAAGCTAGGTTCCTTCCAGACCTCTCAAGGGTTAGGATTCATCAAGGGCATTGCTCCTAAAGATTGCTTTCACCTGAACTTGATTTGATCAGCTGGTGACCCCAACAAGGGTTAGGATTCATCAAGGGCATTCCTCCTGCAATTGCTTTCACCTGAACTTGATTGTGATCAGCTGGTGGTCCCAGTGGCAGAAGAAAACCCTGAACAGCTCTCACTTGAGTGTGTGACAGTACTGATGCTGAGGACAAAGGTCTCATAAAGCAAAAGTTCCTCAGTCTCTAGAATGTGTAATTCTGCTTCCCAACCAGTTTTGTGTTTCCTGTGGACTTCCAGAGGATTGGGCTAATCTTTGCTCCTTGTCTGACACCACCAGGTAAGGTGAAGTGTGGGTATAGATTTCTATTGGATGCAAAGGAGGCTGTGTCTGAATTGACTCAATAAATCTGAATCTAGCATATGAATCAAGCTTGCTCTGAAAGCCACTTAGATATCAGTGCTCCTAGCTGTTATTTTTGATTGCCAATAGTAATATTTAGGATTTTAATGTAACTTCTGCATCCTCTGGTGTGATTTTTTAGGTCTCTACTGTAATTTCCTGTTCTTTGGTCTCCCTTAAACTTGTCTCTTTGGCCTGTGCAAATGATTTGAAGATCTCAAATTAATGTATGTGTGCCACAGTGCAATTGTAGCTGCATGCTCTTGCAAAGAGTTCCTGAAAGTTTGCTTTAGATTGGAGTTCCTTAGTATTAATGACTCTGCTGTCTGCTGTTAAGAGTGGCTGTTTCTGCCTTCAAGGCAGAGGCAGCTTCTTGCTGCAGCTGGAAATTGGAAAAGATAAGACACAGGTTTTGTGTTTGTTTTCCTTTGTCCCTAGACCTCTGTCTTCTCCAAAGTTGTTCTTCATGTCTTTGCTTATTTTTTGCTGTATTTTGAGCTCCCTACCGGCTTGCTTGAAAGCTGCAGGTATTGTGTGTCCATTTTTCCAGAATTTCACCCTGACCTCATTAAAAGAGATTTTTCTCCCTGCAGGGAACTATCACCTGCAGGGGTGGGGAGAGGAGCAAATCTATAGTTCAGCCCAACATATACTAAGAAAAAAACAAACTAGATAACCAGAAAAAGAATTTTGAGGAGTGCAATGGGTTTGAGATAGCTTCAACTCACCTTCTCCTTCCTGGTGATCAGGGATGCCTGTTGTTATGCCAGCTGGCCTATTACAGAGATCATGTTGGAATTGAAACTGGACATGGTATTGCAATTGCTATAATTTGCCAAGTGTAACATACATTTGTATTATACTTCTAGTACATCTTCTGTTACTCCACTAAATCAGAAATCCCATGTGACACCAACTATATTCAAACAAATAAATTTGAAATGAAATATTTTATCTGCTATGTGTGGGCTATCTAAAAGAATCTGGTCTGACGGGAAAAAAAGGCAAGATCAAGATTTAACCTTAGCAATGAATTCACGCTGATCTTGTTCTGCAATGGTCTTGATCTCCAATAGTAATGGATCAAGGCAAAACTTTAGTCTCTAATTCCATGATTTCATATGGCAATGGATCAAAGCATATATTTAGTCTCTAAATCCACATAACGTGAGGTACAGTAGGCTTCTCTTTCTTGGCATTGGGGACGAGCCAAAAGAATCCCATATCACATGTGCAAAATGCCTAGTTAATTTAGTGTGTAAAGCTAAGCAGGGCTGCATTTAGGGTGAGAACAAGAGGCTTGCCCAGACAAGACTGGGAAGGCACATACCTCAAGGTTAAAGATGGAGCACTCCTTTAAGGACAGACATGCAGTGTTAATTTAACTACTCAAAGTGATTTTGTAAAAGCGGGAGGGCAAAGGGACACCAAGTTCTCTTACTTTGTCATTGGGTGATACAATGTAGTAGCTGGAAACCTACTAGAAACTTATAATTAAAGGTCTCTGCAGAATATATGAGGGTTCTGCTGAGCTTCCTGCATAATTCTCAGTGAAAGGAGAGGAAAAATTCCTTTTAAAATACAGGAGGCAGTGAATCTGTCTCTCTCTGTGTGAGAGTTCCAGCAGAGCTGCTGAGGCCTGATGTCACTGAAGGCATGTAATACTTAAAGTACAGTATGATCAAATAAAATATGCAGAAATCAAGCACAGCCTTAGGCTCATTTCCTTTTAAGCAAACAAAGCAAAAGCTGTAAGGATATGGCAGGGGAAAACAACAAGAAAGAAAGCAAACCTTCCACTCAGGAATTTGAGGTACCCTATGGTCCTCACTATGGCCACAACAGGACATGGATATTTGACCCAAGTTATGGACCATGCTCTGTGGTAGCCTTGTTATGAGTAGAAAAGTTGTCCATTTTTTTTTAAGTTGCAGAGTTAACAAGTTAAACCCATTGCTGCTAAGTTGGAGTTGGAGTTTTAACTATTTGTTGTTAATAACTTCATGTTGTAATCACCTGTTGTCAATAGTTTTTCTTTAATTACCTGCTGTTGATGGTTAGAAAACCCTCCTCGTCGGGTATCCCCCTGCTGCTTCCTGGAAAATGACACCTGGGACTGTGAGTGGGAGGTGACATTGAGGCTGGTATGCAAATGAGGAAGCACCTCCCCAAACCTAGAAAGAAAAACCCCTAAAACAACTGGCCACCATGGACTTAAGAGGTCTAAGTGATGTCTAGAGGTGAGGAACTGAATCCAGTGTCTGCTAAGATCCTTTTAACTTTCACCCTCACCTAAGGATGTTGGCTAGAAAGAGCATGTCAAACTGAAAAATGGGAATCTCCTGGTGCTCTCTTGAGGACAGAAGCCACAGCTCTGCCTGCACACCAGCAGACACAGCTGCACTCATCCTCTTCCTCTGTGCCACTCCTGGAGCAGTGATGGCCTGAGTGCAGCCTGGTGTGAGTGTGACCCGTCAGTTCTTCCCACCCGAGCTGATTTTTAATAAAGGCATTAAAAAAGGAGAAAGATCTCCTGCCCTATTCATCTCAGCCTCTGTGTTTCTGAGGGTGCAGAGCATGGTATCCAGAGCTGTCTGCTCAGGCCCTGCTCTCTCAAACTGATTGCTGTGGGTGGACCTGGTTGCCTGTAAAGAATCTCTGTTACATATGTTAGGGCTGTTTACAGGTGTGGTTTTACTGTGCGCCGATGTTCATCCCTTCTGGAGAAGGAAGGATAAATAAAGCTCATTTGCCAGAACATCCCTCATTGTTGCTGTGAACTGATCTCCCATCACTGGTGCCAAACCAGTGGATTCAGTCTCTCAGGCATTTTTGAGCTCAGATGGAAGCATGTGCGTCTGGTGGATCCCTTGGGAGGGACCTCTGTGATCCCTTGTCATCTTCCTGTGCTTCTGCTTCCCATGTGCCTGTCATCTAGAGAGTAACTGCAGAAGGTACAGCTGGGTGGCTTGTGGTAGTGAGCAAAACTGCACCTTCGCCAGATGCAAATTGGTCTCATGTTTTCATCTGCCCCCCGCCCCCTCCCCCCACCACACTCCCCGAGTTTGTGGTTTAAAAGAATTGTTTCTGTCTGACAGTTCCTGTACTCTGATAAGCCTTCTTGTCCACAAATCTTTCTGGACCAGAATTCTGTCTTTGATCTTCAACAGAAACTGGATAGATGGATTAACATATCAAAACAAATAGGCTTCTTTTATTACCTTTCCCCCAAGTCAGCTAACCTGGAGCTTTTCCAGGAGCAGAAGCTCCTCCATTTATTACATCTTTTTATGCTGATCAAGGTTTGGCATCTTTGTGTAATAGGACACAGAGCTGGGAATAGAAGAAGATTTGTTCCTACCAATTTCTGTTTGATCTTCTCTTCACCACACTGCCATTGAAAGACTTTTCCCACCCCTGCAGTTGGCTACAATATAAAATCACTTGCTGCTAACAGTGCTCTGCTGCTCTTTCTCAATTTTTTCTGCAAGGTTTTTTTAGGTTTTTTTTTTTTTCACTCAGCAACAGATAGAGTTGGTTCAGCCCAAGAAGTTGTTGGGTTAGAAAAGTAGAGGAAAGACTTTATCCCATAAAGACACAGAGGCTAAGGACTTTTGTTTCCATTGTTTTCATTTTGTTTGTCTCTACCAAAGATAACGTAAAGGACAAAATATAATGCCACAATGTTCTCATATAGAGGGTTTTTTTTTATTCCTGGAGCATAGCAATAGGAATTAGCTTAAAGAAGACTGAGGAAGAGGACAAGCTTCTGTGAGCCATCACAGTCTCCTGTTATGGTTGCTGACTTTCTGGATTTTATGATATCTCAGTAGTTGAAGGTCAGCTCAGTATTCCATCTTCTTAAGGCAGGTGTTTCAGTGAGGCTCTGAGCTTTCATGTTTAAAACAAGGTAGCCCTCCCAAACCCACATTTCCCAACCTGCTGACTGTGTAAGAAGTGGTAAAACATGTTTTCCTGGTACCAAGATCTTCAAAACTGCTGGGCATTTTTAAATCACGTGCTGCTGATCCTCTTTCTAAAAGTGAAATAGTAGCACTTCCCACTTCGTAGACAATGGGAGTCTTATCACTGCTGTGTTAAAAGCAGAGCAATTCCAAAGCTGAGCTGAGCTGTTTTGAAAATCCCTCGAGTTCCCAAGCTTTAATCTCCTGGTCCTGCAAGTAATGCCTGTACATTCCTTCAGCCCCTCTATGGCTTTAAAAGAAGTGCACCTTCTTAGTAATCTTGTGCCTTAAATGTGAAGTGATATGGGGATGAATGAGAAGGATTTACATGGACTTGGAAGTCACCCTTTAGTTTTTTTCACTCTATTGTCATAGGAACAACAACCTTTCCTTTGTGTAGTATAAAAAATATCAGTGTATGGTAGCTAAATTTTACAGAAGAGGATGTGACATGGTTTATCTGGAAGGATGACAAGGCATGAAAAATAATCACTGTGACTTGAAAACCCAAAAGTGCAGTTTTGTGCATGGTGCCATTTGTGATTTGCATTTCACTGTATTCCAAAGGCAGGAAAAAACTCATAATTATTGTCATAAAGCATGGACTTCTAATCCCCTTGAGAAACACAGCAACCCCTTCTAGAGTTTTAGTTGGCACGGTGATATTTTAAAACAGCAATACAGGATCTTGGAAGCCATGGTAACTCACTGTACAGAGACACTAAAATGTAAAGCACCCTGTGGTGAGATAATGCAAAAGGTGTGCGTTGGCATTGGAGCTGTCCTGCCGGGAAGCACTTATCATGTGAAAGTTGTCGGGGCAGATGGTGTTTGGTACCTGACTTCATGTCTCTGTGCTCATGAGAATTTCCTGTATTGCCCAGCGCTGCCCTTCTGCAAAGCTGCTATTACAGGGGTCACCCTATTGACCCAGCATGTGGGTCTTGTGAAGGAAGGTGGTCTGCCAGGCAGTGCAGCAGGGTGCAAAATCTGGAGTTCTGTGCTCTATGTCATGCTCCTCTAGAGGCTTACAGTGTTGTGTGGCTTTCTGCTCTCACAAGAATTGTATCTTGGCTCCACTGAAATGTGCCAGGCTTTCAGCCAGAGAGGCTTGCAGTAGGGATTCTGCCTGAAAATACTGTGCAAAAATTTAGTGGGGCCCTGATCTTGGTCAGAGCTTCCAGATTGCTAAAGCAATACAAAAGTTAGCAAGAATGACTCATTACAGACAGCCTAGAAAAGCTATTCCTACAAAGAGTCCTAGAAGGGTCGTCTCTGAGGTGTATTTGACTGGCTCCACATACTTCTGCCTAATTCAGAGCTGTACTTTCACACCAGTTTCTGGCAGGCTTGAGCCATCAGTAAATCAGCTCAGGTCCTTAAAACCACGACTGCCAGATGTCCTGTAGCCAGAGGGAAAACTGCACTCTCTGAATTGTTGTGGTGTTTCCCACCTTGGGGAAGGTGGCTTTTGTTTTTCCTACAGTATTCAAAAGAAGCTAAGTGCCATTAGTGTATTTTTTGTAACTTTTTCTGGCAGTAGGTGATGGCGTATGGATAAATGCAGTTATTCCAGATGTTGAGACTTATACCAGTGTGAAGCTATAATGACAATACCAAAAATGACAATATATTTCCAAGTTTGGAGAAAAGTGAGCTTAGTATTACTGGGTGTTTTTTCTGTTTACTTGCTTCTTTTAGACATACCAAAAAAGTTCAGCTGTTCCAAACACTATTGAAGGAGCCTCTGAAATTTTTCCAAACGTACAGTAGTGGTTGACTTCATGCTGGTTGATCCAGTGGCTGAAGAGACTCATGCTGCAAACTTTGTAGAGGATTTTATCAGACTTCATCAGTCTCTTAAGGCTCATGTTTTACTGTGCAGATAATTGTGTTTGTGTGCTGTTGTCATGGTTGCATAGGTATGGACTTTCCCATTCTGGAAGATAGAGAGGAAATTTAACAGCATGTCACTGAGCAGGTGAAATCACACAGGGACACATGCCTGTTGAAGCAGCAGGATTCTGTTCTTCCTCTTATCTTTTCTCCATCCTCTCTTCCTCTAGTTCTGCACTCTCATTTTAATCTGTGTGGCACGTTCCCTGCGAGGAGCTCCTAAGCTCTTTACCACTAACCTAAGGGTTGGTATTGGTAAGAGCACTGTCACAGAGATAAATAGAAGGGTCAGACCAGTCTGACAATTTGCCTTGCTTCTCCCAGATGCAGTCCAGTATAAATCTGCATGGATTTCAAGAGTTTTTTGCCCCTCCTTGCACTATTTGTTACCCATCTCCTTTTTCTCTGCAATGTTTACATCCATGAATCTCTGGCCCTTAGACTGTCTTTCCTCTTCTGCTTCCAAGGGGTCTTTACTGATTTCTTTCTTTAATTGTGTTCATGTCTGCACTGACAGGAGAGGTTTGGTCAGGAAGCTGTGTCAGTAGAAGGGAAAGGATTAGAGGAACTGTGAATGTCCTAGGCCAAAGTTAGACTTCTAGAGCTGAGATACCAATTCTGTCCTCCTGATCCTGGACAGGCTTGAGCAATAGCTGGAGGTCAGTGAACCAGCAGGCTCCTCTGTCACCACTTGTCATCATGTAATGAGGCACTTGTTGTGGGACAGGGCTGCCAGTGGTTTCTCTGTCTGGACCTTTTAGACGATTTTGTTTTGGCTCTTCCTAACAAAATAAGTGTGATCACAGCAAGCCCAAGCAAATGTGTAGGTGTTGCATTGACATTGGTAAGGCAGCCACTGAAGATGCACCAGCAAGATGCCCACAGCCAAGGTACAAATGCTTCCAGTGAGCTGGATATCTGTTTTGGTGACTACGGAGGCTAGTCTGGTGTGACCAGCCAGCAAGGCACTTACTGGTGTCTGGGACAACAAACTGGTTCTGCACTGGAAGTGGAGGGGAAAGAGGTGGAGATTTAGAGCAAGTGCTGAAAGCCTTCCTGGTTTCCCTCAGAAATTAGTTCTTGGCTAATGTGCCAAAACCTACTTTGCTGCTATTGTGTCCCTGTTGGACCTTTCAAGGCAGCACAAAGATGTTGGCATTTGCTGCCAAGGTGCCTCCGCTTTGTTGTGTAAACACATTCCTAATGTTTCTCGGGATGTATGACTTTAACAGCTTGGTTTTCTTTGGGTTAGCAAAGCAAGTAATGGCAGTAGCTGTGTCCTGCTGCCACTTTGAGGGGAATGGAAAGAGACAGAAAGCAATTATTCAAGTTAGAATGCGTGCAGGGCGTTTTTATTATTGTTATTTATTGTTTTATGGTCACGCGAGTAGTGCTGCGCTTCAGAGGAGGCAAAGCGAGCCTTGGGCACAGCTGGTGTAAATCACCACGGCTCTGTGACACCTCTGGATTTACATCAGCTTGCTTTCCCTACATCCTGGCCCTTGGTTTCAGCCTCCAAAAATTGCCTTGTGCATTTTAAATGTGAAAAATTGGGACAACAGGCATGATAAACAAAAGAGAGGGGATGGGGAGGAAGCAACCCAACTTGCTGCCTGATGTGAAATGCTGGGTGCATGGGCAGAGCATGACCTTCTCTCCTCTCTAATTTTTTCATCTGAAAACCTTTGGTAAACCTTTTCATAGTATTCTGGCCAGTTGTTATATTGGAGAAGGAAATGCACTTGGAGGACGGGGCATGTTATAAATCCTTGAGGCAAAAATAGCTAAAACAGCTAAATTCCTGTTTGTATTAAAATATGTTGGTTCGTCTGCTTCTGTGGCTGTTTGGCTGGCAGAAGTATTTTTATTTCTATTAAACATGTAGATGAATGTCCCCTTGTGCTGCTTTACACACATGAAAGCTGCTGCAATGCCTGAAGGTTCAAAGTGAGTAACTCACTCATTGCTTTGGCTTCAGCCATGATTTAGAGCCTTTTTTGGTGGTTGTGGTTTTCCCTGTCCACATCTCAATGCTTCAGATTTCCAGGAGATGGAAATGCAGCTATGAAAAATCATGGAAGTGGTTGTAGAGAGTTGGTGTAAAGAGAGAGTTGGTCATAGAAAGTTGTGTAAAAAGAATATTTTTAGAGGGGACATGTGCAAGGTTTTAGTTATTTATTTATTCCATTTTGAGGGGGCGCAAATGAGGCTTTCTGACTCCTGTCACTTGGGAACACTCCCTGAGGCCCCCATGGCTGCTCTGCTCTGTGCACCAACCACCTTGGGGACCCTGGCTGAGTGGGCCACCAGCTGCCACTGTTCTGGCAGAGGCACACATTGACGGTGGCACCTTAGAAGAGGGGCAGGCACCATATGGGCTTGCCCTGTTTCCTCCAAGCAGGTGCCTCTGGAGCCGTTGCAGGAAAACCAAGGAAGAAGTGGGTTGTGTGGGCTGGCTGAAACTAGGGCACTTCATGGTGGCAATTGGGTCTCTGATCCTTGCAAAAGCCAAAGCAGTCAGGGCTATCAAGATGTGCAGGATAATAAGACAAGGTAGCTTAAAAAATTTAATCCCGATTAATTTCCATGGGTTTAAAATCAGGTTAACCTTTATAATTAGCAAAATAAGATTTTTAATAATCATCCCCAGGGAAAAAGGGACTTATAATAAAAAAAAAATCAACAAAAAACTACCTTAGTTTTGCTCCATCTATTCTATGCTAACTTCTTAGGCACGTTTTAGGCTGCTGTCTCTTCTAAGCAGCCCAGGTGAGGTGCCTTGCTCTGCCATCAGACAGTGCTCTCTGCAAAATGTCTTTCTGACATCAGCAGCATTGCTGTAATTCACCTTGAGGGTGCTTATCAGTGTGTTCACTGCCAAAACAACTCTGGCAAGCTTTCTAAATAACCTCTTTAATGAACCTTTTTAATAAGCTGTAATGTCTGTATTTTCCACTTTAGCTGTTATCATAACATTGTAAGTTTTTCATTTCAGCTCGATTATTGTAGCTCGTGCATTTGGCTGCGTCTGTATCCTTGCAGTCTCAATACTGACAGTGACCTAACTCCAGTTAAAGTGAAGCTAAGCCTGCTAAGGCTTCAGACCTAAAAATGTCCTGCTTGCATTTTTACAAAGTAGAAGTCATAAGTTTTCCAAGCCTAATTTGCAGCTTAACTATGCAAAGTTGTGAAGAGCTGTATGGAAAGAAACAGAAACTCTCACAGAATTGCAGATTTCTTTTCTCTTAAAAAAAAAAAAAAAAAAAAAAAAAAAAAAAGCCTAAGACACTCATTGGTCTGAGTGGAGAAATTTTTATTCTTGCATTTTTATGTGCAGCAGGAAGTGCAGCCTTTTTGCCAGTCAAAATCTGGAAAAAGTATTGGGTGAAATATTATTTCAGTCAGTGGAAGGAAAGGGAAAATTATGCACTTTATGAAAACCAAAAAGAAAATACTTCTCAGAGGAGAGAGAAACATTTTGGAAAGAAATATCAAAATGCTTTAATTTTGAAAGGGGTTTGTTTGAACACTTCCATTTCTACTTTTACCTGGACATACCTGTTAGCTAAATTTAATTTGAATTTTCAGATATTCCTAGATAAACCAGAACAATATTTTAGACTTCTTTTGGTTGGTAGTTGATTTTATATTCATATGAAGACTGTTGTCTAGCAACTATTAGCATAACAGAGCTGAGGTATGACCTCCAGAAATAACCTCTGAAACTGAAATTTGCTGTGCATTTGAGCACCTGCATCACCAGAAGCAAAGAAATTCTTCCCTAGTCCTGAGTTTTTCCCCAACATCTTTATGGTGTTTCTATCCCAGCATGAGTTGCATTTGGGGATGTGTGAGGGATTGGGTATTGATGCAAGGGACAGACCCTTTCTTTTGGCATTAGAGAATTACAGAAGTTTGGAAAGGACCTTCAATGATCATTTGGTCCAACCCTCTGAGGGAAGGGGAGCCTGGATGAGACTACCCATCATATTGTCAGACTGCCCCTTGAGCGCGTCCAGTGACGGACACACCGCCACACCCCTGGGGAGGTTGTTCCAGTGACTGCCTGATTGTTTCACTGTAAGAAATTTCTTGCATCAAGATGGAACCTCTCTTGGTGCAGCCTCTACCTGTTGTCCCTTGTTTTGCTCGTGTGACCCCTTGTGCTGAATCTCTTCCCTGTTATGTGCATCTTTGCAGGAACACAGTGCTTATATCCACATTCTTCAGGTAGTGAGGTGCTGGGAAGGGACGGTACCTTGGTACTTTGCCAGGCAGAGAGAATATTGATAAAAATTGCAGGCAGAGTTTGTGGTGAGCTTCATGGAGTTTGGATGAAGTGTAGGAAGCCTAGAAAAAAAATGGAATAGCTCAGAGGGAAGCTGAGCTAATGAACCCTAATTTCCTATGTGTTTGTATTTTGAGGAGCAACTCCACATAGGTTTGCTGGGGCTTGGTCAGAGGGAGCATTCATGGTACAGTCTTCTCCCAGCCAGGGTCTTAAGCAGTATTTTCACTTGCTCTCCTGCTAATTCCTGCAAAAAACATGAATGTTTCTGAGGGCGCTTCCTCCCTGCCAAAGGCAATGGAAATTGGCTAATGAGCTCAGAGTCGGCAGAGGGAGGCAAAAAGGCACATACAGAGCATTTAACTGCTTTGGAAACCAAACCACAAACCTAATCCTTAGAGAACACAGTCATGTGACATGAGGAGTTGAATTGCCAGTGGGTGTGGGAGGGAGGTGAGGGGTTTATTACCCCAGCATGCATGGGGATGCCTCAGTGTGTGGGAAACTCCTAATCTTCAGCTTTGATTGAGAAGTTAAATCAGTTATTAGAGAAAGACTGCTGTTCTAAAATTGCTTTGCTCCATCTTGTGTCCCATGGTATGACCAAGGGGCCTTGCCAGTCAAGAGGAAAACAGAGAGTTGGACTCTCAGATAGTGAAAGCTCCCTGAGGCTGTCAGCACTCCAGGGCCCTAATGCCAGCAGGGCTTCCAAATTGATTTAGAATGAAATGAAATAGTGGGGAGTGAGAGGAGGAGGCATAAATATTTTTCCCTTTTTAACTTATTTTCCCCTTTTGTGCATGAGCTAATGCGATGGAAAGCGATGCAGCTAAAATAAGTGCGTTTGTTGGGAGCTGCGTGCGGTGCTGTGAGTTATGGCTGGAAATCACTCACTGGCCGGTCCATTCCTGTCCTGCACTGTATCACCATGTGCTCGCAGCAGTGCCCCAGGCAGAAGGTCCCTGGGAAGTGTAATGAATGTGGTGGGGTGACAAATGCAAATCTGGTCAGCAGAAAGAGCAAGGGCCAAGTTGTGCAGCTGCTTTTCGTCATCATGGTTCAGCACCTCAGCCCATAAAAGTGAGGGATGTCACCAGTCCTGGGGGAAGGAATAGCAAAAGGGCAGACTTCCAGTAGGACAGGTATGGGATATGCCACTTCCTTCAGGAAGCAAGAGGGCTGCTCAGGGTATGTGCACTTCTGAATAACGTTTCACTTCTTACTTCTCCTTTTGCCACCTATTTGAGAGATTCTCTGTTGCATCTTTACCTGGTTTGCAGCATGTCACCATATTGTAAACATTGTAAAGGCAGTTCTAGCTGTGAAGTGCATCATATTTTCCCATGGTGCACATCTCCTGCAGAGACTTCTCCCTGGCCTGCATGTTCTAAATGAAACTCTCATTTTGATGCATCTTCCATCTGCTCAAGTGTTGGCCATAAATAACAACATATTACAAAATTGCCTTCTTGTCAACACACAGATTGTTTATGTGTCATTTCCTCTATCCTTTGTGTTGCTGCAGCTTCCTGGGAAAGGAGGATTTATTGGAATAGCAACATTTGGGAATGGAACCAAATCCTATGGAGTATGAAATAAATATAGTCAATTTTTGATACTACATTTCAAAAAAAATTTTTAAGAGACATCTTCTTTCCTTGACGGCTGTGTGTCTCGCCATGTGGCAACCACTAGCTTTGCCATATCATCTGTTGTTTAGGGTCTTATATTTCCAGAGTATGTTTGCAAGCTGAGTGTAGAACTGTGAACCACA
The DNA here is from genome assembly GCF_017590135.1 of Pyrgilauda ruficollis. NCBI lineage: Eukaryota > Metazoa > Chordata > Aves > Passeriformes > Passeridae > Pyrgilauda > Pyrgilauda ruficollis. Next base: position 1,207,316 of record NW_024530932.1, on the reverse strand, counting down.
GTCCCACGGTATTTTTGACTGAAAGCTAATCTGGAATTTCTACTTAATGTAAGGTAATCTTGAATCACCACAGCCTCATTTTGAAAAAAGTGTTCTGTCAAATTTAAAATGCAGTTGGGAGATTGGTCAAGGGTCATTTTTGGAAAGAAACAGAATTTTCTCTTTTTTATGATCTCTAAATCAAATAGACTATAAATAAGTACCCTTGACTTAAGTATTGCATTTCTTATGTCAGTAAATTGTTAAAGATTTTCCATTCAGAAGGCAGTGCACTTTCTTGTGGGAATGCTCTGCTCTGTGGTGGCTGACTGGGTCTGGCTCTTTGGGGACCAGCTGATATTGCCATTGCTCCCAGTGCAGAACTTTACAAGAGCTCACAGTTTTCACGCTGAGCACTGTTGGAATGTTTTTCTGATGTTTAGAATGCTGAAATATTGTTACTAAAGCTGTTAAAGGCCTGTATTGTCTCAGTGAGAAGTGCTCTTTTCCCAGTGAGGTTTACTATAGATGCAGTGGATGCAATGTGTGCCTGGACTTTGACCACTGGGGTGGTGAAGGTGGAGAGCTGGGTGTCCATCCCTTGTGGCCCCGGGCCAGCTGTAGCACAGCTGTCCTTGATGCTGGATTATGCTATTCCACATTTGTTTCGTAAAAGCAGGCTTCTTGAATTCTTGCTTCTTGAGGATAATTATATGTGTGTTGTGTGTGTAGCTCATCCTCACATGCAAATGTATTTCTGAGCAGAGTTACTTCAAGATGGAAACGCTTGTCTTTCTTTCTTGCTTTTGTACAAGGATGCTTTTGTTCCATCCCCCAGAGGAATGGGGTCTGGCTAAATAAGCCAGGCATATGCTTTTGAGGGAAAAGACCTCATCTAAGCAATGAATACTCCTGGCTCTAGACCACTCAGTTGGACCTGGAGAGATTTGATGATGATTCAAGAACAAAAGCTCTGCCTAACAAGGCCTGTTGCCATTTCTGTGTAGACATAAGTCAAGTCTGAGACATGCTGCTAGTCTTTTTACAACATATGTGACAAAATTCCCAGAATCTGCTGCTCTAAGTTTTCCAGAGGGACAGAATTTGGACTGCTTGTTTGCCTTGAGGTTTATTAGATCCTTTGGAGAACTGACAGCATGGATAGCTTTTCTTAAAAAATGGTTTCCTTTAATCTTCACTGAGCTTTCTTGGCTTTACTGGTGCTGTGTTTTACAATTAACACTGGTGGATTTTGTGATGTAGAGATCACTGGCTTAACTCTGTTTCTGTTCAGATCTGCAGTAAGCCTCCCAGAAAATCCCCCTCTCCATTTCCCTTTACCCAGAGCTTGCTTATACAAATGCATATAGAAATTTACCTTTTCTTGCATGCATGAATTAGTCCCTTAAAAAGAGTTGACACTCATCTTCCTTGGAGAGAAAGCTAGAAGGCTTCGGGCTGCTGAGAAGAGGGAAGGTCACCCCAGGGTCTGCAGGGTGCAGGGAGGAAATGCAGAATTCAGCCTCTGCTGTGACAGGTGGACACATTGTAGGGACCCTAAGGCTCACACAGAATTTGCTGAGAGCCTTGGAGGTTTGGTTGAACCCCCTGGAGACAGGCAGTGAAAGCAAAGCAAGCAGGGGCATTATTTATGATCTGCTTCTCTTCAGAATTTTTCATTGTTTTTTTTTTATTCCTTCAGATGAGAAAGTTGGCTAGTTCTGCTTCTTTCCAATGAAAATTTGTCTTCTGAGACGTAAAGATCTGTTGAAATAGCTAAACATGTTTAGTCTTTTTGGGGCATTTGCTGCTAAAAGCAGAACAAAATCTTCTGGCTGCATTATGTTTGTAGCATGAAATGGCTCTGTTTAATTCTTAGTATAAATAAATCTTGTCTTGTGGAAATAGACTTCATAACTGATCTCATGCTGCCCAGAAAATAAGTGGCATTAATCATGAGAGGCAAAACCCTGATGTACAAATTTATTTTTTAACAATAGTGAAAGTATTGTAGTTTTAAATAGGGTGGACATTCCCCAGAAATTATTATTTCATTGCCTTCTTAATCTTAACTGGGATTCTGGGGAGAGATATTACAATTCCCAGGTATATTTCTCCACCTTAAGGGTAGTGATGATTATCAGAATATCAACATATCTGAAATAATCTTCCTTTTAAAGAAAGGAGGAAACTCATTCATTCATCCTTCTTTTAAAGAAAACTCATCTATACCCCAGGTTTATAGTGGATAACATGGGAATTGTTTTATGTTTTTGGAAGAAAAGATTAAGAAAAATATTCCAACAGAAAAGGATGAGGGATTAGACTTTCTGCTCAGGATCTGAAGTCTCTGTGGCTGCTCTTTAATTGCCACTCAGGCAGAGACATTGATCAGGAATGACACGGGCAAAACTGAGCTTGCCTTGAGGTGGAAGTTTGCCCTGTAACTTCTAGAGGTCCCTTCCATCCCTGTGGGTGCATGACAGTTCCAGGTACTATGGACTTATCTTCCTGACAGCTGTTGCTTCTCATTGGATAGGTATGATTTTTGTCTCCCTATACAGAGAACAAGCTATATTTTTAATAAAATGAGGACCTATTTAAGAAGGAAAAAAAAAAGGAAAAAGTGGATAAATTCCCAAATGAAATTCTAATTATTTATAAAACTCTCAATTCTGCATGGGTTTACATTGATCTTTTGTCCTTTTCTATGTATATTTTCTCAGGGGGCTTTAGCTGAATGATCTAGCTTTAGTGTTTTTCCTGTAGAACCCATCTCAGCCATCTCAGTGCTTGCAGAACTGGTAGCAGCTTACTGTTGGTTGTTCTTCATGCTTAAAATTAGTCCCTGTACTTTCTCTACTCCCTCTGTATCTTCCTCTAAAAACAAGGTGTCTTTATTTTCCAAAAGTTACTTCCAGTGTTACTTCCTGCAGTAATACTGAATAATCAGTCAAACTCACTCTTATCATCTTCACCCTGCACCTGAGGCACAGTCAGAGAGACAGACATGCTAAAATCAGTAAAAATGTAAATTCATTGTTTCAATTCAGTTACTGATTGTGCAAATTCTTATTTTCTGCTGTGGTGTCAAACAGCAGTCTCTAGGCAATGCAGAAGTTTGAGTTAGTTGCTGCTCTTTGACAAGGTGGCTCAACCTCAGTGTTCAGAAAATGAAGTTCACACTGTTAAAAATCATGCAAAACTTTATGGTTGCCAAACATAATACATATAAAAATGTAGTGTCCCAAGTCATGGCCTTCATGCTCTCTCTTTCATGCCACTAAGGTCCTACTGGACAAAAATGAAAGAGCCATGATATGCTACTGTGTTTTATTTTCCTCCCAGTCCTGAAAAGCAGCTCCAAGGAAAAGGGTGACATCACGATGTGTGCTATTTCATGGGTGGATGTTCATAGCCAACAAATTAAAGCAAAGTCACAGACTGAAGCAAAACACGGGGAATGCAATTGTATTACTCTTTTTCAGTACATCTGATGTTAGACCTGCTAACAAGCCTCTGCCCAAAGTTCACTGCATGGATTTTTTTCATTGTTAGCTACCTTCTCTTAGGTGTTTGATGCTGTAGGAAATAGTGGTGTTAGCACAGAGGCTTGTCCTCTTGTGTAACTCATGAAAGACTACCCTTTCTGATGTAAGATTGCAAGTTCTCTTACTACTGTGACTAGGTTCTGCTCAGCTGTCTCGTTGAGCAGAGCTTTTTTCCCTTGCTTCATTTCCTGTGTTCTGTTTATTGAGATTTCCCTGTGTTTTTGTGGGTGGTCAGGGTTTGGCCCTCCTACTCCTGCAGTTAGAGTTCCTGCATGATAATGAAAAACAATCTAATAACACTTTTACTGCCTTGGGATGGAGGCAGAGACGCTGTTCTGAGGTCCATTTTGAGCATGTTTTATGTACAGTTATGAAACCAAGGCTGCTAAGAATAGTGGAGCCATTCCCAGTGTAGCAGCCAAAGATTTTGACTCAGTAATTTCTGTAAAACAGAGAGTTATCAGACATTTTCACCTGCTTTTCTTTTTAATATTTTAAAATTGTTTCTGTCTTGGAGAAATGTATACAAATGGGCCATCTCTTTCAGACTTGTGCACAGAGACAGCTCTTAACATGACACAGATCATGCTGTTTCACTGTGCAAAAATGGGTAGCATCCAGAGGCCAGCGTGTTCAATAAGTTTGTTGCTTTATGGGAGTCTATTTAGACATTTGCAGTCCATTGCTATCCTGGTTATGAATTATTGGCTGAGCCTCATGCTTGCCAGCAGGTTCTCTGGTGTGTCTTGCTGTTTCCCCACCAAGTGGAATTATATTTCTGCGTGATACAGAGGTGAGGATGCTTCATGAACGCTGCTTTTCGTCTGTGTGTGGTGGCTGCTGTACAAGAGAAGTCTCAAGTCCTTGTACAGCAACCTGAATTGTGGGGCTGTGAAATGCCGAGTACAAGGGCTGTCCTGCTCTGGCAAAACTCGAGCTTCAACAAGCTGTCTGCCAGACAGTGTGTCTGTGGAGTATTTTCTGTGGAGTTCCTGACCTTTTAGCAGTTTTGGTACACAAAGCCCAACAAAGTTCCCTGCTCTACTTAATATAAAGAAATTTATAGCTTTATTGCTGCGTTCTCCTATTATTCTGTACTGGATTGAAAGTTGTGTCTTCTAGGAGTGCTGCTTTGTCTTTGATGTCACACATGAAGCTGAGGGTAGATGACCTGGAGCCAAGACTGGGTGCACTGAGAACCAAGTGAATGGGAGCAGAAGCAGGTTTGTCTGTTACATTTCTTTCCAGATAGCCAAACAATTACCTTCAGGACTTCAGAAAACTATTGCTGTTCTCTTCTGGCACTTCAGAAGTGGCTCCACAAGAGCCATTGCCACTCGAGCATTTGATAGAAGTGAGATCTTCACTTATGGGCTACTGATGCGTACAACATGAAAGATGAATTTTCTGCTCAGACACTCCCCAGCTTATTGTAGTAGAAAATTGTGCTCGGTGCTACATTGTTTCTTTTGCTGTACATTCTGTGTTATATTTCCAACCCTTGAATTAGGGTTACAAATTTCTAGAGTTATGAGATGACAGCATAACCTTGGAACTATTTTAAGACAGCGTGGCAGGTAATAGAGGTCCCAAATTTACATTTGGTAATAAAAAATTGGCTTCTATAAAATTTAATATGGACATAGAAATATTGTTATGACTTTGGAAATTGTTGCGATGGAAAAGCTCCCCTGCAAGGTTTTCTGTGCAAAGGCAGCGCTTGGCAGTGGTGGTTTCCACACTTAGGTTAAATGTGCCATTGTAGTTTTCTCTCTTACAGGGTGATGGTAACAGAAGGAAGTGGTAGCAAAAATAAATTCGATTTTTATTGTTGGCTTGGTTTCAATAATCTAGGAAGTTATTAATAACTGCAGCTACTTGAATAATTTATAAGATGCATCTCTGGGTTTTTTTCACATTAATTATTTGATCATTTCCCCTGATTATTGTTGTTGTGTAATTACAGTGGTGCCTAGAGGATCAAATTAGGTTGAGGGTCTCCTACTCTGTCTGCTAAGATGGAATTCTCTCCTAAAGAAGCTGCAATCTAAGTTTCTGTGATAAAGAGAGAAGAAAGAAGATAAAATAGTTTGCTCAGGGTTGTAGCAAAGTCTCTGGCAGAGCTGAGTTGCCATCTTTTTGGAATCCTTAATGCCAAAATCAGAGACTGGAGGTTTGTCTTTAATACCCAAGATGGTGGTATTCAATAGAGTTGAGAAGTCTAGAAGGAGAAATAAAATCCATTTTGTGCCAATGAGAAGGAATCCATGAAGGCTTGGATGTGAGTGCTATTTTAACAGTTTTTCCTGTCAAGTGCTTGTTGTCTGTCATAGCTTGACCCCAAGGCATAGACCAGAGGTCTCTGACTCTATCACATGAGGTGGTTTGTAGGCTGAACTCAACAAAATTCAGTATAATTTCAGATTCATCTGCATGCTTTCCATTGCCCTGACAAGAAAAACTGTTGAATCTGTCTAATTACATTTCTGTGGTTTTATATTGCTTACTGTAATTTGTTATCTTGATTTAACTTATGTACAGTGTTTGCCATTGCAGCTGAAGTTTGAGAATTCAATAAATTATGAGATTGACTTATTCCCATTAAAAAGGTAATTTTGAAATAAGATTGCTCCTCTGTCATGCTATAATTGAAGACTGAAACATAATGAGAGCAAACGATTGTTCTTTTGTGGATTTCAACAAGCCATTAAAACAAGGGAAAAAACCCCAACTTTGAAAACCACAAACTCACTCACTCTGTTTTAGTTTAACAGCAAATTCAGAAATATAGCTGCTCACTGAAATCGAGGCAAGTGACTGTTGTGTTTAAGACCAAAGAAACAGAATTGAATTAAGATATTTTATGAATAAGGTAATTTGCTTGAAGATGGAGAGCACTATATTGTTCTCTGCCTTTTAGCATTACAAACCTTTTCCAGTTTCCTGTTGACTTAGTCAGACCAACAGAGATCCTGTGTGCTTGCAGTTAGATTTTTCTGTAAGCCAGTGAACAGGAGAGATCAGTCCCAGGGGATGATTCAACCTCTGTGTCTTATAAGGCCATGAATGAACTGTAGCTTTTGGTGTAGCTTTTCTTACTCTATAGACCACCTTAGAGTGGAAAGTTAATCCTCATGACATGAACGCTTAAGACTGAAATGTGTTACATTTGAGTTTTAGGAAAATAAATTACTGGGAAAATAAATATTGCACATCTATGTTTTTAATTTTTATTTTTTTTTCCTGGTAATTGCATGGAGTCCCAGAAAAATTGTTCACGGATGAATCTCAATGGCTAGTTACTAATTTCCTCCTATCTGAGAGAGGATATATTTGTGAGGTTTTTTTGGTGCACATTTGTTTGAAAACTTCTTAAAAACCTGGCAGCAGCCAAGATTCCAAATACCACAGAATAATCTGTTTCCCTATTTCAGGGGTCTCTGGCACATTGAATTTCCAGTTGCAATTAGGAAGATGGTCTTGAAACTAAAAAGCTAACTTGTGCTTTTTTTGTGTGCACTTGTGCCAAGTTTTGTAATTTGTAGAAGAACCACCAAGCATCTATGCTGTAAGGGATTCCTGGAAGTGTTTTGCTATTGCAAAGAGATTTACTGTATGTACCAAGACAGAAGACTGTCTCATTCTTCATCTGTCTCAGCATTTGCAGGATTAAAATTCAGGTGCATGGTGTGTTGTTGTGTGTATACGTGTGGTGTTTCATTTTGGTTGTGTTTTAAACACATAATTTTGATATTTGCACATTCCTTGGCACATGACCAAGGTTTCTTTTCTGCCTGTGGACAGATATTTGGATATGGAAGCATCAGTGCTTTTTAGGGGAACAGTTGCCTTATTTTAGACAGTAGTGGAGACCCACATGCCTGTGTCCAGAATGGTGTTACTGGGGTTGACCTCTGATTAGTAGGAATGCAGGAGATGCCTTGAATCCTTTGAAATGTATAATGTTAGAGCTGTGCCAGAGTAAAAATCAGTTGCCTGCTGCAGGACCTGGAATCTGATCATCAGTTCCTACAACAAAACCAGTGAGCCCAAACCTTTGTGATGCCTGGGTTCCATCCCATTAGGTTTCATTGATTTGTCAGTCACACCCTTTCAGTCTGCTTAGCTGGACAGGTATTCACTCCATCACCCAGAGGGAAAGTGGCTAGCTGGGGACATGGTAATGAGTGACGTAATTACAGAGGTCACCAGGCAGCCTGCCTCTGTATCAGGACACGTGTGACTTCTTGATTATTCCCAGGTTACCAATGTTTTAGGCCTGTTTATTTTCAGTAAAACATTACTGGTGCATGAAATTGCTGCTAAGATCTCAAGAGGTTCCAGAGGAGAATGTTAATATTGTTAGGATCTCGCACTTAGAAAAGGAAGCTGGGAAAAGGTGCACGAAGTTAGGGAGGCAGGGTCTAATTATAAGCCAAATTAAAGTATCTGTAGGAATACAAAGCATAGTCTAAGAGGTAACATAGACAAAACAGAAAACAAATCCATCTCTGCACTGTGATTTCTGTGACAGAAACCAGATTGTGCTCTGGTTTTACAAGAGCATTGAGATTCCTTAACAAGAATTCTCAGGAAAAGAGGAGGATATAAAGTAAACCCATTATAGAAGGCTTTTTGTGTAGTAATCAGAAGGGTGGTGGTGGAATTGTGTGCACACAGCAATAGCAACAAAGGTTGGTTTCTGGGCCTCCAGACTTCCCCCCAGCTCCACTCCCAAGGCCAGCTGGGCTTTCCTGTGCTTACTTTTTCTTAGCAGAGATAATCACATATGTGTAGGACCCTGGGTGCTGGCTCAGCCACTGGAGCTGAGTGATGCAACTGAAGACCAGAGTTAACAGCATTGAAGGTGTCAGACATGTTTTAAATGGATTAAACAGAGTGGAAGCTGTCTGTTTATACATCTCAGCAGGTCAGGCTGAAGCTTAACAAAATGTTTAATGCATGTGCTTAAATCCATCCCTCTACCACAGAGCAGTGGTGGTCCATCTGTAACATTCCGTGTGTGGAGGCTTCAGTGGAGGTGCTGTGCTGACTGACTTGCAGGCCCTGGGCTCTCTTGCTGTTTTTAGACATACATTTTCCTTTCTCCTTGCTTAAGTCCTTGCTGTTTACCATGCTGGTTTAGTTGAAGTGCTGGCATCAGCCAAAATATCAGGATGTTTCCTGAGACTGAAGTTCGCTGCCTCTGACAGTTTGTAGATACAGATGGGTGTTTTACAGCTGAGCCCCAGAGGTGACTGAATCCCTTTCTGTTTGGAAAGGCTGTTCAGCTATGAAGTGCCCTGCAGCTAGATCCAGGGATTTGTTCTACTTATTTCTGTGGGTGTCATAGGATCACTTATTCACAAGGATCCTTGTGTTTTCCTCACTTCTTAGGAGGGTTGTTTTTTAAATATTTATTTTGGTATTAATGTTAAAGGTAGCATTGCATTCACCTGTGTTTTCATTCATTCAAATGCATGGGACTATTTATTGTTATTTATTTCTTTAACTACCCATTCAGCTCTGTAGTGGAAGAGATTTCTGGACTAGAATGGAATTTGTTTTCTACCTTGCTCTCAGCGAGATAAATTTTTTCCCAGAGTTTTTATTTGTTGCTCTTGTCCCTAGCCTTAGCTACTTAATAGCCTATTCCACAGAGAAAAATAAATTATGAAGCACAAGTTGTCTGCACAAAAGTGAGATTACAGAGTGGATAGGTAAATTCTTCAAGGGAGGGGAAGGAAATAAAAGGACAAAGAAAAGCTGGAATGTAGAAAAAGATGGAGGAGGAGTTTTCTCAAGAAATGAAGGTAGTAAGTCAGGCTATTCTCCTTGGTCAGCAGTCCATAACGATCTCTTATCTTCTAGAATTGCCAGCTGCATTTGGGAAGCGGCATGTTTCATTTAAGGGTCTCCTTGTCTTGGTGAATATGCAATTTTTAGGAGTGTCCTGCTAATCTTTGGCCCTCGCCAGCTGTGCGAGCTGAACATTCAGTTGCTCTGAGATTCCCGTGGAGAGTTAGTAATTTAACACATGTTTCATAAGCTCATTTCAAACATCCCTTTATTTCAAGCACCCCTTTGCTGAAGGATGGTCACCGTGGCCAGCACAGTCACATTTCAAGCTGTGTGACTTGTAGCAAACTGGAATGGAAAGGCCAAGCACTGGTGCTGTTTGTAGGATTCTGTGAGACATTTAATGGAGAACCCTACTGCAGGGTAATGGGACAAAGCATGATTTACCAAAGACTTTGGTGGAATCTCTGACCCTGGACATTTTTAAATCCCTACTGGATGTTTTGTCACAAGATGTCCTCATTCAAGTGTACTTTAGTTTAGAAGAATAGCTTTCTAAAGGTCAGGTACAGTAATTGCTGAAGTATTTCATGGCTTTGTTTACGTTTCTATAGGCACTTAAGTAAATGGTTTCAGGGAATGCCGAACACATGAAAGACATAGAGACAAGAGGATTTGTGCTGAATGAAGTCCAGACTGAAAGCCACTGAAACACAGTTCTCCACAATAATAGTTATGTGTACCTGACACCATAAAGTGTTTGTGTCAACCATATTGTCTCAGTTTCTCAGCTGCTAAAGAAAGTATAGATTTTTCAAGAATTTGCAAATCAATAGTCAAGAGACGTTTACATTCAGAAACGCCAATAAAATAGCCTAACATCTACATTGTGTGCAAACTGATGACCTTGGTATAAAGCCTAGAACATAATAAACTTTTTTCCAAATGCTATTTGGAAATTATATGAGAGTGTATATTATATGAGTCTGTATATTTCAAGAAAAATCAAAAGTTTCATGATAACTATTTCGCATTTATAACAGCTCAGTATAAAAATAGAATCAGAGGTAATTTCTTGATTTAGCAGATTTTTTTTCAGAAGCAAAACAAAAGCAAAACAAAATTGTTGGTATTTGGTTGGTTTTTTTAATTGTGAACTGACCACAGGAGGACTAGGCTAAGCTTGACACCTTTTTCTTTCTAGTACATATGCTGAGCTCTTGCAGCAGTTGTTGCTGGTAGGGTACCCAGAACTGCAGGCTTTGACACAGGAAATGTACATCCTCCAAAATTTTTCTGGAAATGGAAATAACCATGCAGTGCTCCTGGTAGCAGTCAAAAAATAGCATCTTTGGCTCCTGTTGGACAAGAACACCACACAATGCTTTGTGAAAAAACCTCTCTCTATTTCTGACCTCCTATTTTAATGTGGCCAACCTGATCTGGCCACTGGTGCTTTTCTCAGTGTATTTCTCTGATTTGGAACCAAAGTGAGGCATCCAGCTGTGATGTTTGCTTTGATGGAGCCACTGAATAGAGCAACAGGCAACCAGTTAATACTGCTGTCTCTAAAGCAGGGTTCTTTCACCCAGTGTTCAAGAGCCAATCTACAAAAGGAGTTGAGATATTTGATTTAATTACCATTCTGCAGAGTAGGGTGCCAGGCATCTAATGCTGCCAGCAGGCCTTCTAGGAAGTAGGCAGCCTTTTATCCAAAAAGGGAATGAAGAATGAATGATACAGAAAGAGGTGTCTGGTCACTCACAATTATATAACAAAATTCTTTATGCACTTGTGGTGGGCTTGGTCTGGTTCATTGTGCTATCATTTTCATATATAAATTTGCCTGGATGTGTATTTTTTAGCATTACAATAATCTGGGGTAACTTGAGGTTATATTTCCATCCTATCAGCTAACACCAAGTTATTATTTAATCATATACTCAATTACAGTTTCAGCTTGATTCTATTTGAACAATTAATTGTCAGTGAAATAAGGATTTATAATATTCTCTTCCTGGGGACTCTTCACTCTTCCATTGCTCTGGTACACTGTTGTCATGGTTTCAAAACCAGCCCAGAGTTACTGTGAACTTCTCTGTGGATTTTTAACCTTAGCTGACATCAAATTCTCCCCTTTGAGACTTATGGACATAGCCACAGAATATTTCTTAGAAGTCACACCCTGCGTTTGGAAAAAACAGTTAATTCTGTAACCAGAAAGAACACAATAAACACGTAGTTTTTGATTTGGTGATAGATTTTGGTGCATCAATACAGTCTTTAAGGGCCCTACAGCTGTCTGTATAACCACCAGAGCAATGTAAGGTTGTCTTCACTTTTCTTTCCGTGGCTCATCTCTCCAAGTGTGGATGTGAAGTTTCCATCTTGAAAGTTGCGTACTGGCACAGCTGGGGGCAAAGGTGCTCTCTGGCTGAAGTACCTATGTAAAGACGATAAAATATGCAAAATAGACAGCAAATAACCTTTTATCATTCCTGCCCCTTTAACATGCATTTAATTCCTTCACTTGCCCAATGTTTTAGCTGGATATGACTTCCCCTACAATATTTAAAAAGGACTCACTCTTTCACTGGCTGGTTAAGTGAGTCTCATCAAGGCAGTCAGCAAGACATTTACCCATTTGGTCTGACTTGCCAGGCAAAACTTTGAAAAATTTTGTTGTTGTTTTCATTTTAAATCATCCTCTTTACTTTTATGCTAGGCTGGGGCCTACGGAAAGATGTAAATCCCATTAAACTGCAGAAAATTTGATGCTCCTTGGACATCTGTTCCCACATGAATTTATTCATATAACTTCTTGAGAAGGATCTCATAATTTCAGCAGTTCTGGGAGTGTGTTGATTTGGAGTTCTCAACCATTCTGACATTTTTTTGTTGTTGTTGTTTTCTAATGTTTTGGTATTTCTGCTGATTGACTTTTCTTCTTTCATCAACATATTCCAACAAAATTACATTGTTATTGTAACCTTGCCATTGTTCCAGTGGCAATGTGTTTTTGCTAATGCGTTATCCATCAGAGTAGAGCTGTTTTCAATTCATAAAAGTGGCACAGTACAGCACAGCTGCACCTTTCTTCCCATTATGGGATTCTCTGATTTAAAGGCAAAAATTGTTTTTCTTTGTTGTCTAATGGGATTAAAAAAAAAAAAAAAGGTATCTTTTAAATCCAAAACCAGTAAAATAAGCATTTGTTTCTGGAACTGAGGCTATCAAAGTGTAAGAAATGGTATGGTGGGGTATTTTTGTATGTATATATGTTCATAATTATTTGGTTTATGATTCTTAGCTTCTGTGCTAGTCCACATTCCTGAGAATGAAGATTCTTTACTGGTAAAATAGGAGTATTTAATTCAGACTGATACTCCCCAAGCAGTCCATACTGCATGGCAGTATTTATCAAGGGCTCCGATCCTTTACACTCTTCCAGACTAATAGGGTATTGATCCACCCTCACTGTTTGGGCTCCTGGCTTGAGCTCTACTTGAAGCGGAGTTCATGTTCCCTGCTTTGCCTGCTTTTTCTGAAGCCCATCCCCCAAAGGGATTACCACATTCACTATTGGATCTGGGATGTCAATCTCAGGTTCATCTGGGGTCTGGTCCACTACTAAACAGATTTAAGCCTTCTGTGCTGTTTCCTGTGGGAGGTATAACTTGTACAGACTTTTTACAAAAAATTTTTTTGAGCATTTAACTTGCACCCTGACAATGAAAAGGACACATTGTGGCATATATATATAGATATATATATAAACTCTTAAGGCAGTTTAATGTCTCCATTGTACATTTTGTAGTTGCCAGAATGGCTACAAAGTTCTTTTTCCCATTGCTGCAACCATCAGTATTGTGACACTACTTATAGGCCCTTACTGCTCATTATTATTGAATGTGAGGCCCTGCTGTCTATTAAAAGCTCTATTGCTTTGTTCCCCAGCTTTATTGGAAGTGCAGGATCTGCTGGGTAGGCATTGATACTTTCCCCCAGCCTCCTTCACTCATCAGAACCTCCAGCATCGTAATGTTAACATCCTCTAATTGACCCTTACTGCCTACAAAGAGCTCATTGATTCAAGTTCAAGGTGGGGAAGGCCTTTTGGACCTCAAAACCTCTGCCTATGCTTTTGTATTCTTTTATATCAACCTCTTTTCTTCTGCAATAAAAAGATGTTCAATACAATCTGCATATCCCCCCTCCATTAGGGTCATGAGGCAGCACAATATTTTCTAGGAGTTGATACATTCCTTCTGGATTTTTTGGATCCTCTTGAGTGTAAACAGACAGACCAAGTCAACAAGTCTGAAGTACTACATGGGACATTTACAAAGAGCTGGCCGATCCTCTGTCCCCACTGATTGTCTTAGAGGTCTCTGGCTGAATATGCCCTTGAGTCCCATCTGGCACAGGACTAAAATTGTCATTTCTCATAGCTCAGTGTCAGTCTCTTGCCTCACCCAGAGAGTGATCTCAGTTCTGAGGAGCAAAAGAAGGATTTCCAAGGCAATGGAACTGGAAAGAAAGGCAAGTCTTTCTTGCCCAGTTCTTGAGATCAAATGCTGAGCATTCCAATACCAGGAGTGGGAATGACAGTTTTGTTTTGTTTCTTCATTCTCATCTGCTCAATTTTTTTATATGGTATGTTTTTTGACATGTATTCATTGGGAGTGTATACTACTTAATCCATGCCTCAGGCATGAGATATTAGAATCTAATCATATATCTTCAATAGCCATGTAAATTTTTCAATATAAAGTGTTAATGGTTTGTTATTGTAGTGTGGGGGGTCTTTTTTTGGGGGTTTTTTTTTGTGTTTTTTTTTTTTTTTTTAACTGAGCTAGATGAATGGCAGATTTTTTTTCAGGTCCTATCCAAACTTGGATAAGGAGACTTCATTTTTTAGGGACCAAATGTGTTTTCTGTGGTAAATGTACTGACGTCTTTCTTCTGGCACGGAGATGAAGGGGATAATTTGTTATCAAGTGCTCTGTATGCCATGTCACTTAGGAGCAATCAGTGATCAGGAATGAAGGGTTATGGATGACTCTGACTGAGGACTTGTTGATGTTTAAAATTGCATTCCCACAGGTAGGATGTACACCTCCTCCCCCTGGGCCTCTCACCTACAGATGCCTCAGTGTTCCTTCTCTGAGAACTGGAAAATTCTGCTTCTTTCTGTTATCACACCTCTGGAAACTTAGAGCTTGAAGAAAAAATGCTAAACAAGGGCTGAAATAGCTTGGATACAGATGCAACTTGCTGTATGCTACACTCCTACCTTGGAGACTGCCACATGTGTTAACTAGCAATAATAAAATCCTTTCTGTTAGAAGACTTGTGGTAGAAATTATTTACATGCTGCAACTGTTTTGATCTAAATAATTCAAGCATGTTGTGATGAAGCAGTGTTGAAATGCCTTAATTCTTCCAGATTATCATGTCCTGTCAATAGCAATGACCTGAGACTGGTGATGCTGGATAGATGAAGGCATGCTTGCATTTTGGAGTCCTGTGTTAGCTGTAATTGTCACTGCTGGTGATTATAACCTTATTACCCTGAGGTAATGCCTCAGGAAATCTTCTGTAGGATTTGCTGTGATGATAATTATCTTTTCCCTGGATAAGTCTCTCTTGTGCTTGGCAGTGGCATTGGACAGTGAATTTCTATATTTGAAATACAGTCCTAATTTAGTTAAAACCAAACCACAGCTGAAGCAATCTAAGAAATCATTCTTAGCTAGATGCTTTTCAGTGGTGTAAAGGCTCTAAAATTAACTGGACTCTTGTTCCAATGTCTGTGATCTGAGACAGCATTGAAAACACCAACTTGCCTCCTTTTAGATCCCACAGTGGAAATTATACCAGGCCCACATGGAGATGGATCTGCATGCAGTGCATCTGACACTGGCAGGTCCTGCAGGAGGCTGTGGTGCTTAGGCACCACCTCACAAAAAGTGTGAGCATATAAATGGATTAGAAACAGAAACAGATCATATCTAGTCCTTCAGATCCAGTTCTCTGGCCTCTCTAGGAGTGCTACTCATTGCCAAGTTATAGACTATGGAGCCCATATGTTGAACTTGATTGTCATTTGCTCATCTCACATATCTAATCCACACAGAAACGGTCTTCCTTCTGCTTGGGGCAGTATGAGCAGGCTGAAGTCCACAGTAAACTTTCCCAAAGTGTTGGATATTATTGCTGTGTTCCCTGATCCTCTGGACAGATCAGATGGACCCTCCACCTGAGTGGCATCTGCTGTGTCAATTATAGGGTCCTACCTTTGTGGTGCTTTGAGACAAATTAGCCTTTAAGTGCTCTGAATTATAATAATGAGGAGTCAAAGTGCATTTTAGAGTTTCTTGCCTGTGTTTTTTATATCAGTGGTGGTTAGGAGGCCAGATTAAAATTCTGGTTTTAATGATGAGCTGCTTAACATCTGACATTAACAATCTTCAGTTAAAAAGGGGAAATGTGTTCAAATCTGCTCTACAGCTAACACCTCAAATTTAAGTCTCAATTTACCTTTCCCTTTTGAGGAGTTTGCACAACACCTGCAGTGTGATTTTTCTGGTGCCATCAGTATAAATCAAGCCTCGTAAATCAAGCTGTAACTACAAGCCTTTTATCTGTGAATTTTATTTGCAGTGAAAATAGGAGGTTTTGGAAGGTGAAACTGCTGTCATATGAGCAATATTCACCTGCCTGGAGCAGCACACAGACTATCCTGGTCAAGAGAGAGCCTTGTTCTTGGAACTGGTCTACAAATAGATTTCCATGCTAGGGACCTTCTACATACTGTTGGCACACACTTGAGCTGCACAGAAAGACAGCACGGTACTTATGGCCTTTCCTTGGGATATTGGCATTTGCCCTTGCTTTGGCACAGATTTCTTATGGATTGCAGGTTCTTTACTTGGACTCTCTGTGGGAAATTGCCAGCGAGTGATGTGTGAGTAGCCAAGGAGAAAAACTCTTAATTATCTTGCAGAAAAGTTACAGCATGTGAGAACCTTTGCTTTTTTTGTTCCACAGAGGTTTTTAAATATATTAATCTTTGCTTTTATGTTCCACATAGACTTTTAAATGTACAGTCGTGCTATTAAGTGTCTATATCTTCTTGATCCTAACATGTGGACAAGTTATTTTTTTGTGTCATTTGCCCCACATGAAAAAGGGGTAGTGGTTCTCAGTTGTTTCACAGAAGTGTCACAAGGACAGAAGCTTGAAAAGGTGTCACTTGTGGGGATTGAATATTGTCTCTTCCCTGGTACAACAAATGAGAGTGGGCTTGGACGTGGGTGTTGCTCAGCCTCTCAGAATCCAAGGCCACAGTTTGCTGTATAGTTGGGCTTCAGCTTTCTGTAGTGTTCTGCTGTTGAGGTGGGAAGTTGGAAAGGTTATGACTGGGAAAAGGTCATATTCTAGTGTCTAACAGCTCCTGCTGCCGGAACATCCTGCCTTTTGAACTGCAGTAAAACTCAGAGCACTCTGGTCCCTGCTCTGAGGCAACCCCAGTTGCTAAATTGTAAGTGGATTAATTCAAGTTTGAACTGTAATTGGGGTAGGGTTGTTTTCCAGGGTTGTTTTCCATGGTTGTTCTAGCTCTAAAGGGTGACAGGAGCCTTTCAGATTATTGAATCTGGTTTGTTACTGAGAACTGATTTAATTTCATTCAAATACTTGGACTATATGTCTTGTGTCTAAATGAAGAATGTGTATATTTCTGATATTTTAAAAAAATCTCATTTTTTAAAAAACCTAGATCAAATGACTAATGCATTCTTCAATGTAAGGAGAAACTCCTGTGGACTATATTTCAAAACTTGACACCTTCCCAGCCAATTTAGTTGTTCTCAGCAGAATAAATGGATGTAGCTTTTCTCTAGCATGACTGCTGGCTATTTCACACAGCTACCTTGATACTCTCTAAATGGAGCCCACAGAGAAATCATTGCAACAATAGAAGAAGGGACTGAAGTTGCAGGGAGCTCATTAGTTTGCAAACATGGAGGTTGTGAAGCCTTATTTTGATTTCAGACAGGTAAGCGAACTGGGTTTAGAGAGCTCATTTAGTTATTGGTGAACATGTTTTTCCTGACATCTGCTACCATGCATTCTGTGGACACATAGTACATGTAAGAAATGGCCAAGTGAACTTACCTGCTAGCTCTGACAAGTACTAAGGAGTGGTCAGCTATGGGTTATTTTGAAGGAATTGTTACAGCACTCCTTGCTAAAAATTGCATTTAAGTGCAGCCACACCATCAATTTTTGCCATGCTCTTTCTAGATCTCCTTGTATAATGAAGCTCTTGCTTTGCTTTTTGCCTTTGCAAATTGATGAGTGGTACTAAACAATTACCTGAAGCCATAGAGAGGGTGTGAACTTAAAGGCATTTAGACATTTGTTTTCTGTTCGGACACATGTGATCCCTTGGAGTCTCAAAACTGTTTGGAATATGGAGTGAGGAGAGAGAACCATCTCTTTGTTTTATTTGCATACACACTAGAGGTAACAAGATGATGCCACTGCAGGAAATGCAGTTGATGTTCTGGAATGTTAACAGGAGTGGTTAACATCTGGTGTGAGAGATAGTTGTAGTTATTCTGCTCTACTTAACAAAAGTGTGAATCTGTTTGTGTTACTGGTTTAGGTATTACTGAGAGCATGGAGATTCATCTTTAGACTCCCATGGCGATTCCTTATCATTTTTGCCAAGAATTATAAGCTGTAAATGTTACCTTTTCAAGAAGAGAAAACTGCTTGTTCAGTCGAAAAAAAAAATCTCTTCCCATGCATAAAGAACTCACAAGAGAAGGCCAATAACAATGAAAAATGAACCTCTCTCTGAGGTTAAGCCAAGAAGTAATTAATCTAATTGGAAGGAATAGAGGTCTTACCTTGACATTAGGAAAAACTTCTTCACTTAAGCACTGAAAGTATGTTGCCCACATGCTCTGGCAGAAAGGTTGAGTACACTGCACACAAGGAGGAACAGAGCCCACCCTATTTTATCATGTCTCTAGGTTGGACACATCCTGCACTTCTCTGATTGGCTTTTTTTTTTAGAAAGGGCATAATAAGTGAAGACTTCTGGCCCTTATGGCTTTGTTTTGCTAAGGACAGAATAGTACACTGAGATCCTTACAGGATGTACATGAAATTGTACTGCATGCCACAGACTTTCTCTCTTCTTGATTATTTGGTCTCTCATCATCCATTCTTGCAGAGCATCCTCAGTCACCCTTAGGGAAGGAAAAGTCCTTTATTTTCTAAAAAGGTAAATTTGATGCAAGGGAGAGTTCTGAAAATAGACAAAAATAAAGATATTGTATTCAATAAAATAAAACACAATAAAATGTAGCCAAACATATTAAGCACTTGTACTGTTTGCCATGTAGGAGGTGGGAGCAGTGACTTGTGGGGCTCCCTCCACGATCTGTGATTGCCCTTAAGGATGAGATGTGAGTTGGAGGCTATACATCCTGTTTAGACACATAGGTGATCCCACTAGTCACTCGTACAGTGTTCATCAAAATGTTCCTATCTCAGAAAACGCAGCACTTCACTGCAGCCTGCACTCTGGCTGATAGATGTGTGAAACTGCACACTCCATAGCTCTGGATAAATGGAGTGCTGCCTTTAAAGACAAAGTGCAGGGCTCATGAACCTGTGCCTGTACAGTGTAAATAGTACTCAGTTTCTAGTCTCTGTGAGACACCAGTTCAAAATTTTGCTGTGGTGTCAGTGGATAAATGAGAAGTACCTTAAGGATTCCTGCATTCTAGAGTTAAAGTGCTCATATGGAGAAAAAAGAGCATTTTGCACATTCACTTTAATTTTGATAGATGAAAAAAAAACGGCAGTCAGACCTTCTCATGTGGTTTTCTCAGGTATGGGTTGAAGCAGCTAACATTTATATCCTGTGCTGGGGGCCGTGGTTCCAGAGAAGTTGACTGCAGATAACAAGACTTTTCTAATAAATTGATCACAAATTACGTGACTTAGACAACTTTGATTATATCCATGTTCTGATTTATCTCCCTGATTTGAACCCAACCTATCTGCACTTATCCATTACTTGAGTTCAGTTCTGCTATGCAAAGAAAAGGTACATTTGTACCGTTGAGTCCATGTGTACACTGCCTTGTTTTGTGCAGAGACAGCTCTGGAACAAGATTGAGCGAGAGATTCCATGTGCAAGTGTTTCAAAGGATTTTTTTTCAAGATACTTCTTTTTATCTTTTTAAAAATGCAAATCTTCTTTTGCTTTCTTTCAGGAATTCACTCCCAACCCTTTCCTCACTTCTAATCCAAAAGCCTTAACCAAGACATTTTGTCCCAGAATGGTAAGCCCAAGGTTCTTTACACTAGTTATGTACGGGAAAGGTTGGTGGAGTGAAAGATTATCAGTGATCAGTAGGAATGGCACACTGTGTTCCACAACTGAAGACTATTTCTTTTCCACCAGTGTGCCATTTTGTTCTTCAATAGATGATGTAATTACAGAAGAAACACAGGGGAAAGGGGTGATGTGGGAAGTCTGTGCACTTGCACTAGGCTTGTCTCTTGATCAAGGAAGGTGGATTCCAGAGCAAGGACAAGGAGGCTGGAAGGAAAGAACATCCTCATTTTATGGAACTAGAAAAAGTGACTTTCTAACCAACAATATTATGACATGGAGACAAAAAAAAGATCTAAATAGCAGGAGTTAAATGCTGGGGAAAGAAATGAACCACTCAAGTCCTACGACAGCAGCTGGTAGTGGGAGAAAAGCCCATAAATGCCTAAAAATTTAGCTTAGACTGGTAACTGTTAGAAATTTTCATATAGCAGAGGGAGGGGAGTGAGCTTCTAAAACAGCTTCCCAGTGAGTATGTTTGTATAAAGGGGACAACAAACTTGCTAAACCACTTCTAAATGGAGCTGAATCACTTAATGCCACTGTGTTTACAGTGGCAGAAAGCTGGATTTGATGAACCAGCTGAGAAGGTCAATGCAAGCACTGATCTACCTCCACACTATCATATAAACCTGAACTGATTTAATTATTAGATTTCTTCAGGAGGCAGGAACATCTTAAGTGAGTTTTGCAATCCCATGCTGTGGTTTAGGGCCTGACACCACTGAGGCTTTGCTACAATTAACATAAATCAGAGTGTGTGGATGTTACCTGGCCATCGTGACTGTGAACTAGTCTGTCCTGTGTTGAGACTGTTTCCATTTAATAAGAATTGCCACTGTCCAGTTTAAAACCTGCCTGTTGAACTGGGAACTGGGATGGCTTCTTGGGCAGATGAACATCCCAGAGACTAAACAGCAGGTACCAGCACTATCTGTCTCTTCTCGTGAGCACAAAATCCATCACAAGAAAAGCAAGCAATTTCTGATGCTTTTTTAATGAACTGTCTCAGAGAGAGAGTGAGAGAAAAAGAAGTATTTGTTCCTAAGTTACATGGCAAAAAAAATGACTATAGAAAGCTCTGTTATTTCTTTTGTGCTTGCTTCATAGTTTGTAATACCACTAGGATTGCACTCTGAAACTTTCTAGCTAATACTACAGCCTCTTAAACACAAACATTGAATCTGGAAGCAGGCTTACTGCAAACACTCAGAGAGCAAAGAAGATAAACACAAGAAAATTGTTTCAGTATTTTGACAATCAAGTCTGAGAGCTTTTACACATTGACTCTTGGCAGTTCAAGATGTCAGAATACTGGAAGTGAAGGGTAGTGACAGGTGGAAGAAAACAAAATGGGAACCCAACCCGCACAGCAAAATAATAATTAAAAGGCAGATCATAGAAGAAAGACTTGATTTTTTCCAAGGTGCTGATGCGAGAATACAAGATTTTGTGTGGTCAGGGTGCTCATGGGGCTTCATTAGGGCTTTTATGAGTGCTGCTATTAACAAACCAATGGTGTGTCCACTAAAACTCAACATCAGCTGTTGAGTATCAACATGGGAGCTATAAAAGCATAATGCTAATTTCTCCACATCTGGCTTTTCTCTGTCTGTAGTTCCTAATTGCAATCTCTGGCTTGGGGTTGGTTTTTTGAGTGGTGACCTTCAGATGGATTAAGGTCTGTTTGTTCACAAGATTGACAAAGTGTATTAAAGTTTGACAAGTTGCAGTTCCTCAGAACTTCAGTAGTAACACCACCAAATGAAGTATCGGAGTAATAATAATACTCAGTAGTTTTTTTCATCTTTCATGCCAGTTTATATATATATATTTTTT
Source organism: Pyrgilauda ruficollis (assembly GCF_017590135.1). Lineage (NCBI taxonomy): Eukaryota > Metazoa > Chordata > Aves > Passeriformes > Passeridae > Pyrgilauda > Pyrgilauda ruficollis. The sequence goes on along the minus strand of NW_024530932.1, from coordinate 1,185,725 downwards.
CCCAGAGTACATTTCCATGGCTGTTCCTCTGCACCCCATTTATATAAAAGAAAATTATATTTTCTTATTCAACAGAATTCTGGTTACATTCCTCAAATCAGTGCATGATGCCTCATTTTTTTCATATCTCTCTGGTCATCTCTTAAATGATCTGTACATGCATAGTGCTGCTGTGTGGTTTTGTGCTGTTTTGGTTTTTTCTCTGGTAGAAGACAAGTGGGATTTTCAGCTTGGGGCTGTACCTATGTGTTCCTGTGTTTGTTACTTTGCTGTCCATGGGATTGAATCCAGTGCAGCAGAAAAGCTGTTGATGGATGCTGAGTTAACTTCCTCAGTACCTGCTTAGATCTGTGTGACCTCCTGCCACAGGGACACAGGGAAAGAGTGGAACTGAGGTATTGAGAGGTTTAATGGTGTACCTTCGTCCTTATGCACTCGCAGTTTCATTCAGCAAGGCATTCTTGTATTCTCCTCTTCTGAACATTTTTGATACATTAGTAGAAACGAGAACTTATATTAAATGTGCAACCTTTAGATGCCTTTAAAAAGGAGAGAACTAAAGATATCTTTTTGAGCTTTCTAACAGATTTTCACATGCATGACTTTCATATGCAATTTGCCAAAGGCTAACACTGAAGTTGTAGCAGAGACTGAATCTCTACATATCAACATCTGTGGTTCTCAAACATGTGCACGCATGCACATGTGAACACAAATGTACATGCTCTTCTTTGTCAACTTCCCTGCCTTAAAACTCTGCATGACGCAGGCTCACAGTTGAATTCGGGAAGAATTCCTTCATGGAAAGGCTGCTAAGCGTTGGAACAGGCTGCCCAGAGAGGTGGCGGAAATGTTCAAGAAATGGGTGGATGTAGCACTCAGTGCAATAGTCTGGTGACAAGGCGGTGATCGGTCAAAGGTTGAACTAGGTGATCTTGGAAGTCTTTTCCAACCTAAATGCTTCTGTGACTTGGCAGGCTTTAGATTTGGGTCTGGCAGCAGGCAGTGGTGTTTACTCAGAGCTGCTGATGGCACTATGTGAAATGGTGGGTCAGTTGAGGAAAATTGCTGAAGCTCACATTACAGTAAAGGTTGCAGAATTGCTGCTGCCACTGCAGCTATTTTCCTTTTAGGATTGTCAGGTGTTTAGTCTTGCAGAGTAAAAAACGGAGCACTAAGCACCTCCAGAAAATACCTTAGCTTGGATGCTGGATCAGACCACGCAGGTGCAATAGGAAGGATTTCTAACTGAATGATTTGTCCTGCTGCCAAATCCAGATTGCCTCTTTAAAACAGTCTTGGGCACTTTGCATAAAGGAAGAAATTAAACATCCACACAGTAGTATTCTTTCCTGTTAAATTTTACAGAATGTGAAGCTCTGTGTGGAAAAACATTGTTTTTTCTCTTGGTGATGTAGAACTGGTTTTTAAAGTGAGCTCTGTGTCTTTACTGTTCATATGACAGTCCTCTTTGTAATAAGATTTCCTCTTCCACTTCTTATTGTGTGGGAAGAGGGCTCTGTATGCCATACTGGTCATTAAATAAAGATTGTGAACATACTACTCAGAAAGTTGTTGCTATTATAAGCAGTGACAAAACTAGGCATCAAGTGTGATGTCAAAAGTTTCAATTAGTCACGCTGGTGAGTTAATTCCTGGAAGGCGCTGTTTAATGGCCTCTGTAGAAGTGAACTTGGACCATTTCCTTATAGGTGGGTGACTCATGCTCAGTATGAAGTGCTGTTGCATCGTGGGCTTGTATTTCAGGTCTTGGAAATTGAGACAAATAAGGAATGCTTAAATGACTGGTATTCCTGCTTGTATGTGCAAGGCCTTCAGCCCACAAATCACCTTGGAAACCACAGTACCTGAGGCCCACCAGCCAGCAATGACTGTAACAGCACAGCAAGTAGTCTGGGAGATTGTAGGAGAGGTTTCCCGTGTCCCTGAGCTGGAGAAGCTTAGCTCTGGAGAACAGACCTCTTATGGTACCAGCATGAACACACCCTCTTGTGCGTTGATAACATAGCACTGTGTTTTTTCAGTCTTCTGAATCCAGTCTAAGTAAGTTCTGGCTCTTTTTAAGGTTTCCCAGGATAGGTCTGAAGTACAGGACCAACCTCCTTCTGCCTCCCTCTTAGGCTCCTTTTGTCATGGTAACTAGTGGTACATGATATTTATGTGACTTTTCTCTGTCGCTGGGCAACTCAACAGGGATGATGATTCCTAGAGTATGGGAAGGGACATATTTTTACCATCATCTAGCAATAAATGAAAAAAATACCACGTTGTAAATGTGCACAAAGCATCAGTGAGGCTCTTCTGTGTGGTTGAAACTAAATTGTGTTGGAGCAAGCACACTCACTTCTTGAGGTTATGCTGAAATTTCATGTACTGCTGCTGCAGAGAACTGCAGTTTGAGGTAGCTCTATTTGCCTCGCTGCCTTGGGTTATGTGTTGTGTTTTGTTACCAGATAGAAAAGCCCTTGGGAGGCAGCAGGGAGTAGCAACAGCAGCTGCTGCTCAGAGGAGAACAGAGCAATTCCATGTTCTGCTATTATTCCTAGCCTGGCTGAGAGAGGGCAAGGAGAGAATTCTGCAGGGTTTGGGAGGTGGCTAAGAGGAGGAGGAAGCCTTCACACTTACACACTTAGTAGGTGCTGTTACTGTTGTCCTAGTGGTGGGGAACTTCTGCCCATCCTCCTACTTGAGTAGTTACTGGGAAATATCTCTGCCTGGTATTTCAGCCAGGGGGACCATAAAGCATGTGCTCACTCTGGAGTTATTTGGAGGGAAGGAGGCTGTGGTATGAGTCTCAACAGTAAACATGTTGTACTGTTATCTATAGAAGCCTATTGAGTAGATAAAAACATAAGATGAGGCCAGCAAGAAGGTAGTGGGACCTATAGTGCCTGCTGTAAGAAGGAAAACCGTGGGTGGGTAAAGGTCTAACTGTGTAAAATTATCATCTGAGAGTGCTAGAGAAGAATCCCAAAGACGTGGAGGGGAGCATTGTCATGGAATACTGCCTGCGCATTTGTGAGTCCTGTCATTTGCATGATGCAACAATTAGTTGGGGATCCTAAGATGCATTGGCTGAAATTATGCCAAATGTTGCTTTGGTTCTATAACACCTGTCTCTTCACAAAGGTTGGTCATTCTTCTTTTTTTTTTTTGCTTGTTTCTATGTAGACAGCTAAAATGAGATCCTGTTGACTAGGTATCTGCATTGGTCTTCAGCTGGCTCCTACTCCACCTCTTCTGGTTCATCCATTTATAGTAATAGTGGAGGAGTTCTGTGCTTCTTATTTCAGCAGAAATCAAACAAGCTTGTTGTTTTGAAATACAGCTGGGAAATACTACCTTAAATATGTTGCTAAGTCCTTAGAATAGATTAAGAGTCTGATGTTTCTAATAATAATAAATTAGTGAGACAGTGCATTTTCTGCATAGTAACTGACTGAAAGGCAACAAGATTACTTTCAGTGTTTAGCTTTAAATATTAGTTTTCTCTTCCTTAAATTGCATTAGTTATATCTAATTATAGGTACTGTTTGTGGTAATCAATTTGAAGCATAATGATGTGAGTTGCCTCTCTATAAAGAATATATTTTGACTTGGAACATTAGAGGTATTTTGAATGCTGTGTGATTTTCATTTATGATTTGATTACACAGGTAATTGAAATGTGACAGACTGATAACATTTTGTTGGAACAAATTGGTGAGTTCAACTTTTTTCGCAGATGTATTTTTTTGCCGTCATAAAGGCAAAGGAAATGTGAGTTTTCAGCTGCTTGACATACAGATAGTTATGAGGATTTTAATTTTTTTGCACTGGGTCTTAATTTTTCTTTAAACTATTATGTCTATTGGAAGAAAAAACAAACAAATAAACCTCAATTTCCCCAGCTAATCAATTCAGCAACAGAGCTGTTGCTGCCCAATGGCAGTAAACCAGAATTAAAAGCACGTTAGCAACTTAGATGTAGATTATAATGAACTTGTGTCAGCTCAAAACTGTGCCATTGCAATTATAATATGGTAGTATTTACAAAAAAGATATCTAGTAATTCTTGGCTGTGATGAATTGTAAACCTCTGCAGGACTCCAGAGTTGTACAATATTCAGTAAACCTCTGTAAATGCTGTTACAGCTTTTTCCAATGAAACAGAATGACCAAGCTTATGTGAAATGTCAGTTAAAATAAGTCCTTTTTACTTCCATCTTATAATATGTCTGGGGACTGATTGGGCCACAGCACACAAAACTTTTATTCAGAAATAAACTACCCAAAATAATTCAGATGCTTTATATGCAGAAGATATTACAAGCAATTAGATTGTACCTAGCCAAATTTTTGCCTTGAGTAACCTAATTTTAGACTCCAGTCATGTAAATATACACACCTAGGTTTACTTATGAGTACATTCACCTGCAGCAGGTTGTTACTTAATAATGAACTAAAGTGTGCATAAATCCACTCAACCTTGAATATGTTGTGATAAATTGGTTTGTTGGTATGGGTAAAAACAAACAAAACCAGGCTAACCAGAAATTGTTGTTTCCCTTTGGTGGAGAATCTGAGGAAGGATAGAGTAAAATGAGAGCTGTTCTTTACCTGCTGGTAAGAAAAACTTGACTCTGAAACTTCCCACAGAATACAAATATCCAATATAGTATATCAGGACTACTACCTATATTATTATGGGTAGTATTAAAGTATTTCACTGGAAAATTGTCTAAAATTGAATTTACATAATGTATTTATAGATTTGTGCATAGATATATGTGAAAATAGGGTCTGCAAGCATGAGTGCTGTACCATAGGTAGCATTACAGGTACACCTCTAATACCATGATTGGCAATTTTTTATTCTTTCTTCTGTTATTTGTAGATTGCTAGGATTTCTCCATGGGAGATGTGGATCCCCATGTGTAGTAGATTTAAGCTCTCTAAAAACAAGTCTGCTCTTCCTGGTGGTTGTTGGAATTGTCACAGATTTGCAGTCATAAAGTTGGTAGCAGCTTTGAATTATGCGTGAACGTTTTGCTAGTGGCTTTATTCTTTTCAATTCATTGTCAGCAGTGTATGAAAACAGGAAAACAGTCCTGATGATATATTTTGGGGGGTGGGGGAGTGTGTGTATTGTTCTTTGCGAGTAGGCTTAGTGTGATGAAGTTGTAGAACGAGGTAGAAAGGCTGCCTGTGAAAGAGATGAACCGCGGGCTGTTCCTGAGGTTCTGTGCGTGCCGGCTGATTCTCACCATCGTTCCGTGGAGCAGAAGTTTGCCTGGCTCCTTCCATAAAGTGTCCTTCCAGTGCCACCTCTTGGTAGGTTCACACGCTGACTTTGCTGCGGAGTTAATTCCACCAGTGAGGAGGTCAGCACACTCCTCACACAGAAACAGCCTCTGTACCCGGAGCTGCCTGCTGTGCAAGCACTAACCTCGTCTGGTACCAGGACTCCACGTTTATTAGTTGAAAATACTGTTGGTCTCATAAAAAGGAGCAGCTGGCTGATGTACCGCTGCTGGGTTTAAAGTATGTTGCTGCAAAGGTTTGCATGCATTTGGATTTAGCCCAGTAAATAAAAGCTGAAAAGTACCATTTTCCAGCAGGTTTTTGTCAATTCAGTGCGTCTCGTTGCCTGGATTATAGTGCTGAGTGGTCAGCAGTTTTTACAGCTGATGTGAAAGGAGTAGTGCTTTTTGGTGCATCAGGGATTGCATAACCTTGTGTGCTCCGAGGAGTAAAATAAAGCAGCATGTTCTTTCTGGACTTCTTTCTTCCTGCTTCTCCCAAGATATCCATAGTACTTCAGGTTTTAGGGAGGAATGTTTTCAGGTGGGTAATGGCAGTGCACATTCAGCTTCCTGAAACAGGATCCAAGAAGGAAAGAACAAAATGGTGTGGGGTACCTAGCACCAGCACTCCAGATAGTTCAGTTTCTTCATTCTGCCTCAATTTTTTCTCTTTCTCCTTTCTTAGGCTGCTGCCTGGGATTTTCTGTTGATTTCCACAGCAGCATAACTGGTAAATCTGCAGGTGAACTGTGTGTGCCTTCTAGCCCTTGCATGTGTGGGCACGCTTTGGCACGGCAGAGCCCCTCCTGTCAATTTTGACCTTTGGTCAGTTTGTTCACATCTCTTCTTTATGGAGATGGTATTGGTGGTTATAGTGCCATAATCAATAGCTCCCTTTGCATTAACTTTGTTCTAGATTGTACTTAAAAGCGTTGAGAAAAGCCAGGGATGAAGAAACAACTTCGGAGAACACTTCATAAAGATGCTCATCTAATCTAATAATATAGACTAAACAGAAGAAGAAAAACTGAAAAGTGCTATTCAAATATCAAACAATGCCAAAGAAAGCATCCTGCAATAGTGTTTTGCAAGGATAATTAGGAAAGAAAACCACTTCTAACTGTACATAATCAAATGCGAAAGGCAGCATTTATATCAGCAGAGAGGGTGAAAAGATTAATTTTTCTTTCAAGTTTATTCCTAATGGACTTGTGGATTCCTGACTGGCAACTGAGCCCAAAAGTCCTGCTGCCAATCTCTGTCATTTTAACAGCAGGTACTTAATGATTAATTGCTTCAGTATTTCCAGTTGTTCTCCCTCCATATGTTTTGAAAGCCCTTCATAGTGATTTTTGCATTGTGGCGTACCCAAGCGTCCTCACTTTCTCTTGGTGCCACTGGCAGGGAGGATCCACTGGCAAGGCACAGGTCTCTAGGTACATAAAAAATATTTTTCTCTGTAGTTTATCTTAGAGATGTTTCTCATTCCTCTTGAAAATCAAGATTATGCTGTTTGACTTTCTCAGCTGACTGTCCTATTAAAAAAAAAATCACCAAGCTTTGGGTAAATGTTACTAGGTCAGAAAGAAAAGTTGAAACATTTGCGGCTCTAGACTTACCAGTAGGACTTTCACAGGAAACACAAGAGACTGCACTTCTACACAAGAGACTGCACTTCTTGGAATGTGGTGTTTTTTGTAGAATTGAATTCTTCTTGGGATCAAAGTGGAGTGGATTTCATTGTGCATGGGTCAGCGAGAAGATGTTTCTTGCCGCTCTCTGCATGATGGTTTTGTTTGAGTAGCTCAAAATTTGGAGTTTTGTTGGCTCACTTTATGGGTGAAGCAAGTTATGTGTTTTTCACTGTGAAAACAGTGGGCAGCAAGCCAGTCTTCCTAAACTGTTGCTTAAGCATGCCTGCTTTATATTACTGCACTATATAGTAGCTTTATAGTCATTCTGTATTTATTCCTACTAATTTTAGATATTCTGAGTAGAGCAGAGTGTTTCGGAAGTACCAAACCTGAGTAGTAGGTGTTTGTAACAAGGTGCTATAACAAGGCTTGAATGCTGAGTGCAACCCCTTCAATATTGGATGAAAATCTTGGTCCAGCTGAAGCTGATGCAATTACCTCCTTTTCCTGGTTTCAAGCTTTTCCAGCCCTTCTGCTGTGTCCAGAGTGTCAGCATATGCCTCTGTGTACAGTAGTTAATGATCTACTGTTAGGAATTATCTGCCTCAAAACAACCAAAGGAGGGACTAAAATCAGACTTTGATTCTGCTGTCACATTCCAATTTCTGGCAGAACTGACTTGATCCAGAAAAATTTCCGATTAGGTTTTGATAAGGATATTTTTGTGTCTCAGTTCCATCTGTTTTGCCTTGCGTATAAGGCCTGCATCTTTGAAATGGCCAGCTGCCTGTGCCCGTTGCAAAATCAACCTGACAAGTTTGGAGTCCTTGATGCCCTTCTTTGTAATTGCATGTTGTTCTCTGAAACACAGCACAGCTGATCTTGGTCAAATGTGGTGATTTGTCCCATAGCATATTTTACAGGCAAGTGATTACAATGCAAGTACTGTGTTGCAACTTGAAATGGGCAATAATACCAAAAACCATTAGCATGTAGTAATAACTCAGATATATGGAAACCTGCCTGAATAGCTTCTATAATTTTGTGTCATATATGTGTTTGCCCTTTATACATTTTTTCCTTAAAAGCCACAGAAGTTTTAATAGGATGTGGGAATCCCCCAAGGCCTGATTCATCAAAGGCATACTTATTGAAGTGTATCTTTATTTTCCAGGAGATGGTCTGCAAAGCTTCTCTTCTCTTAGTTTGATTAGTGGATGGGAGGAGAAGGGTGCATGGAGTAGTTAGAAGCATGCACCTTTACTGCCTTGCAGAGATGCAGTCTGGGCTTGTGGCACAGGGGAAAACTACTGTGGAAGAGCTGAGTTTTCTGAAACGTGGCATGGTTTAGTGTTAGAATGCAAGTAAGATTAAGTCATTAGGTTTGGTGATAATATTCTGATGCATTGGAAAGTTGGTAATGGCACTGTAACAAGACTGAACAAAAGTGTTGTTCTTGATGCGAGGTGATACTTCTACTGTGAAAGCACAAAAAAAACTCCATTATTAATGCAGGTGGTACACTGATTTTAGATGCAGTCAAAGCAGTAGGGAGTTTTAACAATTTTCAGGATAAGTGAAGCACTGCAGAGGTCATTTTCTCCCTGCGTACACTCCAGACTAACATTGAGGCATGTTGAAGAACAGCTGGAAAAGAGCTGTAGTACAGGAAAAGCCATGCTCAAGGAAGAGTCTCTTCCCTGCCCTAGGAACTGACCCATCAGTTTTCTGCTATGGTGGCAGCAGATGGTCCTAGCTGATACTGCAGGAACCAGGGAGAACATTCAGCCACCAAGAGTCAAACTGATCTCTCCCAGTATTGGTCACACCATATGAGCCAACAGTCAGGGCTCTTTCTGTGCCTGAGGGAGTTTTCCCTTAGTGCAAAACACATCCAAAGTGGATGAACTTAGCTGGCTTTTGGTGACATCTTCTTGGTTCCTAATGGGAAGCATTTAAATGTCCCAGACATTTAAAAGGATAGTTCCATCTGACAGCAGTCAGGTGGTCCTCTGTCTAGTGAGGATGTGTATCAAAATTAACTGTTGGCTCCAGCAGTTGCTGGGAAGAGGTGAGGAAAAATAGAGGGTGAATTAAATAACAGATAACTGAATAATGTATTTGCTTAGCTTCTTAACATCTTGATCACTCTATCCTTTTGCATTTACATGTTATCTGAGAATTGAGCACTATTTACAGCTTTATTCCATGCTGACTTATTTCATCTGCTCATTATTCCAAATAAGAACTTTCTGTAAGTCTCTATCACAGGTGAAGAAATCTAAATAAATTAAGCACATCTGCAAACAGAGCTGCTGCTGTATTTCTTATGAACAAATAGACAAATGTTGGGAAAAATATTCTCAGCTCTCTGCTGTGTCAATGTGTCAAATCTCATCAGGATTAACTTCAACCCCTGGGTATCTGTGTATCTTTCTTCACAAACATTTATGATTTCCTGGCACCGGTTACCCTGTCCTTACAAATAGGGAGACTTTTATGCTGAGATGAGTTACACAGATTGAGCAGAAGCATTAGCACAGCAATTTGAAATGATTGATATGTGCAGTGCCTTGTCTGCAAAGCTAGTAACTTTGCTACTTTTGACAAGGCAATTAAACAATAGAAAATTGTTGATAGTGATCAAAACAGATTGCTGTGTGGAGATGGTGGGTTTTTCAAATGGAATCTAAGCTTTGTAAGCCTCCTAGTTCTGCCAAAAGCTATTTACCTTAAGTTACCCAAGTTCTTAAATTACTTAAATGCTTTGGAAATACTGCCTCTAAAAAGGGGCTCCAGAGAATCACAAAACCTAGATTTCATTTAATTGTCACAAGGTAAATTTCTAAAAATTGCCCAAGTAGGAATAGGATTTTTGCATTCGTGTATCTTTGAAGTCTGGCTCTAGAACTTCAAAGGCAGACTGTGGAAATTAACTCCAAAAATAAAGAGGTCTGCTTTGGTACTTCATCTCCAGATGTACTGTTTAAATTCATGGATTTGCTATACAAATAGAACATTGTGGTGTCTTCTAGATTGACAATTTCCTTCTGAAGATCACTGTGCCTTCCCTGTGTCAGTCCTGAGCTGAATGCTACCTCTGGTTGGCTTGTGCCATTCTGATGTGTGACAGTAGAGCTCTTCACCTGAGGTGCATTTCCTTCTGCCAGCCCTCAGTTGCTCCCTGTAGCTTTCTGTGCTGGTGCTATTCCTTGTATCTCAGTGGTGCTCACACACTCCAGCTGTGCTTAGGCTCCTTGTTGAGCTTGGTGCTGAATGAGAGGTCCAAAGGGATAAAAGGTAGGGACAGAGGGGCAGGAGCACTTGGAAGGAACTGCCCAGGAATACAGTTTCACTGCCTTTGTACTCCCTTATTTTAGTTTAACCAGGGATGTGAAGGTCGTGTCCATTGGCCTGTGTGGTGCTTCTTTGGATTAGCTCCAGCTCCTGTCATCTACTGTTGGAAATGTGTAATGGCACTAAAGCAGCATGACAAGGGGATAGCAGCCCTGGTACTTGGCACTGCTACATTTTTCTCAGCCACGCTGAGTTTCTGTCAACAAATGACTACACTTTTATCATTGTTGTTCAGCTTCAGGTCACTCCCATGATCTCATCTTTTATGAAAAAAAAAAAAAAAATCAAATTAGTTTCTCAAAAAAATTGAATTGATAAAATCCAGTTTATGAGAGTAGTCTGGCTTCCTTAGAGCAGCAGCTCTCTTATCAGGATCACAGCCTGAGGAGCTCCACAGCCCATTTGTTTTTATGGTAATCAGATTCTTTAATCCCAGAATCCAAAATGCTGTTGGAGCATATTTTATATTCTAGCCATTCCATGTGTCAAACCTTTGGGCTGTATCTAAGGTGGAAAACAAAATCACATGGTTTTTCCTCTTCCTCTGTATGGCCACCTGTCCTTACACATGTTGGTGAAAGGATTTCCCTGAGCCCAGCTACTGTGGGGAAAGGTGAAGTTATATCTTGGCAGCCACAGGAAAACCTAAATTTGTTAGCCATGGCAGAGATGCTGCAGAACAAGTAAGGAGAGCAGGAGATTCTGAAAGCAACTTTATGATTGATGAAGATATGGGTGGTGCTGGAGGAATTTTCCAAAGCCCCCAGAATAGACTGTGAGCCGCTTGCCATAAATTACTCTGGAAAACCCCATTTGCAAAGTGATTTTATAAAACAGGCTGGATATAGAAGAAGAGCTGTGAATGTCAAGCAGGATTTCTTGCCCAAAGCAAGATTGTCTCATGCAATACAGTGCAATCTATGTACCTGTCTTTTACAGACCTGATTATGAGGGTAACTGATATCTTCTTTTTTCCTTTTTTTTTTTTTTTTTTGGAAATTCACCTAGAAACTGTCTTTAAAATCATAGCTCTCCTTACCCACATAGTGAGATAAGAGACAATGTGCAGACAATATGCCATAGATTATTTTGCTAGGTGAGAAGGAAAAGCAAGATGTTCAGAAGACATATTATTTAATTTTTAAAAAAGGTAGTTAAATATATAAATCTTTGCTCATAAATTCTCCCTGAATGGTCCTATTTGGAAATTTATCATGTCAAAGTACTTTAATTTCACAATTCATTTTTTTCTACTTTATATCTTTAAGTTGAAGATTGATGTCTGATTAAAACATTTTTCCTGCACCAGAGATATTTCCAATTTAAAAAAAAAAAAAAAGTCCTCAGCAAAAAGGAACACGTCAAGAGAGAAAAATCACAGCTACCTGCTCTGTGGGTTTTCTACCAGATACTGACACCTGAGCTCTTTGTAGACTACAAGAATAATTACAGTGCATTTGCATAGGCTGGTGCTGAGTTCCTGCAAAAGAAATCCAGGAAAGGATTAGCATGCTTATTCATATACCTTGCATATTATACAGTGGATTCTTGAACTAATTGTCTCCTCTCCACCCCCACCACATCCCTCACCTCCCAGTTTTATTGTTGTGTAATGTTTCTAGCTTGAAAAATTTAGATAGAAACTGACTCTATTAGAATTTGTGGAGGGAACCAAGCAGAAACAAAATCAGTTCCTAAGTAAATATTGGCTCTGCCTGACTTTCTGTAAGTGCCCTGTGGGAGTGGGACCTGCGTGTATCACAAGCTAAAGAGGATTTTCAGCCAGTTGAGGCCAGTCACGATTCTCTAGCTAGGATGAAACAAAAACCTACAGTTTTTTTTTTTTTTTTTTTTTTTTCTAAAATGCCATCTAGAAATACTAGCTGAGTACTAGTACCTGAGTACCCAGTTCTGTACACAAAGAAAGCACGTTCATCACAGGACCTAGAGGAGCAAGACCCTTGTTCTAACTACTGCACCTTCTGCTGTTTCATTTTGTAGGTTTTTCTGTTTCACTGTGAATGTTCAGAAGGAATATTCTGCCAGAATAAGGAATATTCTTATGGCAGAATATTCCAGAAGAAGGAATATTCTGCCACTGGTGAAGGGAAAGGGTTTCCCTGTGAAGGGAAAATTAAGGAGAGCTGTAACTGTTTGCAGGTTTATGAAAGGCTGCTGCACTGATTGGACAAGCAGCGATAAGGCTGAACTTGAAAAAGGATGATTTAGATAAGATGTGTTAGGTGAAACACTGTAACAATAAGACTGGTAAGGGCTTGTGCTGCCTGGGTGTGATGCAGAGTCTCAGGCAGCAGAAATGCTGTAGGAGAAACCTGGAAATTCTTTTGCAGAGGATAAAGATGACTCTAGGCATTCTTCTAAGGTGCTTTGTAGTCCTGTGTCTCTGCCTTTCTGTGCCTTCAAGGAGGTGATGCCCTCTCAGAATTATGGGTTTATTAGTGGACAGAGCACTAATGGATGCATAAAGGGCCTGTGTTTTCTTTCCAGTTATATTGCCAGCATGATGCATGACTTCTTGCTGATCAGGGAGGCTGCAAGACATTTCTCCTGTGTCTTTGTTACAGGGACAGGACACTGCATAATCCCTCGGATGTTAGAAATGCCTCTGTCTTTTTATGGTAATCACTTCTTTCAGTAAACAGCTGCTATGCTTGAAGCAATTCTGCAAGCTTATGCACTGTATGTCAGAAAAAAAAAAGTTTTAAATTTTTTTTCAGTTATTTCTGTTATTGTAGTGTCTACTGTATTACTTTTATTTATTGGAATTTATTTTTGGGTACTAAAACTGCCTTGTTACTTTGCTTAAGAGGCTACACTAAACTAAATTAGGAAATTATTTACCCAGCTTTGGTGTGAATTACACCCATTTCACTGTAATTTTCATGCATTGCAGAAGTTATTTTTGATCCTGCAAATTGAAGGGGTTTTGAGATTATGGACTTTGGAAGTCTTTTGGAAGTGCTCATAGCTGCTCTCGCTCAGAACAAGGGGGAAGAGCTCCCCCATCGAGAACAAAGGGAGCTCTGAGGTGCTGAGCAGTTTTGAAACTTCATCCATACAGCTTTAGACTGTGCATTTTGTTAAGGATTCTCTCTGAAGGTTACAGTAGAAAGACTTGGTTACAGCAGGAAATAACACCAAGGGATTTGAATTGATGCTTATTTTTCCTTAGTTGAGCAAACTAGGGCATACTTTCCAGTATGCCTCCAAGAATCCAGGACCTGAAGAACTATTTTTTTTCCAGCCTGAAAAATTATCACTGCTGCTTAGTACAGGCCTGCTGCATTCACACCTACTTTTAAGCCCCAACCTTCCACATATTTATATTTCTCCCCCAGTATTTGCACTCTGACATGACAAGGTCTTTGTCTGCTTTTTTACTAGTTCTTGGTCCCTCTCCTTTCAGGACTCTTTCTTTACAGAAACTCCTGGGGCTGACGTTTCAGAAATAGTGATATCTTCACTCTGTTTTCCCACCAATAAAGTCTTGTGCTAAGGCAGTAAATGCTTTTCAACACTTACTTTCCTGTGAGAATGGTCGTGGTTTAAAAGCAGATATCTGCATTTCTTTGTTGCCTGTTAATGTCACAGTATCAAAGAGCTTCAGTACAGACTCTCATATCTCTGAAAAGCAGAAAAGTGTTTCTATATCTAGTTTGCAGAAAAGATGGAGTACAGACATGGTATTGCATGACATTTTACTTAAGAAGTAGAAATAAGTAATATCAATATGGTCGATATTAAACAACTTATAATGAAAGTGTAAATCTAAGATTGTTGGGTAGGGGCTTGGATGAGTTAGTCCTTGGCTCTGCCTGTATGACATTTTCATCAAACAAAGCTAAAATCCTTACTGATAAAATCTACAGATGACATTAAGGCTAAAGGAATAGCAAATAAAAAAGAAGTGGAAATCATAGCAGTCTGCATGCAGCTTATTCCAGATCTGCAAACATTGTGCATTCCAGTACAATTTTGTGAAAAAGCACAGAATGCTCCCTGTGCATGCATGGGTGGGGGCTCTGTCCTAGGACATCAGATCTCCAGAGAGTAGCTAGGGACTCTGATGGTTTATGAATGGGACATTGAATGATGGATGCCTTACAGTGCCTATGAGTCCAGATACTTACATGAATTCCAAGTGTATAAAGATCAATTGTACCACAGGGCTACAAGGTTTATATTGTGCTTTGTTGCAGGACCACTGGTGGAATACATCTTTGATTTTCGTGTTGATAGCTAAAGAATCAGTGAGAAAATTGAGGAGAACTGTGAGGCAGATAACTAAGGACCTGAAAACCAAGCTATTATTTAAAGACATGCTTGGTTATGAATTATATTTCCTCAAAGAAAACCTGGATAAGTCTGATCACAGTCTAGTAATGTGTCTTTGAACGCTTGAGAAATACAGTAACAGGTGTCCAGCCTTCAAGCGAAGGAACAACAACATACAGTAATGAAAAGTTGAAAGCGCTGCTTCATTTTGAATGATCAAGATAATTAATGACTGAAATATTCAAGAGTAATTACAGATTCACTCCACACTGCAGATTAAATAAGGAAGCTTTGAGAGTGTGTGTACTAGAGTTGAAATTAGAAGGTGGAATTGGTTCTAGACAGCTGTAATGCCTGAGTCTTGGGGGCCGTACTTAACAAGTAGCCCCTGAGGCTGGGGGTGCTTGATTTTATTTTCCTTCCCTTTTTTTTGAGCCTCCTGGATGTATAATGCCTCATGTTACTTCCAGCCCTACAAAACTGGACCTATCTCAGTGCCCCTAAGACTAGCAGCTGTGGTGGTCTGCCATATCTGCTTCTTTAAGAAACCAGGATAGCAGGTAGAAATAGGAGGAACTCCAGTAGCAAACTAGGAGGCATCCCCTTTATGCAGTGAAACCAAATTTACCTGCATGCTATGTGAGTGGTTCTGTACCATCCTCTTTCCTATTCATTCACACCTGCTTTTCTCAAAATTAATTCAAACCCGAAGAGTAAAATATCATCTCTAATGCCTATTTCATTACATCTAGGACTGAAGCCACAAATTTCAATAAAATATATCCAGAAGGGCACTGTGTCATTTTCCTGAGCATTGCAGGAGACATATTAAAATGTGTATGCTAATTGAATGTAGGGAAGCAGGATTTGAAGGTTATGAGCTCTCTCTTGCTTTTCCTATATATTCAGTATTTCCCTTATTTTCATGTCAGTTCCCTGCCAACTTCTTTTCTGTATGAAGTAATCATATTCAGCATATTAGATTGTAGGATAGCAATAATAATAATAATAATAAAAGACTTTCTGAATATTTTAAACAGCATGGCATATATCCATGCTCAAAAAAATTCTTTGAATATGACCATGATCTCATTTCCTTCCTGTTCTTTCACCATCACACATGCACTGAAGTGAGGGACAGTCATTGCCAAGTTCTGAATCGCATGAGATCCAAGGGGTATTTTCACTTCTTTCATCAGCCAGGCTGAAGTGTTCATTGCAACCACAGTAAGGTCCAATAATGTGCACATTGATGAGAAAACTGCAGAGCAAACAGAAGCACGGCAGCCCTTTGTGTTTGAGATTCAGCAGGCACACAAAGCTGAAAGCGTCTCTTCTGCTTTGACATTATCTACAGATTCAATCTACAATATGCTGATTCTATCATAATACAGAAAATTGGTTAATTCCCTCTGGAAATTTACAATAAAAATAATTCTCCCCTTGAACTGCTCTTTCTTATTCCTTTGATTGGATGATGCTATCGCCTTCATTCTTAAGTGGGGGACAAAGACAGCATTTATATAGCCAAGTATGTGCATTTATATAAAATCTACACACTTTATGCACATACTTTACACTTTCTCTAAAAATATTGGCAAGTGAAGATAATTAATCAAACTTATTTCCAAGTCACTAGGACCTGTGCAAAAATTATATCACTTGCAACTTTTATCAAATCACTTTGTTAATTTTTTTTCCTTCCCCACAACTTGGCTGCTTCTTTTGAGTGTTGTCCTCATCAGGATGTCCAATTCAGCACTGGAATTACAGGTCACCATGTCAGCTGATACATACGTTTTATTATCCCAATAGGAGCCTTTTTGCAAGTTAAATGGATGCATTTTATTCATTCACGTACAGAAGACAAAAAAGCTTGGCAACAACAACAACAACAACAAAAATTTGAAGTTTACATGTTTCTGCAGAGCAAAAACTAGCCAGAAGCTAGGAATAAGGCAGACACTGTTTTGGCAGGGAATGTAATTAAGCACCAGCAGAACTTAACTGCAACGGGGATGAAGTCTCTAAACTTTTTATAAAGTAGCTGCTAAGGATCTGACAAATGTCATGAACTTGTCTGGCACTTGAGAGGTGGGGGCCATGATTGGTGGAATGAAAAAAGATCAGATGAAGGAGATGGTGATCACCTTCTTCTGGCTTCCTTATCTTAGACCCTGTGCATTCCCTGAATTTTTATGTGTTTATAGGTAATGTGCACTTGAAGGTCATGTGGCTCTCCTGTGAATGCATAGTGACACAAGCCATACTTAATGGAGGCAATTCCTCTTTTCCATGTGTGCCATTGTGAAGCTTTAAGGCATCTTTGTGTGCTCCTGAATTTTGTTGCAGGTGAAATTCACATCTGATGAAAGGAGTTCTTAAAGCAATGTCAGATGTTTTCCTCCTGACACAAGATAGCACACACTGAGTCTGACGAGGAGTGAGCATAGATGGGTAGGAACAGATCACCTCTGGGAGGAGATCTAGTAGGACTGCCTTGCCAAGTGTGTGTTTTCCCAAAAAGCATTCTCAAAAATACAGGCTGTCTGTGTAGTGTGCAGGTAATACCCACCTTGATAACAACCAGTTAGAAGAATTGTAGGATAATAGTAGCCTGGTGGTGGTCTCATATTTTTCGTCTATTAATAGTTCTCTTCTATTAGTACTTGCTGTGGTAGAAAACACAGGTATAGAGAAGCACAATTTTGTGATATACATCTGCAGACTTTGAGGCATGTTGGCAAATACTGGAATACCATACACATGCTGGTTCCTAAGCTTGGAAGACTTTGTGAGAAACTCCCTGCAGCAGAGAGCTTCTTATTCCCTGTGATTTCTAAGTGCGATTTCTGCTTCCTATTGAGATTTACTGACTTGCTTATTTTCCCATAAAACATAGAAAGAAGGAATCCACTGGGTAAAATATTGTTTTTTCTTTTTTCGCTTTTAAAAATTTATTTATTTATTTGCTAGAAGCCATTTTATGAGCAATTAGGGTTTTTTATTTGCCCCAGAGTAATATTTTTTTTCTGATTTGACACATCTTTATTAGCTAAATAAAAAAGCCCTGCTTAATTTCCAGAAGACTGAAGAAAAATAACTTGTCTGCCAAAGACATATCATGTTCATAGCCAGGCACTTAAGCTTGATATTGGTTCAAGTTCAGCAAAAGTGCAGGGAGGAAGGGCTGGCTCTGGCCGGAGAATTGCCACAACCTTTGCACTGCCTTCCTTGCTTATTCTAAATTTTGGGAAAATCATGCTAGTGGCCCATGACAAAGCCATGATGGAGTGGAAGCAAACTGGATCTGGATTTGAGCAGGAGAAGAGATAAGTTAAAGCCTCTACAAACAATGTTTCTGATGCCAGAAGCAGGAATAGCTGGCCTGGGCTTCCATTTTGTCTTACTCCCATAAGAACTGACCAGTCTCCTCCTGTGGCTGGCACAGGCATGGCTTAAGCAATTTCATGTTCTCCTGAGAAACTGTGCCATGTATCTGCAGGAAAACCAGATAAAATACACAAGTGCTCAGTCTCCAGGGAAAGGGAAATGAGATGGAGACTCTGGATGGAATTTTAGGGCTTTTCTCCTAGATCTTCTGCTTCTGAATGAAACAATCTAGCATTTCTACTTCCCCAAAAGGGAAGGGATATGTTCTGAGCTGGCTAGAGAGCTAAGCTGATAGAAATTAAATGAAGGAAAGAGTTTAGAAATATCTTAGTTGCTTGCATTAATCAGGACATTTTTTCATTTAAAAATTATCTCAATACAACAGAGCTTTTAGAAGTAGTTAAAGAATAATAAGAAAAGCAAGATTTAGTTTAGCATTAGACTCATATATGCAAATCAAAAGGACTATTTGTTTGATTTTTCATAAATATTAAAAACTATTTTTTGAGAATTGCTTTCCTTTTATATATTTTTTTTAATAAAACCACTAAGCAACCTCTTATTCATGGGGAAAACAATCTATAAATGTTGTATAATACTTATGCCTGTAAAGTGGCTTACCATTATTTATTATAACATATTTTAGACCGCTTGCTACCAGTTAAATGAGTTTATGACGAGCAGGTGAATAAAAGAATCATTCTTGGTTTTTAACTGTTTCTGTAACTTAATAGAGGAGTAGTGAGCTGGAGCGTTTCCTGCTGTAAGAACACACTCCCTAAATAACCTCACCCTTAATTCTACACTGCATAAGAATGATGCACTTTTCTAGTTTTGCATTAGAATATTAACAGACATCCTGATTTCGGCGTTGATTGAGTTTTCTTTTTAGAGAAAGACCTTACAAAAACAAGACTGCTTTCTGGAACCTAAACAGCTTTATGTATCTATTGGGTAGAAAGCTCCTAGACAAAATTAGACAAGACAGAATAGGATATGTGAAGTTCTGTTCATGTATGCCTTTTGAAATGGATATACATTACATCATTCTCATAAGACAAAAAAAGGCAATATCATAATGGTCTTGTTATAAACACTTTGGAAGTTCCAAGGCATGGAAGAAATTATTATCTTGTTTCAAGTTGCTACTTCCTGTTATGACAGAGGAAAGGGAATAAAGGGGTGAACTGTAGATTCCTAATGGATGATCCTCACTGCAGAGTATCAGAGTAACCTGTTGCTTGCTCAACAGTCCAAAGTTTTGGTCTTGCTGAGACATTGCACATGTTGCTTTCAGCAGCTGCAATAACTTTCTGTTGTGTCTCCTGATACAACAGTCTCTTGATCCTTTAATTAACCCAGATATGTCTAATAAGGAAGAGATCTCAACTTTTACCAGTCAGTCCAAAATAACATACACTGGAGAGAAGATTGTGTTGCTTTGACTACTTTATATGTTGCGTTTCTTAGCAGAGAAAGCGCTGAAAAGCAAAATAGGAATAATAAATAATTTTATTAATGATAGGGAATGATTTGGGAAACCAGTTCAGATACAATTTAAACAGTTAAAGGAGAGAGGGATGGTTTTGCTGATGGTTGGCAGTGGCATCTCAGCAGCAAGGAGCCAAAATTTCTGTTGGCTCACAAAAAAAGGGAAAGTGAAAAATGTAAAAATAAGAGATGAAAAAGTCCCATATGTCTGTGTGATCCTGATGAACCTTGAAGACACAGTTTTGGTAATCTGGTGCCAATGCTGCCAGCAATAATTCAGTAGGAGCCTCTTAGTGATTAAATACCCTTTTTAACATCAGTAATAATTACTGTGTACACTTAAGCAATAAATTAATTCCCAACTCCAATCCCTTATAATTAAGGTTAATGAATTGAGTTGTCTTTATATCAGATAGGCCTAAACATTCATAAAACTACAAGAGGAAGAGATAAAACAGGAAGCTTTTCAGGGATAGTGTAAAGATAATGTGACATGCTCGTTCTTTAAAACACAAATATCTAAAATTGAACAAAACATGTATTTACAAAATAAAAAATGTCAGCTGAATGGTCTAGATGCATTTTTAGCCTGTTGTTTCCCTCCATCCCCTGGTTATAGAGGCTTGTTGAAAATTTTCAGAATTCTAACAAATATTGTAATTAACCATTCCTACTCTCTTTTTAGCTCACTTTCCCACATTAATTCTCATACTTTTGTAATGGGAAAGTATTTGAATGATTCAAATAGTTACTAGTGAGCTGGATTTCCAAAGCTATAAAGTGAGCTATTTCCAAAGGTATAAAAAGAGGTATTCCATTCCATCCTGACAGGTTTCTGCATGTGTTTAGTACAAGCAGTAGCTGAAAGTGGTTGAGGGATGAAGAGGGATGCTTGATCCAGTAGATTCATCTTGTGCTATTAGTACCTGCTGTAAGGGGGAAGAAATACAATGAGGTTCTGCCTCTATGCCCGTGCTAGCTGGTCTCTGTGCTGAGTGTTTTTGAATCTCATCTTTGTCTGGAATGCATGGTCTTTGGCTCTGTAGCTCATGCAAATGTGAAAATGCACTGGGGCATCTCAGCTGGGATAAACTGATTCCAGTGGACTTTGGTACAAATCGGTGTAGCCCCAGAACACTGACAAGCCTGAAAATATCTGGATCCTCTGCAGGTTTCATGAGCCTACATGCACAGTTTAATGGCTATTTAGTGTCTTAAAAATGTCTGATATTTGCTAGTATTGCCTTTTCTGAAAATTGCTTTAGATGGCAGTTGGGCTGCCTTAAAAAAAATCTGACTCAAGTCCCTTAAGCAATCCCCGTTAAATGAAAATGTTCAGCCATTTCAATCTCAATGGGAGATTTTTGTCTGAGACAGAATTTAATGTGATGCTCATTCACATCTGTAGGAATATGTTTAAAAAATCAGAATGACCCAATGTACTAAAATGAAGCACATAAATCATATTGTGGCATTAATCAGATTGCCATATGCAGTTGCCAGCCTCTGCTTAATTTGACTGGGATATATAAAAACATAATGCATCAAGTAAAAGGTATTTTTAAATGGGCTGAGAGTAGCATATACTCCATTACCATTTCTATTTTCTTATTACCATTTCTATTTTTTTTTATTAATGATCAAATGGAAAAAGCTCATTTGTAGTGTTGATAACTTGAAAACTTGGCAGTCATGATTTTGTATTCTTCATGAAATAAAAAATGTGAGGGAGTATGTGGGACTTAGAAATGGCACAGGTTTGTGTCCATACATAAGAGTCTGTTCATATTAACATAATTTACATAATCCCATGTAAGGGCTTTTTTACAAATAGGGCAATGGAAAATGTCTTGAGTGACACTTCTCTGGATAGCCTCTGTATTTGCAGTGAATTATATAAAGGTCCAGTGAATCAAGTGATTTATAAGAAAAAGTGCCTCTGATTTTTCCACTCTTGATGCATATGAGATTGAGCATTTACTTTTCATGACTCAGACAGAAAACAACTGAATTGCATCCAACTGTATGATTTTAAAGGTCTTTTAATACGGCTTTCCCTCTTTTCATTCTGCATAGCACTTTCTCCCATCAAGATTTGGCTGTTTTTTCACCATTCTCATCAGAATTTCTCTGTCTTTTATTTTTAAAGAGTGTTTTCAAATTTAATAAACTCATTGTGGTTTTTAGTTCTTTCTGAGTCTGACATTCATAATGAAAATATAAAAGTGTCAGTGTCACTTCCATGCTGGAAATTGGTATAATGCATGCTAATGAATCTCACTTCAAAGGAGGAACTGTTTTTATTATTTTAAGTTAAAAGTGATGGAAATGTTTTCTTGAGTCAAGCCTAAAAGGCACATTTGAGGTAGATCAGGGAAGAAGCAGAAAGAGATAATAATTTGTGAAGTGATCAAAGCTGTTTCTTGCCATCTTTCTTCCTGAACTCTGGCAAATTTAGGTAGTTTTCTGATGAAAGTTTCTTATTGGTTGTACACTATCTCTTTCTGTGCATTTGAAAGTGCCACCATTGTAAACAAATCATAAGTATTGAGTAAAACGTAAAAATTAAGTACTAAGTTTAGGTGACAATTTTAATAAAATCTCTAACTGTGGGAAGAAAGATAAAGTTAGTTACACATATACTTTGGTCTCTGCCTCAGAATTACTGATGTGAATTTTGAAAGGGATGATGTAAAACTGAGGGTTTTTTTCTTTTCCTGAATTCCATGTTGTCATTGCCATTGTTTAAGGTAACATTTCCTTTTACTGCAGCTCATTTCTGCCAATGCTTCTAATATAACTACTTCAGAGGCCCATGTTACTGATCGTTCTGCATCCCTACTTCAAGCTGTTTGCTTGTGTGATCTTTAAATTTTTACTGATGAATGGGTGTTAAGTATGGAACGGGAAAGAAAAAGCACATAGGGGCTGCTTTTGAACTTTTCACCTCAGGCTTCAGCACCATCTCTTCAAAAGTCTGCTTCTGAAACAAGATGGGTGACTGTGCAAGCTAGTAAATGGCTTTCCTGTTTTGCAGGGAAGTCACCTCTCGTCCTGGTTCAGCTGAAGCTGTACTTGCAGAGCAGTAGGGCCAGATTTGCCTCAGTTTCTGACCCTGCTCTCCTTGCCCATCTGATCTTTGCTGCTTTCTTCCTGAGCTGCATCTGCTAAGCACTATCTTGCTCTCTCTTGTCTCTGATATATTTCTCAGCTGTGTCAGCGGGCTCATGACTAAAACCTGAGGTTTTTTATCTTTGAATTACAGGTTTTTCAGCATAGAGTTAATTGCTGCATGCATTTTTCAGTGACAAAAGATTAGGAGTTTATATTCTGTCTATGCTTTTCCCTCTCAAGTTCTGCAGCTTGCTCCATATTGCATTTTCCAGGCTGTTGGGTTTCCACTGTTTTGCTGTAATTTTCTAGTTCAAGGTGCTTCTTAGGATGAGTTTTCTTCTCAATATTCTTTGCTTTTTGCAAGAGCTGTGCAGAGGAGGTGATAGACTCTAGTTCCAGCCACAGCCTGAGCTTCTCCAACTTGAATTTCAGAAGTGAAAACCAGCCTTGCTTTGCTGATAACTTTATAGTTCTATTTCAGCAGCTGCAACTTAAATAAAAAGTACTTTGTTTTGGATTTTTGGTGTCACATATTTAAGAACCCTGTCATACAGCCTCTAGAAACTAGAGGGGAAAATGTAGGAAACAAAAGTATAGACCTTTGTGGTGACTTACAGGGCTAAACAGCAGTTTAGTCTTGGAAATTGCTTTTCTTTTCCTCTGTGGAGCTGTGTACAGAGCAGGCTACGTTTCCCTTCTGCGCTGTACAGCATTCTCTGCTTGTCAGGGGTACAGGTAACTTTCAGCTTGTCATTTGCTTGATGTTTCTAGTGCTGCAATAAGCTTTCACATGCGTGCATTCTTGCCAAGTATATGTCTCCTCGTCTGGCTCTATTCCTTCTAGTTTTTAAGAGTATGTGCCACATTAAAAACATTGGTGGAATTATCTGCTGGGAGATGGCACTCTGAGCTGAAAAAGTGAATGATAAGTAACGAGGGAAGTGGGAAGTAATGTATAAATGCAGAAGTTTTATGCTCTGAAAATTACTGTAGCATCGAAGTCCCTAGATGAGTAAAACAATGCGCCAACATTTCATCACAGACTCTCATCAAAACTTCAAATAGAATTTTTACATCCATACACTATCATGAAGTATTTATAATTATTGTGCCAGGAAATCTAGCTGGTGATTCTCAGAAATCAAAGGATGAAAAATAAAAGATACATAAATGAATAAATAATTACTGACTCTCTCTGTACATTCTCTAAACCTAGAGTGTCAAAGCTTTTCTGTAGCGGGGGATGACTGACATTTTCAATTCAGCTCCCTAGGAGAGAAATACAAAATGTGCCAGTGGAGGAGGGAAGGCTTCACTATACAGAGCTCCTAGTGAAATCAGTGGAATGCTAGCTGTACAGCTTAGTATCTATGCTCTGACAGTTAGGGGTAGGTATCTTTTTCCAGGTATTTAGGCACTTGATAAATAGGCAACAGTTTGGTATCTAAATATCTCTTCGAATGTGGCCCTTGTACAAGTGAACTGTGATGTTTTTCTGCAGCACATAAACATTGTGATATGCACAGAACACTGCTACGTCAGGATTTCCTTAATTCTCATTGAGGGCTTGCACTTTCTTCATTAGGATCATAGAATATTGGAAAGGTTTTGGTTGGAAGGGACTTTAAAGATCATCTAGTTCATGGGCAGGGACAACTCTCACTAGACCAATTTGTTTAGAGTTCTATCCAACCTTGAAGACTTTCAATGATGGGGCAAACACAACTTCTCTGGGAAACCTGTTCCAGTGCCTCACCACCCTCACAGTAAAGAATTTCCTCCTAATATCTAATCTAAACCCATTGTCTTTCAGTTTGAAGCCATTAAGCCTCTTCCTGCCACTACATGCTCTTGTGAAGTAGGGAAAACAAAACTTCTTTTTGGAAATCATTGAGGCATTGAGGTCCTAATACAATCAGGATGGAAAGATGGAAGAAGTTTCTAGCTGAGTGTCTGGGCTGATGTTCCTGTCTTGGGATCTCACATTCCCATGTGACATCAAGCCAAGGTGTAGAGAGACACAGGTGGTGGAAGGCAACAAAATCATCTTGACCAGCAAGGAAGTGAGGGAGGTTGAAACCACTCATTTTGCCTGCTGATGTGGCATGAGAAAGGCACAGAGAAGTTTTACCTGGAGCTGAGTAGAACCTGTGTGATGGCAATTACTTTGTGCTGAGCCCAAGGTAAAGCATTGTGCTGGGATACCCTGTGTATCTGATGCCCTGCAGGGTGCAGGGTGGGACTGTATCCAAGTGATGTCCTTTCTGCACAGAGAGGGCTTCCTTTTTGTGGCGTGCCACAAAGGCATTGTCCTGGTGGAGGAGTACAGACCTGCTGCCATCTTTGCTGCCTCCAACTACACAGCTGAGATAGAGGTAGCTAAAGGCACTGTCATGACTTGTAGGAAGTGTCAAATAACACAGAAATTACTTTTTAATTTTTTTAATAATATTTAACAGTTACTTGTGCCTTACTTGGCATGTTGTCAAAAGAAACTCAGTTTGTGGGAAATAAAAGGTATCCCAAAATGGACAGACTGGGAGAGGAGAGAAAGAAAAGAAGCAGGAGCACGTCAAAAATCCTGGTCATGACTCATTATCTAGATCCAACAAATGGATCTTAGGTCTTAGTTTTATAGGAAAAGATTCCATATTCTTTTAGGGTCTAGCATGGCAGCCTTATATCTTAACTTACACATTTTTCAGGTCTTGCTTGGATTCAGTTGTTCTACTCCCACTGCAAAGCTGAATCAATCTTTGTGCCACAGTTAAATACTGGATGATTTAGTGTGCCATCAAAAACTGCATAAACAGCCTATTAGAAATGTATTAAACATTCAGTAGGAAATTGACTGTTCACATATCTCCTTGCAGTAACAATACCCAAATAATGCAGCAGTCATTACCCAAATTATCTAAACTTGGTTAATTGTACAACAACGTGATCACGGTTTTGTGACTGATGATTTTGATTAATAGAGTGCAAGAATAGAGTATGACAGCTACATTTGAAAAGATGAGGCTGTGTTTCCATGAGTAAATGACAGGGAAATATTTGCAGTGGTGTTCCTTAATCCCCACCAGGATCTAGACTTCAGACCTGTGACCTTTTCTGCAGGAGGTAGTTCTCTGTTCTAGTAATCACAATTCCAGTGCTAACAGTAATCAAACAAATTCGACCACTTCATGTTAATAGCATGAATTTACTTTGCCAGATTTATGCAAAGGAGAGAAACAATTTTTCAGATATGCTAAATTTTTGAACAGAAAAGGATCTGAAAGGTCCTTTGAATTCCAAGATGATAACATGTCCTGACAGTGGTAAACTTTACTGATGGTGTAAGCTCATTGGTTTATTATTATTCACTCACAGTAGCAGAAAGTTTCCATGTATTAATCTGTATGTTACTGTCATTTTGTTATGAAATTCTGGGTAGGAAGTCAGGTCTAAAGGTTTCAGAATGTGATACAGTTTATCAGGCTGCTTAAAAATGTCTGACAGCATTTTGAAACAGATACTGCCTTTCATATGGTTAAAATACTAAGAGAATATGTACTTATCATCTAGAATGAGGGGACCAGTCCAAAGAGATGATGGGGCAAAAAAAAAGCCAGTTGATTGAAAGATACCACGAGGATACTCTTCACCATCACTCACACATTGGATGAGGCTGCGGATATGACGGCCAGAATTAACTGTTCTCATCATATCTGGCATTTGTAGGAAATTGTGTGGAGCACTGCCATGACTCATAGCTTCCATCTAAGCCTCATTACTTCCATCATTACTCCTCTAAAAGTCTGTCTGTGTTTTCAGAGTATTTCTGTGCTTTCATTTTGAAAGCACGAAACAGCTGGAAAAGAAAAGGAGTTGTTTGGAACAGGAAGCATGCCTTGAGTTAAAAGAAATGCAGAGGACATTTGGAAGAATTTCTGGCATCGCAAGGGAATTAAATATTTGCCCTGAATAGCCAGTGTGTCTGTGGAGAAAGGGAATCATTAAAAGGAATGATGGTACTCTACTTTCACCCAGACTGATTTGTGGTTTCACAGTCTCTAAGCAGGAAGCTGACTGATTCGTCTCCAATATGTTTCAAGGGGTACATTTTCTTGTCCCATCTTCCCCAGGGTTTAATATGATGCCTTGCCCTCTTACTGTCTTGCAGATTTTCCTGAGGTGGAAGAGTAAGTCTTTCTCATATGAGAGCCGCAGGTTCTCAAGGAAATAAATTTTGTCCATGGTTGGGCCTCAGAACCAGAAGATATAGAGTCTAGAGGCAAGTTCCCTGTCCCTATTTGGGGTCTATAAAATTGCTTCTCTTTACCTAGACCCAAATTTTATTTTCAAGTCATGAGAGTGAAAAGGAAAACAGTGTGTGCCCATGAGGAAATGTGTTGGAAATGGGTGCAAATCAGGTCTCCTGCTGATGCTGGCCATCTTGTTGGGATGCAAGGATGGGTTTTTTTACAACATTTCTGTCATAGTCCTACACTGTAGGCAAAAGACTTGAAATGTCTCCTTCTTTTCCTGTCTCTGTACTGCTCAGGCTTTTGCACCATCAGAGGAATGAAAGTGTTTAACTTTTAAACATGTTGTTGAAATATTAAACAAAGTTTTTCCTGCTGATTGTTAATGCCATATCAAAGCAGGTTTGAAACGGCTTCATAATCTCTTACATAATGCTGTCATGCTGTTCGTGTCACTGATACTATTTCATCCTGATAGCTGCCACTGGTAGGAGGCTCAGAAATGTGATTGTAACCATCCTCAAATGCATCTTAAATAAATTTCACAGATTGCTCTTGGGGAGAGGTGCTTTCTTATGCTACAGATTTTTTGGTGGAAACCAAACAGAATGTTCCATTACCTCAGTCTCCTTCTCTGTGCATTGCAACACAGATAATCCTCCTCTTCCTCCCAAAAGGTGGGTTACACTCAAAATAATTGCCTTTTGCTGGAGTAGGGTTAAGGAGCTAGAATAGAAACTCTTCCCATGCGTTGTCTTCTTTCATACAGATGGTTTGAGTGTTGAATTCTGTGAGGTATCTTCCACTGCACCTAAATCTGGTGCAACATAATCCCCTTGTACGCAGACAGGAGTCTGTGAATGAAATCAAGAAGTGTCTCCCCTCCTCCTCCCTGCAATCGCTGGTAGCTGATGAAGGGATTGATTCATGTGGGATGAGGAGATCCTGCTTCATCTGAGTTAGATCAATAACTTGGGTAGTGTCTTTCCACTTCAGCGGCCAAATCAGCGTGCCTGGATAAAGGAAATCTGTGCTTCTTCAGGGAAAAGAAAGAAGTCTTCAGAAAGAATACAGTTTAACCTTCTATGGAATGCAATACATACTGAAATACCAAATATCTTTTGTCAGTTAGGAAAATGACTTCGATACGGGCATGAGAATTTTTTAAAGATTATATCCTTCAAACCTCAGTGTAGGAAAGTTACTGAAGCATGTAATGATGCCTTTGGAACAGGCAAATTCTTTACTGCTTCCCTGAGACAGAATGCTTCCTTGGAATTAGCCTTTAGGTAAATATATTTTGGCATGTTAATTTCTACCTGGAGCCTCAGGAGCAAACAGGTATTCATGGTCCTCAGTTGGAGAATGGTACAGAATAGTGTGTGTTAGGTATTTGTCCTGGTTTAGGGCAAATTGTCCTCACCCAAGGGCAGTGAGGGAAGGAAAAGAAAGAGGAAAGAGCAACAGAATAGGGACTTCCCTGCCCCCTTCTTCCCATTTCAAATTTGATAGAGTATTTTAAATCCAAAAGAGAATATAAACCCTGAGATATTTTTGCTGTGGTTTAATAAGAAAATTACAATTTGTGTGCCCCAAGACAGGGTCAACCTCTTTGAGAAAACACTGTCATGTTTTTTGAAAAATCAGACTTGTTGTTTCCATAATCAAAATTTGTACAGTCTGTTTTGAAGCAGCAGTGGTCATCTGGAAAGAGACAAGTTGCGTTTTGGGATGTCATAGGAAATTTTGATTGAAGAAAAATATCAAAAATTCAGTGTTCTTAAGGTAGAACTGCCAGAAGGGAAATTCAGAGGAAGTCCATAAATGCGGTAACAGCCAGGGGAAAGGAGGATTGAGAGGCTGAGTACATACGTGTACACTGGGACTAATCAGGAAAGTCTCCCTGGAATCACAATAAAGACACTTCCATCAGAGTCCCAAAGCTTTGGCAATTGGTCTACCTTTTTGTATCTCTATTGATACTTACTAGATTTGGCAGATTGTTTTGATTTAGTGGCTCAATGTAGCAGGCATCTCGTGGAGTGTGGAATAAGGAGTCAACTTACTAAGTGCTAAATCTAATCTGCTGTCACTTAATTCAATAGGAGAACTTCCTTCTGGATTTGCAAGATGATGGAACAAGTTCCAAGCAGTCCAGCCTTTTGAGAGCTGTAGGTGTGTACACATCTTGCTGAGCAAAGATAGGAGCTGGTGTCAGACTCTTCTTGCTTGGGTGTTTATCCTTCCTAGAAAGCATTTTTTCTCTTTTCCTCTTTGATGCAGTGTTTTCCCTGCTTTGTTATTTTTGCATTGATGAAAGCACACTCAGTTTTTGCAGTTCAAAACCCCTACCAAGCAGAATTTGAGTCATCTAAGAAGAGTATTTTTACCCTATAGGAATGCTCTGAAAACTGGATTACTCCTTTTCTGCTGCACAGAGAAGCACTGTTTGTAAGCTTACCATCATGCGTATGATTACAGTTTTATAGGATCAGGGCCTTAAGAGCTGAAAAGTGTTTTGGACAATTTTTTGAATGTACTCATGATACCTAATTGTTAATGATAACAAAACAAGACCTTATCTAAACTAATGACAGGAAGCTGTCAATCCATGTATTTCTTAAGGAGAACAAAAAAACCCAAGACCTTTAGAAAGAGCAGGGAATTTTAAAATATTTTCAATACTGCACAGATTACCTGTCACTATACTTCAGAGTATAATATTTACTATTATTTTTCTGTCTTGATTTTTATTTTGCAGGGAAAATTCACAGCAGAGTATTGTTTATTCAGTGTTGGGGTGGGGTTTCCAGCTCCAGCAGAATAATACCTCACTGTTATCCCACTGCTGATCACCAAGGACCAGTGCCAGCCTCACAATTTGCTGCTTTCTGCACACACACTGGCAAAGCACAAAAAGTTCTCAGGCTCGTTCCAGCTATGCTTTGAAATCTGTCTGGAAAAGATTCTTCCCCTTCAGCAGTCCTGGTGATTAATTAGCTAGCACGAACCTCTGCAACAGCTCAATCACTCTGAACAAGTGGTGTCACATTCCCTTCCTAAATGTGATTATTGCAAATGTCCATGACATAGCAGCAGGCTCCTTCAGTGGGATCTTTCACTGCTGCAGAGATTACAGAACATTTGCTGCTTTCATTTGCTACCAGCCACCAGAACACCTCAAACAATTTCAGCTCTAAAGTCAGGGAATACACATAGAGTTTTTGGATGTATTGGAAACTTATCTGCACTGTTAAAAATTGAACACACAGGATCAAACTGTACTTACAAGATGGGTAATTTGGAGATTATGTTATATGATTGATACTTCATTTTGAAAATGTGATTCTATTGCTTGTTCTTTGTCTGCTACTGTTTGCTTGCAGACACCAACCTCTTCTCATACAGTTAAATTGTCTTTTGCCAGTTGCACAGGGCAGATATTCCCTGAAGATGTTCCCCATGGCTCCCCCACTTTTTGGCACAGCTGGCCCCTGCCTCCCTTCTAATTCTCCAGATGCTCATATCTAGGGAAGACAGGCACCCTGTCCAATAATTTCTCAAACCAGAAAGCTGGGGTTAACTACTGAAAATACAATTATGTGATCAGCTCATTGTACTGTCACTGGTATTTGTGCCTGAATTCTGAGCTGGCTGCTATGTTACAATGCTCCTCATTGTAATTTCAGCATGTCTCAGCAGGATCATCCTAACATCAGCATTTACAAAAGAATCTGTCGTAAAGCTTTTATTGTGGTGCTTGTTAAAAGATAAAGAGGAAGGCCATACTAGAGAAACAAGAGACCAAGGAAGTGTTTAACACCAAGGCAAGAATTACACTGGGCCCAGAGCAAGGAGAGAACTGGGGTCCTGTGCATCCTAACCCAACATTCTCCCAAGTAAACTGCATTGCAAAAAAAAATGCAGCTCTGAGCTCAGGATTAAAGGACAAAGCAAGAACAAAAAATGTTTGCTTTCCTGTGTTATAGTTAAAATCTTCCTAGGTGTAACTGTTTCTTACTAATACATTTCCCTATGGAAGATAGTGAAGGTTTTTTTACAGTGTGGTGTGTAGTAAAGATGCTCTGGTTTAGAATCTTTTCGGGCTTTTCTGACTTTTATTGCTCTTTTTGTCAGCTTTATAGAAAGTTTCAGATAAATTTTCTGGTAATGCTGTTTCTATTCTGAAATTTACCTGCTCTGGTGCCACTTTCATTAAATCTATTTACATCCTGATCCACAAATGTCGCATGCTGATAGTTATTAAAACTGGAGATAGGGTCTGAGCTGCCTAGCAAAGGAACCAGCAGGAGATTAGCCTCTGTGAGTGAAGTTCCAGACTGGAATGCATAATTCAAGTGGAGATAAGGGAAAAAAATGAAAGGCAGATAAATCCAGTTTCAGTTCACAGGCTTACTCTTACTTCAGATGCCTCTAGGAGGGAGTTTGTTGGTTAATCAAGAAGGGTGCATAGCAAGACCTCTCTCAGCAAACTTCTGTGAGCTTAGTAATATGACATCTTGCCTGGACACAGTGAGGACAGGCATCTCTGGCATGTTCCCCTTTGGCAACCACAGACCCCCAGGATTTGGTTGCTGCTCAGACAGTGTGTGTTTCCCTCACAAAGTATTTAGGGAAAAAGAAGTGCTTGAATGTCGTGTAGATATTACCATTAGAATATGAAGGTCCCTGAGCACTACAGGGCAAGACACTGTCAGAGGAGGGGAATATGCAGTCATTTCTGCTCTACAAATGTTTGGGAAGCATGGTGTGCTGGTGTAGAGATCATCACCTGAGAGTTACAGTCCCCTGTTATATTGAGTTGCTCTTTAACCTCCAGGATGACATCTTCCTTGCCTCCTTTCTCAAACCTTGCATGTACACATAGCTGGGATTTTTCCCTTAGGTCTGTAAACCAAACAGCTAAAGATGTT
Organism: Pyrgilauda ruficollis; assembly: GCF_017590135.1. Lineage (NCBI taxonomy): Eukaryota > Metazoa > Chordata > Aves > Passeriformes > Passeridae > Pyrgilauda > Pyrgilauda ruficollis. Next base: position 1,153,953 of record NW_024530932.1, on the reverse strand, counting down.
TTTCTTTAGCTGTTTGGTTTACACACCTAAGATGCGTTCAGAGTCAAGACTGAGGGGCAAGAAGTTGTGTGGAAGAAAGGAACTGATCTTTCAGGCTGTACATATCTCTGCATTGGCACTAGAGAGCCTCACCAACAGTAACCTCCACCAGATATCTAAACTCTGTGTCCAGGGATGCCTAGCAAGGTGTCTTGCAGATGAGACAGAGAAAAAGTAATGGTTTTAAAAGCATGGGGTAACCTGGTCTCAGGGGTCAGGTGTGTTGTTAAAGGTAACAGATGTTAATAATGTACCTGGTAGTACTAGACAGTACTAGACAGCTAAAGAAGTCATTACCGTTCAGATGACTCTCTGTATCTTGAGTGATTTCCATCATCCTTACAGAAATTGGGTTATTAGGTTTTGTTTCCTGAAATCCTTGGTTTCAGAAGACATTTATTCTTGTAAGAGTAAACTGAAAGCTAGGGGCACCATGGTATTTAAGTGCCTCCTTTTTTTGTAAATACTGCCAGTAAACCCTTGGCCTCAGTTTGCACTGCTGAAAAAAGACTATGATAGACTAATGCCTACCTTCTTCCTGTGAGTACTTGTCTCTGACGTGGCTAATTCATTCCTATGTTCATAGCACAGTGAGTTGCAAAATTATTATTATTAAAGCCCGCTATTAGAGAGTGTTATCTCCTTTGAGAATATTGATTTAGTCACATGTCTCTCTGTATTTTAAGTCTGAAGTGATATGATGTGGAAAGATCAATTTATTCCATGTCTGTATCTAGTGAATAATTGTGGAGTTTTCTCTGTTCTTTCTGTAATGAATAAAAATAAATTGCCTTAGTCAGAAAACACAAGTGAGCATGCTTGACAAAGGATGTCCACCAGGCCATGCTGCATCAGTTTCTAACTTCATTTTCTTTTTCCATATGTATTTTTCCCTTCTTTCCTCCCCCTCCCCCCACTTCTGTTCTTGTCAGAGATGCAAGGGGAGTAGATGCATTGCACTCTGTTGTGTTGGCCTTGTACCATGTTTCCAGAGGAGCAGGGCAACAGGGGGGACCATATCCTGTCTTCTCTCCAAATGTAGGTTTGCTTAGGACCAGGTTATTGTCTTCCTCTCTGTCCTTGTACTGTTTCTTGCTATGGAAAGAAACAATATACCACTGTTTCCATAGCTACATGTGGATTAAATCTTTCATGTCACTGTTTTTGAGACTGTGTCCAAAAAGGAAAGAGATTTATAATAGAGAGGCATTTATCTACTTGAGTACTCCCTTGTCTCTGGTAGTAAAAGCTCCAGCTGCAGTGCAACCTATTCCCCATGAGAGTCTGGCTTGTCCTTCTGGGACAAACATTACCAAATTCATATATATGGCCTCGTTAATATGGATGTAAGACCGGTATCACTAGGGGCTGACCTTTTTCTACAAAGCCTCTTCAAAACTCTCTGAGATGGCAGACAAATGCTCTTGTTTGTTGTTACTGGCCATGCTGCCTTCTCTGTGTTTTATGGCTTGGACAGAAAATAGATGTAGAAAAGAAATTATCCTGCTTCTCTGAGCTGTTTAGGTTTTTTCCAGGACTTTTTGGGGTCCCTGGATGAAGGACAAGCAGCATGGAGAGATGGCAACAGACCTTTGTAGAACTGATACAGCAGGGGCACAAATCCTCAGCCCTGCCTGTGTCTGTGCATGAAACTGGAGCTCATGTGGACATCTTATTTTTCTGTGATGGAGAAAGTTGTGTTCAACTCAGGCTTAAACCCAGTTTAAAAAGAAATAGAAACCCACCAAGTATCTCTACTTTCCAGCTCCAGCCCCTAACATTTCCTCAGCTGTCAACACTGTTTTGGCAAGCTTTCCTAACAGCAATTTTGATCTAGCCTTAAAGAGAAGATTTGAAGGATTGAAGTGCTCCTTTGGGGAATGAAAAATATTTTCAGGTCCAGTGAGAGCTGATTATTTTTATTAGATTCACTTCTCTGATGTAATAAACTAGGGCATGATGTTGTGAAATGCATGTTACAGTATTATCACAAATAATGTCAACACTATTAATATAATGTCTGTAATTCACTGCATTGTGCCTCATTATTTCATCTCTATAGATTCTTCTTGTTGTGAGTATAAAAATTTTTATGTTGTACTAAATTAACTCTCTAAGAGGTCCAGCACTCTGTTATTATTCCCCCAAAATAGAAGGTAGTAAGATGTGCACTGCCTCAAAGGTGTTGCATTTTTATTGCAAAGTGATAAACTAATATGAGAAAAATCTCCCCTTCAAAGTATTTCCTTGGGATCACAATGGCTCCTGCATCTGCTACTTTGTGCAGACCCTTTTGGGCAGGACACTAATTATGTTGTTGTCAAAGTAGAAGTTTCTTTGTATATTTCTTATTATCTGAAATAGTTTTCGTTTCTGCAGTCTGAAGGGTTTATGTTAGCAAACTTGCTTGCTTTATGTACATTCAAGGATGTGACATGAAAGATAGTTTTGTCTCACTTTTTTGACACAGAAATTATTATTTTTTTGCCAAATTTATATGATATGAATATGTCCAACCCTTATTTAACACTAATTTTTGACATTAGGCAGCTGAGGTGCATGGAGTAATGTGGGAATATGTTAAAGTTGCTGTAGGGATGCTTTACTTTAGCCAAGGACACTGCAGACTGCATTAGGGATATAAAGCAGGTACTTGGGAAGCTTTGGAACTTGCTGGTCTGCATGTAGCTAATGCTAATACTGTGGCACCTTTCTGGAAAATATTAATGTAATCCATGTCTCACAGTTTCTGGCCAACAGAATTCTTTAATTTGAGGGTGGAGTTAAGGATGAAGTCCAGAACAAAATGTACTACTTTTTGTCATTTATTTTATTTGAACTATATTTGTATATGTGTGATGGTGTTTGTCTTTACCACTACCAAGGTGATGCAACTGGTGAGATGTTTTGGTTTTATAACAGGATATATACTGGAAGTAACAATATTGTGGAAATAGAAACATATTGTATGCCCTATTGAAAAATTGACATGTTGTAATATTGCATCTTAAACTGAACATGGAGTTTCAACAAGACATGGTTTCCTAAGAGTTAGAGATGCCTTTAGTCCTTGTCTTGTTTCTAGACTTGAAACATAAGGGAGTCTATTCCCTTTAATACACATGAGTGCAAAATCCACAAGCTTGTAAGATTTGAAGATTATGATAAAGTGAAATGGAAAATGCACAATCCCTTAAAATATGTGGAAGATTACCCAAAAGCCTGTGCTTAATAGTAGGTTTCTGTGCATTATATGTACTCCTCCTCAAGTGCACTTTTTCTTTTAAAGACATAAAAGTCACTGTGGAAACCTACTGCAGCAGCTTTTGAACCATCAGCAATGTATAAAAGTCTGTTCTGAGAAGGGCTGGTGACAAATGAGGTGAATTAATTTCTGATAATGGCACAGCAGAGCTGGAAAGTAGGAAAGAGCAACAATTAGTGTCTGTAATAAGAGCCTTTGGGTTCGAAGAGGTCAGTGGTTCTCTTCTACAGAAACTAGCAGCTGAAGTTTCATTTACCAACTTCATTTCATAATGAAATTTCCCTGCAGTGTCCTTAACAAAAGCAAAACTTGTGAGGTGAAGGAAAGAGATTTAGTATTCAACTGGCTAAAATTACTTTTTCTATGCAGCCAGGAAGAAATTTTTATTTACTGCTCATATTGTTTATGCATGCTACAGCTCTATATGTAAAACAAGCAATCAATGTTTTTTGGCCTTTTTCATCACTGAATGTTTGCAGGAGAAAGAGTTTCATTTATTTCACTTAAACAAATGGAGTTACTGTGGAATCCATCCCGAATACCTGAAATTTATTTTTAATAGCAAGCAGGACTGATCGTAAAAAATAAATAGCAAGGTAACGAGAACAGTTGTCAGTTAACTTCATCACTTCTTCCCATAGCTGAGTTTTTCCTGCTTCAGCTTGACTGCAACTGAGGCAAGAACCAGAAATGCTAATGACTGCCTGTGTATTGGGAATACAGCAAGTAGTCCTCATTTGCAGGCACCAATTACTCATAAAGGAAATGCCATAACACAAGGGATTTTTTCATTCTTTCATTTGTGATTTGAGTCTGTCATCATTATTTGATAGTCATAGGCGTAGCAGGATGCTGCTCAGGCTTTAAAAACAAAGGGAAGTCAGCCTGAAGCAGATTGCCTTGCACACTGGGGAAGTTCAGAACTGACTCCTCACCAGGCTTGCTTTCCCTTTTGGATGTGATAGGAGAACAAAGTTTCCCTCACAGGAAAAACTAAATGTTTTGAGACTTCCTTTCAGCATATATGAGGATGAAAGCAAATCCCTCGACTCTACTTGTTCCCTCTTCTCACCAGCCATGCTGTTTCCTACATCCCTTCAGTGCTTCTCTGCATCAGTCATTGTATTTTCTCTTCGCTTTCAAACATGTTAATGTCTGTCATGCTACCCTATGAAACATCCCCTATATCCCATCTGCTTCCATCACTGTTGCTTCTTCCCTTGTTCCTGCCTCCCTCTGTGTTTCATCTCCTTTGGCAAACTGCACCATGCCATACTTCCCTAGCTGCTCACTTCCATGATTGGAGTGCCTCTGTCCTCTACTTGCTGTGTGGGCTCCCTGTTCAACACTGAGTCCATCCTGGCTGTTCTTTGCATCCTGATCCTAAATTGCCTGAAGCTCTAGGATAAAAGGCTGTGTTTCACAGCTTGCTTCCTCAGGAACTTCTTCCTCAAAGGATGGAGTCTCTGTTCATCAGAGATGAAGTTTACATGGCAGAGTGCAGATTCAATACCTCCACCTTTATCCCTGCTATCCAGGGATTAAAAAGTGTGTCTAAAAGTCTTCACTTTTTCCCCCCCACTGTAACTTTTGTCTCTCTTCTGTGATTGTCTCAGAAACAAACAAGGAATGGAGGACCTTAAATGCATATAATAAGACTTTTATGGATTAATTTTCCAGTTGCAAAGGAAAAGTGACACAGGCTATAGGTGCCACCTCTCCTGTTCTCTTGTCAGTGGTGTGGCTTTTGGTGTTTTGTGCTAAAGGTCTGTACAAAGACTGCTGGGAAAGCTTTGCTTTGCTTTGGTGCTGTCAAGTGTTCTGTGACATGTTTAGTGGGGTTCTCAAGCATTTGTTCTATTTGTATTCCATGGTGAATGGTGTTTTCACCCTGAGTCAATGAAATCATTCACTTCTCAGTCCACAGACTGGTAAATAATGATTTCTACTTGTACTGCTGCTGCTGTTTGGACATGAATCTTCAATATTCTGTGGGAAAATAAGGCCACTAGGAAGAGCCATTTGAGGAGCTGTGTGGAGTCTTTTCTCCTATAGAAAAGTGCTGTAGATGCTCCTTCAAAATCTTGATTCACTCCACTTCAGCGTTCAGGTCAGCATCCAAAACGTGCTGGTCTGTTTCTGTTCTTATTTTCCCCAGTGTCTGTCTTGCCTTCAGCAGGAGGGACTTAGTTTTCTCTTTGAGTTGTCCTTGAAGACTCTGCCATCTCGTGGTGGTCTTCTCTGTGGCTCTTCCTTTACTGGGAGTTGTCCTTTGGGTGGGATAGATCCAAACTATGTTGTATGTGAATTCCCTATGCAGATGGTAAGACCTAACAAACTGGAATTCAGAGAAATTTTGTATTCTCTCCACATTTTAGTTCAGAAACTGAACTGTGGAAAGTGAAATAACGTCCCTGTTTCTGCATGATGAGAACTGATTGGGAAAGTGGCCACAACTGCCTCCTTTCAGCTCTAAGCTTCAGCTTCTAATGCTGTTTTCTCTACATCTCCCTCCTTGTAACAGCTCTACCTTTTTCTTTTTTTTTTTTTTTTTTCCCCGCATAAAGAAGGAAACACTTTCTGCAGTGTTGCAATAATATATATGAAATTTAAAGAAAACCCAAACCCAGCTTTTCTTGCCCAATATTCTTGGCACTATGACATCATAACCCCTGTGTGTCCTGTCACTAAAACAAATGTATGAAACAGTTCCACTTCTCCTCTTTAATTGGAACTAGCTTGTTTCAAGGAGCTGAAGAGGCAGACTACTAACAAAGGTTAGTGTGGAGAAATATATCATTGTCTTGCAGGATGTTCTAAGTGGGTCTCTTGAGTATCAAGGTCAGAGTTTATTTAGCAGCAAGTTCTACTGGTATGAATCATCAATAACATTTCTTACACAATTTATCAATGCCTGGCAATTACACTTTATTCTCTACAGAAATTCTACACTTTTTCTCAGGAAATGGTGCATATTTTTAACTCTTCATTGTCTTCATTGTCCTTTTCAAGTATAACTTTCAGTTTCTTTGACACAGAAGAATGGAGATGATATAGCACTATGTTCTTTTGAGGAGGTTTTAGCTCAAAAGTCAGTTCTGCATCAAAACCAGAACTTCTTAAAAAGGAAAATTGAGTGAGACAGAATTAATTTTCAATAAAATACTGTTTTTCCTGAATTCCTTTAAAAAACATCACCTTAGGCCAATAAAATATTTATATATATATATATATATATATTTAATTTCTAATGGGGGGAAACCACCTTTTTTCAGACTGGAAAATGAATTTTTTTTCAGCAGCTTAATCCATGCTTCAGTGAAATTCATAAACTAGTTTTTTTTTTCAATTCAGGATGGCTTTTATCAGTTGGGTGAATGAACTCAGAAGAATGAACTTCTTTTAACAGCTAGACTAAATATGGATGGACTCTCATGGCTCAAATGGCTCTGAAATTCCAGCTGCTGGCACCTGTTGTCTCTAGAAATGAGCTGAAGCACTTGAACTGGAGATGGATCCCATAATTACCAAGCATGGGTAATAAATCATGAGCTCCAGCTCACTGGGTTGCCAACATAATTTTCCACAGTTAAAGGAATACTGAAGCACAGAAGGTAGCAATATTGTATGCAGAATTTTGCAAAACTGTAATTGGATCTTGAACTGCAGTTCACCATCTCTCTAAAAAAACCCCAAACCAAACCCAAACAAAAAAACCCAAAACTCCAAATCCAAGCAAATACCTAAGCACCTCCCTGCCCAAAAATTCCCAAACAAAATGAAAAAAAAACCCAAACCAAATAACTCACATAAACACACTCTACACCCATGCCTTGATTACTGAGTAGGGGAGAGGCACATTTTTCAAAGAAGGCTGTTTTAATTTGTGCTAATAATACCCAGCCTCACTGTCTTTGCCTTCTGGGAGCCCTGGTAGAAAGCACTCATCTGTTACAGGGTGCCTAAATGACAATGCTCCCAGACCAGCTCTGAGCTTTGCTAGAGCGTACAGGATGTGACAGGGTGCATGTGGCCTTATGTTGCATTTCTGGAGGCACTCCTTGTCTCTGATACACCTGTTTAGTCAGAGTTTCCCAATATTTGATCAAAAACTTTATTTATTTATTCTCTGCACTTACAGAATTCAAAGTAGATGACTGACACAAAATACTAACCCGCTGAAACTCATCCTCCTCCAAACCATTTATTTATTTATCATTTCTCTGACATTTCAAGCTTCAGAATATATCTTTAAGATTTCCCTCCAATGAGGCAGAGTAGCAGTTTCCTTTTTGGGAGAAGCTCAGATTCCCATGGAACTGAATTCCAGGAGCTTGGTATTCAGTGCAAACACTGAAGATCACAAGACTCCTCATGTTTCTGTGGAGTTCCTTTCCCAAGCTGCTCCTTGAACTGCAGTTCCCCCAAGTTATTGTGGAGATGAGGACTGCTGCAGGTTAGATGGTGCCTGTGTATGGCAGGGAGGCTCTCAGCCCCAGGGAGCAGGTGTAGCTGAGATTACCAGCGAGGCAAATGCAGGTATGAATGGTCACGTGAGTGGCAGAGCTGCAGATCCTCATTCCTTCTTATGCTTTGTGTGAGACTCAAAAGCAGTGCTGGCTGAAGAAGCTGTTGTGATGTGGGTGCACAGTCAGGGCAGAGCCAGCATTCAGCCCTTTCTTTCAGCATGTAGCTGGATGTAGAGTTGAGATGAGAGCAAAATATTCTGCTCTGCAATCAAGGAGGTTTTTTGTGTTCAGTAGTACTGGGGGGATATGCTGCCTTCTGATCTTTGCTCTATTATTTAGGATTCACAGAAGTGTTGATAAACTTTGGTGTTAAGTGCATCAGGTCAGCCAGAGCTGTACTGTGAACTGGGTTACAGTGTAAGAAAATCACTTCCATGTTTGTACTCTGCCAGGAGAGGATTTTTAAAAAAAAAGAAAAAAAAATCACTGGAAGAGTGTTTAGGCACTTGAAAAAATTGCCCAGTGGACTGGTGGAGTCACTGTCTCTGGAAGTGTTCAGGAGGTGCCTGGATGTGGCACTCAGGGGTGAAATGTTTTGGAGTGATTATGAGATTATGATGGCTTTGGGTTGATGGCTTGACTAGATGATCTTGAGAGTCTCTTCCAACCTTGTTGATTCTGTGATTCTGCACGAGCTGTGCAGATTATGCAGGGCTCTGCTGAAAAGTGCATAGGGTGGGAAAAGAAGATTAATGGGGTCTGTGACTGTACTTTTCTAGTTACCCAGTGGGGAGATTTGTTTCTGCTATAAGCCATCAGGAAATAATAACCTCGCTGGAGCAAAAGGAATGGGGGAGAGAGCTGAGATGCAGGAGTCCTGGGATCTACATATCTCTTTAATGTAGTCATGTCTCAGAGGAGAGTGTCTGCCCATGAATTTTGGTCAAAATTGGCTCACTCCAGCTTGGAAGACATGTACTTGAGCTGATTTGTGAACTGCACTTAGACACACACTTTCTTTCTTGCACCCACTTGATTGAACAATGAAATATTTCACCAGAAGTAAAATCAAACTCGTATGACTGTGTGTTGGCAGATGCTGGACACACCTTCTCTGTGCACAAGTTGTGAAGCAGAAATAAGGAGCTAGATTTGACAGACCTATCACCAAGTCTGGAGGCAGTACAACCATGTCAGCATAGCACTAAACCTGGAGGCTGAATTTATGTTCTTTGGCTCCATGCCAAGCTTTTGAGGCAGTATCGAGCCAGCCATTGAATTAGCATCTCCTCAGGGACTGTGTTGAGCAACTGAATGTGTGCAAGACAAGAGTTCAGTGGTGTGGGGGGTTGTTTTTGTGGCTTTTTGCGTGGTTTTGCTGCTGCTTGTTGGTTTATGTTTGCTTGTTTTAAAATGTATTATAGTCAGCAAAGCAAAGCAGCATTTTGTCCAGGCTATGAGATGACTAAGCTGCACTGAATTTGGTGGGAATGCTTTGGGAGAAACCTGAAGTAATGCTTTAAAGTTTCATACAGGTCGAATTCATAAGAAAAAGTTTTAAGAGGAAAAGCTGCACTCTTTGAGGTGGTCACGAGGAGTTTAACATAGAAATAATAAACTTGGTTCTTCTAGAATGCTCCAGATACCTGTGTCACACCCCAGTCTCCAAGGCAGAAGATGTTGATATTTCATATAGTGAATGTTCCATCCCAGATTATCCTGCAAGCCTTGGGTACACAAAGCACAGCAGGGTTTACTAGGACAGCACACAGTTTGACAAGCATTCAGGATTAAAAGAAGGCACACTCTGTTCTCAGGCTCCCTGCCCACGCCCTTTTTCTTTTCACAGGACAAAATATTATTAGAAGGGAAACAATGCAAAAACTTGGTGGAAAGTGTCCTTTTTATTTTATTTGCTTATGAGTTATTGAGCCTGCTGCTTGCTTTTCACAGAATTTATTAGAGCTGATTCTGATTTCATCAGAACCCATGATAGCAAAGGATTGTAGCCTTGGTTTTGGTTTACTTTTACAGGGCACTCCTAGAAAATACATGAAATTGTCAGATGTGTTGAAGTACTGCATGTTGTTTAAACACTACATTGAACAAGTAGCAATAGCACTGCTGGGGAAGTAGCAATGTAAAATGGTAGTGGATCAAGTGAGCAAGGAGCAGAACAGAGGGAATCCTCTTATTATCTTCTTATTAATCAAGTTTTCTCCCAGCCAGCTAATAACTGCTTGAATGTGTTCCCACTGCTTTTAAGTCTTCCTCTCATGACTCAGCTGTGGCATCATAAAAATTCAGTGAACTCTGAGTTATCATAATTCCCACAGTGTGAAGAAATTATCTGGGAATTGCAGTGAAAGGTCACCTTAAATGCAATTCCTGGGCATCTGGAACACCTGGTCTACTTCTTTTGCACAAAATGTTACTTCTCCAAGATTCTCTGAGGATAAGCTGTTTCTGGTACAGTTTTCATGGAGAGGGTATCTCTGGTGCATAGTTGTGACATGCACCATGTTCTTCATGGTAAATCTCTGAGGCAGAAGTTCTTCTCTCTTCCACTGCTGAATCTCTCAGCTTGCTTACTTCACCTTGTTCTTTTCTAGTCTCATTTTCCTCTTTAACCAGAGAAATTTATAGACCTAGACATTACTTTTCTCCTTCAGTACTGTTTTGGAAAGTGCTGAAAGCACAGAATCCTTAATCTGTCTGGGGACACTGTGGGATGGAATTTTATGTTCATAGTGCCCTTGGTTTGGGATAGAACTGAGCTTCAAAGGATGTCATCTGTCTTCTAGGTATCTTAAGTGGAAGCTGGAGGTTGCATATTTGAGAGGTTCATGCAGATTGCTTGAATAATTCAAGCCTGCAAACCCAATAATCATGGAACCATAGTACTGATTAGGTTGAAAATGACCTCTAAGATCATCAAGTCCAATCATTAACCTAGCACTGCTCAGCTCACCACTAAGTGGTGTCCCTAAGTCTACACAGCTTTTTAAATACCTCGAGGGATGGTGAATCAAGCACTTTCCTGGGCAGCCTGTTCCAGTGCTTGATGACCCTTTCAGTGAAGAAATATTTCCCAATATCCAATTTCAACCTTCCCATGAGCAACTTGAGGCCCTTTCCTCTTGTCCTGTCACTTGTTACTTGGGAGAAGTGACCCACCCCCACTTCCCTACACTCTCCTCTCAGGCAGGTGTAGAGAGTGATAAGGTCACCCCTGAGCCTCCTTTTCTCCAGGCTAACCCCAGCTCCCTCAGCCACTTCTCTTAAACCTTGTGCTCCAGACCCTTCCCCAGCTCTGTTGCCCTTCTCTGGACTCTCTCCAGCACCTCAATGTCCTACTTGTAGTCAGGGGCCCAGAGCTGAACACGGGATCTGAGGGGTGGCCTCACCAGTGCTGAGCATGGGGGACAATCACTGGTCCTGCGGGACATGCCACTGCGGATCCAGGCCAGGATTCCATCTTGGCCACCTGGACACACACTGGCCTGTGCTCAGCGACTGTCAAACAGCACCTCCAGGTTTTTTTTTCTCGGCAGCTTTCCAGCCACATGTGCCAGCCTTTAGCATTGAATGAGACTGTGACCCAAGTGGAGGATGCAGCAGCTGACCTTGTTGGACCTTGTACAGTTGGCCTTGTCCCATTGATCCAGTCCATACAGATTCCTCTCCAGGGCCTTCCTTCCCTCCAGCAGATCTCTGTTCCTCTGGAACCTCTCTCGGGTGTTGTTTAATATGGACTGAGAACTTACTCAGGGTAGTAGGGACAGAGAATGTGATTGTATACTTTTCTGTTCCTTAGGGCATGGAGAAAGAAAATAACACATTATAATGAGAGCAATCAACTTCTTTGGCTCACTGTGTATAAACAGAAGGCAGTGTCTTTGTACCAGTACTTTACAAAAAGGTATGCATTTTTGAAGTATTTGTTTTATAAAACTGGAGAAGGAAAAAAGGCCAATTTTGTTATTTGCCTGCTTTTTTTTATGTGACATGCTGGCGTTAGTGACTTTAATTTCCAAGAAGCACATATTTTGCAACTTTTTTTGGTTATGCTGATGATCCAGGGGACATACATGGGAGACTGTGACTCTAGCATCACGGGAACAAGAAGTAGATTGAGTGACAGAACTCTTGGGTGAATTGCCCAGATGAAGCCTACATGGCTTCTCAAATACATGGTCTAAAGATCATCTGACTTTGCCATGAGTTTTCCTGATGAATTCAGACAACTTACTGTTTTCAGGCACTGAATTCCACACTGTAGCTCTACAATCTCTGTTTGAACAGATCAATAATTTCATCTTTGCCATCTTCTGCAGAATGCAATGTTTTGGTTTAGTGGTGAGATACTCTATTTGAAAAAGCATTTTTCTGGGAAATTAAGTTTGTGAGGTATTGGAATTTTTTCTTAGATTTTTGGAACAAAATAGTTTGACAAAAATGTAAATATTGTCAGATTAATGATTTGGATTCAGTCATCTGTTGTCTTTGCTCTCACTTTTCTTGCTGTTGTTATTTTCTTTTCTTATTGCAAATAATCACAAGGAAAAAGTCTGGAAGAAATAGTCTTGCTTGTATTATACTCCAACACCAGAAGCCTCACTCTCTGTCTCTCTCTCTCTCTTATTTCTGATGAATTTTCGAAGTACTTTAGACATTTTTAACTGGTCTAGTTATGAAATCCTCCCTATCCACTGTGCCTTTGTTATCTGAAAAGCAGGGCACAGCAGGCTGTGTCTGTGCTGTCTTCCTGTCCTCTGGGTGCAGGGACACAGGAGAGAAGCCCTTTACCATGCGCTTGCCAGGAAATATTTCATCTTGCAGCAGTTGTATTTCCTTCTTGGGTGCTTTCTAGCAGGCCTAGGATGACTCTGTGAATCCAAAGAATTAACCCTGTGTCATCACATTACAAACATTTCAAGTGACTTCCTCCCACAGAGCATATGGACTGGTCCCACATCTTTGTTCTGTGGGCTGCTCTAGAACAGCAATTCCATGTAATTATAAATAATTAAAGGACCTGACTACTGTTGAGAAGGGACCCTGTCTTAGCAGCAAGCACAATTTAAATCAGTCCTTCCTCCCCAATTCCTCTTATTACCTCATCTGTTCAGTACCTGGAGTAAACATGGGGATTTTGAAGGAGATGCAGTTTCCCTATTCTGCAGGATACCATAAATGTCTGAGCTTTAAGTAGAGGCTTTTCTGGTCAGTCAGTGAAGAGTGCTTTTCCTCTATGCAGTTTACCTTGTCTGAAGTGAAAGGTCCTCTGGAAAGTCATTTTTCTTGTTGTCTTTCAAGACCCTGGGAAGCCTTCGCTTTGTGTAATGATGCTTGGGAGAAGATTTCTTCTGTGCTAGTGCTTTACATGTCCTTGGCACCTGTATGCTGCAACCATGGCAAATCTAACTTTTCATGGAAGTATGCTATGAATAGCTACTGTAGCTTGGATATTTTCAATCTGAATTCCAGACAGGTGGCAATCATGAAACATTTAACATCATGGTTTCTCTAAAGATACAGCTAAAGTACTTACATAGCGCAAGTAAATTGTTCTGAAGAAACCAAAGATGTAGGTTAAGGCAGAGGATGCTATTTTCATGTGATAAGCTAGTGATATTTTGCAATTTGCCATGTTGATTCCTCCAAGATTCTGCAGTGGTTTTGCTCATCTGTATCAAGGGTTGGTATCAGAGTCTCCCGTTATGCAAAATAAATCAGTAATATCTCTCCCTTCCAGGGAAAATGTGCAACAGTTTATTGCCTTGTAGAAGGAAAAATAAATTAACAATGCTGACTGTAACTGGAGTGAAACACGAGGGAAATCAGTTTGCCATGAAAACATCTGTAAAGGAATTATCTTGCTGAGAATCAGGTATCAGAGCTGCCGCTTTGGTATGGCCAGCTTAGATGAAAAGCTGAATTGCTGAGCAGCGTTTCTCGTACTGTGAAGTAATAGAACATATTTCTAATACAAACACATGAGCTCAGGGCCAACTTTATGACACCTAGAGTCCAGATTCTTGGATGCTTGCCTAAGCAGAGCTGAGTTAACCATATTCAGCAAAACTCCAAGCCCTGTGGTTATTAGGAAGAATACTTAAACTCTTCATAACATGACTAGAGTTAGAGGGAGGAGGGTTGTGATTGAGGATTGGAGGAACTGCCTGCCTTTTAGGAGAAACACAAAAGAGAATAGGTTACCATGCAACATGCAAAAAAGGCAAATGTTGGGTCTGAGGAACAAGTTCTCCTTTTAGGCTGATGGGAATAAATCTGGAGCCACCATGTGGGACTTGCATTCTCAGTGGCTGTGGTGGGTCAGTGCCCCGTGCTGAGAATCTCAGGTGAATGACCTCACCTCCTGCTGAAAACCACCTGCAGCTCATCTGGCTGTGAAGGAGAAGCAAGGCATTGGGGGTAGGGCATCAAGAATGAGCTGTAGTGCTGGTCAGATTTCTCCATTGCTATGGAAACAGGTATTGCACTTACTAACCCCGTGCACCAAGCAGGTATGGGTAGACCTCTGACCTCTCTTCATTTCACTTTTTTAAGCTGCTGGAGGAACAGGAGAGAAGAAAATGTGTACAGGAGGAGGTAGTCAATATTTTGCTCAGGGCTCAGACTGGAATGAAAGGGTGTGAGTTTACTTGTAGAAATTGACTGATTATTTTGAGCATGCTGCAGCCACATACATGAAGTATCATTAAAGTGTAGGGGTTCCCCCACCTCACCTCCTTCCTGGAAAGATTTGCATATTGGCATCACCTGGAAAAGATGGAGGAGTAGACACCTTATTTATCTTATGCATGCTCAAAAAGCCCCAGGGTGCTATAAGTTCAGATTAAAATTGGTTGCAAGATTTCTCTGTAATGTGAATCTTGGTTCATTTCTAGAAATATTTTAGTGTTTCATTCTGACAAAGTCTGTCATATTACAAGGATTTTAGTGATTCTTGATACTTTTTAATTCTATGTCACATTCTACTTAAAATTTTTATATGCTTAAAGTTTTAATATACCATGTTGAGAGAAATTTTTTGTGAGATTTGGATAGGAAGGAAGGAGAGTCTGGACTTAATTTCTATGCTGGGCTATGCTCAACCCGGTAAGTCTTGTGATGATGCTTGAGAAGAACGGGGCTTAATATCTGGTCTGATAATTTTATGCCTCTATGAAAGTAATTCTGTTTGCATATTGTGTGTGCGTAAAATGCAGAATGCTATCTTTCCCTAGACTGCTTGCTTGTCTTTTTTCTGTGATGTGGCTTTGCAGAGAAACTCAACCCAAACTCTTGGACTTAATAGGCAGAGGTGGGACTTTACATAAGGCTTTTGATAGGGAAATTATCTTTTAAATTCTCTCTGAACTCATCAATTGTTAAAATAATTTTAACTAGTCATTAAGTGCTTCATTAGAGTGTTTTCTTCTTAAGCTGCTTTAGTTAGATTAAAACTGAATGCCTATTTCTTATTACTCATTTTTGCCTTCTTTTTTCCTAAATGGACTTTGGCTCATGTATTTTTGAGGTTTAATATCAGTTCAGCTGAATGCTCTTGAGTTTCTGAATTAATTCAGTCATTTTGTCTTAATGACCATGAAGAGTTTTGTTAAGCTGGAGTGCCATTAAACTCAAGCGCTCTAGTGTTTAGAGCTAGTGATCACTTGGGGAAAGCTTGCAGGTAGAAAACAAGATTGGAAGTTGGACAGAACGCATGAGGGGTTCATTTGCTGTGAATTCAGCAATAAACACCTGGAGAATACGTGCTCCAAAGGGATGCAAAATCAGAAGTTTGCTGAAGGAGAGTGCGCTAATTCTTTCAGGGTAGATTTTGATCTGGAGCTCAGCTCTGCATTTTCTTCCTGAAGTCTGATTAACACTTATCATCTGTTGCAAATAAAAATATTATAGGCTGGAAATATGTTTTACATAGCTACTCTTTAACTCAAGAAAGCTCAGATGGCCTTGGCATACTTGACATGTTCTCTTCCTATTCATGCTGGGGGAAAAAAAACCAGTTTCTTTTGTTGTCATATCTGCACCCATTTAAGAAGAAACTGAATTGAATAGAAGGGGGCTGTTGTGTTCAGGACAAGCTGCATTTTGGCTTAGGACAACCTAAAATTAAATTACTTTTTTATTTTTAAAAATTAAATGAAAGAAAGTTTGAAACAAAAAGTAATCGAAAATGTAAGTTCTTTCTCTCAAATTCTTCTGAATTTTTTTATCTTTTGCTCAAACACATTTCTAAACATTTTGACATTACCCAATTGATATTTTCACAATGAAGAAACCCACCAGATTTAACATGTTAATCTAATTCTGGTTTAATTACTTGAGCTCAAGTTGTCCTCTGTGGATTGTATGAACCAATGAGAAAAAGTTCCCAGGTTGTACTACATTAGTGACTGGTAGGGGCCACTCCTAGGAGACATGGGCAATGTGAAAATTTCTGGTTTATGCTAATTACAATGAACAGTTTTGTGTGTACTTGAACGAGACAAGGTTTTCACAAATGGTGAGCTTTGTGCTGCTTTGTGCTCACTGGAGTTGCTGGGATTAGCAGCCCCGGCAGGCTGCTGATGAGCACCGTGAGGAGCCCATTTACACCAGCTCTCAAAGTAGAATGGCTTCTTCCCTTTGCTGACACGTGTGTGTGTGGGGTAGGTGGGTGGTGCTGTGGAGAAGACAGGATGTTCTTAATTTAAGCCAGTGAACTTCACTAAAAATCTCAGCAATGCCAGAGCAGTTTTTAATCTTCTCACGAGTTAACAGGGTAAGTTAAAATGAAGCGTTTACCTTCACTGAAATGTGAAAATTGTGGCTTGCTTTACTCTCCTTCTAAAAATAAGCTGTTGTAGTAGAAAATTAACTGTCCCAGGCTGAGGGTGTTTAGAGGACCTGTTGGGTTTCTGTTGTTTTGTTGTATTGTTGGTTTTGTTTGCTTTTTCCATGTGTGTGTTTGTTTGCTTTTACAGTGGAAGAATGGCTTTTGCCCTTTATGCTAAAAACACATCAATGATTTTAAGGGGTTTAAACTCTCCTAGGAGCCTCAGTTTTTAGGTTTGCTATCTGATACCCCTCTTCTGTCAGAGACCTTTCAGGGCTGATGCATCTCAGCCTAAAAGTTGTTTCTCCTTTGAAAGTCTGCTGCGAATCGTCACCAAACACTGACGAATGTGTTTGCCTTCACAGAACTTTTAATTCAGGCCTAGTTAAAATCTAAAGGAATTGTGTCTATATTAATGAAATGCAAAGGGGACACAGTCAGTGTAAATGGTGTTCATAGTGACAAAAGTGAAGAAACAATATGCTTACTTCACTTCAAGATCACATTTGAAAGGTGCTTGTGGTAAGCCTCTGGCTCTCCCAGTGTCCACTTGGCAAACTTGGAGCTCATGCCCAGCTATGCAAGGCAGGAAGCTTGCTCCTACTGCACGCTCTGTCTTCTCTCTTCAGTAAAGAAGCTTGGCTAGAGCAGGAAAAATATGCTCAGAGGGGTTTGTTCAATTTCTCATCCTTTGCTCCAGATTATTGATTCTTTCTCAGCATACAGTTTTGACTTCTCCCTCCCTTCTCTTTTACTACATTTTCCTCTCCCTGGAAGGGTGACCTGGGTGCCCTGATGTGCACACATCCAGGACATGACTGAACTGTTGAAAGGTGTTTGCCTGCTCTCTTCCACTTGTAAAGCTGTATGTATGAAGGTCTTTCCCTACCCTAAACTTAGAGATTCTCATCAAAGTAATTAAACAACTTCATTTGGTATAATATTTATGGCAGGTGAGGACCATTCATGGCTCCTGTTTCTGACCAGACCCTATGACAGCTCTTAGGCTGGAATGGGAAGGGCTTGAGGGAAGCAGGAACGAACTCAAAATTTGAGGCTACTGCTGTAGTCCACTAATCAGTCTGCATGAGGGGCCTGTTCACACCACCACTGTCCAAGTTTTTCACTAATAAATTACTGAAATAGGCTAGGCTGGTAGAGAGGTGGAACTTTCTGAGCTGTTGCTATTTAGCACATTCTCCTTGTGAACCTTAAAAATAGGTGTAGTGTCCCCCTTCTTCCTTCTTGACTGACATGGATATCTTCGTAAGATGCAGGCAGAGAGCTACTTCAGCAAAGATTGCCCATGCTTAACAAGCTACTGTGCACTTAACAGGTGTACTTCAGCTTTTTCTGAGAGCTTCAAAGTAGAACAAGGGTTGCTTTAAGTTGGACAGCTCTACATCACTGCAGCATGTTAGTACAGTTTGAACACTCTATATCTTGCATTAGAATAGATTCTAAAGTTATCACATAAAACTGGCAGCAGCTAGGTATCTTCATGTACTCTGAAAGTAAAACTAGGTCTCCAGAAAATGTTCCACTACCTGTAAAAGACACCCAGCCCTAAGTTTTTGGGCTGTTGAGTGACAGTGCCATTCACTGGAGAGCACTGTTTAGGAGAAGCTCCTCCTTGCTATAAAGGCCTCAGAAGCTGTGCGCTTTATAGTCTGCCTAAAACCACGTGGGAATGGTGGAATATCTAGCAAGAAACAATATGTAAAATCTGGAGTGTCTTGAACTAGCAGTAATATTTAGTAATTTCAGCAGATTCTGTGACATACCTGACTGGAAAGGCTGGCAGAAAACTGGTTAGTCTTGGTCTCACTTTTGTGGAATTTTCTTCAGCTTTTCTAAACATTAAGATTTTCCGACAGGCTCTTCAGGCTACCAACACTTCTTGACAGGTCTTTTCCTTACACTCCATGCAAGTATCCTCTTCCATTGTTTTCTGTCAATATCTGTGGGCACAGCAATGCCAGAAAAGTTTGCCATTTGCCACACACTGGTTAAGAGTGTTTGGAATGCTCTGTCCCTTACCTGTCACTGTCTCTCTGATGTGTTTTAAGTGGATCTGAAGATATCTGTATTCCCTTGGCTCTCAAACCACAGGCCAGTGGGATTAGTTCTCCTGGATCGTATATGAAAATATGCCAAGCTGTGGAGAGATGCCATTAGATGTAGGTAAGGATGTTTTATAATGAGCTTTGGGGGAAGGTGCTTTTTTCTGCTCTTTTTCAATGCCTGTTAAAAATAGTTACTACCTCTAGTTGATAAGGGCAATAAGAAAAGCCAAAAAAAGATCATTGCAGTGCTTAAAATGTAAAGGGTCAAATAAGGCATAATCAGTCAATATTGCTTTTTTGCTTTATTTTTTCTTAGGGTTGTTTGAGAAGAAGGATACTTTTGAAGCCTTTGTTCAAATTAAAAATTGAAAAAGGACACAAAATAGGTGAGATGAGATAACACTGCAGGAATTCTTGCTCTTGAAGTATGATCATGTTTCTTGAAAGGAATCACAAAAAAATGCCTCTTAGAGGGCTAAGATAACAGCAACAAAAGAAACAAATTTGGTTTCTGCACCTGGTGTTGGCTGTAACTGGCAACTTCAGCACCACAGAAATGAGCAGAACTTGTTGTCCATCATCCAAACAAAGATCAGATGAGCTTCTGCTGGGGTGTTTAAAGTTTTGCTCTTTGCTGTACTTTCAGCTATTGGTTTATAGAAGTGCTGCAAAAGATTCCACCTGGTTTGAGGAGGCCATGCCCTTACTGCGGAATAGTAGATGAGCAGTAAGAAAATTCTCCTTGTCTAGTCCTTTCAATTTTCTCCTTCATTTCTTCTCTTTCTTTGCCTTGTAATGTGATCAGACTCTCGGTGAGACAACTGTAACAGAAGGAGAGGAAAAGTATGAGGGTTAAAGTCTAAGAGAATGAATGGTGCTCTTTCTCCTTTCCTCAACTTTATTTCCTCTTGCCACCCTGCTTGAATTTTCCTTCTGACCCTCACCAAATGAAGATGATGAAAAGAGGTAAACAGGACCTGTTTCTTTGGTTGTTTGGTTGTAGTTGCACCAGTTGAGTGTAAGTCTGGCAATGCTTCTGTATCCTTTGACTCAATAGATGGTGTTGTTCTCATTCAGTGGCTGTGCTCTGACATCATCTGAAAGTGAGTGTAGATAGAATTCTGTTTCAGCTAATTGGGCATTTTTATTTTTAGCTACTATTTTATGAAAATGGTGTGTCTTGGGGTGTCTTATGAAATGGAGTCTTGCCCCTTGGACACTTTAGAATATAGGCATTACCCTGATAACATCTGTACATTTCCTCCACATGCTCTTATTACATAAATAGCAAATACTGCTATTTAATAATGAGCAACATATCCAGCTGTTGGCATAATGAGCATGTAAGCTATTGAGTGTTTCAAAAATAAATAAATTCCTGCAGTCAGTTTTGGATAACGATTTTGCCATGGGGGAAGCTAGTAAGAGAGACAAAATTCCTCAAGATGTTGCAGCAGCTGGCAAGGTCTCCATGGTTACATTGGCATGAGATCTGGGAAACCACCAAGAGCAGTTCATTGCTTGACAATAAAATACCAGAGAGGAGTACTCCTTGGTGCATCTGAAGATTACATAAAAGACAAGCTTTAATTAAATAAGAGGAGAGAGAAGAAGAGACAAGGTTTGTTTAGGGGAAAAATGTTTAAAATTGAATGCAGCCAGTGACAAAGATGTGTCTGGGACACCTTTAATCACAGGTTGTGGCTGCAATATTTATGTGAGCTGTTGTCTGTCTCTGCTTATTTCATGTATTCATGTGTCCTGACAAGATCAGGGAAATAATCTTGTCTGAATGCAAGCAAATTGTCACAGAAAGAGTAGCTATTCAGATTAGATTGTTCCTCCACGCATCGTGGGGCATGAAATGTCCCCTGCTTCATGCTTACGGATAGGAAGGTTCTGTGAGATTCCAAGGTGTTGCATTTCTCAAAAAATTATATTCTGTCATAAGAATGCCAAGTTTCAGAAGAGTATTTTCTTAATAAGAAGGGATAGCAAGCTGCAGCTGGTTTTAGGTGGGATGTAGATCAAAATCTGCATATAAGATTTTCTTTGTAAAAATGCTGAGAACAGAAGGAAAATGTCTCTTTTTAAAAGGCTTTGTGATTTTTATCAGCATTGTGGCCAATATGCAGTATAGTGCAGTGAATTACCTCTTATGTTTTCTAATACTTTAATTCATAAAAAGTAATTTTGAGCATCACCTGGTTGAGTCTAAATTTCAGGTAGAGCTTTGAGCATATGCTTATGCATCCATACTAAATACCTGTGTTTTTCAGCCCTGCTGCAGAGTTTCAAGGTCTAAGTCACAATCTGGTGCCTCATGAGAAGAATACAAAAAGCTATTTCTCCCAAGGAGATACAAGCAGCATTTGAAGACAGTCTCACAGTTTGAGCAGTCTGGGATATATTTAGTGAAATAGAAAATATTGATTTGCCAAAAATATTATTTTGTTTCATTAGTTTATCTACTTTGGCTAAGTTTTTGAGGGATAAATGCTTCTGAAACTCAGGGCTGTCAGAATTTATCCAGATGTTGAATGTCGAACACTAGGATGGACTGGCATGGGGTTAGGGAGACCCAAACTCTGAACCAGCCCTAACAAGAGACTGGGCGTGGGATGTACCCATACTGCAAGTGCTCCTGCAGATTTGGGCAGCTGCTTATTTTAAACATTAAGCTTTTGGCATCTCTTGTCAGAGTTGATTCATCTTGGACAAGTGCAAATTGCTGGCTTATGGGTCCTGCCTCTGTGTTTAGTGCTAGAGCGTCCACCCAGCCTGGGGTGTGAGAGCCTGGCAGCCCTCTCCCCGTTATGGGACCCTGCCTCTTAGCCACTTGGCCCCATCTCTCATACAGCTGCCACAGGGATGGCCTTGGAACAAAGCTGGAAGAGCTCTTAGTTAACCACATGGAATGCTTTTTGTTGGCACTCTTGTGCCTTACTCACCCCAGGGAACTGAGATGGTTGGGAAGGTGACAAGGGGCTCCTCCATCTGCAGTGACTCTGCTCAGTGTTGCCTGCAGAGCACTTTCCAGATCACTAGATTCCTTCTTGAAGGCAGTGATACCTTTTTGCTAGAGATAAGCAGGTACAGTGTTCTTGTGCTGTGCTTCAAGAAGAATCAAATACCGTTCTGGTAGTTAATTAAAAATAAATGATGTTTTGCCTTTGTCAGTGTTTCACCTTTAGAAAAACACTTAGCCTTTAACCAGGTCACTGTGTTTGACTTTTATAGCAAATGAAGCATTTCTATGTTGTCTGAGAGACTGAATACACGACCTGCTTGTTTGTTTCTGTCAACTCAGTAAAAAAAAACCCCAAGCCCTCCACTGACATGTTGCATCCTTCAGATCAAATTCCATGTGTCTGGCTTGTGGAAAAGGCAGCCATGAGTGCACTGAGCTTTCCTTGAGTGCTACTCGTGCCACACTCATTGTTTTCATGCTCCTGGCAGGGGAGGGGAAGGCACTGAAATGGTATGAGAGTGGTGTTCTTGTTTTCACCTCCTTCCTAGTCTGCTGTATCCTCCAATCTCTGTGACCTTTCAGAGCCTGAAAATTGTCCCAGAAATTCCTGGACTATGGGAATGACTCAGACTTTGGACTTGGTGGTGTTAGAGGAAAAATAATCTGAGTAATTTTGTGTGAGAATAATCTGAGTAATTCTGTGTGAAATGTATTATTTTTTTTGATCAACTTGTTCATCTTCAAAGGCCTTGGGCTTGAGCTGGCCTAAATGTAAAAGATATTGAGTGGTGCTCTCTGTCACCAGCTGAGGTTTTTCTCACAGCTCTTGAGGGACTTCACTTTGTTTCTATGAATTCTTGATTTACCACTGGTACTCATTCAACAGGGAGGACTGAAGCTAATTGTTTGCCTGATTGTGTACTGTCCAGGGATGCACTGATAAGCATTCATCATCACTAAGCATTTTCTGATCTCATCAATAGTCACGATAGGCGTATTTAAAAACATGACCTTAATATTATGTGTACAATCTGGATTTAAGCTGATCTTAGTAGTTTTGCAGTACCTGGGCAGTGTAAAGAAAAATCTGGTTTAGCTATATCCTGATTTTATTGCTCTGAAGGCACCTAAATACTATTGTCTTTCCCATTCTACTTATCCAGGGCTCTTAATGAAACACTTTAAGGAGATGTAAATATCCCCCCTGGTGTGCTCAATCCACCAAATGTTGCTGACAAGTTTGCTCCCTTGGGTTTTGTTGCCTGTCCATTGCCTACCTAACAGATTTCACGTGGGGCAGGCCCTTTCCATCTCCAAGCTGATGACTTAGCTCACAGAACTCCTCACCCAGGACTGGGGATTAGAGGCAGTATCACAAAGCAGACTGCAAGAGATAACTAAACACTAATTTTTGCTTTCTGACTTTCTCTTCAGAGCCTCATTCTGAAAATCATTAAAGTGAAATGAAACCTCATATTTATTCTTTCCATGACTCTGAGGGAATAATAAAAATTCATACAGAAAATTATTAGTCCCATGCAATATTGGGAATGTCTCAGCTGAATGCCAGTCCAAACTTGCTTTCTTTTCTCTGTATAGTGGTATCTGAGTCTGCTTGCCAAGATTGCTCAAGCATTTTCATTTAACAACTCCCCTGCTACTTCAGAGTTCTTAACATTGGTGGGTAGTTTTGACCTCTTTTGCTCTCTTTCTGCTGTGTGCTGTAGTTTTTGAGGCCTAGTTTGTATGTGTGGAAAGGTCAATTCAGTTGTATGATGCTGGGGAGGATGGCCCTTGCTGCTGGTGTGGGCCTCCCTGGATTCAGTAATGCATCTCATATTGATGACAGGTTTATTAACATTCCTTTTCCCATTTCTGCTGTCCTGGGTTAATTCCAGGTCCAGAAACAGAAGTACTGGAACCCTCTGAATGAGGTGATGTGGCTGTGACTATTACCAGTTCTCATAACAGCTCTTCCCTCAGGAGACCTTCAGGGCAGATCCATTAGCTCTTCTTTGCAGGAGAAGTGGAACTTTCCATACTGCCTGCATGTGTCTGACCATGCTGATAATGAGATTTTCTCTGGACCTGAAGCAGCCTTTGGATTTGTTTTGGAGAGGGCTGATTCTCTTTTTCATTTGGCACCAGAGCCAAGGGCAATGGCCAGTCTCAAGAGGGCTGTTCTGAAAGGACTGGCCACTTACTGATCTTGCTCCTCTTGCAGCCAAAGACCACCTTGGAGCTGTGTTCTGGCATGGATTCATATTTGCTTCTTGTGGAAGCCAAAGACCTCTCTTTTTTTCTCACACTGCAAGTTTGCAGACAAGTGAGAACTGCAGTTGTTCTATTAGCAGAATTTCTGTTCAGAAAAAAGCCAGTCAATTTCTGAAATAAAATGGACAGGGGTGTCCCATCCCTACAGGGTCTTTTCCTGGACTGGTGGAAGTTATTGTGAGTGCTCCTTATGGGTTGTAAATACAATACAGATACATTCTCCCATCAGTATTGAGTATATATGTGCTGGGTAAAGGAAACATTAAACACACAGAGCTCAGTCTCAGTCCTTATGGACGAAAGCCTGAAAGGTTTACAAACAGGAGAAAGGGGAATAAGCCTCTTTATGTAGAATTAGGAAATGTGACAATCTACACTACAGATTGTCCTTCAGTCATATCTTCTGGGTTTTAATAATTCAAGTGACCGTTTCAAGTGGTTTTGAATAAACCACTACATTCTTCATTTGTTTTTTGGGGTTTTTTTTTTTTTTTTTGTTTGTTTGTTTTTGTTTTTTTTTTTTTTTAAGTCTAAAGTTATAAATTACCATCTGTCTGCTTTTCTTTTCTGCTCAAAGTCATTAATGTGGCAGTTTCACCTGAGCAGGACAAACTAAACTAAGTTGGAAAGGCTGAACTATCTGGATCCTAACTCGCAGTAGGGGCTTATGGAACACTGGTTCATTGAATGACATTTTGCGAATGTTTGTTTTGATATTCCCGATTAGAATTAGCACATTATTGGCAGTCAACCCTGTGTAACATTTGGAGCATGATTGCATAACTTGCCTTTGGTGTTTTGTTGTGTATCAGGTATGGGAGTTCTGTCAGGAGAAGCAGCAGCCTAAATTAGGAGCCAGCATTGAATGTCTGCTTTTCCTTAGCTCAACTTGTTAATTTCTGTGGGTGTTATTTCATTTTTTGATGTCATGTAGACAAGTCCATCTGCCACAGGTGTAAAGCCAACCTGTAGTACTACCAGCAGTACTACTGGCTTGCTGAGCTGATGAGCAAGGAGTTTGTTTGAGCGAGTAATGCAGTTCAATACTGTCTTAATGGTTCTCACGGCTCTAATTTCAAAATGCTGTCCTGCTTTATCAAAGCAGATCTGAGACAATATTTGAGGAACTGACATGTATCATATATGCCATTGAACAGGTAATATTATCTCAATTCTCTTTTCATATCAGTCTGCAGCCATGGACAATACAGCCAAGTTACCCTTGCCATAGCACTCCAAGCTAATATTTACTTTCTCTCTCATTTCTCATTAAAACACAGGCTAGGCAAGTCTTGTGCTACTTGTCTGCTTCTTGACTGATATAATTTCTTTTACCAATAAGTTAATTTCATAGTGTGATATTCTGGAAATGGGTATTTTTGGAAGTATTCAGATCTTGGTTTTTGATGTTTGAAAAATAGACTGAATAATGGGGAGGAAGTGTAGCAGGGACAAAAATTTCTGAGAGACATGAAGGATCTCTAAGCAGAGTATTATTAGTGTGTCCACTGTAGGGTCTGTAAACATGTGTAGCCGGAACGTGGAACTTGTCCCAACAGACTTCTCCACAGCCAGTCTATTCCTACAGAACAGGAGCACTGTGGTGCTGAGAGAAGCTGAAGAGAAGGCAGATGAGGTGCCTAGCTTCCAGTTGTAGACTGTGTCCTCCAAATCCTCTTTTCATCAGCAGTCCAGTGTTTTTAGCCCTGGATTTTCTGGTCTCTTTGCATGAACTGTGAAAAGAAATTATGTTGCAAGAAATGTAGCTTAAGAACATTCATCATTAATATCTCAGTCATGTGGATGGCTGCACAGTGAACCTCATTGCTGGCCCTTGAGTGCTCCAGAGTGATGTACAAGGGTGTCCTACTAGCCTTGGCTGCTGATTTTTATATTTTATTGACACTGGTATTAAAACGTGTTTATGTAGAACAAGAAAAGCGTGCAGTGTACCATTCAGAATACACTTTGATGCCTTGCCTGGTTGTTGAATTCATTATTTGGAGTGTCAGTGCATTAAAGCCCCAAGCCTCAGTGGAAATAGGCAGAGCAAGAAGAGTTAAGAAAAGCAATGCTGTCCAGACCTGGCCTAAGTGAACTGCTCCAATTATAGCTCGGTAATGAGTTTATTAAAAAAGACAGATGAAAGCAGTAAGTGGTGAGAAGGCAATTGTTTTTCATAACTGACCTTAGCTAAGTGTAATTTGAATAGACATACATAATGTTAACTTGGAGATTTTAATTTTGGTTAGGATAATCACAGTTTGAGCACTCTGTGCTCTCCTAATTCAAGATATTAATATATTCCTTATTTTCTTAAGGGCCTTGGACATAAAATTTAGCTAACAGATGTGCAACAGATTGACTTGGGAACAATCTAAGGGTAGTCAAAAGAGCTGCTTTGATTGTAATTTATAATAGGCATATAGTTTCAAATTTAAAAATGTATAAGTCTGTGTGACTTCTAATGCTTGTGATTCACAGGCAGTTACCACCAGTTCCCATTAATGGAAAATGATGATGATTTACATAATGCTAATATCTATTCATTATTTAAATCCTTAATTATGTGTGCAGCCATGTGGTGCAGTAAAATAATAAAAGGATAAAAATTGCAGGAAGTAATGGTTCTTTCAAGCAACTGGGAAGTCAGGTGGCCATTACATTAAAAAGAAAGAAGATAAAAAATCATATTTGTACCACCTTTTGATGGTTTTTTAAAAAGGGAAGGCTTCTGCTAATACTGTCTTAATGTTTGGGTCCTAGTTCTATCTCTGAATTTTGCAATATAGCTTCAGAACTCAATTTTGTTTCTCTTATTTGAAATGAAAAATTTCTCAATCCCATATGAAAATTGGTTGTTTGCCAGAAAATCAAATCCTAACTTGTTCTTCCCTTGATAACACTGCCTACTTGGAGAGTTCAAAAGGTCACTTGTAGATTTTCCTTGCCTGTGGTCCTTCTTTGCTGCTTTGGATTTCTGAATGAACATCACAGGCTACAGGGTACTCATTGCTGGTCTGTTGTAACCTTTTCCACAAGGTTTACATAAGGCTGATCCCATAAGGACACACTAACAATTGTTTGCTTTGCTGTTTTCATGTTAACTGATTCTTGATTAATACAAATTTATGTGGAACTGAATCTTAATCTCAGTTGATATCAATGCTGAATTTTCATACCTGCTGGAGTTTGAAAATTGAATTGTGTTTATCCTAGGTGTACTTTTTGATAGCAGAGTTCAACTGACCATTTTTGGTTTGTTGTGAGTGGTTTGGGGTTTTCTTTTTAGGGTTGGTTATTTTGGGGTTTTTCAGGCATGGAGGGTCAGGTGATAAGCAAGAATATTTCTGAGAATGAATGCTGGAATATTGATCTTGCACTAGGTTACTACAGGGATGCTGTTCCAGCATAAGAGCTGGGAGATGGGATATTAAGATTGGAGGGTAAAAAAGATCTCCCTTAGGCAATGCGAGAGATGGCTTGAGAGTTGCCCATCAATTTTCAACACTTCAATTTGACTCCAAAACATAATAATGAACAAGTCTGTGCTTATCAAATATTAATGATCAAAGTCCTGTCCTCAGACACCAAGCTACACTTGCAATTAAGTAGATTAATAACTTCCAGGTTGTTAATAATACACGGAAGGGGTCTGCAATCGGTGCTGCCTTTTAAATACAAGGGTCTGATATGTCACTGATGTCAAATGCATAATTGCTGTTGATATTCCTGAAATGGGATCATTACCTTCTTACCCTGCTGCACAGCTGAGAAAGATTGGTTGGTGCCATTTTGTATATTGTTCAGGCAGCTACTTCTGCTGGGCTTGTCCAGCCCAGTAGATGCTGCTGGGTCTGTTTCCTTTCAGTTTTGGGGGAAGGGGAGGAAGGCCTATAGCATCCTTTTTGTACCAGAGCCTTTTGTGCAGGCACTGCTCTCTCCAGGACTCTTCGTTGCACCCTGAAATAGCCCATGAGAATGATGTAGCAAAGAGTTTCTCTGACAGCTCTCCCTGAGAATGTGAGGAGGTTTAGCTGGCACTGCTGGGCACAGCAGATGCACTCATGCTTTCCAGTAACCAGTGTGTCTGGAGTAGGTTTCAGGAGAGAGGGATAGGTCACTTGAGTTTGATTTGTATGCACTATTACAGTAGACTGCAATGAGCATGCTGAGGATAGTCCTTCTTTGGCTCAGGGTGAGAAAGCAAGATGCAGTATTTGGGCTCATCTTTTGACTGCTCCTGGCCTCCTTCATTCCAAACAGACCCCTGCTCACAAGTGCTAATTCCTAGCAGCTACAGAGTCACAGCAGGATTTTCCACAGACTCTGCAGAGACATCTCTAGAAATCTGTCCCTCTGAAAGCTTGATAGGTCTGTGCTTTTGTTGGGGCTGCATGAATAACCCATGAACTGACCCTAAAGCTGGGTAGAGTGTAAAGGACATATGCAGTGGGGGTGCAATGCTTCTGCACAACAGATAATGCAGATGCACTGTAAGTTGAGAGGCTGTTGAATGCTGCGGGTTGTTGAGAGCTGAAAATGTTTCAGTCACTGATCTTTTTGTGCCGTGATTGCTATGTATTACATATTTTTTGCAGCCCTCTCAGAGCCAGTTGGAGAAATAGATGCTATAGGCAACTTCTGTTGGTTTGATCACATCTCCATAGGAAATTTAAAATACCAGACAACTCTCAGTAGAAAATGGTCTCAGAGACTCTAAGCTTGCCTGTTACAAATGGAGCTTTGCAGTGACAAAGGGAACAAAGTATTCGCCGCTGCAATAATGCTCTGAAACTGTCCTCTGTAAGGAGAAAAAGAAACCTCAGGCATTATTAGAGAACACTGCTTACAAATGGCTTGGTTGCAGCAAATTTCCAGTGTACTTTGACATAACCCTCAGCTTTATTGTGGTTGCACTGGCTGCAAGAAACCTTGACAGCAGATTTGATGACTGATATTTCTGTTTTATTCAGACATTTTATTTTATGCTTGCTCCAATCATCCGTTGAGGAATAGATTAAAATTCAAGCACCATAGGATTGCTTGGACAGAAATAGGAGTTCAATAAATGTCATCTTTCATGGCACGAAATTGACTGTTTATAGGGCTAGGCCTTTGATTCAACCCTTTATTGAACCTTGGTTTATGCTGATTGAAACCTTTGCTGAGGACTTAGTGTAGAGAACATATGTAATGGCCAAAGCTTTCTGATTGCCCAGGGCTATTTATAGAAGTCTCTGTCCTATTTTGAAAGGAGATCTCTGCACCAAGCACTCTGAAGTCCTGATGTCCTTCATGGAGACTTGAGCTGCCTTGTGTCACAGAAAGAGCCTCTTAATATGTTTAGGTGCTGAAGGCAAAACTTCACAGTAATTCAGGGATCAGAGCCCAAAAACGTCATTACAAAAAGCTGCCGGCTGAATGCAAGCACCAAAGATGTTGCCTCTTTAAGTATTGGCTTTCTTTTTCCCTAAGGACTTCAGGAAAGTATAGCTGTGACTCTCATGTCCAGGACTGACCCAGTTCAAAAAACTGTCCTCACTTCACACTTAGTCCTCTTAGATCCTTCCTAGCTTCCCTCAGGGTTTCATGTGCACAGCACTTGCTAGGCTGCTGGGAGATATAGTCAGTCTTTTCCAGTTTCAGGGGGATTTAAATTCCTGGATTTGGCTGCCTGAAAAATGCTTTGGTGAACAAACTGTTCTGACTGAAGTTTCTTCACCTTCTGTGAAGAAAGTTATATTCTCAACCCAAGCCCCCTCAAAATATCCCCCACTGTATTTTATATTGCAGTGGGGAGCCCATCTCAAACATCCTGACAGACCAGTTGATTTTTCCCAGCTCCCCTGCAAATTTCTGCACTCTTTCTTGCCTTCTGTTCCCTCTGCCACGGTGAACTTTTAGAGGTTGAGCCAGAGGATTCTCAGCTTTGCTTTGGGGCATCTTGTCTCTTTCCACTGCAGCATAAGATGATTTTAAAGGTCATTTCACCAAGATGCTGTGGCCTGCATTCTCCTCCAGGGTAAAGATAAAGCATAAACAGTGAAGTCCATTTGCAATGCCTTTAGAGGTTGTAGGGCTCTTTATCTTGTGATGAGGGAAGAAAGATGCTAACACTTCTGGCTGTGGATGTCAGAGAGGCATCCTTTTCATAAGAAGATATGGCCTTCCACAGAGCTAAGCCCTGAAGAGGAACTTACCATTTGAGCTTAATTTTCTCACAGCCATTTACTGCAGCAGTGGAGGAAATGAGAAGGGATTGTCTAATGGAATCCTTCCCAGAGTCTCAGTTCCTGAGTTGTGGAAAAGAAAAATACATTGCACCTCCATCATATACTGAGGTTAGTCTAAGAATATAAGTCTTTCCATGAATATCTTGATTCTTTACTTTCCCCCTGACCTCTGAGGCTGATGCTTTTCAGCTATGTAGACCCTGCTGCTTAAGTCCTCTGTGCCTGTGTGGTAAATATGATGTCGATGCCTTGAGGTAGCCAGGCTGCAGCAGGGCATTTTCTCTCACCAATGTGTCCCTGGAGCACTGGGCAGTGAGCTGAGGCTTATCTCATCCATTGCTACATTCCTAACTGGGAATGCTTTAGGTAGCAGTGGGAGCCCTTCTGCATTTCTCTGCTCATCCTTCCATTAACATAGAGGAAAGCGAACTGCTTTCTGTGTCCTGTTTCTTTCTGGCCATTTCAGAGGGTGATTCACCACACCATTTTTACTCTTTATCTGCATTGATGCTCATTTAAGTGGTTTTAACTAAGCACCTGATGTTTTATAGAACAACTCCAGGTCCCAGTGTCCTCACTTTTCAGGTGACATCTACACAGGTTGCTGGCACTGTGATGGCCCTCTGCTCACCGTCCTGCAGAGCCCTGTCCCCCTCCCAAGTCCTAGACATTCTGTTGTTACTCAGGCTTGTATTCCTAGCTGAATATATGTTCTACTGAGCAGTGCTCCTTTTACCTGTTGGCACAGGGAGCATTCAAAATTGCCTAAAAAACATTTGGCATCCTAATGATCAAAATTTTTAATATTATTGCTGCTTCCAAAGACAGGCTGCTGTTAGATTAGTTCCCAAGGTCTCACAAAGTATTCACAGAATAGCAGAGACAGGGCAGCCAACAAGAATAACAGAACTCCATGTGTGAATATTCCATTCCATTGGCAAATTTGAAACTCCCACCAGGATTAGAACCGTTTATCAAATCACCAAGAAGGGAAACATATTGCTTGTAGTAGAGAAGCAGAAGTAGGAACCTAAAGCCCTGAAAAATTTCAGGCAGTATTTTTGCAGATCCTTATTTTTGCAAATATTTTTAGCAAGTGAAATGAGGTTACCTCTACAAGCTCTTCTTACTGTTCTGGTTAAATCTGGGGAGCAGAGGCAGTGGGAATCAATGTTGGGCACTTTCAGATGCTGCTAACTCCATTTCCTGCAGAATATCATAAACAAAATCATCTTCCACTCATTCCTGCTTGTTCATTTTTTACTTTCTCAAACAGAAGAGAGCTCAGTTCTTGAGACCAAGCTACAGAATTCCACAGGTGCCACATCCTATGTAATACAGTTCATTATTCAATCTTGTCTTGCCCCTTGATATCAGAAAATGTTTTATGAAAGAGACAGTAACATCACTTCTTGTTAAATTGCTCCTTCTAAGAGAGGCTGAGATATTGCAAAGCCATGTGGAATTTTTATACTATTACATGTAACAACCAGACAATCCAGGGAGCTTTCCTGTTATGCTAAGTGTAGGAAAAGCATCCTTATGCCTTCTCCTGATCTGCTGCAACCCCCAACCAGCAGGGAAACCTGTGCATCAAAAATTGCATTTGCCTGCAGTAGTTCAGTGGGGGGAATGGCACTATTCATCAGCACTTTTATGGTTCCTTAAATATTTCATTATAATCCTGTTCATCCAGCTACTTGCAAACAGAATCCAACAATTAGGAAAAGTGTGTATTCTAGAAAGTCTGGTCCTGATGTGAAAATTAGCCTATGGAATAGGCAGACGCTGGTTTAAGAAACAGAGCACAGTTTTTTCTATGTCACAGTTTCTGATAAATACGTGAAACAGGACTCCTAAGTACTTAGTCTGAACACAAATATAAAGATATGCTACATCTGAAAAAAATAGAACAAGACTTAAAAACCAAACACATTAAAATCTGGAGGAAGTAGATCCTCCAATGTAAACTATTCACATTATTCAAAGCTGTGTCTAAAATGGCATCAAGAGCTTCTGTGCTAGCTGATAAAACACAGTAAGTAAACATTGGAAAACTTATATATTTATGTGTAGTGTATATATATAAATGTAAATACTTGCAGGGTGAGAAATACATTGCAGTACAGTACATTGGAAGGCTTAGGTCAAGCTACACATTCTTCACAAGGTTCTTCACTAATTACAATTACCTAAAAATAAACCTTGTTCAATTTCCCTTATGGCAGATTCTTTTTAAGTTCTCATTTAAGTACTCAAATATGTACCATGAAAATTGGCAAAAAATTGGAGATGATGCAGGAAACAAAAACAAAAACAAAAAAAAAAGGGCCAAATGTTAGAGAAAAGTTCTGGTAAGTGAGAGTTTTAAAGAACTCCATCTTTCCAGCTTACAAAAATGAGTTGGAAGTAACCTGATTTCCAACAGAGGATCTTTATGGGAATGAGAAACTAGGCACTAAGTGGACTCTTTAATCTTGCATAATTGATTTCAGTAATGTCTACATCATGTTTTCCCGGCACTATAAGGTAGCAGAATTAAAACTGACTGGAAAATTTCTGATGAGATGGTTTTGAATTGATACCTGGAGGGTACTGTCTTTGAAAATTCTTTTGATGAAAAGTTCTCAAGCTCCAAAGAATGTTCAAGCCCAAACTAATGAGTCTTCTGGAGTTGCAAAAGAAGTAAGGCAATTGTATGGGGTATGGAAAGGAGGGTTGCATGCTGTCATAGCACATAATTCATAGGAGTTTTCCTACTGCCTTATGAAAGGGAATGTGTCATCAGCTAAGCTACCTGCTGATCTGGGAAATACATCTTGACCCTTTCCTTTTACTCTTTTATTTTCTCCTCCTTTTCTATACTGATCTTCCCCCTGCCCCCCACCCCCATATCATTAACACCTTCTGACAAAAACAACTTTTCTTGAAACAAAAAGGACCCTTTGAAAACCATCCATGCTGTTCAGATACAGGGCAGAAGATAGCTAAATTCAAGAGGGTCATAGGGTAGAGAGACTATTTCCTGAAGAGCTGTAGGGAAAATGCCAAGGTAGCTCTTCATGCTGGTTGTTGCATGGTTTTAGTTGGAGCAGATGGATTTTCACTGCTTATGATACAGGCTGGGAGGCCCCTAAGGCAGATGCACTTATGTGAAGTCATGCTCATCCAGTGAATTTGGTTACAACACCAGTTGCACTCCTCATGGAACAGCATTCTATAGAGAAAAATTTCCTATTCAGGAGGCTTCTTCAGCAGTTTATTTATGCGCCAATGTCAACCATCATCTTGCTTCTCCCACACTTTAAATAAGGCATTTTTCTTGTAAATATAATATTGATTGATCTAACAAGAAAGGCTTGAGTGTATATAGCATAGCAGCTCTAATAGAGAAAAGAATTTCTGTGAAAACAAAAATAAATAAAAATTACATGGTATTTATATAAAAGAAAGGTGTGACATTCTGTGAACAGCAAAGACCATCCCTGGGAGAAGACTGGCAGCAAAACTACTTATTTAATGTATAAAACAGTGCATGCAAAACAGGACAGATTTGGATCTAAATATCAACTTAATGTCTTATTTTAGGAGGATTTGAGCAATAAGGCATGTCATCTGTAAGCTAACAGCTATCATGGGATGATAATTTTTTATAAGAATTTATGAATTATGAATTTTCCCTTTTGACATCATGAGTTAGAGCACATTAATCCTGTTTCTTCCTACAGTAAACAAAGAATGTTTCTTTCTCAGTTTAACTGATGCATTGTAACTTTCTTTTTTCATTGCAAAGGCTTCATAAAAGGAAATTTTGTTTGCTCGTTAGGGCACCCCAAAATAAGGGAGCTCTGTGCTGTGCTTATAGTTTTATTCTCAAAACCTTATGCATTAAAACACAGTGACTGTCTAGGTTTTATTCACTCTACCCTGGTGAAGCTCAAGTAGCTGTGAAGGGTCCAGTTGTGTTTAATCAGCCAAGCAGGGATGAGAGCTCAGGGTCAATCTGGGCTAAGCACACGCAAACTCACCCTCAGCTCCCAACAGGTTTTGCAGTTTGTTGAAGAACTTTCAGTTCACACAGTGGTGCTGCTAGCAGGGAGGAGCTGTCACTTCCTGCAGGTCTGTGTTTTGCCCAGCTGCAGTCAGTCATGGAGCTTATCACATTCTGAAGGAATAAAAGAGTAGGATGAGGGTTCCAGCAGAGCTGCAGCATTCTGGTGATATATGCCAATTGATCTGGTTCAAGCAGTGTCTGCTGGAATTTTTCAAGGAACCTAAGGGAATTAAATGCCTGAGGGCCATTGGAGAGTAGTTAAAATAGGGTACTTGTGATCAAGAATTTTCCAAAATGTTTTGTTTGCGGTTTGCCTTTTCGTTAAACATGGGACACCTGTCTGACTTTGTCCTCATTGATCATCCCGAGACTTTATTGTCCAGAGTGCTAATTTGGACTTCTCAGTCCAAGACAGATGTGTTGACACTGCAGATAAAAATAAGCACTGGTTTAGTCTCCAAAATGGACTCTGTCATTTCTTAGAGGATAATCACAGGAGGCTTTGTTTCACAGCAGAGGACCAGAGCTGCTTACAGTCAGTCTGCTTGCCAAAATATTCTGGGAAAAACTTGCCCCATGCTGCAGCTGATTGGCTCAACAACTAAAAAGTCAGGCTACTCGTTGGGCTGTGACACTTAGGTGCTTAGACCACAGCAAAGTGAAGCCTTTACCATCAAGGAGAATGAAACTGTATTTTAACTTGCACTTCCCACAACCTATTGTCCTGGTACAGTTTCCCCAGTTCAGCTCGAATGTGGAAATTTGATGGATCAAAATGCTCAGTTTTCTGTGTTTGCACAAGGAATTATATGGGGAAAACTTTTCTGTTTGATGGCATCTGTAAATTTTGGTGCTCTAAAATTCCCAAATGCTGTGAGTTCCTTGATATCCTGTTTGTTTCAGGGAAAGGGTTGGCCTAATTTGTAATATCTATCCTGGATATGGTCTGGGAATCCTCGGCACCTCTTTCAAAGGACTGTTAATCAGGAATTCTATTGCCTTGTTCAGGCTGGCTTTACCACAGGAATGTGCTTCTTCTCTAGTGCCTATTGGAAACACTCACTTGCAATTGCACTGGCTAAGGTGTGTATGAGGAGCTGAGTTTAAGACAGTTTAAATGGGTTCAGCTCCACTGCCTTGCTAAGTTTGTGCCTGCTTATCTTAAGAACTTGGATTGTAGCAAAACTATAGACTATTTTTTTCTTGTTTCTTATTAGTTTTCACTGCTAAGCAGTATTGGAAAATAGTCTGAAATTAATACTTTTGCATCATCACAAGTTCTGTATTTTGAACGTGCATTAAAATAAACCTACTGTGAGTAGGTCACAGTTTGCAAACTAACAAAACTAACAAAACCTCTGGAGAGCTTTTTTTTTTTTTTTCCCTTTCAATTGAACTCCATTTTTACTTACCCATCACAAGAAGAAAGAGATATACCACAAAGAGGATGAGTACCTGGGATTTAGTCATGGTGGAATCGCCCCGGGCATTTTTCCTTCCTTGATTAAGATTTTTTTTTATTTTTTTAATACACATGAAAAGAATTTAAAGCAGATTTCTCTTGGGATTGTTTCATTGCCATTTTTTTTACTAAGGTGCATATCTTAAAAACATGGCAATAAATTTTCTTTATGTCTTAGCAATGCCCAGTTGCCTGCAGCCCTTTCTTTATTCCTGTTTTTCTTTTATTCCTGCTGTGGAAAGTGGCTGGTTTAGTTTTGGTTGCTTTCAAGTATCCTTACTTCTGAATGTCTGAACTAATCTCCTATCAAAGCTGACATCTTGTCTTTAAAGAAGTAGTCTTTGGAATTTCAGTGTTATTATAGGAGTAAAAAAAAAATAAAGAATAAAACTTCTAATGAAACTATTTAAAAGAATTTTGAAAAACAGTGCAGTGGGGATCTTCGTGCTTCTTTAGCAGTTTTCTTTCATCTTCTGTATCAGACTCATTTCCAGAGCTGACGATAATTGATTACAGTCTCCATTTCTTAAATAGCCTTAAGAAAACACACTGGCATCCCTGTGCCTCATTACAGGATTCACATCAAGGCCTGGGTGACCTTGTCACTTTTAACTGTGTTGCAGAGGCACTCTCAACTGTCAGGGAGATGAAAGCTGCACAATAGAGAAGGCTGATTCCTGGAGGGAATGCTTCTGTGAGATGCTTTAGCATCTCTGAATAGGAGTGGCATCTTGGAAGGTCTGGAGATGTGCTTGTGGTTAATGCATCTGTCTGTGTGATTTTGGACAAAAGACTTAGGGCAATGTGTTCCACTGAGTGCCTTGGTGCAGATTCAATGACTGTCTGGGCTTATTTCTTTCCATGGGAGCTCAGGATGTCTCTTAAGTGTGTATTCTGTGCTGCATCACCCCATAAACCAGGAGATATTAAACCATTTCATCAGTCCTTTACACTAAATAGATTTAAAAGTGATTCTGAGGTACTGCTGCAGTGGTCAAGGTGTAATGAAAATGGAGGGTTGCATTCCATTTCCATTTCAAATCCTTCTTGGAAAGGAAGGTGGAAGGAGCTGGTCCAGACCTAGAGCCATCAGGCCCTGGTATATGGGGTAAAAAAAATACCTAGAGATTTACACAGGCCTGGGAATAGCAGCACTGAGGTATTTTGCAAAGCATAGGTACTATTCATACTGTCAGCAAGGCAGACTCTCTGAAGGTAATCTTGAGTGGGGTGGTGCCAATGAAATGTATGATGTGGCTGTTACTCTAGAAGGATATTTAGAGGTCTCTGCTTCAAAATAATATTGGGACTATATTTGCTTTAGTGCTGTAGAGTGCTCAGCTTCTCTGGTGATGAGGAGCATGTGGCTAGAAAAGCTAAATAGTACTTCAAAGCTCAGATCACAAAGGTCTTGCTGCATTAGAAATTGCTATGCATCCTGAGTGATAATGTCTTAAAGGGAGATCAGATGTTTAACTTCCTTCTCAGTTATCTATATTTACATTCCTGATTGTAACAGGATAAATGTTAAGAACAAAGACAGTGACAAGGCCCATATTGCTGTGAGGAATTACTGAAATACTTAAATATAGTCTATGTGGCTTTTAAAAGAGAGGATTTTGTTGTTGTTGTTCTTAAATGTCATGTTTTATTGTAGCCACAGCTCTCTTCATAGAGAGCAGGCAGGCATAACTTCCTAAGGATATTTCTTGGGAATTGTAGCAAGGAACCTCAGAGAAAGAGAAAACAATTCTTATCTCTATTCTCTGCTCCTGTTGTTTTGCACATGTAAAATGTGTTAGGAAGACTGTTTACTTGAAGGGAGCTTTTAATTGCACTTTGGTGATGGCTGTTTATATTAATTGGCCTATTAGGTCAAAGCTGTGTCTTAGCTGTCTTAAGACAGCCATGGGTTTTTCTTTACTGTTCCTTAGTATTCTTTGTAGTATAGTATCTCTTTAACATAGTACAGTATATTGTAACATAATATAGTTCAACATTCTGAATCAATGGAGTCAGATGCCAATCATTCCTTACTTCGGGGGTGCCTGTTTATGCCATATTTTCCTGCTTTCTCTTGTAGGTCACCTTTTCTTGGACTCACCTTTTGTAAACTCTAATAGCATCACAGCCCTAAGATGCACAGAATCCTCTGTCCCAACTGTCCCAAGCTGTCCTACATCTGTCCAGGGCTCTACATTCCTGAGTGGCATAGCTCCTTGGCTGGGGCATTGCTGTGGAGCACTGCTCGTGCAGGTAGCTCAGTGTGCAGCTGGAGTGCAAGCTGCAGGTTGTCCTGAGGATGTCAGGAAGTGACTGGAGCCCATGGCAAGGGGCCAAGACCTGTCACCGACCCATTGACAAAGAGTAAGGAAACCTGTCTGACTGTGTGTGTGAGGAGTGCAGGGAGTCAAGCAGGGTACCCGTCACTGGAGCCTGCCATGGTGAAGGGGCCTCGGTGCCAGAAATTACAGTCTCTGGTGATGGGAAGGTGACTGACAGAGTAGATCCTGAATGTTTAGACAGGCAGGTTCCCTTAACAGGCAGGTTGTGGTTTAACAGCTATGGAAACAGAATGTTTGCTTTAGGTTGTGAGAAAATGGCTCTGAATCGACCATGGAGTGGATATGCCTCCTTGAGCTGGCACTGATTTACTTTCAGTAACTTGTGTTCAGAATTCACAGCTTTTTAAAAACAAAAGCAGCTAGAGTTTTCAAAGCTTAATACCCACTTAATATGTACATCCCTTTCCACACAGTCTCACTTTCTCTTCTTCTCTGTCACCATTTTTGAACACAAAAGTGAATTGCTGAATTATATTCTGGTTTTGCATGGTGAGAGAAAGGGAAATCAATGCTTACACATTTAGGGCTAGTGGATGCTGCCTGTATGCATCTTATTTCTTTGCTGGTAGACAATTATCTTCGTTCCACAAGACTGCTCTCCAGCTGTGAGGCACAATCCAAGCAGGAACAATGGAGTATGATTCTTTATGGTGTGTTAGCTGTTTGTTTCCTTTCCAGTAACGTGCTGTTTTCTATGAAGAATTCTGTATTCATGCAGACCTGGTTTTAACACTAAAGCAAAGCTGCATGATCTCAAGGCTCCTTTCTTCATAAACCAATTTAATAACTGTTTTGATTGTTGACAATTACACATTATATATTTGAAACACATCTAACCCTTCAGAGTGGCAGCATGGCTGAAGGACAGCTTGAGGAACTCTGAAGTCTTTTTGTGCGATCTGAAGGTTTTGGAATGCACTGTGAAGCTTTATGAATAAGGCATTTGAATATAATAAAAGTTTTAGTATAGATTTACTTATGTTATAGCTTTCCTGATTTCCAGGTGCTGATGATAGTTCAAGGCATAAAGCCAGGTTTATAAAAGTACTTGCTTGGCATTTCAGAGATTCAGTGAGACCAGGATGGAAGGGTCTAAGGATCAGTCAGCTTAGTGACAGTAGGAGGGCTTGGACATGGATAACATCCATGACTGTGGTCCACAAGAAACGGTGAATATTTTGAATGTGGTCTTTAATGTATGCATCAAAGTTTCTTTTACAGTGTTCTGTCACAAACTCTGAATGTCTGAATGCTTGATCTACCCTGTGACTGTGCCATATCAGTAGCTGAATATCAGTGTTTCTGTGTTTTCAATGAACATCCTCTCATACCTACCTATAGATGAGTGAGAGTGAAAAAGGCAAAAAAAGGGCCAGTCGGGATGGACAGATTTCTCTTGGTGAACATTCAAACTGGTCAGCCTCTTGTTATTTGTATGGGACATTGGGTTGCTACAGATGTTATTGTGGTTTTTTATTCATGGAAGTACTTTTTCTGTCTCTCTGTAAATTGTTGTTTCGTGTCCTTATCTTATAATTATCTTATAAAACATGAAGGTAGCAGATACCTAATGAAACAGGAGGAATGTGTCAAGGGTAGAAGGTGAGGTGAATTGGATAAAAACTTGTTAATGAGGAGAAAATGGCATTCTGGGAAAGGATGGAAAAAAATGGGAAATCAAAGCTTCTTTCACATTATGTAGTAACTTGTAAGCATTATGGAATTTATTTCTCAAAGGGTTATTACAGGCTTTCCAACCCAAGGCTTATAAATATGGCACAGTGAGTTCCTAACTTAGAGCAGTTTAGACTTATCACAACATGAGCAGACAAGAAATGGGATTACTCTGAGCAAGGAAAATGTGCCTTCAATACTGGCATTCTAAAAATCTTTATGTACTTAAAACATTACTGAGCTATTTGAAGCAGGGGAAGTATAACATATCTTTTCTCTCTTAGAAATGTATGTTGTTTAGGAAGTGGGATGATTTATTTTCAATGGCGTGTTATTTTTTTTTAGCTGAAACCTTGGATTTTAAGCATCACTGTGCAGTTTGGGTGCAGCAGAACCCTTGCACTTCCACGTGCCTCCCTCCTCAGGAGTTGTCCATGCCAGAACATTTTAACATAGGTCTTACAGAAAAGGAAATGTGACCAAGGCCCTACCTTCCCAGACTGTGAGTTAAAGCTTGTTTGAAGTACCAGTGGTTACCTAAGGATTTATTTTTAAACTTGTGCTTTTTGTTGGTGTTTTTCTCTAAACTTCAGGCATTTGAGGCAAAACAATAACTCTTTAACTTTAAAAAAAATGTTTCCAACAAAGAAAAAAAATTCTGATTTTAGCTGCTAGGGAAAAAAAAAAGTAAAAGTACAAGCAGAAAATGAAAAACCACTAGGCTGGGATCATTTTAATACCAAGCTTGATCAGTTTTTTCCCTCCTGTACTTTCATTAAGTACACAAGGCCACTTTTCTAACTTAATAATTGTCTAGTGAAGCAGGGGCTGTTCTGCAATGAAAAGTATGCAAAGTCTTTACTGTGTAATGTGCGTATCATGTAGCCATTGTTAGGTAAACAGTAGATAATTGTTAGGTTTTTTTAAGATCTGCATTTAAAGTGTCACTGTAATAACTAGGGAAGAAGAGACCAGGCTGAGTTAGCATAACTTTGTGGCAGGAGTTCTCTACTATTGCAGAAAAATTAAGTAATATTAGTCCCACTCATGTATTGATGGTAGATGAAGAATGTTATTAGGTCCTGTCATTCATTCAGAAGTGTTTCTGTAATGAG
Source organism: Pyrgilauda ruficollis (assembly GCF_017590135.1). Lineage (NCBI taxonomy): Eukaryota > Metazoa > Chordata > Aves > Passeriformes > Passeridae > Pyrgilauda > Pyrgilauda ruficollis. The sequence continues at coordinate 1,113,135 of NW_024530932.1, read as the reverse complement.
TTCTTTAACAAAGGTTGCAGAAGTGGTTAAAGGAAAATAAAAGGACTCTTTGTTCCACTTAGGAAATTGCAGACAGTTATTTTTGTGATGCTTGTGAAACAACAATACTGTATTAGAAAAAAAAAAAAAAAAATTCAGACCAGAGGTTTAATTAAAAAACCAAAAAGCAAACCCAAATAAAAAGGAGATGAACTGCAAGGGTAGTGATTTTTTTAAGTCTTCAGCTTCTAAAGGGAATGTCCTTCTTGATGCAAGTGAAAGGCTGTGTGGGTGTTAGCCTTGTAGTGGTAGGCAATATGCTCTCTGCCCATTCTGGTTTTGGGTGGTTTTTTTTTTTTGGTTTTTTTTTTTTGTTTGTTTGGGTTTTTTTTGTTTTTTTTTTTGGTTTTTTTTTTTTGGGTTTTTTTTTTTTTTTTCCCACCACAAGCCTGAAGAGACTGCAGCAGCAAGTTAGCTATCAAAAGATTATGGGGTGGGTTCATCTCTGACTGGGGCTTATGAGCAGCATGACATTCCCTGAGAGGTATCAGCCCTTCTCCCAAACACCCGGTGCTGGCAAGGGCAGACAACGACAAGGGAGATGGCAGTAGCTGAAAACATGTCCTGGAAGCATCTGTTCCAGCTGCAGACCCTCCGTGTGCAGAGTGATGCTGACACTTCAATGTCTTCAGCCCATTTATTGTGACTGGGCAGGCATTGTACAGTGGTGATTTGGTCTGTTTTGGGAAGTGCCCGGCTGTCAGGTTGCGTGAGTGAAAGTTGTTATGCAGAGCGGCAGGGCACATCTGCACTTGTGATGTACAGGCATTACACTTGTCTTGCTGTCCCTGGCTATTATGCCTCCCACCCTGAGGTTGCTGTGCCGCTGCAGAGAAGCTGCAGCTCCTGTGAAACTACCTGAAAAGTTTAGATTTCACCATTTAGTGCATGAAGGGAGATGGGCACTGATTTGTTTTACCATAACTGCTGGCACAGCAGAGGGAAGGGACACCGTTCAGAGGGACCTGACCTCAAGAAGTGGGCCCACAAGAGTCTCAAGTAAGTACAGACTGGGAGAAGGAGTAATTGTCATAGATGTGTGGACAAACTGCCTCAGGATGAATTTCAGTGGAAACAAAGTTAATTCATTACTTTTTGTTTTGAAAATGCTATCTTAAATATGACAGTTCAGTGGCTGGACACCAAATCTAAATACATGTAGAAATTTTACATGCAAAGATTCTTAACTGTTGGAAAAACTTACCTTAGGAACATGGTTAGTTTGCTGTCACCCATATGACTTGATCAGGATGAGGGGTGTTTTGAAAAGCATGTTGTTGTCTAGCAACAAAAATGAAGGATTATTGAGTTAGCCCCAGTGTTTAAGAGACCAAATGAAGAGGCCATAAATGTATTTTCTGTGCTTGCCTTGCTTATCTCCCTTAAAAATGTGATTCTTTGGCTGGAAATGGAAATGGAGGACATTAAGGGAAGCCTTTCCAAAGGACAAAATGACAGGAGGTTTACTTTACTCATAAGGTCTGTGTACTCCTGAATGTGAGATGTACCCAGCAGATGTGACACCCTTCCAGAAGCTGGCAGGCAGAACGGGCTGGGCGATCCTGCCAGGGCTAGGCTGCTCTGGTTGTGCTTGAACAGGCTTCCCTTCATCCAAGAGCTTTTCTCCTGCAGGCTTTGTGATATGCTGCTGCTCTCCCTGCAGGGAAGAGCTTACAGTGACAGTGCTGTCAACTCCCCTAGCCCCAGGCTTTCGCTCGGGTTGGCCATGGCAAATGGAGCCAGGGAAGGCCTTCAGAAAGGAATCTCTTGATGGACCTGTGCTGGAGAGGCTCCCAGTTGTCCCTGTGCTGAGTGGGGAGCTGCAGGACAAATGCACATCTGTAACCTCTGCTGTTGGCTGGCTCAGACTGTTTGCTTCCAGAGGGAGCTTTCCTGCTCGCTGTGCTGTGCCCTGTTGTGCCCTCCCTGAGCTCAGCTGGCAGGTGCTGAGAAGTGCTGCTGATGCAGTGGGTTGTAGGAACCTTGCTGGCAGTAGCTCAAAAGCAGCATTTCTCTGCAACAGACAACCTCAGATATGTCTTCTTACATCAACTGTGGTTTTCCAAGGTTTCATGCTTTGAAGGAAATGTTGAAAAAAACAACCAGCACTCAGTAAAATTACTACTCTCTTTTTTGATAAGCCAAATGGGCATAAATTAGAGACAATGTCTACCCCGTGTTTCAGAGAGCTTCCTGAGCCTCTGTGAGAGGGGACCGTGCTTTTCATCTGGCATTTGGGAGGGCAGGAGGAGTGTAACACAGGCTTTTCTAATGTAGTGATTTGGCCCTATCAAGTAGACCTGTATTTAGCAATTTGTTCTGTGAAGTATAACAAGGCTGTCTGCAACACTTCAGCATGATGTTTCTAGATGATGTTTGGACTATGCAATCAGAATGTGATTAGGTGGCTTACAGCTCAGAAGCGCTCTGACAGCTGCAATTTTGTGGCTGTAGTGGCAGCAGCAAAGGTAGTTCTCAGCAACACCTTTCCTGACAGTGTCATCTTGCAATTAGTATTTGAACTTTGGCTGAAGGCCTCAGCCTCACAGGAAGAACTTGTGCGGCTGTGTGCCTTGGTAGTCTGTCAATGACTTCAGGTGTTTGTCAGACCTGCATCTCTACAGTGGTTCCTTACCTGCTGTATCACTGGGCACCTGAGCCCTCTTTCCTTGCATACCCTCTTTATGAACCAAAATATGGTTTCCTTGGCCTGAGAGCAGGGTAAGCAGAGCCCTGTCACACCCCCTGTGCTGAAAACACCAGGAGATTCCTACTAAAACCCACAGTAATTCTTGCTTGGAAGAGTACAACTTGGTAATGGAGTTCACTTTTGTCCTGCAATTGGCAGCATCAAGGGCAATGTAATACCAGCCGGTCTGCTTTCTTCATCTTATGCTATAAAAGAATAACCTCAAAATTTTAACCTTGTAACATTAAAAAGCACGTATGTGATTTCCATTCAGGGACTTAGGAGACACCTGATTAACTGCTACTATTATCATTTTCTCTTAATAATCGTTTTCACTGTAGCTGGACAGTGGTGCTGATTCTTGAGGCTTCAAAAATGATTTTGTTTTTTATTGGAATTTAAGTAGAGCCTTTGAAAAGGCTTTTTGGGAGACAGACTTCTGGCCAAAATTCCCTTTTTGGAATGAAGGTCCAGGTTTACCTTGTGTATTTTGTATCCTTGCTTTGGGAATTTTTTTGTCAGGTGGTAGTCACATAGGCTGAGGGAAGCACTCTGGACCCCCTAAGGCTTTTCATGGTGCTATTTGCCAAACGCTTGGCTTTTCTGGAAACTGGATTTAGCTTCAGACACACATTTGATTAAAAATGTTCTTTTTGTTCTGATGACTTTCCCAAAATTAAATAAAAAAGCATGGTTTAAATCCAGTTCTTACTGTAACATGACAAAAAAGCGTTCATGGAAGACCATTCGACAATTTTATGCAATGTACTCAGTCCCGGTTGTCTTCATGGAAGAAACTTCTTAAACCAGTTAGACTTTTTATACATGATGGCTCTAATTCACATCAATAAATGGGCTGTTTTATTGCACAGACTGTGGAAAAATGGAGTCAGTGTTCAGTTGTATTATTCCACTAATGCAGAACTACTGAAGATGCAAAGCATGATTTAAAGCACAGCCATTTATTAACACCCCACAAGTTTCTTTTAAGGAAAAGATAAGAACATTCCCTTACATTTGCCACAATTTAAAAGTATCACAGTTGCATTTGATAATAAGAGCCCATTTATAAATATTTTATTGTGGTTCAATAATTGATAAAGTGATTTACAGCCACCTTGGTATTACATTAATGCTTGCAAAGTATATTATGCTAACCATATTAGATGAAAATACGTTTTGTAATTGCAGTGGTTTGTCGGTGCATCATCTGTTAAGCTTTTATTGCCAAAGTATTTTAATTGTTTCTTTGGTATGTTATTTGAAATTACTAGCTATTTATCTGAAGAGTGCCTGGCCTTTCTGCCTTTTTTCATTAGTGTGTGTGTGATAAAAGTGCTCCTAATAAATGCAAAGTAGCAGGTTGTTACAACCTTTCTGTGGTCCAGCATCACAAGGTTGGTTCCGCATAAACACATCTCACTTTCCCATCTTTGGAAATACTACCTCAAAAAAGCCCAGTAAATTCAGAAACTGCTCAGTCTAAGCCTTTTGCTTTCCAAGATGAAAAAGCCCCCAAAATGAGTATCACAGACTGATTTCTTCTTGTCATAGGCTTGTCATTGTGCCAGGAAGATAATATGTGCAGCCTAAGAGCTGACCACTGAAAAGCCTCGAGGGTCTCCCCAGAGAGGATTTAACTCCTCCAGTAAAGACTATTCTTCTCTGTTATAAAGCTGTGCACATGGCCAGCAGAATTTTTGACACAAGAAGCCATTGCAACAAACATGACAGAACCCTGCATAATGGCAGTCATTTCTTTTTATTTCCCTTATGAAACTCATTTTGTCAAAAAGCTGATAGGTGACATTTTCAACAGAATTAATGACAAACTGGATTTTGTGGGGATTTCTGTGTTGTATACTGGTAAGAGAAAATAGTAAACAAGTGAGGCTTTTGGAAGAGGGAAAGAACTTCTACAACAGGTATTATTCAAAGTTGGGAGGATGCCATCCTGTATGTCCATCCAAAAAATTTCCTTGCTTTTTTTTCTGAGGAGCCTGGCATTAGCTGCTGCTAGAGGTTGAGCATGGGACTCTGTGCTCATGGTTTAGCCCTTTCCTGCTATTTTTATCAAACCTTTGAGACAGTGTGCTACAATAATGTTCTATCTTATGTTACTTTGCCTCTGTGTGCAGGGCTACAAAGGCAATGACTGATGCATCTGAACAACTCATTGAGGAGGTGCATCTTTGTGTTCACCATTGGTTTAAACCTTAAAATAACAGGTACACATACTCACAGGGCTGGCTGCTCTAGAGAAGATATTTTCAGTAATAATAATGCTTTCAATGCAATGTAATTATCTAATTAATTGTTATCATCTTCAAACTGAAAAGGTTATTGCAAAGTAAATCTAAAATTATAGCAGTTTTTTCTCCATCACATACAATTTGGTTCTTCTTAATCAAAGTTAGTCAACATTGTGATGGGAAAAAGAAACAGCATTATCACACAATTCACTGAGGGTTTTGTTTTTCATTTTAGGGGTAAAACACTGGCTGGAGAAGTGAGTTTTGTGTGAGCTGGATAGTTATGTTTGGGGCCAGCCTGCACAATGCATTCCCTGCTGAAAGCAATTAAACAGTGACAGCATTTTCACACTTGGCTTTTGTGGCTTTCCAGAAGACCAGTTGGGAGCTCTCAGGTGCTGAGCTTGTTTGAGGAGATGATCCTTTGTAAAGTTTAAGCTGGTCTAATTTTAGGTGTGCCAGTCAGGAAACCTGTTTCTTGTTTTCTTTATGAAATTATTGCATAGCATTAGTTTTCAACTGATATTAAGCCTACATTTTGGCTATTGTAGCATGACCCATAATTTGTAGTGAAAGCCTCCACATTTCTCTTTAGATATGTGGTTTCATACCTTTGAAAGAATGCTGTGGATCATCAGCTTTCTCCTCCTTTTGTATGTTTTGTGTCTCCTTTTTCAGGTAGAAGTGCCCAGTTCTGCAAATATCTAATTTGGTGACTGACTTCCCAGGCTGATAATTCTTGGGGCACTTTAGACAGCTCCTTCCACTTGCTTATTTTTTTGAGAATGCTTTGTTTCCTATCCATGCCTGAGTGAACCCTCTTTTGATTCTTACAGAGGTAGTTTGAATCAAATCAAGGGAGGTGAATATTCTGTGTACTGAGATGTTCTCAGGCTCATCTTAATGTCCACCCCAGTCACACATCTCAATCCGAAGCATGAGGGAGTCTTGTCATGACTGTGTGCAAACAGTTCTAGAAACTCCTCTTCTGTAAATAAGGTACTTGGAATGTGATGTGAAGCTTGAAGTTGCTGATTTTGTAAGATCAGTAAGGTTGCTTTTTATGTCCTAAAGCTTTCATCAAATGCCTGTAATTTCATATGTTGAAATGTGTGTTGTGAACGGTTCCTCATGGCCCCCGCTATGGAACCTTGGGTTTTGTCAATAATCTTAGACTTGACAGGGACCTAAAAGGGTCTTGTGTCTACTCTGTACTGCCCAGCATTAACCTCTGCAGAGTTAACCCATGAGACAGCTCTAAGCTGCTGGGGGCTTTCTGTGTCACAGAATGTCTGAAGAGGTAGGGGAAATGAGCTTTTGGAAGAAAGTTAAAAAATGAAGGCTAAAAACTAAACTTTAAAAATCCCCAACAAAGAAACTGAGAAGTGTCTTAATTGGTTTCTCAAATTATATGAAAACACCTTCTGAGGCAGTGTGAGACTACATCCTCAGTTTCCACTGAAGGGTGTCTGAAACACTCAGCCTAGAAACCTACAGAAAGAAATAGTTTATCCTAAAATGCTCAGAAGTGCCGGAGCACACCAGGACTCAGCCTGTAGGAAATCTGGAAATTGTAACACTCGTGTCTTCTGCCAAAAAAAATCTGCCCCTGGCATTGTACTGAGGTTTCAGCTTCTTGTAACTTGAAAAATTAATATGATTCAGCCTTATGATTATGCAAGATTGCAGAGAAGTGTTTGACATATGTAACAGAGAGAGTTTGTTTTATCTGAATAGGTTTTGCTACCCAGAAAGGGCAGCTCTCCCAGATCTGTCTTATATTTGTCAGCTGTGAGTAGATGTTTTTTGGTACCTAGGATGTGTTGTGATGATGATCACCTGCCTTAAGGAACCTGGGTCGCACCAACAATTAACACTAAAGACTGAAGTTTATTCTAGAGCTCTGGGTGTAATATTTTTGGATGAAAATTACCAGCAGGTTTTAAAATAGGGAGGTGAAGGGAACAAGAAGCCTGCTAAGGGTGTTAAAATTACATTATCATAGCACAGAAGTATTCAGTTTACAAACCTGGATCTCTGAAGGTATAAATGAACATCTGGTGCTAATTGCAGTGATAAAGTAGTTGACTGTGATTTTGGAAAGGAGAGATTAGCAAAGCCCTGCAGCAGTAGTATTGATGCCTGAAAGGGGTAATTTTAGTAGTGTTCCTCCTTGCATGCAAAGACTTTGGTGTCTACTAACTTAAACATACCATCTTACTTGCACACTATGCCTGGTCTCCTGCTATTGACATGGCTTTGGTGTTTAGGATCAGCGTTGACAGAAAGACTATTGATTTTTGAGTCCCTTTTTTTTTTGTTGTTTTTTTTTTTTGTTTTTTTTTTTTGTTTTTTTTTTGTTTTGTTTGTTTGTTTGTTTGTTTGTTTTTTTTTCCATTGGGCAACCTGAGAATCCAAAATGGCAAGAGTTCCAAATTTCTGAAAGCTGAGTTCCACTTCTGGGTAAATGATATCAATTGCATCTATCCATCTAAAATATGTTAAAATATGGCAAAAAATAGTTCCTTTTTAAGACCCCTATGTTTTTTTTTAAGACCCCTATGTTTTAATTCCATCTATCACTGTAGCTAATATCTCAGGTTTAATAATCATGTATATTTTTTTATGCTGAGTCTTCTGTAGAACAGCTAATTTTATGCTTTTAGCAGATAAGGTAAAAAATTCATCAAACACCTCGCTGGTGAAAACTGGCATTTGTCTGTCATAAGAATCCCAGCCCACATTTCCCTCAAAACTTTCTCTTTTAATTTAACCTTACTCATTATGTGATTTCTGATATAATTTCTAATGCTACTGTTTTTGTGTGTTTGAAAATATTAGCAGAAATGAGCCAGACCTCAAAACTCTCTCTTCTTTGGAGAATTCTGACCAATTTACAAGTGGTTTGTATCACTTGTGCATGTTATGATTTATAGAAGAACTTCATTCATACCTGAGAGTCTGAATAGAGCAGTTAAACCAAAGAGGCAAAGGAAGGAGGTTGAGTTTTTGGTATTACCATTGGTAAGACTAATTATCTTGAAGAAAGGAGGCTAAGGGAGCATTGATTTCAAACCAAACAAATGTGTGGTGGGTGCTTCTACAGCCACATATTATTCAAGCAATATTTGTGTCCTTTCGAAATAACACAGGGGGCACTGATTTGATTACTCTGTTGCTGTGGAGACCACAAATATATGTATCTCAGAAATTTTCACTTCATTCCTGTTTTTATTTCCTGCTCATGTGATATCCCCTCAGAGTGACAGTCTCAGAAAGGGCAGCTGCACCCTTAAAAGAATAAAATCCTGTGAGCAGGGAATAGGGCTGATGGCGCATGGAGAAGCACCTTCTCCATTAGGAGATTAGAAGTAACACCTGACAAGTGATGTATTGAGAAGGCTGACTTAAAAGAGAGGCTAGATGGAGTTAAAGAATAAAGTAGGTATTTATTAAAAGGCCTCTATGGATACACCTTGGGCAGTACAAGAGCTCAGCCAGGGTTACACCAAAAATGGTCACAAAATGGACAACTGGTCATGAGGTCTCTCACTTTTATAAGTTGTGGTCCATTAGCATATTGGAGTTAATTGTCCAATTACCACTTTAGCCCATGAAGTCCCATCCTTCTTGTTTTTCTCTCTTCATTCCATTTTTTTAATGCTCTTGGGCTTAAAATATGGATTGGTTGTCCTTGGTCCCAAGCTAGAAAAGGAATTGTTTTGTCTACCTACTCTGTGAAGAGAGCTTATCATCCCTTAATATGAAGCTCAGAACTGCACACTAAAGCAGCACAGAATCTGAAAAATATAAAAGCTAAAATCTAAGGCATTACAAGGACACCTAATGAAAGATGAAATGGATGAATTGAACTTTTCCATCTGCCTAGTTGCAGTAAAGCTACTTTATGAAGAAATACTGATGAGTTTGTTTCATTCAGGGCATTGGGTGACTGCTACAATCCTGAATGGAACCTGCCTTGTTGGTAGATGGGTTTTACATTAAGTCAGTGCTTAGCAGCTCATGGCCTTCAGAGTATTTCTGGTTTAGCTGAGATGAACAAGAGACATTCAGAGAATTTGAGAAACAAGTGAAGGAGACCTGAAGGCATCATGGAGCAGTCCAACCCTCACATGACATGGCTTTCAGGTCCTGTGCTGGTGGCAATGAATAAACTCTCCAGAAAAGAAGGCAGCCAGGTGAGCAGGAGGCAAGACTGCCCAAGTAACCACAGCTCAGGATGATGGTCTGACATTACCATGTAATGTGAACACACACCCAGGGACAAATCTCAGCTGGTGGAAGGAGATAAGTTATTGAACTGGGAATCCATGAGGGATGCAGGCACCAGGGTGTTTAATACCACTGTGAGCTGTGCTAGGACTTGATATGTGTGTGAACATGGCAGGCACAGATTTTAGGTCATGTTGTAGTGGAGGTACGAGTTGTGCTTCCTGTGTTTTCCCATCGTATGGAAGGAAATGATGATTTTTTGCATGTAATAGTATGATTTTAGGTAGTAGGTTTGAAACAGGAGTCTATGAGACAGCATTCTCTGACATGCTGCCTGTTTCATGTGCAGGGACAGATGGAGCTGGGGAATCTCAGGTCATGGCTCAAAGAAAAATAGTATAGGAGAAGAATATCATATCCATTAGAAAACTAGGAAAAATTGGAATGGATAGAGGCCATATAGGGAGAGAGAGCCAATGCAGAGCCAGCCAGGCTGTGCTTGAAATTAAAATGAAAAAAAAAAATTATAAGAGAGTTTTAAAACCAAAGGCAAGGAAACACTAAGAAGTGTAGACTTGTTGAGGGGAGAAACATATTTTCAAGAAGTTAAAGTTTCTGAACAAAACTAGGACACAAGTTGGTAAGAATAAGAGAATATCAAAAAGTTTAAAAAGGTCAAGTCCCAATTTATGGGGACACAGACACAACCAACAGGGCCTCAAATATATGTGGCCTACCTGAGAAGGCTAGGAAGTATCTGTTATAATTAAAGGAACTGATATAACAGCTCTTTTGGAAAGTTGGTGGAATATTTTAAAAAATGGGACACTGCTATGTTTAGGTATAAGGTCTATAGAAATGATAGAGCAGGTAATTCTTTAGAAGTGAAGTTGCATGTTAAGGAAAGCTTGCGGTGAAGGAAGCGAGCTATCAAGAAGTATCTTTATGGATTAAATTGCTCCTGAGAATGGAAAGAAATCCCTGCAAAGCCATTGTACCAGCTAGTCAGAGTATCTGTGAGATACACAGATTGAAGAGTGTGTGAGGGAAGAAATGCCATGATAATGGGAATCTACATGGAATACACAGGGAATGATAGCAAGACAGCATTTTTTTGTCTTGGTTAATAAGTATGGAAAGCAACTACTCTGCTGAGTGTTAAGGGAGAAAATTCTTGCTGTAGCCCCAAGTAAAGCACAGATTCTACTTCAAATTATAAACTTCCAGTATTTGGAGGCAGAATTATTTAGTGGCCATTTTTCCACAGAAACTCCCCACACACACACACATGCAAACTAACACAGGAAAAAATAAATCACCAATCTAGTGTTTAGCTTTTAAATAGAAATGAGAAAACTCATTAAAAAAGAGTTTTTAGATAATGTCTCAAAAGAGGTGCTTTGTCTAGGTAGAGGACTGAAGAATAGCACCAAATGTAAAGCTGTGAGGTTTTCACTGCTTTTTTTATACTGTAAAGGGGATGTGTGACAAGGATGCCTTTTCGCAGGCACTATATCTAAATATACAACAAAAATACAGTCTTCACCTGAAATAATGATGGTTTGAGGGGAGAGTGCTAGGGAAAGAAGAATATTTTTAAATAAAAATGTTTTTTAATGAAATGAACACATGGACTTGGTAAAACTGGAGCTTGCACAGGGTTCAGTTAAGGTAGAATAGATCTATCACAGAAAATATATTCTTTAAAAATAGTGGAGTTGCTATCCATGGTGACGCTTTTCACCTTTGCTTTCTGAAGTATGAGTTCCAGAAAACTTTCTTAAATTGTGTATACATTATAAATTGTACCTGTATGAGAAAGGTCATGTTCAGAAGTGGTTGTTATGCTGCACTTGCTGTCTCATGATATAGCTCATAATGCTCTATTTGGCGTGAAACAAACCTGATAAATTGTCTCTTGCAAGGAAAGGACAAAAGACTCGAGGAAAAGGAACCCATAAAAAGTAAGGGACCAGTTCTCATTTTGCAGATGTTAATTCTTTCTCTGCTGGTTGGGATGACACAGCTATTCTGATCAGGTCTGTCCATTTGTGACTCCACACAGCTGCCTTTTAGCTAAATAACCCAGATGCATAGTTCTGAGCTGAGCTACAAGCTATGGTGCTCATTATAGCAGTTTGGAATTCCTCCATCTGACTGCTTTCTCAAACAAAATGTATTTGGTAGGGTTAGCTGTTTTGTTTTTCAAAGGATTTGTGTTTGCATCCTTATTGCAGTCCTGAGCAAGTAATTCATACATCCATTAAATGGATATTGCTGTGCAGGTGACTCATTCTCCTGTTTTCTACTGCAAATCCACCCTTCACACACCCCCACAGTGCTGCCAGGTGAGAAAGGGGGAAAGGTTCCTCAAAGAACCTGTGCTGTTGTTGAGGATGGAGGCTTGATGGTCTGAACCTACAGTCAGGCACAGACTGTGCTTTCAAATGAAATTATTTGTGTTTGGCTTTTAGGCTTGATTCTCTGTGTGTGTGTGTGTTTGCCAGAGGTCAACTTGCCTCTGAAAAAGTGTTTCTAAAATGAAATTAAAGAGTTTAATGTGGAGGAAAGGTCAAGAATTGCTTTTTGGGCTGTGCTGAGGTGAAGTAACTCATAGAAATAGGCTGAAAGAGAATTAAAGAAAATGTCAAGTAAGATTTCCTAACAATGAGGTTCATTAGTCTCTCTAGGGAATGATAGGAACCTGTGTTAAATCCTTTCGGCTGAAAATGAGGAAGGTATTCTGTCAGTCCTGATTTTTTATAATTTGCCCCCTTTTGCTGAATTTAATTTAGTTTGTAAAGGAAAAGCTTCCTGCCTACTCTTCATACCAAGGACTTTTTGGGGGTTGAAATTGCACAGCTGAAGATAACAGGAAATAAATACTGCTACCCTATCTGCGTGGGGTGGCATCTGTATTCTGTCCCTGGTCATCACTTGAAAGTATAATGTATCTTTCCCGTGTGGAGGAAGAGAACCCCTTGGAGGCAGCAAAACAGCTAATAAGAGTAAGATTACAAATGGGCAGTTTAGAATGGAAGAATACAAAAATGTTTACAGATTGTGCAAACACAGTTAAGAGGTGTATAAAGTGATACTAAGTTTTTTTGGCATTTCTAGGCTACCTGGATGCGACACTGTACCTTCCACAGGTCTCTGAAGCAGCAGTGTCCACCCTGTTGGCCAAGCCTTAAGTGTTGTGGTCAGTTGGGGAATAGATTGTTGAAGGTATGCAGGAAAATAAAAAGAAAAAGAAGCAACATTGCAAACAGTATGGCCAGTAGTGGGTTTTTTTTTAATTATTATTATTCAGTCATGTGTGACTTGCATGTAAATTCTTCACTTGAAATCCAACAGCAATATTATGCACTGTGCTCATTTTAAAGTTTTTTTCCCCCTCCTTATATCTCTCATATGTCCTTATGTTGGAAGGTGAGTTTTACAGTAAACACATGAAGAAGACAGCATAAGGATTATAGTAAATCCAGTAAGAAAGCAGCCATGCATCATCCAGAGGTCATTTGTCAGGATTTATGTATGGAATGATCACACAGAACACTATTCCCTTGAGACCCTCCAGTTAATAATGGGTAAACTCCGCTTGATCACTAATGGATCTGTCAAGAGAAGTGGAAAAGAAGTAAAGGAGTGGCTTCTTGGGAATTGGGGAGTTTCCTGTTGTGTTTGCATAGAGGATGCTTAAATAGGTGAAGTGAGAACGTTGTAGAATGGGTAAATAGAGGTAGAATTCAATACTCGTATTTGGCTCAGACATGGAGTGGATATAAATTGCCACTACTCTCTTAACTCAGTAAAAACAAGCTACTTGTGTTTGTGGAGAGTGTAATCCAAAATGTGCATCCACAGTCTGTATGGGTTTTGTGAAAGGCAGGAAAGGAGTACCAGAGACCACTCTGTTTCTGTATGAGTTTTTTACTTCTACACACCTTCCAAAAGGATTCTGCCTTTGTTTTATGCTACTCCCTAGGGTATGGCATAGCCTGACTCCCTGATGATTGAAACAAATTCTGTTCCAAAGTGCCAAATGTGAGGTTACAAATCCATAATAATTAAGCTTTCACCCCTCAACAAAATAAAGCAATTAACATCTTGTTATAAAAAAGCTTTAGCAGCTGAGGATTTTACCCAGCTGTGATTTTTCTGAACATGATGAAGTTGGAGTAGGCGATTAATGCACTTTGCATGTAAAGGAATGACCCTTAAACAATAAATGTTACCAGACTTCTGAGAAATCTCTTAATAAAAGTAACACCCCTATAAAATGATGCAGTGATTGAATTGTTTCTCCAGGCATGATTTTGTGTTAAGGAAAAAATAACAATTGAAAGTAAAGCCCTGTGTTTTTTCTCTCAATGGAAAAAAAATATGTTAATGAAGAAAATACATCTGGCTTGTAGCTGTAGTTCTTAATTCAGGGAAAGGCTTATTTTAAGAGCAAGCAAGGAAAAGAAATATTAACTTTAAATATCATACTCAATGTTAGATGAAGATCCTGAGTTTCCACTATGTCACTTTTTCTCATCACCAAGGCTTGAAATTTAGGGCACCGTACTTGGGTGATGTGACCACTTTGGCAATGCAAGTGAATCACAGAATCATAGAATGGTTTGGGTTGGAAGAGACCTCAAAGATTATCTAGTTCCAACTCTGCTGTGGACAGGGACACCTTTCACTAAACTAGGTTGCTCATAGCCCCATCCAACATAGCTTTGAATGCATCCAGGAATGGGGGAATCCACAACTTTCCTGGAGAACCTGTTCCTTTACCTCATCATCCTTGCAGTAAAGAATTTAATATCTGATCTAAACCCACACTTTGGGTATGAAGACATTCCCCACTGTCCTGTCACTGTACACACTTTTAAGTGGTCACTCTTCAACTTTCTTCCAGGTTCCCTTCAGGTAATGGAGACTACAAATAGGTCAGTCTGAAGCCTTCTCTTTTCTAAGCTGAACAATCCCACTTGTCTCAGCCTTTCCTTACAGGAGAGATGCTCCATCCCTCTTATAATTTTGGTGGCCTCCTCTGGACTCTCTCCAACACGTCCATGTCCTTTCTATGCTGGGGAGCCCAAAGCTTAGATGTCTCTCACTAGGCTAAGCTTTGGTTTTGTTTTTTCTTAGGGAGGAGGCTCTATACAATGAAAGTGATCTGTATGTCTGTCCTGGGCATGATTCAGAGCATTGCTTGAATTGCTCATTACTCTTTCTGGATTTCTCAGTATATGGAAAATATTGCATCCATTATACCAATGTGAATAGCACTACCATTGCTGAAAACTAGATTCTGAAATGTCCATCTAACTAAATTACAGCATGTGTTTATTAGCTTACGAGTATTTATGCCCTATGTTATTCAAAATATTTTCTGTATGCCTGTACTACTCATTTATACACCAATATATTACAATTCTGCACTCCTTGAAAAGACCTGGGTGATTATTCTATCACCTGGTGATTCTTCCTTAACTTTATGATACCAAATGGTTTGAGAGGACATGCCTAAGCATTTCAGCCACTGGGACATGCAAGATTTATATTTGTTACCATGGTGGGAAAGCTGTCCCCAGTGGGAATGCAGGAATGAAAAGGGAAGAGAACTATGGTCACTGAGCATGAGCTGTTGGTTTTTGACTCTGGTTTTATATACTTAGTGACTTGGCTATCTTAGGGCTTTGGCTGACAGAACTAGAATCTAGATGTTTGAACTATATTGTCCAAAATAAATTCTGGTTTCTCTCTGTGTATATTTCAGATGCACTATTTCCATTCAAGGCTGTGTCTTGATAAACTGCTTGAAACTACAAGGCAGTTTTTCACCTGGAAAACTCCAAATATCTGGTCCTGCATCCACGGAGTTTTTGGTCCACATTGCACTGGTTTCATATGTGTTTGACAGTGGATTGCTTTCACCATCTTTTACAGGTCCTTTGGTTTGAATTTATCAAGTCACAGTTAGGAGCTGACTGTCACAAATCAGCCTTCCTCAACTGAGGGACTACAGATTGGAACTCATACCTTCATTTCCTAACTAGCCTGATGGTGTTAGCAAAAAGTGGGAAAATTGCTAAAGAAAAGATGGGAAACAGCAATATCAGACATATTTAATGGACAGTTTGCTACTTTATTTACAGAAGTTGTGGAAAATGAGTGGTTAATAGCAGGATTTCACTAGGAAGACCTTAACATAATGGATTTAAAAAACTAGCAGCACTGCTGAACAGTAGAACTGCAATAAAGTAGGCAAGCAGGAAGGTCACAGAGCCATGCCCAGTGATGGAGTGACCAGTACTGAAATGTTGCACGTGACAATATGCACAGTACTTATAACTAGGAAATGCCAAATCTGATGTTATCAAATCAGGCGGCTATTCAAAGAAGGCATAGTAAATAGGACTGTGCATTCTCTGTGATATCTTCTCCTGAGCTGATTATTTGTGTTCTACCAAACAATTCGGTTTCACTCTGAACTTGAGAAGCACAAAAAGCAGTTTAATTGTTGTCAAAGGTTAAATATTTAACAGAACGAACTGAGCCTGTGGTCACAACTGGAAAATACTTTGTAATAATCAGGGATGCTCAGTAGGACTGTAAATCTCAATTGTATTAGTGTGGGGACAGTGCTACGTAATAAAAGGAGTTTCACATGTTTTTATGGTTTGATTTTTGAGAGGATTTGCTTACACAATCCAGCAAAACTTTCTTGTTTAAGCTGTGCTTTCACATGCAAAAAATGTTATAGACAGGAGTCTGGCCCTGATTTACTGGATCCTTGCACTGCTGGCTCTTTGGGTCTCTCTTCTCACATTCATGCTCTCTCTCCTGTTCCCACTGTCTTCAACACTCCTTCTGTCTTTGTGCACATATGAATGTGTGAACCAGCCTTCTAAACTCCCACAGCTCAAAGTCTGGCTATTGAAGAGTTTTAATGTACTTATTGATGTTGTATTTTCCCGAGGGCTTGATGCATCTCTGTAGTGGTTTCTTGACTTTTCTCCCATGGTTGTGGTGAGTAGGTAATTTCATTTGCAACAACTTTTTGTGTATTTGGCAACTTCCCAGCAGTGGCCTAGACGTGTATATCCTTGCAGACTTTCCTTACCTGTTTGATACCTAATTTTTGTTGTTCTCTTTCTCCTGCTGTGTCCATATCCTTTCTAAACTCTGCTGAGTGTTTTTGCTGTTGCTGAGGTCAGGAGCTTCCCACCTATTTGGGTATTCTCTCTTTGCATCCCCTGGAATAGCATTTGCTTTATATGTTCCTGTATTTTGATTTATTTAGAGCTACTTGGAAGTCACCTTTTATTACTGATAATTATTTTCTTTTGAATTCTGCAGGATTACAGAAAAGTACTTTGTATTCTATTGCCTAGGTTGTCAGTCATAGCACAGGATAATGCAGGAATAGGAAGACCTTCCTGGAGGTCTTCTTGATAATCTGACATGTTGGGTGGAAAATTACACTGAAGGACTTAGAGCAATTTTCTGTAGAGAAATCTGGACTCTGAACTGTTGTCTTTGAGCATTTTGGGGTTGTCTAAACATTCATCTAAAGCTTGAAAAAATTCCTATATTTTAACTCCTTGCATTCTTGAAAAAACCCCATCTTATTAGATGTTTACTTACATTGTACTTAAATTTACCTTGAAAGGTCATTTGAAGTCATACCTGAAAATGGAATCTACTTTCCTGAATAATTTGTGTGTCTTGTCAGGTTTTATAAAGGTAGCTTTGGCATTAGTGCCAGGTCTGATCCAATATGCAATACTTCAAAACAAAAAAGGAGATGAATATCGGATGCAAACTTATTTATTCAATTTTGTTGAAATTCCTATAATACACCTTATTGCAACCAATAGAGTCAACCATCAATCTGCTTAAATCTTCAGTGGAGAATGTGCTTGTAAATAACCAAGTGTAAGAATTAGCCATTATGTGTCAGCAAGTGCTCTTTCTTGTGCCTGGTTTGGTCAGTTTATAAGGGAGTACACAGAAAACTAGCAGGTTTTGGTGACATTAGATGCCAAAAAGTTAAAGTCCCTCCAGGGACAGCAGACTTCACAGAAAGTAGGGTTCAGAATACAGCCTTTATATCCTCTCTCAATATGCCTAGATGAGTTTAAAGAATGTTTATATTCTATAAACCTAAAAATTACTGAAAGAAAATGAGTAACTGAAGGTCAAATGCTTTACTTGAAAAAGGCATTTTTTCCCAGTGTGCTAAGATACTGTTCACAACTTCATCTATAAAGCAGAAAAACAGAAATCATTATGCAAAGACTTATCCCGGCTGGGAAGAAGCTGAAATTTTAAATACCCTGTCTTTTTAAACAAGAGTGTTCTGCTTCAGAAACACTATGGAGAGCCCTGGTGCTTTAAGCCCATGAAACTCTTGCAGAAACTTGCAGCTCTGTCCTAATTTGGAGAATTCAGTATCCCTACCTGAGGCACATGGGAACTGTATCTGTTGGGGATTGCACTATTGATTTGTTTCTCTGGAGTTCTCCAGTATTCTCCTTGTCATTCAGACACTCCACACCAATGAAACCTGCAAGTAACAAAAGGAATGTTTTATGGAAAATATTTATTTTTTACTGTGGTGGGAAACCCTTGAATTTTTTTGGTGTAATTGTCTTTGTTCAAGTAATATTTAAGTGATCCTCTATTGTGTGCTTTGCTGAATTTTTTGGTTTTTTTTCAATATAAGTTTGAACTATTTCTGTAAGTTTGTTTAGAATAAATGTATATTTAGAGAAGAAAGTAGCATTGAACTGAGCTACTACTACATAGTTCTTCCAGAACAATCTATGAGAGCGAATAGAGTATTTCATCAAAGTACAAAGAAAGAACATTTGACTGTGAATTTAGTATTGTTATCCTGGGACAGATAAGAAAAAATGGTGTTTTTAATGGAGTGCCTAATTTCATAAATTACCTTTCATATTAGTAACTGACTTGAAATGAAGAAACATTAACTATATGAAACTAAAAATCATGGATAGTTTCAAAGTAGAGGAGTCTCTGTGGAATGTTAAGTCTTGGAACTATTTCTTACATGAAGCCCTAAAAATGTTGACTATTGTTCATAAAACAATTTAATAATTAATCCTCCTTGTAAGTTCTCCAAACACCAGGGAGAACAGTAGCTTGTTTCCATAAGAAAACAGTAGTAGTGGAAAAATTTATGTAGTTCAAATAGGTCAGGAAAGCTCTGATTTTTGGTTTTATTTTCACATGCACCAGTGTTAAGGAGGAAAGCCTGAACACTGTTTTCATGCTCTGGCAGAAATAGTCTATTTCAGATTTCCCCCCCTAAATGTGAACTTTTCTGGATATGAAAAGCTCAGAGATTTTTTTTTTCTTTAATGCACATTTTCATTAAAAATTGCCTCTCTTAAACCACAGTAGAAAAATGCAGTAATGTTTTAGAGTATGATTGTGTGATAATATCTGCTTTGGGGGAAAAAAATTAGTAAAGGAAAAGGTTTCAAAAGGTTTGGAAATGTTGAACTAATAGTGTAAAATTCCCTGCTATTGCCATCACAGATGAGAAGGAAGGAAGTTTCATCCATTTAATTAGGCTTCTGAAAGAGGGCAAGGGTCTGAATGTAGTTCCTGTCTCCATAATCTCCTTAAAGGGTTTAGTTTAGGAGCCTGGCACATCTGAGACAGGATAATTTGGAAGTGTAGGAATAAGGAACAGTACTGGAAGGCCCCTCAAATATCTCCATGAGAGATCATAGTGTTCCTCTGTGCAAAACAAGGCAGGCCCAGCTGATCCTTCTCCTGTCATTGTCAGCCAATGTCTAAATAAACATTGTTTAAAATACAGTCAAAAAAAGCATCACCTCAGAAGGGACTTGAGAAGCACAAATCCCTGCCAGAGCTCCTGGCCTTTCCAGGATACATAGACATGAATGAAGTTTCTTCCAGTTCCCAATAAACTTCTGGAATTTGGGGTCTATCTCTGCCACGTGCTACAAAATGGAAGGTGCTGGTTTTACTCCTTTGTAAGGGTGCAGCAGTAGTTGTTGAGTACCTGTGACTCAGGCTTTACTTCTTCCACCAAATCTGTGGATTTTTAACATTTTTTTAGCATTTCTTTTTACCTGGAATGGTGCTATTTAGCCATTCACATCTGCGCTAATTGTGAATGCTAATTGTGGTTATTTTATGGCTCTAACAAAGTTGTAGAAAGCACAGGGCTTTGAAGACTGATGTTTAAACAGTCAGGGAAAAGCTGCAGATTTTCTTTTCACTAATCATGCTGGGCTTGACCTGTGCCTGGCTTGTTGTGTTGGAACTTGAGGCTTTTCAGGTACACTGAACACACTTTGGGCTGGCTGTACAAGAGGCAGGTATCTGCCATCTGCCTTTGTAGCTAGGGAGTCACAACACTCTGACTACTGAAGGATGTGTATTAACCTCTTCCAGCACCCTCATTTCCCTAAGGTGTAGCATGTGTTTAATTTTAATAAGGACATGTGCAGTTTCTTGTTGTATTTATTTGAAGGGCCAGACTTTTAAACATTCTGAGATGTTGAGGATGCATCAATTCATCCTATTATAAGACCCTTTGTGAGAGTTTCTGGTCTCTGTTGCTTGGCTCCCAAATCTACCTTGGCTTATGGTACCAAGGTCAGGAAGGTAAGTTCTGAACTTGTTGAGTGTCACTACTTTTTGATTTTCTTCCTCTCTCTGTAGCAGATGTCTTCCAAAACTAAACATTCACCATGTGCATTGATGTGTATGGGAATTCATTGTCAAACAGGACACAGCTCTCACTGAATTCTTTCCATCCATGTTTACTCATGCTGCTTTGGTTGAGCTGTTTTGGCTCTTATTTAAACACTGTATACTTGTGATAATGATTATTCCCAGGCTTTGAACCTTGTTAGTTTCTCTGTCGTGTGGACAGGGAATTTATCCTCAATGCATCCAGGAATCTCATGGATTGCTTATGCCCTGCTGCATTGAGCCTCCAGCAGATATCCAGGTGGCTGAAGGTACCCCAGGAGGACCAGGACTGGTGGACATGAGGCTGCTGCTCTCTGTGTGTAAAGGATTCATCTGTTCAGTCTTCCTGAGTGGGTGGCCTGAAGCAGCTCCTCACTACAATGTCACCTGTCCCTGCCCTCCCTTTAGTCCTGACTCACAAGATCTTGGTCAGCCCCTAATCCATCCCCAGGGGACATTCCATGCACTTCAGCTGGTCATTGACACAGAGGACAACACCCTCCTTGTCTCTTCTGCCTGTCCTTCCTAAAGAGCCCATTACCTTTTATTCCAACACTCCAGCCATGGGAAGCATCCCACCATGTCTCCATGATGCCATGGTCCTGCAGGTGTGCACATGTCTCTAACCCCTCATGTTTATTCCACATGCTAAATGTGTTTGCACGGAGTCATGTAATCTGGGACTTGGATGAGGCTGACTCACTGGCTGGAGCTGCTGAGATTCAATTGTGCTGTGCTTCAGGTGCTCTCCTGCTGACCTGTGATCATCTCCACACTCTGGGCATCTTTCACTGTCACAGGCATAACACTTGTAGGAGTGGGATGGGATGAAGTTCAGCTTCCTGAGAAACTGTAGTTTGAAACTGCACCATCCTCACCATCTGAGCAAGCCTATGAATGAAGATGCTCTTTCCCTTCTCTGACAGATGGGGCCTCATCAGCCACTAACAGGCCAGCTTTCTCCAAACAAGTCCCATGGCTGAACCCCCTGCTGTGGCATCTGTCCCATATCCCTTTGTTACTTGCCAGATTTGACTGGCACTTCCAACAAAGCCCCTTCCCTCTGATTGGGAGGATTGATAAAAAAGGCCCCTCTGCAATCCAGAGTACCCTCTTTAAGCCTCCAATTTCTTGGTGACCTCCCTAATATGAGCCCCACTAAGCAGCACAACTCCCAGGAGTGCATTTGGTGTGCAAATGGGGGCTGATGGGCCTCTCAGACAATACTTGTTGTATACGGATGCATTTCAATCATGTATAATATACAAGACCTTTTCCAGTAGATTATACAAGAAGGCAGAATACCCTTCTCTGGATATGAATTGATGAAATCAAATCAGTATCACTGATCTGGGAACTAAAAGCCCCAGGGTCACTCTTCTGCCACTGGAGCTCTTACCTTTAGCAAAGCACTTCTTCCCCCTATCACCAGGTTTGTTTTGCTAGTGAGCTTTCTGGAACACAGAAAGTGAGTAACTTCTGTGAGGCTTGTCTCTCTTTTTTTCTACACCTGTGCTTTTTTCTAGTATTGACTTTACAACCCTCTCAATTTGCAGATCATTGGAATTTTTCCAGTGCAGGTGTGGACTCCAGTTGAGTAAATTTCAGCCTTCTGATAATGGGCTTTCTTTTCTTCATTACCTCTGCTGCCATAATTAAGTGGTTTTGCTTGGTAGAAATGAAAATCCTCAAAATGTTTGCTTAGTTCACAGCACCAGCAATGCTGGATTCAGCCTGTTCCTTTATGTGCAGTGCTAAGAACTGTCTTAGGAGTGCATGAAAACAAAAAATGTGTTCCAACGACAACATGATCTTCCCCTTTCAAACTGGAAAAATGCTTTCTCAGAGAGACTAATGAAGAAGATTTTGGTTGCATGTTTATTTCCTGCTATAAAGACAGCTGCAGGAGATGCATGCCATTAGGTGTAAAACATTTTGCAAACACTTCTAATCCTTTCCAAAAAATCTTGCTAGTGTTTGTTAACAGAGCAGAGCACAGGAAGGGAATTCATTTGTGGCTGTATCTGATTGCTGCTACTTATTTCCATATCCAGGTGTGCTCAGTCTAGGGAAAGTACCTCTTGCTGCTGTGGCTGCCCCATCTGGAGGGGAATTGGAGAAAACATGGCAGTGCTTTGAACTTCTCCACATGTTAGAGCTGATCCAGTCCTTAAAGTGTTCCTTGAAACTTCTGTCAGCCTGAGCTGATCAACTTAGAGGATCGACTGGGCATTTCCATGCCAGAAGTCTACTGATGTTGCCTAGCCCTAGGAAATGCTTGTCATGCTCAGTTTCACCAGCTTTGCATAAAAAAATATTTTATCATTTTTGTGGATTGTGATCTGTTTTGTTGGGCATCTGAAGTTAATCTAGTGTGGTGTGTGGGTGGTACAATTTGGATTTATGTAAAAAGATGTTTTGAGGACTCTTCTGAGTGAAGTGGCAACGCCAATGTTTGCGGTAACTGAGGCACTGCTTTTTGTCCTCTGCCTGCTTTGGCACAGCCAAATTACCTGAGCATTCCCTCTGTGGTCATAAGCCAGATCCAAGCTACACAGTGCAGGAGCACTTCTCTGCTCCTGGGTATGCTTTGACTTTTACATTCAGCTCTTCAGTGTCTGGACAATCGTAATTCTGTGTTTATTTGTGCTGAGAATCAAAGTCTTTTCTTTCTGAGATAGTGCCTTTTATGTTATCATTTTATTTGGGGGAAAAATCAAAAGGAAAATATTTGTTTGAGAGTAGTTTGAAAAGATTGTACTTCTGGGCCTGAGCTATTGTAGTGGTATTGAGCTGTAGTCCTTAAAGCTCCTGCTGTTTCATAAAGCCTGACTTGTGGGTTAAGCGCAGTCCTCAGTGCTTGCCACACTGGCAAACATTGCCTGTGGTGCCCTCAGATGTCCTAGAGAACAGAAATTACCTGTAATAGTACCTTGTAGAGCAAAGGCAGTGTCACAAAAGGGCCTTATCAAGGTTGCATTAAGAAGCTTAAAGTTGCATTGTTTAGATTTTGAGTGCTTAACTCAAAGGCATGTTCATGTGCCATTTCCTTAGCTTTGTTTATTATGATTATTTATAGCACTATAAAATACAAATATCCCACAGGGCAGTGATGAATGCTGTGTGAAAAGCACAAGATGCTGCTGAATTTCTGTAAGACAACCAAGTATGTTACTTCACAGGATCTTTATTTCCTGTGACATCAATTAATACTTATCGTTAGAACTGCGGCCACAAAATTCTGAGGTCCAGTTCCACAACCTTGCTGCTCGGTCAGAAAGCTGTTCAAATCTGATTTGCTTGAGTATTTTCAAAAGAAGCAAATGTGGGATTTGCAATAAAATGTTTCCAACTTTCAGAAACAAATGGAACAGGTTTTCTTTTTTTTTTTTTTTCCCCAAGAAAAACAAAACAAGAAATTCCCAGCCTGGGGTAGACACCTAGTAAAGGAAATTGCTGGCCAACCAGTTAATTTGGCAATGCTGTGAGTAACTGAAAACAAAGCCTTACCATGAGCTATGTCAGACCATTGTAAACATTGGTGAAACTGCCAGTTCTTTCTATATTATCCAGCATTCTGTTCATGCTGTTCTGACCTTTTTTTTTATTAATGAATCCAGATTTTTCACTTTCTCACTGGCAATGGCTTTGATTTTGGTGTTAGAAAGTGGAAGGTACTTTGAAAAGCATTCACTTGCCCCTGACAAACATCCCCACCAAAAAACCCCAAATGTAAGGCTAAATGATAATGTAAACAGAACCAGTTGGTACCGTGCTGTTTTGCTCTTGTTCAAATGTGATAAGCATATGGAAATGATTATATAACCACAGACCATTGCCAAAATGTGTGGATAAAAGCCTCACTCTGCTTTCACTAACAGAACAAATGTGTCTTTGCAGGCGGAGACTTAGGGCTAGGTGTGGAGCAAATGTTTTCAAAACCAGTTGTTCAGCTGTGCTTTTAATTCCTTTCAGAATGAGCAATAAAAGAAACACTTTTTTTCCCATAAATGCTGTTTTCTCCTAATGAAACTGTTTTCCAGATTAGTGCCCCATTAATATTTTAATAGTGTTTTATCATTTCATGTTCTTTCAAAGGGAATTGCACTTTTATGGGTAATAAGAATATTTTAACTTATGTTCTGAAGAGTTTTTTCATATTCTTAAGGAGAGTTTAGGGATTTTTCCTCTTTCTGCCTGCATTGGAAGATGTGACATTTAGAGACTTGCTCTCCCTAGGTGAAGAAAACAACTGATTTGGGGTGGTTGAGGGGATCTAATTACTTTTTGTGCCTACAAACCTTTTCCCTTTTCTAATAATTTGTTTTCCCTCATTGGTAACATGGACTGGACTGAGTTTTGTTACCTGGTTTGAGTACTGCTAAGAAGAGACAATATGCAAGAGACTTGCTGCAACTTCCATTGAAGTATTTTCCCCTTTTTACATTATCAGGTGTAACTAGATTTGATTTAGTGCAGAGCTTCATTTATGCCTTGAATAATGCTCTTCATTGTTGCAATTCATATTTGGAGATTATTTCAACACTTCCAGATCAAGATAAAGAGTTTTCCGGAGCCTGTATTGGCAGCTTGGGTTATTTAACAGTCACTTAATCAGATAATGCAGATATAAGCCCAGAGACTGAGATAGAAAGCACATGAAGTAAAAGCACTCTTTTCAATTTATCTAATCTCTTGTACAAAGTACTGGTGGTGTTGCTCTGGGAGTGGGTGTACTTGGCAGACTCTTCTGCAGAGTCTTTGCTGAATGACATATTTGTTGGCACAGTAAGCAGTGGTGCCATCCCTCTGATAACACTGCGCAGGCACTGCCTCAGAGGTCACACGCTGGTACTTTGCATCCAACATTTTTGGTGCACGTTCTCATGGGAAGCTGCTATGGCAGAGATCCAGTGACCTGGTTTTGTGAGATGTTTGCTGTCAGAAGCCCAGGCAGAGGTTTAGAGAAGCTGATTCCTCAGTCAGGGCAGAAGGATAGGTGGCACACACGTACAGACTCAGCACACTGCATTGTTGTGTTTAGTAATCAGGGCTAGTCCTGATTAGCTTCTGTGGCCCAGGGTCAGAGAGGTTGGGAACTTGTAGGTCACACAGCAGTGCAGCAGAGAGGGGAATATGGAGATAGAATGTGGCTGTGGGATCTTGGTGATGGGCTCAGAGAATTTTTAAAGGTAGCAGTATTCAGGATTAGGGAAGGGAGGCTGTCATTTTGGTGCAGAGAAGACTGAGGGTAAAAGAATTAAGCTCTGTTAGCTGATTGAAGGTATAGAGAAGATCAATGTTGCTATCATGTTTTAACTAATATTTTGCATTTAAAAGAGTCCTGAGCACAGGCTGAGATTTTTATAGTGGTAGGAAAGCCTGGCCTATGTGTCTGCTCTAACTTCTCACTGGGTTCAAACAGATGGTCTTTGTATTCCCAAGATGTTCTGTACTCTGAGGTACAGCTTCATGCAGAGCCTATATACAGCCTATGCTCTTCCCAGGAAAAATGTTTTGAGGTGCTGCTGTTCCTCTGCTTCTCATGTTCAACCTTCTTTTGTGAGATATGTTTCATATATGAAATATGAATATTCCCATCAGTGGAGAAAACCTACTTGCTTATAAAGGCTTCAATATATCTGTAGGAATGGGGAGGAAGAGGCAGAAACACTTAAACTTGCAGTTGCCTACTGAGATCAGTATTAAGGGGATGGACATATTTTTCCCCAAGGCATTTGAAATAATCCCTCTTTTCAAAGGCAACTGGTTTACTTGGCACTACTAGTTGCTTTGGATCAGATCTCTGAGATATGCAAAGCAATGAGCTTGATAGCTGGTTTGGGCTTTTTGTTTTTTTCAAAGGATCCTTCTCACAGGGGCTCCTGTCCACCAAGGGGATCACTCAGCATGACTGTGCCACTGCCCTTGATTCCTGGTCTCCTGTGTGATGTCTGCATGAGTAAACTCTGTGCACAGGTGTGCTCTGGGGAGCCTGGACACAGCATTTATCTGGGCCGAGCCTTCTGTGCCATGTAGGACTCCTCTTCCATGAGCTTGTCACCAGCTTTTCTCCATCAAGCCGTGCTTCCTTCACTGACACAGGTGGAGATTTTTAAAGTCAAGACATATTACAAGGAAACAGCACTGCTGGGTAAGAACAGTTTTAGGCCACAGCATGTCAGGGAGCATGGATATGAAAAACAAATCCAACCCTGTCCCAGAGGGGAAATCCTTTTGAGCAACTACCAAGCCTTTTCACCTTTGGTATACATTTTGAATTCCAACACCGAAAACTCTTTTGATAAAGTGTAGAGAAAATTTTCTTCTGTTTGTGTTGTGTTGGTTGTAGATTCTTTCATGGTACCAAAGTAGAAACTATATGAATGAACAGGGTTTAGGAAGCTTTTTATTGCCTTCAGCAAGCTTATAAGCTCCTCTGAGCAATGTGGTGACAAGCAGTGGCAGCTCGAAATCCCCAGCCATGAATCATCTGAAGATTTGCTCTCCACTGCAGCGTCTGCTCCAAAGTTGATGAAATTTGAGGTGAAATACCTGGAAGAAGGGTGTCTTGGGGTTCATCAGCAATCTTCTTAATTTTTTCCTTGCATGCCACTCTGTGGGATATGCATGCCTTTGCCAGTAACCAGATTAATTAAAAAACAGAAAAAATAAAAAAAGGGAAGAGAAGAAAGTGGATTTCACTCATTGGCTGCAGGAGCTGCTTTGGCAGGAAGAGTGTACCATTAAATGCCTGAAGTGAAAACAGATTATGGTGATGGCAGCAGCATGTCCTCAGGTGTGAGGGTAATTGAGAATGGCTGCATGTGACGTGCACAGTGGTCTCACACAGCTCTTCCCTTTGCAAGCTCTGTATCACAGGAGCAGTCTGTACTCATGTGAATAATCCCTTTGCTGCAGCAGAACTTCTCCTGCCAGCAGGAGTGGCCGCCTGCCTGGCTCAGGCCCTTCACCTGGAGTGTTTGCCCTTAGCTCTGCTCAGGAGTGCAAGTAGGGAGTGCTCAGCAGGGTGGTGGGTTAGGGAACTCCACACTCACCCTTGTTGCCCCAGGCTGCTGTGGGCTGGGCTTTGCAGGATAGCAGGGCTCTGCTGCCCGTGCTGGGTTGGAGAAATACACATAAAAGCCTTCTTTCCCTTCCTGGAGAGCAGACCAGCAGAAGTAGAGAAAAACAGGAGATATTGTCCTCTTCCTTCTGCCCTAAAAAACAAGAGGGGGCCACCAAGGAAAAGCAGCTGCGGGAGCATGGTGAGGGGGTAGGCTGCTGATGTGGCTTTCTCAACTGCAATGGTCCCTTCCTTCACCCATCAGGAAATACAGATGACTCCAGGGAAAAGGGACTAAGGAAGGGAAAGCTGTTGCACAAAGACTAGCTGCAATCCTTCATGCTACTTACAAGAGGGGCTCAAAAATATTTATATGCAGTGATGCTGAAGTACCCTGATATTTAATTGAGAAGAGGGGAGGATTTTCTTTTTCAGTTCCGTGGGCTTTGAGCTATTCTTTCCTTGTCTGTTGAAGAGAGAAATTGTCTTTGTGTTGGACAAAGGACAGAACTGTAAGTAAAGCTTGCAGAAGAGATCCTTTGTCAATGAGAGTTTTGGTTTTTTGTGCAAAAGGTATTTCAAGTGTTTTGCCTGAAAGATTGAAATCAGTTCTGCAGGTAACAGTTATTTTTGCAGAGCCCCTTGTTTAGTGTTCACAGCATTGAGCTTTTTGTATGCTAGACATCTCTAATAGTGTTTTAGCCTCCAGTGGCATTTTTCTTGGAAATTCTTTCTTTGAATAATAAAACAAAACAGAATTGTCATTGTTGCCTTCACACTGTGTGCAGCAATGCCTTGATTTCAGGCTTTTGATGTAATTTCAAACAGAATTGTTATGCATAAGACTGATTTCTGAGTCATAAATAGACACAACTAGTTGAAAATGCAAATGACCACCTCATTAGCTGGCATGGGATAATGAATTCTTGCCTTATTAATATATTTTATTTCAGCTGATGTATTTATCAAAATGCATACAAATTCACATAATTCTGTAAAATCAGCTCATATTTCTCCACAAACCTGCTATAAGCACCCACTAATATGTTTTAAATTAAGAGGCATGAAGTACATACTGCATCATACAGTGCTTGAAAAATTAAATCATAATGTTTTCATGCAAGGGTCCCATACCTGAGAAGAAGAAAACATCGGTAATGGGGGTAGAAATGAGTGCTTAAATGAGATCTAAGGCTGAAAACCACTTAAGAAGGGCCCCATTTCATGTTGTCCTTACAGGGCTATCATGCATTCCTGCTGTGAGGGGGAAGGCAAAGGAATAATACATTCTCTCTCTCTGAAGAGCACTTGTTGGCGTGTGAACAAGTTTTCACTAAGCCCCTGCTGGTAAAAGTGCTCCAGAGTAAGGCTGGCAGTAGGAAGGTTTCCTACTGCCCTACCTTTTAGGTTTTTATACCCTTTATCTTTGCTGGGTAGCAGTGAGTAGTTTGAATTCTGATGGTTGACATAGGTTTGTGGCATCTCCCTGACACACAAACACAGCTGACCTAGGTTTATGAAACAAGAACACAGCATCCCACACGTCCTGGCCTCTGTGTGCATGTGCAGATAAGTTTTTCAGGGCCCATTGATCAGTGTTCTTTGAGGCAGCATGTGTGGATTTCTGCAAAATGAGGCAGTAAGCCCAGCTATGTAACATGTGTGATGAGTGGTGTTAAATTAATATGTTTATTTTACAATGTGGTCTTTTTCTGATGCTATTGTCTTGAAAGATTGTTTCAGTCTCTATCTCATGTTGAAAAATAAAGGTGATAGATCAAAGCCTGCATGAGTTAAGTCGACACCTAATACAATGTGCTTTTCAAAAAAAAGAAAAAGGTTTTTTGGTGAGTTAAGGTGGTGAGAATTAAAGAAATAGCTGCAGGTTAGCCTTCAGGAGCCCTAGGAGGTAAGGGTCTCCACTCCTACATAAAAGGAATGTAAATGATGCAGATTCTGTATTACTTATGTCTGCAAACCTGCCACTGAAACCAGGAGAGTTTTAGATGCTGTCTCTAAAATGAAGACTGCTCACTGGGACCATTAAGTCTAAGCAGCCAAATTTGAAACACTCTATAGTCGTGGTCAAAAATATGACAGTAACTCTGAGCGGTAGTCATTATTAATTGTATGACAGCTTTAGGATTATTGTAGCACAAGTAGAAGAGAACTAGGCTCAAGAGACCTAATTAATGAAGTGCTTTGTTGCTTGGCAAAAAAACCAAATAAAATAATTACACCTATGTCAAGATAGATATAGCAGTTTGCCATGTGATGATCCAGAAAAGTAGCCCTGCTGTTAATTAAGAAGTATAAAATGTAAAGACTTGTTAGGCCAAAATCCATGCAGTCTGAGTTTAAGGATTGTTGTAGTACTAAATGCTTTTATTAGAAATTTGCAAAGTTAGGTTATTGTGTGACTGTATGACAGAACAGTGCTGCCACAGAAATAACCATGGTGTGGTTAGCTCCTAGGAGGGATGATGTGCTTCCAAGGTATGTGCAGTATGTGAGTTGGACTAGGTCATAAAAATGGCAAAGTAGAAGGAAAACCTGCCAGCGCTTGTCTCCCAAGTACAGAAGGCACAGAAGAGAAGGTGAAACCCATGATTGTGCTGAGTAGGCTGTCAATGAGGTGAAGGCAGGAGCAGAGCCCTTCTGGGGCTCATTGTCATTTCTGTGGAGTCTTGCAGCACTTTAAAGTCCCTCCCTAAAGTGTTATGGGGGTTCCTTCTCTTGATTTATTAAAAAATGTGGATATTGATCTAATACAAATATCCACCTGTGACAGACAAAGACTCTCTAACAGTTTAAAGTCAGCAAGTGTGTTTATTGTGGCGCTGGGCAGTGTGTGTGATAGCTCCCAAATACACACCGCAATTTTACAGGTGATTACGGAGTCCTTTTATCTATACAAGTGTTGAATACCCAAAATACAAATACATATTCATAATTTTGGTACATCCCATTCCCTGCTCCATATGCTAATTAGTTCAAAAGCTGTTAAGCATGTGCAGTTTGTTCCTTGGAATGGGTCGGTGGTCCCTTCCATGGGGAGGGGTCCCAAAATGAGGAAGTAAATGAAGTCTTCCTCGTTCTGGCCTTTCTACCTTTTCAATGCGAATATGACAAATGAACCCTTGGTAGAACTCCCATTCCCTGTCTTCAATTGGTTTCATAACAGAGGAGGCCCACAATTGTCCTATGTAACTAAAAGCTATTTGTCAGTTTCTATATTCTTCATTATAAACCCAGCTAACCAAACATTGTGTTGACAAGCAATCAGTTATTAGTTAACTACTAACTCTCAACTTCATCAAGGCCTACCTATTTATTTTAATCAACTCAAATAAAGCTTATCTCTAACTAAAATCCTAGCTCCTCTAAAATTTCTAAATTCCTCAAAGTTTGTTTCACTCTGGGCATATTTTGCATGGATTTCTTGCATTTTCTTTTTTCCATTTCAGATTATTTGCTTGTCTCTTGCTCCTTCTCCAGTTTCTCACAAGTGTTCTTGGCCAGTGTAATGTGTTTTCATATGGTGTTTTGAATCACAGCAGGGCAAGAGGTGCTTGACATTTTGTTTATACCAGTGCTATTTTGTTACCCCTTTTTTTTGCTTGAGCCTCTTTTACAACCAACCAAATTTACTGCCTCCTCCTTGTTGCTATTTTCCTCTTTATTGAATTCCCTTCTCCACCCCATTTCTTCCCCTGTGGCTCTCCATTTTCCATTGTCTTATTTCTTTATTTCCCCCCTAAGATCCTGAAACAGCTCTTGGAAGACGAAACATTCAATCTTATTTTCCATCTCCAGCTAGCGCTTTATTAATAACCCATATTTATTTAGCGTCCAGAGTCTGCCAAACACACACATACATACACACAAAGCCAGTCACCAGTGTTTGCTGTCAGGATAATGTCTTCCCGGAGGCTTACCTCCCTCTGCCAAGCCTAGCTAAATGCCTCTTTGTGGAAAGGAAAGAAAAGGCTGCTCATGTTGAATGATGTTTATGCTCCAGCATCTTTCTGAAGAAAAATGAACGCTGGTCAGGAATGCTCGTGGGCCCTGCTATTGCTGCAGCAGAGTGTGCTGTTTGGGAGGATCTGTAAGATGAAGAGGTGAGTTAGAGCTGGCTGCAGAGCTGTGATCTCAGTGCTCAGGGCTGTGGGCAGAGGCAGCAAAATGTCTCAGTTTCATGGACCCCCCAGTAGCTTTAGGAAATGCCTGAGACCTTGGCTCCACCAGGCCTGGGAGGCTTCTGGGTTGCAGCTGGCTCCTCCCTACAATATGTCAGTGAGGGCAGAACACAATTTCCCCCCAGGGGCTGCCCAAAAATCTGCACAAAATTCCAGTGCATCAGGAAGCTGGGTGACTGCAGTCAGCCCAGACTGCAGCAGATCATGGAGAAATGCCACAAACCCCACTTATGTGGCAGCGTTTGTGGATGGCTAGGTCCATCCCAGCAAGGGATTCTGCACTCTTTTGGTGCAGAATTATGAAAGCAGCTGTAGCAGTGATGACTTCAGACCCCTTTCTTGGGCTTTTGCTCAGACCTAGAGTCTTGGGGTCAAAATTTGCAATAGCTGACTGTGTCCATTTTCTGTCCCTGTTTTTAAGTAACCTAGGCTGGGGTGTACTCCCCAGGCATAAAAGTAAAGCTGAGGGGCACGGCTCAATTCACAGTTTGCTAAATCTTCCTCTCTCACCATATTGGACAGCCTCATCAAACCCACCAACAGGTCCTGATAATGCCCTGCTTGCACCCTGAAACTATCTGGCACAATTCTAATTGGCCTGGCCAAATCCATGCCTAAGCCATTCCAATAGCTGCACTGTCTTGATGGCTTGGTGTCTGCGCTAGGGCTCTCGGTTTCCTTTGGTGGCACAGATACTGCTGCTGAGACCTGACTTCCAGAGCTGAGACAGTGCCAAGTCCTGAAGCCAAGCACTCCCCAGTAGGTCTTAGGAGGCTGGAGTTGAGCTTCACAGAGCAAAATCAACCTGACATGGCATGCTGGCCATGCCTGTGAATAGCATGATGAGCTGTGTCATTCTCAGGGTGTTCCCCATCAGTGAAAAGAGCCCCTTCAGAAGGGAGTGTGAGCTGTGAAAGAGCTCTTTGAAAAATAGTGTAAAAGGGGTGTCAGGTAATTGGCTCAATCTGTTGCCATGGAATCATTCAAGTTGGAAAAGACTATTTAGGTCCCTGAGTCCAACCATAAACATAACAGTGCCAAGTCCATCACTAAACCACACTCTCAAGTGTCATATCTACATGTCTTTTAAATACTACCAGGGATGGTGACTGAAGAAATTATTCCCAATAGCTAAACTAAACTTTCTCTGGTGCAGCTTGAGGATATTTCCTCTCATCCTGCTACTTATTAATTGGGAAAAGAGACCAACACCCCTTTATAAGGCATGCCTGTTGCATGGATCAGAGAAGTTGCTGCCTGAGTGTTTATGGAACTGCAAAATAAAGAAAAGCTAATCTCATGTGAGATTTAAATGTCTTCCACTAATCCAACTAGATCCCACTGGCTTCAACAGGCTTTAAATAGTAGGCTGCAAAGCTGGTTGGTTTGTGAAGTTGAATCAGGTTATTTTCCAAATGTCACTGAATACTTGTTCTTAGCTGTCAGTAACTGTTGAGAAATTGGGAAATTGTTGAGAAATTTCAGTCTCACCAAAGACTTGGGTTTCCCATTGCCTTTCTTCGCTGTGATTTTTTGAGTGAGACTAGAGTAATGGAGTATTACTTGTTTATTGTTTTGATTGTAAGTAACTTTCAGAGGGAGACAAAAAAAATTAAAGGAGGGAAATCAATCCTTGATTTGTAGTGAGAAGTGCAAGGGAGGCTTCTTCTAAACAACCCTGATGATCCAAAGATCAGGCTGGTCCTATTTTTAAATTAGAGCTGTATTTCAGCAGGAATGAACATGAACAGTTTCACTCCATTTGTTACAGAATTCACTAGACATCTGATTCAGGTAGGTTTAAATTCTCTGTCAGGGACCTAGAAACCCAGAGCTGCTTCTGCCTTTCTCATGGAAACTTATTTTCTCTTGCAAGTACATTTGGTGCCCCCAGAGAGCAATAAGGGTCAAAACAGCAGAGAATAACAAATGAATAAATAAGATACATGAACTGAATATATGTGCTGTGAGCAAGGCACACTTGTGCTGGAGCAGTAGGACTTCCAGACAGAGCAGTCTTTGCTCTGAATTCAAAGATAAGCATCGCTCTTTCTTGAATTGTGCTCAAGTCAGCGATGAAACTGAATGGAAAAGCAAGAAGGTTGGATAAAACTAGCTCTTTTTTAAAGCATGGCACACAACAAAGGATTCTTCACAGCAATGATACATGTATTTTTCATATGTTCCTCTCTGATATAGAGTATGTGAGTTCCAAGAAATGATTCACCTTTTTCCCAATTCTTTTGGCAGTGGAAGGCTCATCATAACAGCCTGTTTGGACACCATTCTGTTTCAGAGATGGGACTTTCTTTTCCTAATAATAATCATCATATGATAACCCCAGTGGAAGGAGAGACACAGTATAGCACTATGGGGTAGCGTTTGTACTATCAAATGCCTAAAATGCTTTTATCCATCCACAAAGAGCTTTCAAGTTCTGTCCTTGTTACCAGGGTCCTAGAGCTGTTTACAAAGAGATGAGCCCCACAGCTTCAGCCACTGTGTCACTGGGTTAAGAACAAAGACTTGCACTGATTTCAGGGGGTGCTTAAGGAGAGAGCAATATGCATCCAGTGTGTGTAGAACAACCCTGTTGTGAGATTCAGGATTATCCAGTGCCCAAACTGTGGCTGTATTCACTGAAACAAAAATGCTGACCTACTGTATGCATGTTTGGCAGCTCCAGACCTGCCACTCAATAGCTGTGCTTAGGGCACGTAACGTTTGCACTCAGTGTCCTTCAAGCCTTCAACTTTTAAGGAATTGCTTTTTAATGAACAGTGCTGTTTTGTATATGGTTCATGAGAAAAAGTAAGTTATCTTTCAGAGTGGGTATAGCATGTTAATTTTCTCTAGTACGTTTAAATCCCCTTTGCACTGGGAAGCATCATGTTGCCAGTACTCCAAGGAAATGCAGTTACAGCGCAGTGAATCTTTTTTCTGCTTTTGTCTCTATATGCATGCTCCTACAGAAGGCAATCATTAGAAAGTCAATGTAGAGCTTTGGAATGAGTCGAACTGCAAAATTTCCAGTTTAGAAAGTTCTGTACAAACCTTACTGGAGCTACTGACTGAGTTTTTGGAGGACAGTTTCATTACTATGACACTTGAATCCAAATTAGCTGTTTCTCTAATGAAGCTGGTATCACCTGCCAGTTTCTATTGTGTTGAGCCTCTCCCCTCAAACTGTGTTGTTTTTCTGTCTTCTGAGTTCCTGAAGCCTGTTGCTATGTTGAGTACCTCCAGTATGTTGAGATACTTAATTGAGATTACTCAGGGTGGGTTTTTTTGAGTTATTGTAGGTATCTCTTTCTGTTTTTTGTGTCAGTCACTTGTATAATTTTACTGAGGTGACCTTGGTAAGATTTCCAGCTGTGGAACAGCAATTAAAAAAAGTAATAATCACTTGCAGGGCTATTTAAATTCAGAGTGTTGCTTTTTGACTTGCAGAGAGTCTGCATAAGATTGGTGCTAGGAATGTAAAATGTTTTGTGAAACACAAAAAAAATCCTGGGTTTTAACCAGGGGGACACTTCTGAATTTCCGGGGATGAACCTAGAACTCATCAGAGATTTATAAGTGTTTCATTTTTTGACAAACCCTCGCAAATTAAGCACTGAAGAATGGCAAAAGCTCAAATCAATAATTTACCACATGTGTAGAATGATATCACCTTTTTGTTTTGGTTTGACTTTTTGGGTTTGTAGTGGTTTTTAGTTTGGTTTTTGTAATTTTTTCTTTGTTTTGTTTTGGTTTTTTTTGTTTTGTTTGGGAAGGAAGTTCTTTGTATCTTTTCTGCACAAAAACATCTAAAGGTAGAAACAAATGGTCCTAGATTTTACCGCAAACAATTAAACAAGTGCATCCCTTTAAGGAAAGCCTATGGAGACCTTACAACCCCTTCAACTTTTCAGTAACTGGGATGGCTGCATTTAGCATCAGAATCTGATCTTCATGATTCTTATATCCTGTCATGTAAGTGATCTGATGGGGACCTAGGTCCCTGAACATGTGGCCTGTAATTCTTAAACCTCAGATCCCATTGTGGGATTCATGCAGTTATGATTCCCAGGCTGTTTTAACCTGAAACTGTTTGGGTTGTTTGTTTTATTTTTCTGGTAGTATTTGGGTTTGGATGGCTTTAGACATTTTATTCGATGTGTTTAATTTTAAAGACAATTCAAATACTGTAACAGACAACAATGAAGGGAAATATGAGATAATAACAATTGACCATCCAAGGTTGATTGAACACACAGCAATTGAACTTTTTCTCAACAAACTGTAATAAATCAAATTATGAACAAATTTACAGTCTGGTAAAAAGAACAATTAAGCTGTTCTGATCTAATTAATGTTTGCTATTTCTTTATGCTGGGATTTGGTCTATTTTGCATCAACCCATTTTCTGGTCCATTACCATCTTCTCCAGACAGAGGAGAAAACAGTGTCATGCTGAGCTGGCAGAGCTGTAATTGTGGCTAGTTGAAAGCTTTGCCAGCTGGAATTGTGCTGTGGAGATGAAACAGAAAAATTCTGTCAAGGCACAGGTCTGCCACTATCCAGGGAGAGACTAGAAGTTCATGTTGGAGAAATCCCTGTTGGTAAAGGGAACAAGTTTGTGGAGTGAGGATGTTCAGCAACAGGATTTATGGAACTATAAGAAAAGATTCTTCATGTGAAAAACCTCTCAGATCAAGGTGTAGGGTGTTTTTTTTTTGTTCTGCTTTCTTCTTTTACAATAGCATTTCTTGGTTCAGTGAGTGAAATTCTGTTAATCAGGGTGGCAGATTTATGAACTCCTGATCTCTATAGACTTTAAACACAGAGATGTGTTTGGTCTCTCAGCTTTCTAAGCAAACTGCTACACTAACTTCCGTAAGAGAGGTGTTACCATTGCCTAATGCCCTTAGGGTGAGGGATGCCCAATCACTCTTAACATCTTCTCCCTCACCCAAAGAAAGGAAAGTAGAGCTGTAGCTCCAGTGCTTTTCTCTGTGGGAATTGGTAATAGAGACCATTCAATGCTTTTAAATTGCTTTAAAAAGCAATCAGGAAGTACTAGAACAATTTTCTTCTTTGTCTTGCCACATTTAAAACCTCTTAGAGGGAGCCTTGGAGCTATAGCTTGATGATTTATACTAAAGCTTTCCCTAAATTAAGAGAAATTAGAATTAGAGAGAAGGTTGGTATGGCCTGGTAGAGACTGGTCATTTTGAAAATGAGAGTGATTGAGGTAATGAACGCTTTGTGTATTATAAATTTAGCAAGAACAGCATTTTGCCCCTTTAATAGCATTTTTGCTATTTTGTTTCTCATCTCTGGGTAGAACTCAAAACAGAAAAAGGACAGTGAAGGTGAATAAAGCTGATTGAAACAAATTTTTCCTAGTTTTGTGAAAATCATAATAAGCTCAGGTTGCATTTAATTGGCAGTTTGAACCAAATTTCTTTAGAACATATTTAATTCTTCCTAATTAGTGTGTAGTCTTTGGTTGAGTAGATTATCATTGAGGAGGAGCTGTACTTGCTCAGTTCCTTTGAAGTGGTGTGATGGTACAATTGATACTTTGTCCCTTCACCAAACAGCTTTTTGGAAGGAAGAGGATGAGTTTGATCTTCTAGCAAAGGTGGTGTGCTTGTTTCCTATGTGTTTAGATAAATAAAACATGGTGTATCAATGAGGCAGGCAAAGGAAAGTCTCTTCTTCTACGAGATCGTTTAGGAAGCAAGAGTAAAAAATAAGAAAAGTTTTGCAAAACAGCTGCACTAAGATTAGATCTGCAAATATAGATGCCTCTCTCAACTGCAGAACTTTTCCTTCCAAACCTTTTGTGACGAATACCTCTATGTGGAGTAGGACTGTTTACACTTTGGACTCTAGAAGGTGTGATTTACAAAACCAGCTGCCTTAATTTTGGCAAGATTTTCCCTCCTTTATGCATCATGAAAAGAAAAATCAGCAAACACCTGTTTATAGAAATCTTTCTGTTTGTCAGACTGTCCTGGGCATCTCTGCAACCCCATCCTGTTTGCCCACCTGCACAAGAAGTAGATTGCTAGAATATGGTTATTAGCCAGACATTGCAAAAGCAGGTTTTTGTGTGTGATTAGTGGTGTGCATTTGAACATGGGGCAGCAGAAAATGATACATTTTAATGGGTGTGTTTGGAATTTGTGTTTAGTTTTACCTGGAAACACCATGTTAATTACTTATGTAATTCCATAAGTAAATTTTTGTTTGGGGGGAGTTCCTGTTCACTGATGAAAATGTAGAACCTCCTGAAAAAAAATCTAACCTTTCAAGTTGAGAAAAGATGCCTTTCAACAACTTAGATTTTAGACACTGAGCACTGGATTAAATGATCATGATCTTCATTGTAGGGAGAAATATTTGAGACACATGGAGATTGAAATCTATTGCAGAGATGGAATTTTGCATCTTCTACTTCAGTGACAGAGTTTGCTTCCAGAGTCTTAAGTCTGTTGATTATAAATACCTGGGTGTAGTTCTGCTACAACCTCCTTAACAGTATATGTGTCTTTACTTTTGCTCCATGAACTAAGTATCAAATTGCCAAAATTTGGGGTTCTCCTGAAAGATTATTAAAATACGGTATCTACTGAAAAAAGGAAATCATAGACCTTTCCCTCACAGTCACAGATTTTTTTTTTGTTTTGTTTTGTTGGGGGGTTTTTTGCCTTTGAGGTTTTTGACAGTTCACTTTTCATTTAACTGGCAATTCTTACTACTTTCTTTCAGCTGTATGGCCAGCAAATAGAAAAGCTTTCCTGACTAGCTTTGCTTTTCTTTTCTGGTATGCTAATGCTGTCTGATGAAAACTCATCTGTGTTTTGTTTTGTTATACTTTTATGCCACTGTGGGTCTGTATAGTGAGAATTTTGCTTTTCTGGTGTAGGAACTGAGCTTTCTTTCCTCTTGCTCATGCTTGAACTCTGATGACACTGTCTTAAAACCTTTTCTGCCTATTTACTTACCTCCTCTGTTTTCTCAGTGTAAGCTAAAAGAATTCTTTGTTTCCATACTACGAATCTGGCAGGTATTCAGAGGTTGGTTTTTGTTTTGTTTTATTGTTTTTTTTTTTTTTTAGTTTATGTAGTGTCTAGTTTATAAACAGCTGAAAAACCCAAGCCCAGGAAAGCATAGCATACCTGACTTGTTAATGCTTCCTTGCTTCCTTGTTAGTTTACTGTTGTTTTGCTTCTGTTGACAGAAGTCAAGAGGTTCTCATCCTCATGCTCCTTTTCATGACAGTGTGATCACATTCCACTGCTCTTGTTTATGGTTCTGTACCTCACTTTTCCATTATGGCTGAAAAGGAGACATGATTTGGCAGTCAATGCAGCATAATAGTACCTAAGAAAAAAATGCTTAATTCCTTAATCTATCCTAAATCTCCAGCATGACCCTTGGCAAACCAATTTTGCCTTTTCTACTTTTAGGAAGCATCTTGCATAGAGATTTTTTGTAAATTTGTGATCTCCACCTTGGTATATTTATTTGGACTCAGTGATCTTACAGGTCTTTTCAAACCTAAATTATTCTAGGACTTAAAAATGTACCCTTGGCAGCATGCAGTGGTTGCACAACTGTTAGAGAGCCATAGATGAGGAAGCAATCCAAATGTAGATAAGGCCTTTACTACTTACATTTCAGTTTCTTCAGAGCAAATTAAAACATTTTAAATTATTTACAAATTCATGCATTTTCCCTTTTATATCTCTTCTGCTCACCACTTCTGGATACAGAAAATTCGGGTAGTTAAACTTTTGGTGTGTTGCTACAAATGTTGCTTCTGCTTACAATGACAGATTTTGAGGCAGAAATTTTTGGTGGTTGTTTTTTTCATCATTGGTATTTCTTTGTTTCAGTCTTCCATGCATCCTCTGGTGTTACTGCATTAGTACTGCTTAGAGTGTGCTGAAACAGGTATTCCCACTGCATGGAAAATCTGTTAGTTTGATTTCAAGGACAAAGTTTCTTAGCAGGAGAAAAAATATTTGAGAATAGAAGACCTGAAATGGTACCTAGAGAAAATAAAAGATGTTCATTGCCTTTTTTTCCCAAGGATTTGTAGAGCTGTTCAGAGCAGCCTGCCAGGGAGCAGAGCAGCCTAGAGAGACCGATCCTTGCAGTTTCCCAAGAGCACACTGAGATGCACTGAGCATCCTCCTACTAACTCTTCCAACAACAGGGGAAGCCTGATTTTGTTCTTTAAACATGGAAGATCTTGCAATATCTGGCTCAGTCTTTTTGGAGGAGTCTGTGAAGCTGAAGTGCTAGCAGGGAGCAGACTGTCAGTTTTGAAGAAATTGCTATATTGAATATTTTCTGCAGTGTGTGACCATATGAAAGCATGCACTCTAAGTGGTGAAGATTCTTAGATTTGGAACCCTAATGTGCAGTCAGAGAAAAGGAAGGGTGGTTATTTCTTAACCACAGAGAGTACCATTGCCTTTATATTTTACTCGCCAGTCCCCTGTAACTTCTGGGGGATTTCAGAGGCTGGTGTTTGGACTCTAACACTATCTTCATGCAAACTGTAATTGCAAAAATACTGCAGGAGTATGAGGAATATCTTCTGTTCATCAAGTGCACTGTTTGCAGTGTATATCATATAAGAGTGTTAGTGAGACAGAGTCTTTTCAGGCATTTTTGTCCATCTCCCTATTTTTTTGAAGGGTTGGGCCTCTGGTTAAATAAATTTGATTCTTTCTGTAGAAGGAAATATTGAAGACATGAGAAGTCCCAATCAAAATGGGTAGTGTGTGACAGTTTCATCTTTCTAGCCTCTTGCTTTGTGATGTGACTGTCTTTAATAACAGTCCTTCAGAGACTCATAATCCTTTGTGTGATTTACTGTGATTACCCTGCGTGGCACCTGTGCACGGTATTAATTAAGACCTGACAAGATAGTGCCCTAAAGCAGAAAAATTCCCTTTGACAAAAGGTAGTGCAATGAAAACCAGCAAACCCCCACATGAAGTGATTAGAAAGTTCTTCCAGAGTTGGTTTATGACTTTTTCTCCCAGGAGCTGGAAGGAATATGGCATCTTAGAGATAAACTTAGAGGTTCAATTGCCTGCTTAGATGTACAATCATGCATTTTTGTCCACTTGAATTAAATGTCCCTAAGGGACTGGGCTTATTTTCTGCATGCGTTCAAGCATACGATAGAAATAAACAGCATGGTCCCAAACATAGACTGCTAGCTATTAATCTACTAAGTACCCTATTAGTACCTGTCACTTTGTATTAGCAGAGAGTTTTTTATGTTCATCATGTATTTAAGTATACTGACTTTTGGATGGATTAAATCTCCCTTATTCAACTAATTCCCCAAAAGCATCCATCTGGAGAACTTTATGCCTTAGAAGTCTATTTCTCAGCTATAAGTCCAATAAGATGGCTTTATCATCCCAGAGAGTCACTCAGGATGAGGTAATGGGAATAATAATTGGTTTATTCAGTTTTAAGTTTTTCCTGCTAGAAATTGGCTCATACTAAATCAAAGACAGATATTTCATTTCTGTCAAGCATTTAAATTGTTCAGTGATTGATTAAATGTCAGGCAACCTAATAATTAGTGTATCTGAGAATCATTTAGAATGTAAACTCCCTGGGTGGGGATTTTTCTTCTTCCTTCTTTCTGTATAATCATCATTTCAAGTCTCACAGTGCATGATTTGAACTCCTTAACTGCTGTCATAAAAGAAATAATAATATCTGCACAACTCCCCAAACTAATACCATATTCTCTAGTGATAATCTAATCACTGCATCTCTGAGGCACATCAATGTGATATTTTGGAATGGAGCTTAAAAGGGACATCTTGGAGGTTTATGTCATTATTTTTTCTACCCCTTTAGTCTGCTGTGCATATGAAGTACCTCTTGCCAGGGAGGGCTCTGTTTGAGGTCATTGATTGAGCCGTGTTACTTTCACCAACATATTTTAGTTATCAAGGTCAGTCATTGTTTTAACTGAGAGGAGTGGAGCAGAGATAGCAGACATAAAATTAATACCGCAGACTCCATGGCACTGTCAAACAATTTCCTCCTCACAGAGAAAACTGGAACAACAGACCTGCAGGTTCATTCCCTGCTTTCACACAAGCAACAGAGGCAAAGTGGACTGTGCAAGCGAGGACAGGACAGCTGCTGTGCCATGCAGCAATCTGCAAAAGGAAAATGGGGAATCTCGTGGCCTGTTTATTTAGCTCTTGGTCTCTCTGCTGTGTCTGAAGCTGTTGGAATGGATTTTGATAGTGTTTCTGTTAGTGGTCTCAGTAAGAAATATCCACCAATCGATTTTCTTTGATCAGCATCAAAGAGCCATTTCATAACATTTTCTCACAAAAACCTCTGTAATTCTGGGGAGCCAGAATCACCACAGAAAAATGAAGTTTTACTGGAAAGTGTTGATTTCTTAAGTTTGAAGTGTCCGGCAGTCACTGAAATGTTGGTGAATCAAAAGCAATTCATTGAGGATTTGGGGCCTTTGACAAAGAATACTTTTCTGGACAATAATCAATACCAGGAAGAATTTGTGGACACCTTCCTCCCTGTCCAATACTATTTTAGTTTCTCGATAGAAATCCTAGTGTTTGTTTTGTGATTGGAATTAGAGGAAACCGGAAAATCCATTTTGCTAATCAATTTCAAGTTCCTAGGGAGCTTCTACTTCACTCAACTTTTCTTGAGTTTTAGGCTTTGAGTCAATGAAATAGAAACTATATTTTGTGGAAAATAGTTTCCAGAGAATCAGCAGCCCTGATTTTTGACCAGTTGAAGTTATACTTGCAGATCCCACGCTGGGATGAGAGACTTGCCCTGGACAAGGTGCTGGGTCTGCTCTGATGCGTTGAAGTCTGAAATAGTCTCTGTTGGCACTTTGCAGACCCTGTGTAATTCCAGCAAGCAAGGTTCCTTCACTGTGAGTCCTCTGGCCAGCAATAAACCCCATGCTTCTGACAGACTAATACGATTGCGTTCTCCAAATTAGCTGCAACACCTAATCTAATTTAATTAAGGGATTAAATTTTGTCAGTAACTTGAAGGCTTAGGAAACTGATTAGTAATAATAATAAAAAGAACTTGGCATTTTCAGATTTCCTTCACAATGTCCCCACGATTGTTTTGTTGCTTCTTATGTGCTTGCTATGTCTGCATCAATGGCATGCTTTGGGTTGCAATCTCGAGGGTGTTCTGAATTTCTGTGTATCAAACAGGCCTTTTCTCTCCTACCTGATGTATACAATTTTCTATCATTTACCTAGTCTAGTCAAGATACTGTATAAACATGCACATGCTGCATTTTGGGAATAACTTGATACATGTGTTTCCTCAACCTCCAGCAAAATAAGATTTCAGCCAATCTGAAAGATAATTGTACCCTCTAAAACATGACAAGTACAATATATTCCTCCCTAGGCAGCCTAAATTTCTGCCACGTTGCTGGCCTTTTTTGTTAGGGTAGGACACGGTTTCTTAGTTGCTTAGCACAAATGCTCAATTTACTATTTAGTTTTTACAGGCAAAAATAATGTATTAGAACGTTAGACCATCATTTCTTAGATTTGTGTTCCACATGCTTTTCATGTCCTCTCACTGCTTATATCTCGTTGTTCTTTCTGTGTGCTATTTTTACAGGTTACTTGGAAATTGGGAATTTGTGGTAGAGATCAAGGCTGGGGTTTTCAAAGTTCCTTAAAGACAAAACCAACCCAGTGAATGGTGGACTGGATCAGAGATCCAGGATGTATCTTTCTCTAATGCTTTCTTTCCTCTATAGTTCACAAGCTGTATCCAGAGGGCTCTAGTCGCTAATGTATTTATGGAATGTCTAGTACCAGAGATAGATTATGTAGAAGACTTTGCAATGGGACAGTTTGTTCAGTTCATCTTGTGGTTTCAGAACTTCCAGTCTGAATGTACAAA
Organism: Pyrgilauda ruficollis; assembly: GCF_017590135.1. NCBI lineage: Eukaryota > Metazoa > Chordata > Aves > Passeriformes > Passeridae > Pyrgilauda > Pyrgilauda ruficollis. Next base: position 1,069,938 of record NW_024530932.1, on the reverse strand, counting down.
TATCTAGGCTCACGTCTGGTATAAGCTTTAGCTTGTATTTCAAGATCAGTCCCAAATATTCATCAGGAGTGATGTCCAACGAGGGGTGTAAGTGCCTTAAAAGTCAGCCTGGCATTTGGAATGGATTTCAGAACCATGAGCAAAGCTTCTGAGTTGCCTGAAGAGAAGGAACTTGGTGGCATGGTTTTTTGTTATTTATATGATGTTCTGGTGCACAAGGAGTTATCTTGGTGTGATAAACCCAATCCTGTGCCTTCCTGTGCTGTCTGGGACCACTCTGAGAGTCTGCAACAGCACAGCTTCACCTGCCAGAGAAAGGGTTTGGGTTTTGCCTCAGATTGGCAGCAACCAACTTGAGGCATCTCCTGGAATAGACCCCAGTCAAGTAGTTAATTTTATTTTAAACTAAGTTACAGAATTAGGTAATTGTGCTGAGTCCTTTCTCATGGTGCCAAAGGTATTTCTTTGATGTAGTTCCAGGTGAGGTCTCAAATATTTTGCTTCTCACATGTTGTGATCAGCTCTCATCTGTCAAGGACCACACCCTCACTGTTTCTACTTTTATGGTCTGCTCCAGAACAAAATTTCATGAAGTTTTACATTTTCCTTATAGCACCCTCCTTGTACTCATACCTTCAGCTCCAACCCTCTAGAAACCTGCAGAAATATTTTTAAGAGTTGTCTATGTCTGGTTGCTCAAGGAAGGGCAGGAGGAATGTTCCCAGCACACGTGTCAGTACAATTCATTTCTCCCCAGCATTGGCTGTATAATCTGGATATAATCCAATTAATCTTCCCTGATCAGGCACTTCCTATTCTGTTTTTCGATTGACTCTCTAAAAGGTTATTATCCATCTGTTCCTTTGTTCAGTCCCAAAACAGCTTGAAAAAGAGATTTCATGTGTGTCTTGTCTGAGTTGCCATGGCTTTTGGTTGTTTCAGAGCTTACAGAGATTTCCACAGAGGAGAAATGGACTTAACTGGACTACTGGCATCAGTGAGATATTTGTTTGTTTGAAGTATTCATTTACAAATGCTTCAGGGACTGCCCTGGAAGCTGTTCTAATCAAAACAAGATTGACAGGCATGTGTAACTTGTGGCAAATTTGAACATGAGATAGTCTCTTTGCACATCAGTTGTGGTTATGATTCTTTCTGTCACACAGCTTGAGGTATTTTTTTGTTTTAATTTTGCCAGCATTGCGTGTTTAAATTTCAGTGGGGCAAATGGATTGTGATTTCTGCAAGAATATGGAGAGGAATATGTGGACTTGAGAATAAAGTGAATTGATTGTTGAGAGATGTCTCTACCCAAATAAAGGTGCAAATGAGAACATATGCCAAAGTCAGCAGTACAGATTTTATTTAACAATAAAATGTGTGAGAGAGAGAGAAATAGAAAGAAATAGAAAATGGGAGGGGGAGAGAGAAGCAGAGACACAGAGAGACAGAGACAAAGCACAAGGTATTCACCACCCACAGATCCAGTGGCATCCTGTTGGTCCTACTTCACCCTGGGCTTCTCAGTGGTGGGGGTCCTGAGGCTACTAAGAACTTTTCACTATTTATACCTCTTAGTAAACAAGGGAGTTAACAACACATGGTTCTCTTATTTTATTGCTGAAATTATTCTCTTGCTTCTAATGGCAAATAGTCCCATGCTCAGTTTTTCTGTTCTTCTGAGTCGCTGGGTTTCTTTGAGTTGGTGGGTTGTGAGCAATCTTCTGCTGCTGGAATGCCTTCCACCCTGTTGGAGCTGACCTCAGCACGGTAGCTGGGGTGCCTTTCCTTGTGGGTTCTTTGCAGTGATTCATTCCTCTTCCCCTAGGCCTAGGGCAGCACTGATACTCAGAGGAGGCAGTGGAGGGTTCTGCTGATACACGATGCCATCTCTCCCGTAACTCGGGTGCCTTGTTTGACTGCTGATGTGTGCACGGGCAGTGGCCCCTGCACGCAGTTTGCCACATTGGGAACCCTTGTCTGGATGCATTGCCTGGGATGTGCCAGACAGGCCTCAAGCCAGGCCACCCTGCCCTCCATTCTGTGCTTGTCTCAGAGCAAAACCCTTCTGTGATCCTAACAGTGTTTGAGACAGGCAATTGTGAAGTACTTACAGGTGGCAGGGAGCTAGGGAAGGTTTGCATCCTGTTGGATCTGGTCAGAGATCTCTGCCATTGGTAGAGGAAGGCAGAGATTGCAGCAAAAATCGACAGAGAACACAGAGGTCCTAAGTTTTTGTTTTGTGGATATGTTGGTTATTTGTGGGGTTCATTGGCTGTTTTTTTCCTCGGTTGCAAAGTGGTTATCCTGGGTTAAAACTGTGTTGGAAAGTATGAAAAGTTTAACAGGAAGGAGAGATGTTTGTGCTTCCATTTCAAGTTCACCTGCTGCATGCATATTAACATAATGTAGGCAAGCAACACTGAGCCAGGCCAATACTATTACAATAAAATATATTTCAGCTTTGCTCCTTTCAGTCTGGTCATTGGAACGTTCCAAGCCCATTTTTCTTCCTTGTTAATATAAATCACTAAATAAAAATCACACTGTACCAGTATGTAGCAGCAGGAACAACAGCAATCTCACTCCAGCAAGGCCTGATCTTTCCTTGCAGCAAAAGCAATGAATTTGCTATCAGAACTGCAAATATTTGATAGCTGTAATAGCTATACTGAAGGAATTGACTACAGTAATAATGTTTTGTTCTTTGTGCTCAGTTTTTCTAAAGCAAAAGAAAATGAGAATTCCAGGCACTACAAACACACACACCCCACTCTCCCCTCACTCCAAAATGGGGGAAAAAAAAAAAAAAAAGAAAAAAAAAAAAAGGAAAAGAAAAGTCTAGGGCAAACAAAGACAGAAAATATTATTTATTAGGAAACTGACAAACACCAAAGGAGAATGGTGAAAGCCAATTGAAAGTTTTCCAGTGTAATATGTTAAAAAATATAACATAGAAAAGCAGGAAGGCAGCAAAACCCATCCTGTCTTGAGGCTGACTTGTTTCAAGGTCAGCCAGAGAGGGATTACACCAGGCACTTTGTACCGAGTAATGGAGCTTACTCTTGTACCACAGCCTGCCCAGGCAGCAATGTCCTCTGTCTGGAGTACCTCAAGGAGTTTTATACAAAGCACCTCTCAATCTAGCTGTAGATATATTTTTGTGAAAATCCATCCCAAATTAAATCAATGCCTTTGTTATAAGGTAAAAAATCTTTCAAAACCTGGAACATTCAGGTGCTTGTTGGTTGCATCCAGCAGATCTGGAAGGGAAAGTGCTTTTCCTTTCCTTCAAACACATTCACTAATTAATTCTAAAACCAGACCATAAGAACAGTCAGACCATGATAAGGAAAAACTAAATCATTAGCTGCTTTCTCTGATGCTCCAGATCCTGGAGTGTCATCTTAATAACTAACAACTGAAGTGTCCCTTAGTTGTGAGATTTCATATGATTTTGAAGACCTTTTGTTGTGGCTTAACCCTAGCTGGCAACCAAACTCCACATATCTGCTTGCACACTGCCTCCTACTCCAGTGGGATGAGGGAGAGAAGCAGAAGAGCAAAAGTGAGAAAAACTGTGGGTTGAGATAAAGGCAGTTTAATAGGTAAAGCAAAAGCTGCACACACCAAGCAAGGAATTCACTCACCTCTTCCTCTGGGCTGGGAGGTGTTCAGCCATCTCCAGGAAAGTACGGTTCCATCACGTGTCACAGTTATGTGGAAGGAAAGCACCATCACTCCAAATGTCCTTTCCTCCTCCTACCCATTTATGTGCTGAGCAAGATGCCACATGAAATATCCCTTGGGTCAGCTGGGATCAGCTGTCCTGGCTGTGTTCCCCTCCCAGCTCCTTGTGCATCCCCAGCCTCCCTGCTGGTGGGGTGGGGTGAGAGGCAGAAGAGGCCTTGACACTGAGCAAGAGCTGCTCAGCAGTGACCAAAATACCCTGGAATTATTGACAAGGTTTCCAGCACAAATCCCAAACATAGCCCCATAACAACTACTGTGAAAAATTAACTCTAGCCCAGCCAAAACCAGAACCCATTTCCATTAGATTATTTAGAAAAAACCTAGCAAGTCCTTTTTAATGTTGTTTCTAGGAAAAAATTACAATACAATATAGTAGCTCGGGTACACAGGAAGCAACTGCTGAGTCGATAGATTTTTACTCCAGTTAGGTACTGACTTTAGTTTTTCCCTTGGTCACACAAACCTAACATACATAAGAAACCTATGGACATTGTAGCACAGGAAAAAAAATGGCAGTAAATCACCATAAAATTTGTACCTGAATTATGTACAATTTTGTGTTTTAACACAATCTTCTACAGTATGGTCTGGTCCTGACTGGGAGTTTTGGGATACTAACTCAATCCTAATGTGTGATAATAGTAATACATGTCTTTCTGAGGCAGCAGTGACATTTTAAATTTCCAAGTGGAGATCAAATAACAGTCTAAAGCAACAGGTGCATTTAATTTCTTAAATATATTTTCCAGCAGAAGATGGAGTCTTACTGTCATTGAATGTACTTAAAAACCCTAATGTTTGTTTTGAAAATTTTTTTTGATATTTTTAAGGAAGGCAAGGAATTATTGTTCCAAATGTTAATAAGTTATTCCTGTGTAGTACAAGACATTTCAACTTCAGTAAACAAAGTCATAACAATGAATTTAAGCATTTGTTTACTCTAAAACAATCTTTACAGTTTAGACTGTTTTGAATTAACAGGAGTACCTCTAAATGTTTTACAGAAAACTTTATTTTTCATAACCTTCTTTTTCTCCTATCCTTCTTTAAGTATATTAAAAGGAAATGTTTTCTAAACTTTATTTTAACTGGAAGTCTTTTGAAAGCAATTTCCATTGCAATAAAAAGGAAAGTTCTCTGGAAGAATGCACCTCTCAATCAATGTCGGACAGAAGCATGCTCACCTTTGAAGCTGGAAACATCCAGGAAGTCCATCCCAGAAGAACATATTTTTTCAGGTAGGCACATGGCAAGGTCTTCATTGTTGTTGTAAAAACAAATGCCCATCCTTTTTTTTCTGACTTTAGCTCATTTGTGTTTTGAATGGTAGCAAGTAGCATCTCAGTCTGCAGAGAATTAAATCCATAAAGTCACTAATGATGTTTTAAGCTCCCAAATAAAAAGGTTTAGTTTTAGGAAGAGCAACTACTGACCAAATAGCAAAACACACACATTTAGCACTAAGGACCATGTAGAAAATTAACCTTTCCATTTAGACTTGTCATCATCAATACTCCTATGAGCAATAGAGATATTCCTATCTAATCTTCTGAGATCTCTTTTGTCACATGCATATTGCTGGTAGTACTTTGATAATTTCGTGCTCTGTATGCTAATTCATATTACTGGTCTCTTTACTGCTCACATGTTTCCCATTTTAATATAGACTTCTGGGAATCTAAGTCATGGTTCAATTACCAAGACTGAATCTGGTAGCCTCAAAATGCCAGGAATGAAGGCTTCACAGAACTCATTAAATGTTTGCATGGCTGAAAGAGTATGAACCAAATGTGTTTTGCAAAGAGAATTGTTTGAGTTTTTCCCATTAAGGTTCTTAGGAACAATTTATTCTCTCCCAAGAATATCCTCCCTGATGAGGACAGGGGGAAAAATATAATAGCTCAGAAGTGACTGTATTCTTCTTTGCAGTCTTGTGTTCGAGGTTTCTTCCCAGAGTACCATTTCCCATTTTGCATTCACTCATCTCCCTTAAAAGTTGATTCTGAAATTCAGAGTGACTTCAAGAGGACTCAGTGCACCAATGCTGGCCATTTCTAAAACTTCCCCCTCACACCATTGGATAACATTTAGCTACTTCAATGTGCCTGCCATTGCTGTGAGTCAAGAATGTACATGTAGAGAGTGACCTGGCTCAAAAAGGGCAGTGGAAAAGCCTAATGGCATCACAGACAGTAAGAAATCACTATGGAGCTCCAAAACCAAGGACTCCAGTATGATTCTTTTGTAGCCAAATTGGGCTACTTGGATTTCATAATCAAAAGCTCCCATTTCTTGTAGCATCCTTCTTTCTTTCTATGGTGTGAGCAGCAAGAGAAATCCTCACTCTCTTACCACCCAGGAACTCTTGTCACTGGGACTATCCTTTTCTTCGATCCTCTGGGCCAGAGAAAAAAAGGACAGGATCAGAAAACACTACTATGTCCTGCCAATCTTTGGTACATAGATAGGTGGGAGAAAAAAAATAATGAGGGGTTGGTGTTTGTTTGTTTATTTGGCCTTTTTTTTTTGTGTTTGCATACTTGGTTTTTTCTGGGGTGGCATTCTCAAAGGCTTAGAGTGACATTTGGGCTTATATTCACATTGAAAGCCACTGGGAGCTGACTGAGCATATATTTTCTGCAGCTGTCTAAGAAAAAGGCAGCTTTTATAATTTTGTCTTAATTAAATATGCTAAGTGTGATGCACTAGGTATAGACTGTACCTCATTCACGTTTCCCATCAGTGCTCTGCAGCAGTGCCAGTTTTCTCTGTGCATAGGGATGGGGAAGTTAAGGAAGAGCAGTTCAGGGACTTCCTATCTCCTGAAACCCAGGGCAAGAGGTGGCAGCCCAGGCTGCACATCTGCATGGCACCAACTCAGGGCCCAGCTTGCTGAGGTGTGTATGCAGCACAGCTTGGGCAAGAAATTGGAGCAGATGTCCTGGGATGCAGATTAATGAGATACAAGACTCTGGGTGAGTCAAGGCACAATTTTTCATCCCAGTGACTCTGGGGACTTGAATGCCGCCTTCAGGCACCTGACACTGGTATCCTCTACATCCTCAGGTTGTACAGGGTGCAAAGAAGTTCTCATATGTGCAAAATTACAAAGAACTTATACAGGCCCCAAAGTCTTCTTCTCTGATTAGTACCAGAGAGGCTTAATACTCAGGGCTTTTGGCCTTCTCTGACTTCAGTTCATGCTTGTTTGTCTTAACATTTTTAGGCCACTGACGTGACCAGAATTAGCTGCAGGGTAGAAAAACTCTGACAATTCATATTTTATAAATTGCAGTTTTCTTATGATGTGGAGAATCTTACAGTGCAATGAAATACCTCCCTTATTGGTCTACTAGTCATTAAATAATTCCTCCAACTCAGTTTATGCCTTTCTGTTGCCAACTTTGAGACTTATACTGCTTTCTCGGTTAAATCATCGGCTCCTAATGATCCAACTGAATTTTTATGTCCAACCTATCCCCCAGGAGACTTTTATATACACTGCAATGATACTGGTTTGCCTGGGCCCTGGCAGTTAAGTGTTCTAGCACCTTCTTTTACAGCCTGGGAGGGGTTCAGCCATCTCCAGGGAAGTACGGTTCCATCACGTGTCACAGTTATGTGGAAGGAAAGCACCATCACTCCAAATGTCCTTTCCTCCTCCTACCCATTTATGTGCTGAGCAAGATGCCACATGAAATATCCCTTGGGTCAGCTGGGATCAGCTGTCCTGGCTGTGTTCCCCTCCCAGCTCCTTGTGCATCCCCAGCCTCCCTGCTGGTGGGGTGGGGTGAGAGGCAGAAGAGGCCTTGACACTGAGCAAGAGCTGCTCAGCAGTGACCAAAATACCCTGGAATTATTGACAAGGTTTCCAGCACAAATCCCAAACATAGCCCCATAACAACTACTGTGAAAAATTAACTCTAGCCCAGCCAAAACCAGAACCCATTTCCATTAGATTATTTAGAAAAAACCTAGCAAGTCCTTTTTAATGTTGTTTCTAGGAAAAAATTACAATACAATATAGTAGCTCGGGTACACAGGAAGCAACTGCTGAGTCGATAGATTTTTACTCCAGTTAGGTACTGACTTTAGTTTTTCCCTTGGTCACACAAACCTAACATACATAAGAAACCTATGGACATTGTAGCACAGGAAAAAAAATGGCAGTAAATCACCATAAAATTTGTACCTGAATTATGTACAATTTTGTGTTTTAACACAATCTTCTACAGTATGGTCTGGTCCTGACTGGGAGTTTTGGGATACTAACTCAATCCTAATGTGTGATAATAGTAATACATGTCTTTCTGAGGCAGCAGTGACATTTTAAATTTCCAAGTGGAGATCAAATAACAGTCTAAAGCAACAGGTGCATTTAATTTCTTAAATATATTTTCCAGCAGAAGATGGAGTCTTACTGTCATTGAATGTACTTAAAAACCCTAATGTTTGTTTTGAAAATTTTTTTTGATATTTTTAAGGAAGGCAAGGAATTATTGTTCCAAATGTTAATAAGTTATTCCTGTGTAGTACAAGACATTTCAACTTCAGTAAACAAAGTCATAACAATGAATTTAAGCATTTGTTTACTCTAAAACAATCTTTACAGTTTAGACTGTTTTGAATTAACAGGAGTACCTCTAAATGTTTTACAGAAAACTTTATTTTTCATAACCTTCTTTTTCTCCTATCCTTCTTTAAGTATATTAAAAGGAAATGTTTTCTAAACTTTATTTTAACTGGAAGTCTTTTGAAAGCAATTTCCATTGCAATAAAAAGGAAAGTTCTCTGGAAGAATGCACCTCTCAATCAATGTCGGACAGAAGCATGCTCACCTTTGAAGCTGGAAACATCCAGGAAGTCCATCCCAGAAGAACATATTTTTTCAGGTAGGCACATGGCAAGGTCTTCATTGTTGTTGTAAAAACAAATGCCCATCCTTTTTTTTCTGACTTTAGCTCATTTGTGTTTTGAATGGTAGCAAGTAGCATCTCAGTCTGCAGAGAATTAAATCCATAAAGTCACTAATGATGTTTTAAGCTCCCAAATAAAAAGGTTTAGTTTTAGGAAGAGCAACTACTGACCAAATAGCAAAACACACACATTTAGCACTAAGGACCATGTAGAAAATTAACCTTTCCATTTAGACTTGTCATCATCAATACTCCTATGAGCAATAGAGATATTCCTATCTAATCTTCTGAGATCTCTTTTGTCACATGCATATTGCTGGTAGTACTTTGATAATTTCGTGCTCTGTATGCTAATTCATATTACTGGTCTCTTTACTGCTCACATGTTTCCCATTTTAATATAGACTTCTGGGAATCTAAGTCATGGTTCAATTACCAAGACTGAATCTGGTAGCCTCAAAATGCCAGGAATGAAGGCTTCACAGAACTCATTAAATGTTTGCATGGCTGAAAGAGTATGAACCAAATGTGTTTTGCAAAGAGAATTGTTTGAGTTTTTCCCATTAAGGTTCTTAGGAACAATTTATTCTCTCCCAAGAATATCCTCCCTGATGAGGACAGGGGGAAAAATATAATAGCTCAGAAGTGACTGTATTCTTCTTTGCAGTCTTGTGTTCGAGGTTTCTTCCCAGAGTACCATTTCCCATTTTGCATTCACTCATCTCCCTTAAAAGTTGATTCTGAAATTCAGAGTGACTTCAAGAGGACTCAGTGCACCAATGCTGGCCATTTCTAAAACTTCCCCCTCACACCATTGGATAACATTTAGCTACTTCAATGTGCCTGCCATTGCTGTGAGTCAAGAATGTACATGTAGAGAGTGACCTGGCTCAAAAAGGGCAGTGGAAAAGCCTAATGGCATCACAGACAGTAAGAAATCACTATGGAGCTCCAAAACCAAGGACTCCAGTATGATTCTTTTGTAGCCAAATTGGGCTACTTGGATTTCATAATCAAAAGCTCCCATTTCTTGTAGCATCCTTCTTTCTTTCTATGGTGTGAGCAGCAAGAGAAATCCTCACTCTCTTACCACCCAGGAACTCTTGTCACTGGGACTATCCTTTTCTTCGATCCTCTGGGCCAGAGAAAAAAAGGACAGGATCAGAAAACACTACTATGTCCTGCCAATCTTTGGTACATAGATAGGTGGGAGAAAAAAAATAATGAGGGGTTGGTGTTTGTTTGTTTATTTGGCCTTTTTTTTTTGTGTTTGCATACTTGGTTTTTTCTGGGGTGGCATTCTCAAAGGCTTAGAGTGACATTTGGGCTTATATTCACATTGAAAGCCACTGGGAGCTGACTGAGCATATATTTTCTGCAGCTGTCTAAGAAAAAGGCAGCTTTTATAATTTTGTCTTAATTAAATATGCTAAGTGTGATGCACTAGGTATAGACTGTACCTCATTCACGTTTCCCATCAGTGCTCTGCAGCAGTGCCAGTTTTCTCTGTGCATAGGGATGGGGAAGTTAAGGAAGAGCAGTTCAGGGACTTCCTATCTCCTGAAACCCAGGGCAAGAGGTGGCAGCCCAGGCTGCACATCTGCATGGCACCAACTCAGGGCCCAGCTTGCTGAGGTGTGTATGCAGCACAGCTTGGGCAAGAAATTGGAGCAGATGTCCTGGGATGCAGATTAATGAGATACAAGACTCTGGGTGAGTCAAGGCACAATTTTTCATCCCAGTGACTCTGGGGACTTGAATGCCGCCTTCAGGCACCTGACACTGGTATCCTCTACATCCTCAGGTTGTACAGGGTGCAAAGAAGTTCTCATATGTGCAAAATTACAAAGAACTTATACAGGCCCCAAAGTCTTCTTCTCTGATTAGTACCAGAGAGGCTTAATACTCAGGGCTTTTGGCCTTCTCTGACTTCAGTTCATGCTTGTTTGTCTTAACATTTTTAGGCCACTGACGTGACCAGAATTAGCTGCAGGGTAGAAAAACTCTGACAATTCATATTTTATAAATTGCAGTTTTCTTATGATGTGGAGAATCTTACAGTGCAATGAAATACCTCCCTTATTGGTCTACTAGTCATTAAATAATTCCTCCAACTCAGTTTATGCCTTTCTGTTGCCAACTTTGAGACTTATACTGCTTTCTCGGTTAAATCATCGGCTCCTAATGATCCAACTGAATTTTTATGTCCAACCTATCCCCCAGGAGACTTTTATATACACTGCAATGATACTGGTTTGCCTGGGCCCTGGCAGTTAAGTGTTCTAGCACCTTCTTTTACAGCCTTTGATACATTTCTGAGAAAGCAAGCACTTAGACTATTTATGAGAAATCAGAATGGCAGTTGTGCTAAGACTGCAAACACAAAGCACATGCTGAGCTCTATTTAGATGCTCCAAGCTTTGCCTGAAATGAAAATTCTCCCCTGTACTGACCATTTGTTTTGTCATTGCTATTGCTGCCTTAGTTGCTGCAGTCAGCATGAGTGAAGGCACTGGGAGTTTGGCACTGGAGAGGAGAGGTGTCTCAGCATCAGGGAGCCTGGAGGGTTTCTCACCATGCACCTTCATCTCTTAGGCTCTTTGGGGTGTCTCACACAACCTACCTGTTACACTTGATGCTGCATTAAGTAAACTAACACTATGAAATGAGTGTTTTAGGCAGTTTAATTTTTGAAAATCATGGCGTTTGTGGACTATCAGAAACAGAAATACATGGAAAAACAGAAATAAATGGAAAAAAAATCCCCATGTGATTTGAATATTTTCAGAACAAAAGACTATGCTGTTGTGTTTCACAATATTTTGATTTCAGCTTAAGGTTTCATTTGTTTAGTTTTTAATTTAAAAAGTAAACAAGGCAAGTTGGGAATGAAGCACAATATTTTCTTACTTTTTACATTAACTCTTGAGGAGAAATATTTTTAGTGCAAAACTAATGGGTTTTTTTAGGATCAGCATCTTTCTGCACATGCTTTCACATACCAACATTTTCAGAGGTTTCCAGTCCAGTTATTCAACAAAAAAAAATCAATTACTAGCTGAGCCCTTGCTAGGAGGCAGACTAGTTGAGTTGAAGGCAGCTTTCACAGCTTTGCTTGTTTCTTTCTCTTCTTGCTCAGATTCTGGCTTCCACCTCAGGGCCAGGTACCTGTTGTGGGAGGCACTGCTGGGTATCTCCTCTTTCTGGCAGGGAGACCATCCTTCTGCATCTGCTGAATTGCTTACCAGGCTTTCTTCTCCCTGTTGTTCCCTCTGACATAAAACTCAGGTTGCGCATTCATCTCCCCTGCCACGAAGCATCCAAGGATAAGACACCTACATGCCCTACTTGCAAGGTGCCACTGCAGCTGCTTTGGGGCAGGTGACCCAAATAGATCTTGCATCTCTGCCTGTGGAGGGCTGGGTAGCAAGCAGCTGAGAGCAGAGATCCAGTCAGGCAGCTGAGCTCTGGTGGGTTGGATGCCCCTATGCTGCTTATAATGGAGTTGGGATAATGGCATTTCTCCCTGCTGTGACAGTCCCTGACAGCCTGGTGCAAAGACTGAGTTTTTTTCTTTTTGTTTTTCAGTTTTACACCAAGACTTCAAATCCTGAATTCAGCTGAAAACACTTTTCCTGCAATCCAGGGTTATAAACGTGTACACTACACTGTGGTCCAAACGTGGAAGATAATATTGTGCCTCTTTTTGATTTCAGATTTCTCTGTTTCATTGGGCGGGGGATGCATTATGCTAAGAGTTGTTTTTGTTGTTTTTTTTTTTTAATTTACTTAAAATCATTGACACTGCTTGCTTCTTCTGAATGTTTCTTTCTTCAGAGCATTGAGATCATTATATGAGGCAAATCTCTCTTTTGGATCCTGAATTCCTATGCAGTAATGCAATTCAGTGTGCCCATAATTTTGAGCATACTGGGGTGTTTCAGAATGAGGCATTAGCTGAGGAAGATGGCAGAGTTTGAGGGAGACATGTTTTGGTTTAGGACAAGAATGCGTGTACATGCAAACCAGTACTAACTGGTGTTCTCTGCAGGCAGCAGGATTGAGATTTCTCTGAATAATTTAAATTTCTTTTTAAAACTCGTTATTTTTCCTTTCCTTGTGTTACAGTTTGCTGTCTTCATTTAGTTGGTAGAGTTTCTTGGTGTTTTGAGAAATGCTGTGTAAATAATAAGCTAACGATTCCTATTCATCAATTCTTGTTCATGCTGTTTGAGACCATTAGGCAGACACTGAGCCCCCTCCTACCCATGTCAAATTGCTGTGTCATTTCTAAATAATGATTTTGTGTCATATAACTTAGGTTAACAGAAACTCCTGGACGGAAAACATGATACTAATACTTTGGTATTATAAACATATATAATAAAAGGCTGCCTTATGTAGTACACTTTCTCTTATACTGCATCTGCAGATTTTATATGATTTGCAATCACCATATTACAAGATCTAGGAAGAGATTTGTACAGCATCAGTGTCATGCTAGCTCCCATTAAAATCAAAGGGAGTTTTTCTGCTGGCTGCAATTAAAGCAGCTAGACAGCACTGAACCACAGGGTTAGAGGCACATCCTTCCAATTACAGGTAGCTCAATCAAACTCCTTTGTACTCCTGTTTGTTTACTTATTAAATGGAAACCACACGGGGCTATGTGGAATCCCCCCCACCGGAAAAAAGAACAAAGCAAGTCAAGTTGATAATCTTCTGTCACTCTATGCAGTGGCATAGCAGTTTTCTGTTTATTGGCATGTTTTGGAATTTGAATTTATGCCATTGCAAAATGCCCTTTTAAATATATCACAACAGTTCATTAAGTTGAGACCCTAAGTCATAATTTAATAACTCTAATCGAGAAACTGCCAGAGGAATCTACTCTGAGGCCTGCAGCTGTGTTTCCCCATCCAGTCTGGAGTAAGATTTCAACCCAAGTATGTGCAGTAGGTTTCATTCCTCTGATTATTCAGATACCTGCAGGTAAATTTTCAGGCTTAGTGAGGAGAGGAGAATTTTCCATACAGGGAAAAACTTGAAAAATACTGTTTAAGCTCTCTTTTGGAAATTGTGGGCCTTAAATTGTAAGCCCAGAAGGAGCATTTCTATGAAAAAAGTCTGCTAAATGATGAATTCTTTAGTTTGAAAATGCCTTAAGATGACTTCTGCACATGCAGTTTCATGCAGGAAGCTATAGGTGACAAGTAAGATATATTCTCTTCTGAAAATTATGAGCCACACCATTTTCCAAAAGCACTGGTAGCATTCTTTTGCTACTGTCAGATCCAACCCTTAGTAACTGGCCAGCAGTACTGTCATCCAGGAGGTGGATGCACATGGTGACACTGACTGGTTTCTCCAACTCAGACTAAAGGTGCTAAAACAGACCAGATTGGCTGCAAAAAGAAAGAAATGTTTCTTGGAGCGAGCCATGGTACCTTAGCAGCTGCTGAGCACATGGCAGTGTGTGTCTGCACCTGTAAGGCCTGTGTCATCCTTGCTAAAATGATTAATTCAGAGCCCGGTGCCACGAGCAGACGTGGGCCTGCCTGCTCCCTGCCTTTCAGCAAACCTGGAGTAACGCTGGACACTCAGCAGGGCCACAGGCTGCTGCGAAATCAGAGGGTGACAGGTCTGGCAAAGGGCACAGACAGGATGAGGGAAGGAAGTCCCACTTCTGAATGGCAGCAGGTCCCTGAGCCACACTTAGGAGCAGTTTCCTAAAGGTTTGGAGCTCATGTGGCTGCACAGGCTGTTTGACTCCCTGCTCCCTCAGCAGTGTTTGAATTTGCTTGCCACTTAGAACCAAAGTTAGCTGAAGGGCAGGGATTGGAAAATGAAATGTTCCTGAAACATAACTGAGAGCTCCTGATGTGGTGGAGGAGAATGACTTCCAAATTGATGTCTCCACAGTGGAAAAGAGGGCAGCAGGAGCCCAGCTACTTTAATTAGGCACTGGAGGATCTGGATGGGAGCACGCTGCAGGAAAGCAGGCTGGGAAGTTCACAGACTGCTTGTTATTAGGAGGGCAGCCTGCAGGGGCTCAGGGCTTGCTGCCGAAGTTTGTTTATAATGCAGCACATTCTTCCAGTCTGCTGTAAAGGAAGCCTGGATGGGGCTTAGAAATCAAATTTAACTCTTTGCTGAGTCCAATTCAACCTTAAAACACACAGCAAAGCTGAGTTATTGTTTTTCTCCTAACCTTGCCTGCTTGTTCTTGCAGCTTTCCCATCTCTGACCTGAGAACTGTTTCCTATGAGTGTTGAGGGTCACACACGCTCCTGTGAATATGATTGGATTTGTCAAGCTGTCTTGTCAGAACAAAAGAGTTCCACATAGTCAGGAACTTTATGATCTCCAACCTGATGGGGAGAGATAGGGCAGAAAAATCTCCCTAGAGGTGAAAGATCCTGCTTCCGTGAAGTTTTGGCGCTACTTATTTTATTTTTATTTGAATATAAAAAGGATTTGAATGTGAAGAGGCTAATCAATCATTCAGGCATTTGTGATCCTTTGGGGTGAAACAAAATTAATTTTAATCTCTCAATGTTTGTATGAGAGGGAGCAGTAGTATTTATTTGGCAGGCATGTGGGCACGCTCCCTCTGAAGCACGCAGTAAAACAAAGCATAACAAATCTGTATTTACAAATCTGAGGAAGCCTGCACTGCAGTCAACATATTAAAGTTCTTTCAGCAGCTTGAGAGATGATTTGCATTGAGTGCCTTAGCCCAGGTTTACTGAGACAGAGGAAGGTGTTGACACAATATGTGTTTGAAACATTGCTTACATTTTCTCACATGAAACTTCAGCTGTTTCTTCGAAGTTTGCCACATGCTGAGATGAAGCAAGAAATACCGAAAAAAAATTTCCTTGTCAGATGCTTTGCTAGATGAGGGAAAAGATAGGAAAACAAGTACAAAAATGCAGAGGAATTATTTCCACACATTAAAATCTTGAATTTGCAGTCTCTTATTTACAAATTTAGCTAGAGGGAGAAGATCAATATTAGAACTCAGGTAGCAGCATTAGTTGTTTTGGAGGAATCAGGAGCTGGACTTCAAAGTGCTCTTTATTCAGTGAAGGTTATACCGTTTAAGGCTTGGAGAATGCTGCTTAGCAGAAAGAGGTAATTGGAAAGGAGAAGTAAATGCCACTGCTCCAGCAGCATGGAAAAGTGTAAAACACCATTGCCATGTGCATCAGGCTGCAAAATGAGGAAACCCATCTGGGAAATAATGGTTCAGAAAATCACTGTGTTAAGGGATAATGGAAGGGCTGCTGCACCCTCTCGTTGGTCCTGAGGAGGTCAGTGGAAAGATAGGTGAAAGGAGGAAAGCAGCTTAAAGATCCCCTGCATTCCCTTTGCAGGCAGGAGGAAATGGGAAGCAAGCATACATTCCTCTTGGGTAGGGGGCAGCTTTTCCTCCTCTCTTTCTTTGCTGCTTTTTTCCCCCTGGAATCTTTTAATGTAATCTCTGAATAGAGGTTGGCTCTTTTTCATAAGGTGTGCATCAACTCCTGTAGAGCCGAGGGTTTGGTAAAGGCACAGAAGATCTCTCTTACTCACTGGGCCAGATGTATGTGCACATTCTTTCAAACTCTCACAGTTTCAGGTGAAGCACCCTAGGAAAAAACTCCACAGATAAAGAAATAATGCAGATTGTGGCCCCTGCTCATTTTAACTAGCGCTGTTGGCTTCTTGAGACTTGTAAATTCTGACAACTGGAATTTTCTTCCAGCAGAGGAATGCACGCCTAAATCAGGATTCAGTTGCTTGCAGGAAAGATGGAGCTGACATACACCAGGACTAAAGAAAGACAGCAGTACAGCAGTGGTGTTTTGCCCCTTCCACACACCAAGATAGATCCTAAATACACAGTTTGAAGAGTTAAAATCAAGTTGACTGGAGAGATGGTGGTGAGGGGATTGCCTAGTCTGAGAAAGCAGGTAGAAGGGATGTCAGCAAGAGATCTCCTTGTCTGGCTCTATTGGCTCCCTGTTGTGCTAATCTCCAAAAGAGCTGGGGGGCTGCAAAGCAGGCTGGATAAGGCTCCCCACAGCTCCTGTTGTCCAACAAATCACTTCTAATGGAGAACAAGGACAGAAAGTTGTCTTAGGAGGAGAGGCCTGCTCCTGGAGAGAATAAAATTTACAGACAGGTACACAGCTTGAAAAGTTGTTGGCTTTTTGCCATCGTTCTACACAGTTGCTAATGAAGCCAGAACAAAGTGAATTAAATTAACTCTCATTAGGGTCCTGCTGTTTTTAACTAACCCAGTAGTTATGGCAGCTCTGGGTTTTTAGTTTTGGGGTGCCTTTTTGTTTGTTTGGTTGGTTGGTTGGTTTTTTTTGTTTGTTTGTTTGTTTTGTTGGTTGTTTTTCTCTCTGAAGTGTACCAGCCCCACCAAAGGAGGCTCAAAAAGCCACCTGGCCTCCAAGGATATGTTCAGATGCTGGTCCCTAAATGAGCCCTTTCTAGCAAGAACAATGCCAGCTGTTGTAAGGGGAGTGACTCTTTTCTCCACGCTCAGCACCAGAACATGTAAGTGACAGCAGAGCTGACAGGAGCATGCTGTCCTTGCTGCTAATCAGAGGAGCTTTGCTCTTGATTTGAATCTCTACTGTATTAATCAGAGGAAACATGATATGGAAAAAGATTTGGGTGGCTGTTTTACATCCTTATGCTCATTTCCCACCCTTCATAAGGCCTCTGAATTACACAAAAAAAGTAAGTAGTGATTATATTGTCTCCTAGTGAAAAACAGGTCCTGTTGTCATTGAGGTTTCCCAAGTCTAGTTAGATTTTTACAGGGAAGGAAAGACTGGCAAGTTTAGTGACTTTTGAGACCTCCTCCGTCTAGGCAGCCTTTTAAATAAGGTCTTTGTTTGTGTCAGAGTTCACAAGACCTATCTTGCTCTTTTGATCCTTTAGCTTTTCAAGTACCCTACAAGAAAACCTATGTGAAAGCTATTGAGTACCACCTTGTGTGGCTTAATTTGGTTTCTTTTGGTCTAAGTTTAAATAATTGCGGGTGTTGATGTCACTTTAACTCTGGTCCCATCTCTTGCTGCGAATCCAATGTAAATGTTTCCTTGGTAGATATCTTTTCTTTTTAGTGCTTTAGCTACACATGTGACAAAACAGATATAAAATGTGATTCTTTTCCATCCGGCTCAGCTCTACCTCATTTGGGTTTGAGTGACTTAAAATGCTAAAAAGGGGATTATTTGCAGGTTCCCCTTGTTCCAATGACATTCACAGCTGTTGTGGTTCCTTTTGAGCACTGCATTTTCCCAAGGTCCATCTTATTTCCTTTTTCATTGCACAACATTCCACAGATTAAATTGCACTGTCATGGGTGGCAGCTGCGCCTGATTCAGCTCTTGGGGGTTGTAAATAAACCTTGATAGTTCTACAGTGTAAAAACTATGTTGATGTTTTTTACAAATAGGAAAAATAATAGGAATATAGGAAAATAATGCGTATTTGTCACAGTGCAAAGATACCTGTACAAGTTCATGGGTGCTCTTCTGCAGCAAGGCTGCTTCTACCCACCTGCCCTAACTCAGTCTTCATGTCCTCCTGTGTTGAAGCAGAGTGTGCAAGTCACCTAAGAGCCACTCCAGCAAGTGTGGCATCTATTCTAGGCCAGGAATCTCAGCTTCCATATTCAGCAGAGATTACTGCACCTTACAGGTCCATCTCTAGAGAGATTCTGGGCAGAAGGTTTGCAAGATGGGTCAGTTTACTTTCTGACAACATTAGTGGGTAGGATGGGCTCCATCTCCCCAAATATTTGGTTTACTAGCTGTCTAGGTGTAGGCAAATGAGTTCAGGTTCAGGAATTGAACCCCCCCCCCCCAAAAAAAAAAAAAAAAAAAAAAAAAAAAAAAAGAAGGAAACTCTACTTTGTGAAAGAGGTTGACTCTTTTATGACCAGCCATTGTAGACTTGAATGCAAATATTCAGTTTGCCTGGGGACCTTGCAGGATTTGACTTTCAAAGAAAACTCTGTAGAATATGCAGGCTTTTATGTTTGCTTTTTTGAGGGTTTTTCTCCTCATTTAGTCAGTCAGAGATAAGTGGGTTGTCCTGATGCACCATGAAACAACCTTTGAGAGGAACACAAGCGTTAAAATACAGATGCTCTCCCTGTACAGAAGAAAAAATATAATCCAACCAATCACTAGAACAAGAGCCAACTGTGCTTGTGAATCTGCAGCTCAGGCTGAGGGGGGCTGTGCACAGCAGTGGATTGTATTTGCAAGGATCTGCTAGAGTGGAAGCGGTGGGAATATGAGAGAGTCAAACAAAAAATTGTGGGACCTGAAACTTTGATCAGCCCAGAGGCTGTGTACAGAATTCTCTTTTTACTGTAGATCCCAGTAGAGCTTCTCAGTTCAGGAACTGAGTAAAGCAGTATTCCTTGAGTCCAAGTGGCAGAAGCTGCCTGCTTTCTCTTGTATGCTGTTACTGTGGGGAGAATTTTGCTGGTAAATTTTAGCCCTCAGTGTGATGCCCACAATGTCGGCTCTCTAGCTGCACACACAGTTCCTGTGCTTGCAAGTCCCACACCTTAAGGAGCTGCTCCATAAATTGTCCCTGGGTTGCCTCCTAGCACTGTAAGACTTTCCCTGGTATGGGGCCCAAGAGCAGATGCCAACTCTTTGGAGAGCAGACAGTTAGATGGTAAATTCAGCCAACGGCACCAACAGAATTGTAGAACAGCATGATTACAATAAAGTTTTAAAATATTCCTGTATCACTTGGATGAATTTTTTCATTTTCCACTCTGAGAATAACCTCTGATCTCCTGTGGAAATGCATCTAGCATTTAAATGGAATCTACATGTTTCCCTTGGACATTCAATTTTGGCTACAGCATTCAAAAGAAAAATAAAAATCAGACAAAAGACACTTATTCTGTGATAATGGTTCTGTTGCAGTGGTGTATTTTAATTATGCTAGCCGGCTGCGTAAACTTAATTGCATTAGAGGCTACTAATTATCTGATTAGGAAATGTTTGGCTGTAATAGCTTATTTTAATGAATTGACGATGGATGCATGTGATTTTTAGTTGTTTAGCTGTTACCTCAGATTGCTAAACTCCATAAGCTGCATTCAGTCCATTTTTTTTTTAACTTTCAATTTTAAATCTAATATGTGAAACAAGAACACATTTTTTGCAATCTGGAATGGTTGCATATGTTTTGCTGCCTGTGCCTTCCTGTAAGTGACCATATCTCTGCTGTCATTCTTTCACTGTGGTGGGTTTTGCGCGGCTTTTTCTTCTTCTTTTTTTTTCTTTTTTTTTTTTTCCTCCTTTCTCTTCACCACATTTGTTACTACTGAGTGACATGGGAGATTTTATTTAGAAGCTGAGTTGTATTTAAGTTGTCTCAAAAAGGAGATATTGAGGCATTCTGCTTCTCTGAAGTATCTGCGATAGCACAAGGGTTGTCAGAAATTGCATGGGGAAAAAAGATGGTGTTGAGATAGTGTCTTCTGACTAAAGAATGTCAGAGGACCTGGTCCTTCAGATCATCTGCAGGTCTGGATTGTTTGGCTGAATGTAGGCTGTCACATCCATCCTAGGGGTCATGGCCAAGTGATACCAATGGAATGAGAAGCAGAGATGTGAGCCTGACTAATCTCATCTCACCAGCTGCGTATGCTCATTCTTGGGAATGCACTGAATTATAAATCTGTAAGTAGAGTTGTGGCCAGGAACATTTCTGAACAACTGTCCAAGCTAAAACAAGGCATTTGTTCACTTGGTTTCAATTGATTTTCAAGGAGTGATGTCTTAAAACATTTCTTGCCCTTTTGAGCACTTTCTGAATGTCAGGGGGATTTTGGAGTCATTGCAGAAATGATGATAAAGGAGATGAGATGAAATGGAATAAATTTGAGGTGTTTCAAACTCCTCTATTCATTTAACCTTTCTGAAGTGGCATATGAGCCCCCCATACGGTTTTGAAACTATGGAAAATATAAAAATACTTTGGCATAGACTTTATTTAAGATAACTTTCAGTCTTGATTTTCCAGTTCTGATAATGCTGAAAAAATACGCACTCTCAAAGTGAAAGATAATTACTTCACATTTTTTTCCTCTGATTAGGAGCCAGAATTGTTTTAAAACCTGACTGTCCTGCTCAGATGCAGCAGGAAAGTAATGAGAGCAACTGGAAATTAATCTTGCTGCAGAGAGAAATCTCAGGAGAGTGGCTGTTATTTATGTACTTGACCCTAACCTGATATTTGGTACCTGAGGAGGGCTGACATCTGGATCTGTTTGCAGGAAAATTTCCATTGGACCTTCCCTGTTGTGGTTAGTCTTGTTCCCATGCCCAGCTCTTGCTTTGAGCCCTGCCTTCCTTTACTATGTCCTTCCTCTTGGATGCACCCAAAGTGGGTTTTGGAATATTCCCAAGGAATAGTGGAACTCCTGCTTACTACACAGGTGGAGAAGGCACAGATGCTGTTGAATGACACCCATGTTGTCCCCTCCACCCTCCCACACCCCTGTCTTCCCTTCTCAACAGTAGTGCCCAGCACAGACAGACTCAATTCCTCATTTTGGGTTTATCCCCAAATTAACCATTTCATTTATTTGTCCTCTGCAGTATATAACTTTCATGAGTTTGCTGATGACTAAATGAAACCTCAGACCCTTTCAGCCTGCTTCAAGAGTGAAGTGGGAACCTCTTGCTCCTCCTCCCACCACTATTACTGCAGAGCATTGAGCCCATGTAGGCTCACAGCAGCAGCCAGAAGGAACATTCTTCTGTGCCCAGTAGTGCTGGGAACCTGTGGTGTTGGGAGGTTGGAGAGGTGTTGTCTGGGACTCAGTGAAATGCTGTGACATCAGTTCACAGGATCTCTGCTGAACCCTGCCTGGCTTCCTTTGGTTCTGACTTATGGATTTTTTCTTGGTTTTGTTCTTGCAGTCAAGCAGTGTTACTAAGGGATTTAACAGTTTCTGGGCATATTTTAAGTGTTAGAGCTGCATATCCTGATGCTTGGGAAAAGGTGTGCAAGATGTATCCTCTCTTGCCTCCTTAGCCTGGGATAGAAACACAGGCCTACAGACAGGCTCTAGTGGCAAAGGATTAGGGAAGCTGTGAAACGCATCGCTGTGACAGATGTGTCAGGTTGGCTTTTGCCTTCAGCAGAAGGATCTCCAGACTCCTGCTGAGGTTTCCTGAGCACATGTGATGATCTCAGGCTCGGAGAGGGGCTGGTACAACCTGGCAGTCCATGGAAGGGCATCAGTGCCTGCTCTAGCCTGGCTGTGGGAGGAGATTTTCTGCATGAGCAGGGAAAGCTGTGGACAGCAAGAACCAGAGGAGGGGTGAAGGAGGAGAAAGCCAAGAAGAGGGCATATATAGCTAGAGAGAAGGGGTTAAGGTACCAGCTACTGTTCAGTCTTCTGTCACTCTCTGAAAGGCTTGTAGAGAGCAATTAGGAGCTGGAAAGCAAACCTCTGTCCTGCTGCAGTGTCAGCTTTTGCTGTCAGGTGCTGCAAGTAATGGCAGGCACTGCCACTTCATACTTAATTGCTGTTTGGTGAATAAGCCTTTGGTTTTTTTTCTTTTTCCTTATTGCCACCTCCAGAGTCTGCAGGTGGAAGAGCCAGAAGAAATAGCTTTGGGAACTCCTAAAATGACAGCCCTGCAGGGTTGGTGATAAGAATTAATCACAGGCATATTTATTTTTCTTCTGCTGCCTTTGGAGAGAGAAGGGAAATAAGAGGAAAGGTGAAGATACTCTGAGACAGCCTTCTGCTTTTTTTTTTTTTTTTTTTTTTCCCTAAAGGACAGATGTGGCAGTTAGCTGTCTGGTGGGAGAAAGAATATCAATAGAGAGGGAAGGAATTACAGTGTAGTTATCTCTTTTAGGAAAAAAAAAAATGGAATTTTGTGGTTTGTAGTATCTATGTGATATCTATAGTGGTAGATTATGCAGACTTTAAAAGAGTGCTCTTCTAATCAAAACAAAACTTTCTTCAATGCTTTACCAAGATTGCACAACATAAGTACATAATGAAAACTAAATATAGGCACTTGCCATACTGAAGGTAGCCAGTAATCTTTAATTTGCTGAATGTATTTGCATGACTGTGTTTAATATTATTTCCATCTTCAGAGATGTAGTTATTATAACTATTCCCCTCCCCAATATCTGATAGCATTAATGCTAAGATTAACCTTCTCTTTTCTTTCCTAACAAATGAGATTGATGTAATAAAAAGTAAATTAGTATAGGCTACTAAATGGGAATAGTCAGCTATAAATAACCAAAGCATTTCCTCTTAATTATAGTTTTGATTCTTGCCTTGAAATTTTCTGGTTTTCCTTCTAATAAATTGAAATCTGACAGTGACGTGTTGGGAAAGAGCCTTAGGAGAACTGCTGTTACTTTTCATTAATTTAATACACGATTTTTTCAGTATAATATTTTCAGAGTTTAAAGACTCAGGAACTTCAGTTCTATGGAGCCTGTGATATCTCACCTCCCACGTTGATGCACTGTAGGTGTGAAACTTTCTAAAAGGTGTTTGTGAAAGGGTAGCAATGGCCAGTGCAACGATGGTTGGTTTGGGAAGAAAAAAATTATCTGCAGATGTTAAAAATATGATTAATCATGTAGAAGTAGATTGGGAATTTGCACGCTATGAAAATCACAGATCTAATTTGTTCCCAGAGGATATATTTAAGTACAGCTCCATTGACTTTAACAGAGTTACTTGACACTTCAGATAGTGTCAGCGAGAGGACAATCGAACCCAATTTCCTCAGAGTAAACAAGTGCAGGGGAATTTCAATCAGCATTTTCTTCAGACTTTGGTTACAAAAGCTGCACATATTATTGAAGCTGCACATATCCATCTCAAACATAACTTTTATAACTTATTTGGTTTGGTTGTTTGGGTTTTTTTTTTTTTGTTTTTTTTTGACTTTGTGATGAAGGGCAATACAAAGGAAAGATGTTTTGTGTTGAAATTGGTAAAATATAAAAGGTTTGCACACTTCTCTACTGGTTGTGACTTGATACACAGTCCTTCTGGATGGAGTGTGGTTGGCACAACCAAAAACACAACGCAGCAGGGCAGACTCCAAACTTGCAGTCTTGGGCTGGTAGCTGCTATGCACCTCAGGACAGAAGTTACAGGGGAATTTGTGGTCTTGCTCATGACTGCAGGACAGTTCCTGGCATCCACCTTCCATAAAATCACCCTGATCATTCTCTGGCTTCCCTCTCAGTGGTGCTGCTGGCTACCACCACACTGCACTGGACTGCTCTCGCTGCCACCCAGGCATGCTGTTTTGTTTGCAACTGTGTTGCTGCTGCTTACAGCATGGAGATTCTTCAGGGTTTCCTTCAAATTTGATATTTAATAGGTGCTTGTTATCATCTCGTAGAATCACAGAATGGTTAGGGATAGAAGAGACCTTAAAGATCCTATAGTTCTAACCCTCCTGCCGTGGGCAGGGACAGCTTCCACTAGACCAGGTTGCAAGAAACCCCCTCCACCCCAACCAGTTTGAGTGCTGTTGTTGCTGAGGCTGAGATTCTTGTTTGAGATGGCTCCAGACACACTGGAGAGGAGGGGGATGTCAGCCTTCCCACTCTGTTTAGCTGTTTGGTGTCACATAGAGATGAATGTTGTCATGTGAGCATGGAAGATAATGTGTTTTCTGTGTGAACTGAACATAACAATTAGACAGCAGGAGGAGGTTGAGCATAATGACTGTAAATCCTGGATTGTCAGGAAAATCTCCCTAACCCTAGACATTTACACAGCTGGAGTTCTATCTGTTCTAGCTCTGTTGGCATTGATCCTGATGTGGGAGAGGAGGAGGAGGGTCAGACTGATTATTGGTCATTTGTGCCTTGGTCAATGTAAACTTTGCCTTGCTGAAATATTTTGATAAATGGGAATCTTCTTTCAACTCCTCTTGAGATAAATGCTTCTATTGAGACTGGCTTTTTTTTTTTTTTTTTTTTTACTGTGCAACATCCAACTTGATGCTGCAGTTTGAAATACCTTGAAGCACAGTACAGGAAACAAATAACACATATTGCATATAAGAGAAAAGACAAGTCTTCACTGAAGTTGCAGACAACCTCAGCCTTATTTTGGTTAATTTTGGGTGTGGGCCAAGATGTCAGTTCATGGCTTTGTGGCCTTTTTAATTTATTTTTAAAAAACTCCTTGTAGAGGTTTAAGTATGTACAATTTCTACTTGATGAGTTAGAAAATATTTTCTTAGATCTAATTGATTTTTTTCATAAAACAACCTAAAAAGCCTCAAACAGGCTGCACAACCAAGGTAAATTTCATAACTGAATTTCTCCCCACTTGAAGGTGGGGTGAAATGATGTTTGCAAGTCCTTTCAGAAAGATCTCAAACCTGAAATCTTGTAAGAAAACAGAGCACTTATGGCATGTGAGGCTTACATGACCATTAATTTAGCAACACAAAGGGAACTTTTAAAAATTATAAAAAGGAAATAGGACTCTGGTCTTTTTTCATAGTACTAAAAAAATTCCAGTGGAGCTCCAAAGGGTTTGTGCTGGGATCAGTGCTGATACTTGTTCATATTCATCTATTCATTCTCAATATATTCATAAATGACATGGAAAAGGGGAGAACTGTTATTAAGGATATGATTTAGTGCTATCAATAAACATTATTCAAAATAGTAAAGATGAAGGCTTACTGAAATTTACAGAAGAACCTTATGAAACTCAGTGGCAGGGCAGTAGATGGACAGATCAAATTAAACACAGATAAATGTTAAGTGATGCATGGAGGGAAAACAATCATAGTTTCACATATTATATGATGGGTTCTGGACTGGCCATTAAGTTCCTGGGAGGCAGATCTGAGCTTATGGCAGAGTTCCCTGAACACATCAGCTCAAGAAGTCAAAAAGCCCTGCAGTATTGGCATTATTAAAAGTAGAATAGAAAGGAAAACAAAATCATGGTACTGTACAAAACTGTGGCTTGCATTTTGAAATCTCTGTTTGGTTCTGGTCCTTTCATCTAAAAAAAAAAAAAAAAACCAAAACATTATGCAGCTTGGAAAAGCTTCAGAGAATGGCCAGGGCCTGATGGGGTATTGTTGGGAGTATGATGGTTGGGAACAACACTGAGTGCTATAGGAAAGATGACAGGACTCTGGTCCAGGTTCTAAAGGCACAAATATTGTTTTCATGTGAGGTTTAATTATGCCTTAGAAGCCTTTGTAAAAGGATGCTATGACTACTAAAAATGTCATGGTTTCTCTGGAAGACTGGATGAAATCATGCAGGAGACAAGTGGTTCCCCAGATTCCTCGGGAGTTTTCTCAGTGGGGGGAGTACCAAATATGACTGATCTGTTCTTACTCTTTCACCTTGACATCTGCTTTTGGTGGTGGTCAGTGTGAGGATATTGGATGGCACAGAACTTTGTCCTGACTCAGTGTGTTATGTTTATCTTCTGAACAGATGGGCTGCATAAGATCTCTGATACTTGTAAAATAATTCTTATAAATTCTTGCTGCTCCAGAAACTGAGCGCAAGAAATAGAATATTATCAACCTTCTCTCTAAACTGGAGAGATTTGATGTATACACTATTCAGTGGATGTCATATCCTGGGTTGCATCAAAAGCACTGTGGCCAGCAGGGTGAGGAAGGGGATTCTGCCTCTCTACCCCACCTGGTGTACTGCACCTGACTCTGGGGTACTCAGTACAAGAAAGATGTGACCTCTTGGAGCAGGGCCAAAAAATTGGTCTGAAGGCTGGAGCACGTCTCCTCTGCAGACAGGTTGGGAGTTGAGGTTGCTTAGCCTGGAGAAGAGAAGGCTCTGGGGATACCTCATAGTACCTAAGGGATACCCCCTTCAAGTAACTAAAGGGGGCTTGTAAGAAGAATGGAGGCAAACTTTTTAGTAGGGCCTGTTGCAATAAGACATGGGGTAATATTGTAGGCTAGAAGAAGATAGATGTAGATTAGATATAAGGAGATTTTTTTTGTGATATGTGTGATAAAACACAGGAACAGGTTGTTCAAAGAGACTGTAGATGCGTCATCCCTGGAAGCATTCGAGGCTGGGCTGGATAAGTCTCTGAAGAAACTGATCTGCGAAGATGGCCCTGCTTACTATGGGTGGATTGGTCTAGATGACTTTTAGAGGTCCCTTTCCAAACAATTTCATGATTTTATGAAAAAAACCCAACCATCTCCTCTGTTGTCCTCCCCAAAATAATTGGATCGTTTAAAGGTTTCTAGAAAAATCTGAACTCTTCTATGCTGATATAACAGATAGATAAACTGGCCAAGAGCTCTCATAGCCAACAGCACTCAGACTGGGGCATGAGCCCACCATGCTCTTCTTGCTCATTTGGGGTACTCTGGGTGTTTCTCCAGGGCTATCTTCTCTCTGCCATAACAGGCATGTGTTTGATCTCCTCCTTGTGCAGGGACCTTGGTAACACTTATGGCACACTGGGAAGCTGAAATCAAATTAAAGCATAGGTAAAAATCCTGTGGGAAATCATTCTGCAGATGCACAGCTCTTACACATCTTTATATGCACATAGGTGTTTTGTCCGTGGACCTTCAGTCCCAAACAGTCCTCATGTGGTGAGGTAAGATCAGGGGATGCAACATCACTAACAACTGGCATTCTTTGAAATCCATCTATGTTGTGTCCTTGTGTTTTTTAGATGAGGAAAAAAAAAAAATCCCATCTACCTCTGACCTCTTGCTTTCAAAAATAATCAGTAAATCACCATGGTGTTTTAACCTCTCTTTGAAGGTCGTGTTTAATTGTGTATATCATTTATATGTGGCTCTGATCTTGCTGTCCCTGAATCTGCAGAAGTCCCTGAAAAGACCTGAAGAGATATTTTACATGTTGAAGCAGAGGAAAAAAATGTCCAGGGATACTTCTTATCTCCTTTGGCAGTGACTACAGGAAGTCAGAATCCAGGAGGTAGCAAGGAGGACAAAGGGCAGCCTCATATTTTTAATGAGATTTAGCACAAATGGTAGGAAATTGTTAGATTTTAATTTATAGTACTTTAATTAAAATCTTTAACATCAGAATCATGATGGTCATTCAGAAATTCTTATAGGAAAATCTAAAACAAAACTCTGTCTTTGATTTCCTTTTGTTTATGACAAAGCATCTAAAACACCAGAGTCTGGGTAGAATATTTCCTCCTGCTGTCAAGGTTGGCTTTATCTGGGTAATAGGTCAAAGCAGAGGCCTTCAGGGGTAGCTTGAAATGTATTTTAGATCTGGACTGCACAGCAAAGATCCTCCTTTAGCTGTGTTGTCTCTGCATGTCTTTGATGCCATCATGACAACCTTCCTATCTGATTTTGTCTATGATTACATCAAAATTGCCCTCCTGGTAAATGCACTATAAACTTTAATTGAATTCTGCTAACTTTACCGCACTCTTACAGGCAGGCGGAGGCTGTAATGGGTTTTTGTGTGCAATGTAGTTATTTCTGTTTTCTGAATACATTTGAAAAGTTGGCAGATGTTAAGAGTAAGGACAAAATGACAGAAGCTGCCCACATTGTGGAATCCTATTAGGACACTTGCATATAAATCGTATTCTCAAATATGGTACTTTTAGACACGACAATTGAAAAAGTTCAAGTACCTTCTGGCCCTGCCAAAACCCATGTATCACTATAAAACAATAAGAAAATGTGTGAGCACTGCCAGAAACCTCTATCCCTGTGGATCTTCCCTGGTTCAAAAACATGTTTGTAATCCAGACAACAGAAAATGCCATAAGCTACAAAAGAGGAAAAGTCCAGTAAAAACATTTGCTATTCTGAGCAACCACACACTTTGAAATGTGTTAAACCTCAAGTGTGCAAGCAAGAGTGAGCAATGAAGGAAAACCAGCAGGTTTCTATGAAACCAAGAGGGAGTGTTTCTGTCTGGCAGTAAAGCCAATGCTTGGGAATTGGTATTAGGTATCCCAGATCTCCCTCCCTAGGAGCTTACAATGGCTTCAGTGGCTTCCAGGCAAAGCACCACAAAGGAAAGAAGAGACCACACCCCAAAATGCCAGTACATGAACCAAAGGCCACGGGCTGCTGGTCACCCACATGACACTCAGAGAATCTTGTGGGTCCCTTTTTAGGAATTGCTGAGAACTGAAGGCTTTGTGCTTGGATGAATATCTTTTGAGGAGTAACGAATGTCAGAAGATTGTTGGAAGGAGCACCCTGCAGGCGTGAAGAAAGCAATGAAGAAAGACTCATCTGAGGAAAGAACTCTCTGCAACTACAGTACTGAATCACAGACAGAGTAGGACTGCTGAACTCCCCCTGGCTTCCTTAAAAATTGAGGCGCAGTTTGGCTGCTACACTAACCTCTGGAGAAGTGCAATGTTTGAAGTTTAAGTGGTTACCAAAAACAAGGCAAATGTTGATTTCTTGCTTAAACTGCCAAAGTGGAATGAGTATCTGCCTATTGCAAGTAGACTTTTAACTCTTAAGTTAGGACAAGGAGATGAGATTGTCTTGTGCATAAAGCAACAACTCTTCATGGTCAAAATCTTTGCAGAAAATAATTTTGTTTTTATTTATGATGTAGAATTGTAATTGAGTTTTTCAGGTAATGCTGATCTTCATCAACCCTCTGCTCTGGTTAGGGATCTCATCTCTTGAAATGCCCCTATCGAACTCATCAACAACACACTGACACTTCTGAATGTTCCTTGTTTGTTTTTGTGGTTTTTTTGTTTTTTGTTTTTTTTTTAAACTTCACATGTCAGTCATTATCAATTTGTGCTGTTTGTTCCTATTATTTTTTTTAGCAGGCAAAAAAAAAGGTAAACCAACTGCAGGAAGGATTTTCCTCTCCTTTGATTCTGAAATTCTCTTTTGATTCCTAAAGCACAGCTTCTTAAGCTGCTAGGACTTTGTTCTGCTTATATTCAGTTGAGTAACAGTCCAGCTGATTCCAGAAACCTCTACAGTCTGCAGTTTCTCATTTAATAATGCAGAATAAAGTGACTGATTTACATAATTTATGTTTCCCTTGTTTCCAGTGCAGTTTCCTGATTACATTAACAAAATCATGCTTTTACTTTCTCACCTTTGAAGTTCTTACTTTGAAAGCTGAGGATATCTGCTTTATTAATTCAGTGTAGGTGACATTAGGAATGGGCCATGGCCCATAGTGCAGCGATCACTAGTGCAGATAAAACAGATTCTCATTAATATGAATATATAATCACTTTATTAAGGTAGGGTCTGTAGTCTGCAAGGAAACAGGGCACTCTAGTGCAAATTGCTTTGTTTGTTTAGAAAAAACACAAACCCAATCTTGAAGAAAAAAATCAACTAATGACTAATCAACTGAAGAAGACAAAAGCCAGAAAAGGAAATGGATGGGGGAGATCACGTATCTGCCATTAGTGAAGGTCTGATAATAGCTGAGACCTCCTCAGTGCAATGCACCCTTTTCCATTTAATTTCCTTCTTTGCTAAATCCAAGGTCTACCTGATGTTTCTAGGTAATTTCAGTCCCTTTGTTGCAAAACTGGCTTCAAATTGGAACTAAGAGAAGGTTTAAGGTGGCATTTTGATTTTTTTTACCTCATAAGTTTTATTTCCTCTTGTTTTTTCTTGTTAACTTGGGGGACTTTGTTTTGTGTTCTGTTTGGGTCCTACAAAACAGTTGATTGATGTGGCCAGGAACTTGATCTTCTTATCTGCTCTGCATCTTACACAGTGCTCCTCAGAGTGACTGTGCTCTGGAGTGACTTGCTAGATGTTACTACCTGTCTCTTTCCAGGAGTCCTATGGGGGCTAAAGTTTTAAATTTAACCTTTCTCCTTTAAAAGTGATGTATTTTTAATTTATTTATGCACCTCTGAGAACAATGCCCCAACAAATTATGGACTGCCTTTTGAGTTTGAAAACTACTTCTGTTTTCGTTTGGTGATTAATTTCCCTTAAAATGAGGAGCTACATGTCCCATTTGGGTACCACTGTGTCCACATTGAGGATTAAAGTCTCTGCCTAGAGACATTTGCAAGCGTGAGTTGATGAAATGTAGGTGATACAGCCAAGTGGACCAACTGAGTATGTGTTGAAGATAGTTGGATCTTGATTCTGACAGGACATGAATGTAGTTGAGCACAGTTATAACATGATCTGCCGTTCCAAATCTGCAGCATTAAGGAAGGTTAAATATGTTAAAAAACACTAGGCAGATGTCCTGCAAGTTGCTTAATAAAAGCTGAGCTCAGCTACCCATATTTAATATTCAGAATGGACAAGCTTGCAACAGAGAAGACAAATGTTTTCTCTGCAGTCATCTCTACTTTTGTCTTCACACCATGTGTTAGAGGCAATCCTCATAAATCTTAAAGGATGTGCACATTATTTTGCCCTGTCAGCTTTCTTGGAGGTACTGTGGACTTTTTCCTGGAAGTACAACCCTGGCTAGCAATTACTTATTGTACACCAGCCATTAGAGCTGGACACTGATACAGAGAAGAGCATTGGGTGCTTCAAATGACCAAAGCTGTACATTTTTTTGCCTTCTTTCTCCCACCTAGAAAGGTAGAGAGGAGATATTACCAGTGAAAAGGCAGACAAAAGTTGGAAGTACTGGTACCACTATATTTTGATATGTCTACCTTGGACCATGTTCTGTCCTGCTGTTTGGAAATATTTGAGCTCATTTCTTGTCTTCCCAAGACAAGAAACTGTATGCTGAAACAGTAGCTTGTGTGTTGAACTGCAGAGTACTTAACTGCATTAAACCTCTTGGTTTAATGCAACTAGTTTGCTTTTCTTGTGCACAAATTAGATTAATTTTTCTCCTTTGACTGTAAAGGCAACTTTGGCAAACACTCTGTTTTGTTTTTTGCAGAAATCTCTCTTCATTGACTGTGTAGGAAGCTCAGGGAATCTAAATTTCTAAATATGCTGGTTTAGGTGTGGAATATGTGGCAGTGTTCATAGTGTGTCCCCCTTCCTTCTGGCATAGAATAATCTATTAGTGGGAGGCTCAGGTGAAAAAAGCCTCCATAATCTATGCAGTGCTGAAGTGCCCTTAAATCTATCCACAGGTGTTCTGAACAGTCTTGTGCTTCTCTTTGTATTCTATGCATGTTCCTTCCCAAGTCTTAACATTAACATTCTCCAATGCTGTATTAAGCAATAGGTCTAAAATCTCTCACCCACAGCTTATCCTTTCCTTGAGCAGAATTTTACATGCAGGGTGTTTATTTGGGATATTTTTGCTTTTTCTAAAAGAAAAGAATGGGTAGGGGTTTATAGAAGGACCACAGTCTCCAGCCAGAGAGTTCCCTTGTTTGAGGCTTGCCCAAATAAGCCAGCCTTCTCAATGGCATTTTGACAGTTTAGGTTCCATGCAGAGGATGGTGTTTATGGGTAGTAAATTAGCAGGAATCAAGAAATTAAAACTTTCAGCCTAGCAAAAGCTTCACCACACTTCATTCATCTCATTAACCACCAAAATAGCTGTGCTACCAATGCTTCAAACAAAGCACTGCATTTCTTCTTGTAGCTGAGAAAATACCTTTTCCTGGATCATTTGTTGATTCCCTTGTCAGGTTGAACTTGCATTACCGACCTGCACTTTCCACTGTGAACTTGCCACGGTGCTGATTTCCATCAGCTGTTCTAATGAGCTTGTTTTCCTTAAAACAACAAACAAACAAGCAAAAAAAAAAAAGAAAAAAAAAAGAGGAAAGCTTGCACACCCATAACTTGGGCTGCTGCTGTTGCAAGACCCTGAGACTGAAATTGTGCTGATGGAACATTTTTTCTCTTAAAAATAAAACCCAAACCCAAGTAAGCAACCAGACAGCTGTCTCAGCTGCTTACCTGTACCTCACACCTTGCTGCATGCGTGTGAACTGTCAGTTTAAAGTACATCAGATCACAGTCTGTCTTTTCTAACATAAGAATGGTCATTCTTGAGTTTTCTCCAGCAGGGAAATTAAAAAAATGTCTGAGCCTGAAGGGTAAGTTCAAACTGTCTTTTGTTGAAAGGTCTGTGTCATAACATTGATTTGCTTGGCTCCTAGATTTCTTAGCCTCTAAGAAGTTCAGTTGTGAAAAGGATATAAAAGTGGCATAAAAATATATGTGTTTTTCTTCTATTTTTCTGTGTGCTGACATGTAGTATGTAAGCAGAGGGAACTGTTTTGGTGCCATATTCATGAAGAGAAAATACCTAAATTTGTGTCATTTAAGGGCCAGAGCAGGTGTTTTTGTCACTTTTAAGGTCAGATTTTGAGGCTAAAAAAAAAAAAAAAAGGAATGCTGTAAAAATTATGTAGATTAAAAGAACTTAGTGACTAATATGAAAAAAGTTACTGTGAAATACAAAACTGTCTTACAGAGTTGCAGACTGTGTTTCATACTTGGGTTTCAGTAAGATTTCAAATAAAGTAAAGCTTGAAGAAAATTCTGACAGTAGAAATACAATTTGTTGGACTATGATGATTTCCATCTATCCTGTGCTGAATATACCTTTTGATGTATTTTCAGCTTTGAATTGGTTTCTCCATTCTTACTACCACATACCACAGGGTATAGACTAGGATGAGCAGAGTTAAAAAGCAGTATTAGGAACAAAGGCTCTCTGTCTGCCTGGTATCATTTTATAAACTGGACAATTTGAGTAATTTGAGTCTAAAACAAAAAAAAAAACCCAAAAAAAACCCCAAAAAAACCCCACAAAAAAAAACCCAAAAAAACCGAAACAAACAAACAAACAAACCACCAAAAAACCAAAACAACAACAACAACAAAAAAAAAAAAAAAAAAAAAAAAAAAAAAAAAAAAAAAAAAAAAAAAGAAGAAGAAAAAAAAAACAAACAGCTAAGAATAATATTTTACCATAGAGAATGAATGAGTTCTTTTAAAGTTCATGAAGGCAACAAATTAGGTTACATAAAAATAAAACTCCCTCCTCTTGTCATGATTCTCATATACCATATGGACTATCTTACCCAGGTTCCCATGAGACTTTTGTCTCGATGTAAATGCTGAAAGTCTATGTGATTTTAAAAGAGACAGCTGAAGAAATTTGTGGGGCTAACATATGCATCTCTGACTCAGGAAGTCTGAATCCTGTGAGACAGAGTACATCCTGTGGAAGATGGCTTGGGAAGAGCCATATCCAAGTTGACCTTGAGGGAAAGCAATGCATCCAGAAGTGACTGTAACAGCGTGGTGTTAGTGCTCTCCAACTGGCCTCCAAGGGCTCATGCTGTCTGGGAACCTGTTGCCTCTCTCCCTTGGCTCTGAGATGCCAAACAAATTTAAATTCACTTGTCTTTCCTATTTTACTTTCAATGCTCAGTCCTTGAGTCTTGCATTCTACAGAAAGTTTCCTTCTTCTCTGGGTAGCTCAGAGTAGTTCTTGTGCTTAGGGAAGCATTTCCATTCTGATTATTTGGGAGCTTTTATCTCTGCTGCAGAACAGACATGAAGCCATTTCTTATCCAGGGGAATGGATTGATGGGCAGACAGGGAAACTGTGATAGCCCAAGGTATATGTAAACACCACAGCAATTCCCATCACCACACCAGCTCAGTGACAAAGTTTTAGACAAACATGTTACCAAGGAAGGAAGCCTGCCAGCATTAGCAGGCTTGTCTGCAGTTTGGAGATGCAGGTTTAGCTTCATGCCCAGGCAGTGCTCTCATGTGGATGTGAGCAAGTCAGCCTGCCTGTGTTGTAATTCTTTCACCAACAGCATGGGGCTATGAGCTACAGTCCTGCAGAAAAAGCAGAAGAGCACAGGGCACCCTAGAACAGTGCTAATGAATGTGTAAGTACCACAGGCAGTAATAGGCAATGCTACAAGGCTCTTCTGTTTCTACAATGAAGAGTACACTGCCTGCTTCTATCTGAGTGTGTCTCCGTGTGCTCAATACCTGCAGGGATGGGATTCTTTATTGAAATGACAGTAATTTCTCTTGGTAGGTTTGGATCAAAGATTCTCAGTTGAATATAGTGATGATAAATTAATATTGTTTTAGTCAGGTGGACTGTTACACTAGTTAGGGGTTCCACTGACAGTCTCCAAATTATTCAGTTTAGGGTAGCAATCAAAAAAAAAGAGATTTTTTTGGTGCCTTGAATAAATGTAAACACAGGCTCAGGTTTCAGAAGATGCCTCACTCACTTTACTGCTTTTTATTTTTGGGATTTATTCTTCCTCAAAGATAGTTTTATATTTGGTATCTTTCCTGAAAATACTATGCTGCCACACTACAAATGTGTCCACATACTCTATTTTTAAATAGCGCTTTCGAGACAACTGCTGCTCTCACTGGTGTTTGCAGTGGAGCACAGATGCCCAAGCCCTGATGTGGCTGATGAAATAATACAGGCACAGCCTGCCCTGCCCTATCATCTCAGCAGCCACAGTAACTTTCCTATATCAGCCCACAGGGACTTTGTGTTGTAGGAGTAGTAGTAATTCTTTGATCTGGGCTGCTTTTTCCTTAGAACCTCTGAATCCTACGCCTTATTAAACTCTCCTCATCTTGGAATGTTAAGGCTGTATTCTGTGTTGTCGTTTCAAAGTCAGAGATTCGCAGAAATTAGGACTGGAAGGAATGGCAAGAATTCCTCTAATCTTTGCACTGATGCAGTGCAGGGCCAGCTAAATCTATTATCCTTCACAGCAGAAAAAGAATAGGGGAGCTTTATTGGAAAGTATAGACATAGATCTTGAGATCTGTAATTGCAAACTTTATCCTGTGTTCTTAGAGCTCTGCAGCCACAGCAGCTCTGTTGCGATGTTATTTGTGGCAGATGACTCTGAGGACCCCTTAGGTCTGGAGATGCCCAAAGCAATCTGTTCTGTTGCTTATCCAGAACACTCAGTGGAACTCAGCTCCTGGGGATATCGTACTTGCTGCTGCAAGATTGACTTTTGCCAGCAGATTCATGGAGCTTATTTCGTGCTATTAAGGAAGAAAGATGATACATTTTGGGTACCACTCACACTTATAGACACTGATTAATACTTATAGCAGTAGGTGTAAAAAGACATTTAATGCAAGGAGAAAAAACATCACTGTAAATCGTTGAGGCTTTGCTATTTTGAGTTAATCCTGTCCTCTTTGGTCAAGAGGGAATTTGGGTTTGTGTGCATGACTGTTGTATGCAGCAGGATGACAGACTTCACAAATAAGGTATTTTTTCCAAAACCCTGGGTGCAGGGTTTTAATTTTACTAGAGGTCACCTTTGGTTTCAAACAACTTTTTTTCCAGAAGAACTGTTCCAGAAGTGGGCTTATCTTTGATGAAATGTTTTTGTCAATGGTTTGCTTGTAGAGATGGCTCTGATGATGTAGGTCATAGCCATCCCCTCTGTTTTGCTGTTCCACAGATTAATACAGTGTGCTGCACACAGAATGTGCAGGGGCTGTGTATATCACCCTAATAGACAGTGTTTGCAGAAGTTATAATTCACAAAGGCAGTCACAGCAATGAATTAAGTGCTCTTGGCATTTGGGAAAGAAAGCCCATTTGAAATCCAGCTGCTTGCCAGCTGTGGATATTCATAGCAATTATTACATAGGTTGCTTTTTTCTCTCTATCTTTTCATTTTAAAAGTGTAATGAATGATTTTACTGCCATCTTAAAAGTCTATTTATAATCCATTCATCTTGTGATGAACATGTGTATCCGATTCTCAATCTCTCTTTAATACTCTACAAAGTAGTGTTGCTTAGTTTAAAGTTTTCTTGGCACAGATGTGAGACAATCACATTTCTTAACAGCTTGAGTGACCTTAACTTTCACTCCTGTACTACTAGAGTGTGAGTTTTAATCAGTATTTAATATATAACTAGGATTTTTTTTTTTTCCATTTACATTCCAGGCATCCCTACCTTTCATTTCTCTTGGCTAGCAATATCTGGGGAATGACTGGGGATGCTTGGAGGCATGGCAATATGGGCAGAATTTTGTTAATTCATTCTTTAAGGTACTCACTGCAGTTTTTGATGGCTATATGCTTGTGCAATAAGGCATCTGATGGCCACATGGTTGTGACACTTGTTTTAAACTTGTTTCCTCTGGAAGCTGCAATTGCTGTGAACACTTGACTGCAGCACCATATTTTTCAGCTTGTATTCAAATCTGTCCTGCTGTGGCACTTTTGCTAACAGTGACTTAGCCCACAGCTGATGATGGAAGCACTCTCAGTCATTGCCATGCTGCTGGCAGGCCTGGAGCCTAGTTGAAGGAGCAGCAGAGGTTAAATATCTTAGGTGGACAAGGAGTGATATTTAGATTCTTGGCACATGGTTGTGGCACTGGGCATTGAAATTTCAGGTATTTTTGGTCTTATGCTCATGTATTGCCTGTGATCACCTTTCTTACTTGTCATGTCCCAGCTTCACACTCAGAATCTGGGAGATTTGCACATTTGACCTTGTTCTAAGATGAGCAGATTCTTGATGGGCTGTATCCGTATTTGTCATCCCATCCTCTTCTAAGCTGGCTCTGCTGCCCTCTGATTTTCATAAGAATTATTATTCTGTCACCCTCTGGATAAAAAAGTGAAGATTCATTCCAAAAAGGCCAAGCTATAGATGCCTCTGTCCTGTGGCCTGGCAACCTTGACACAAAGCCCATGGTCTGTTACTGGGTACTGTATTTCCTGTCCTACTGGGCAGCACTGCGTGGGCAGGATGGGGAAGGTGGTGGAGGAGGAGCTGGATTTTTTTCTGTGAATCCCCTTTGGAGGGGCATGCCTGATGTTGCTGCCTGTAGCAACCTGCCAACCTGGGTGTCTGAAAAGAGGTCTAGAGCAATCCCCCTCCAGGCACAGATAAACTGCAACAGTTTGGAGGTGGCCCTTGCTCCAATAAAAACCAGCTGAAGGCTGTGGGATCTGGCCAGTGGAAGATCATGCCTGAGAACACTAGCTCTGATTTTTAAAAGCTCCTTTTTCATAATTCCCTACCTAAGTAATAAGAGAATTGCATGCATACACAAGCATTATTTGAAGGGGACAAGAGAAAAACAAAGCTAAATGATTTATGACAGGGAGAGTTTGAAGTACAGGACAGGGGTCTTAATCAGGAAGCCAGAAACATATCTGTGCCTCTTGTGAGGACACACTTTTCTGAGGACAGTGGGTGAGACTGAAAGCTGACCTGACAACTTGAGCCTTTCTGTGCACTAGAAGGTCTGGAAAAATATGGCATATATCCATTTTTGCCCTCTTGGCCCCCCACTTTCTTAATATCTAGTCTTTTCTAATATGGTATGTTGCAGGATTTTTTTCCCCTTCCTTGGCCTGCCTCATTTCTTTATGATAACAAAATGTGAAGGTCATCTTCTGAGCCACCAAAACTCAAAGAAACTGCTCTTACTTGCTGCTTAACAATTTCAGTGTCTGGAAATTACTCCACCACCAAGAAAAAGTACTGACCCAGGAATATCAAGTCTTAAGCAATGAGGAATGTATATGCCTGTGCCTCTCTAGTTCTGATGACTTCATTTCCCTGAGGAATGCAAGGGCAAGCAATGTGTCAGCACTGACCCTCAAATCACCTCCCTTTCCTGTGATTCTCCTGGAAGGACTTGGGCTGTCTAAGCAGAGTCAAATGGACAAGACATGCAGGTGGGAAGATCCCAGCTCTTTGCACAACTAGCTCCCACTGCATCAATCCTGTCTTTAGCTTCTCTCTTCCCCTGCTTGCTCGATTCACATTTACCGTTGTGATATATTTGCTAGAGAAAGTTTCAAGCTTTCCAAAACATTATTGTTAACTGTACTCAATGGATTTACTTTATCTATTGGTAGCTAGGAAGAGGAAAAATGGCCTGCTAAAGGTAGTTCTAGGGATAAGCAGCTGAGAAAGTAAAGAATTATTTGCATGAGGCTTAGCAAAGAACTAATGGATTGAAAATAGAGTTGCAAATGCTGGTGTGAGTGAATACTACTAATACAAATAACAGCTGCTTGAGTTCCTACATGGTTGGAGTCATTAGCTTCATGGAGAGTTACTTGCAGAGTTCCTTACCACTCTTTCTGCAGCTCTTTTTTCAGTCCTTCTCTGTCCTTGATGAGATTGTACCCCATCTTGCACAGGTTTACACCACTTAATCGTGGTGATAAGCATGGGAGTTGCCTGCTTTCAGCTGGTTAAAATGCAGAAACAAACATTGGTTTAATATATCATTTAATGATTTTTTTACTCTCCTTATACTGTCTTTCAAAACCACACAGGTTACCCCTTCTCCAAAACTGGTTCCCAGTATGAGTGGTATTTGTTGTCTTGAACTGAGATTGTTTAACCCCATTTAAAATCATGTTAGAAAAACTTGAAGTGATTTTTTTTACTTATTTTGTATTTTCTAAAGGGTTTCAAATGCCTAAGTTTTTCAAAGCTGTTACCTGATTTTATGGATTTCCAATATAGGGACACATACAGGCTTGATTTTTTGCAGGAAATTCTGTGTCTTGGAGGCTAGTTAATGTGGCTAAAAATTCCATCTGCTCCAGACAGACAGCTAAATGCTTTCATGCAGCTTTAATTCATCTGTGATATTTTTGCCCAAAGCTTCTGTCCAGTGCTCAGAAATCTGATCACGGGATCTAGAAGTAATATTGTTTGGAAGGACTTTTGCACCTTGGAAAGTTTCACTAGTAATTGTTGTAAAATGACCATACCAGTTAGGAATATGGTTTTTCTTTCTGATATGTAAAACACACCATGAAATTAATAACCAGACACAGTAGAGCAGTTCTTTTCATTGCTTAAATGGGCTTAATTGGAGTTACAGCAAATTTAGATGGCATACTAGCAGCACTATATAAATTAGGTATGCATTCCCATGAATAATACAGCCATTATCCAACTTGCCTTCTTCCTAATTTCATTTTCCTCCTTAAAAGAAGTTAACATTTTTGTCACCTACTTAATACAAATGATATTTTACTCTTAGGAAAGAAATAACAGAAGAATAAATGGTGCCAAACTGTAAGACAGTCACTAGTTAGAAAGTCACTAGGAGCAGCTGTGAAAGTATTTTTGACTTTTGTGGTAAAATACGCCTTGAATCTGACCGTGGTTTTGATATGACAAGAAACTGAAATGTGCGATGACCTGCTACATTTAGCAGAAAATGGCAAGATTAAGAGTCAGCAATAAAACCTTTTTGTTGATCTTTCAGCTCACTTCTGCTCTGTGGTTGAACTAGAGACACCTGAACATAACCACTCCTGAACATAACTCCACATCATACATCCATTGGATAAATCCTTTCCGAGGCAGTGACACAGCTTCCATCCCTGCATTTACCAAAATACTCCTCTCTGTCCATCAATGGTGAATAGGTGGTAGGCTGATCTCTGTTAGTAACTTTGAGAGAAAGGAGACATGCCCTTAAGGTCAGCTAAGATCTTCACAGCTGGATGCAAGTGAGGTGGTTTGTAAGCATTGCTCAATCAACAGCAGCAGATGGGAAGCCCAGGCTGCCAGTTTAGCTGATGGGATGACTTTCACATGGAATGACCACTGAACAAAACACACTTCGAGCAGCTGTTTGCTTAGACAGTGTTTTTAATAGATCATCCAGTATCTCTGAGCAGAGTGTTACTCATTTTCCATTAAAGAAAAAGCCCGTTTTTCAGACTTTAGAAAGCCCATGAAGATGTTCCATTTTCTCTTATCCTTCATTGAAAGAATTGAAACAATTCTTATGAAATAGGAAAATTTCCCTTAAAAGCTTCAATTTCTTCAAAAATGCTTTTTGAAAAAAGAGGTGTCTGGAACAACTGGGCAATTTAACTTTTAATTTGTGCTTAATCTTTTATCCAGCTTCTCAAGAAGCAGGGGAAGCTTTTTAGGACCCAAAAGAGAATTAAGTTTGCAAAGCTTCTCATCTTTCACTGTAACTTGAATGTTTCTGTCTTTGAACCTTTTAAATATCCTTGCATAACAAAGATGCTGAGTAAGCATGTTCTTTCAGCTTGATTGAGGGCCAGATTTAAGGGTCAGAGTTATTTTTTAATGGCTGTTTTAGCATTTTTGGTACTTTCCACTCTCATAGTTATTCAGAAGTGTGCATGAAATGGAAATGGCTTTGAATATTTATCTTGCTTCCCTTTCTATTACTTGCCATGCTTTTTATAGGCTTAATTTTTCCTTCAGTATTTATGATACATTCTGCCTAACTTCAGTTCTGAGTAGCAGTTGTAACTGAGGCTTAATGAAGTTTTTTTGATGGTGACTATAGATGCATTCAAATAAAACATTTTATTGTAACATATTCCAAAACTAGGCAGTGGTATTAATTGCAGTGTTAGAGATTCAAAGAGCAAGGTGAATTTTTAGTTTGTGTAGCCTTACAGTAAGAGCTAAGTAAATCATTGATGGAATAGAAACTAATAAAGTACCTGAATTCTCACCTCCTGGCTGATTTGGCAACAATTTTACATTTTCTTTCCTATATTCAATTGAACTTATTCATAGATATTCTTTCTGGTATAAACTTGAACTTGTTCACAAATATTTTTAATGAATATTTCTAAGCATTTCCCTGTGAGTTTTTCGAAGCAGTTGATTGCAAGTAATTGGCAATCAAAATGCAAGCTGTGCTGATTCATTTTTATTAGGCACATCACTTACAGCAAGGTATTGTTTCTCTCCCCAGATGGAGGTTCCAGTTCAGGAAAATATTAAAACAGAGAACTCAAAGGGACTTCATAAAATGCTTACAGGTATGTTCCTCAGCACTTTACTGAGTCCAGAGTATAATGAGAGTAGTTCTTTAAAGCAAGTTTCTGCTATGCATAGGTAGTGTTTATGAGTTTAAAATGCATTTTCTGTCTGTGTTTCTCTGATGTTAAATTAAAACTTGCTGCTTCCCTAATATCCTTGCCAGGAAATTCACTTGCCAGAAGCATCCATAGAGAGGGAGTAGAAAATGAATGTGAATGCAACCACAGCAAATGCTGGTGAGTGAGTAGTCAGGGGAGCAGGAGGTGCAATTCTAGTCTAATTATGGTCTAAACAATGGATGCCATCCATGAAACAAAAGGATTTAAAACGGAGGCCTTTTTATGTACATTATCCCACCACCCAAATAAGAATAGGTTCTGATATCTCTTGGGTTTATTCCCCCATATCTGTAGTCATGCAAGACAAACAGATGTTTATAGTTTCAGGTTCCTGTCCTTCCCATCAGAACAAGAACTTTTAAAAAGCAGTAGGATTGAATCAGTTTTACACACATATGGGCAGATATGACCATCTTCCTTCCATGCTGCCT
Organism: Pyrgilauda ruficollis; assembly: GCF_017590135.1. Lineage (NCBI taxonomy): Eukaryota > Metazoa > Chordata > Aves > Passeriformes > Passeridae > Pyrgilauda > Pyrgilauda ruficollis. Next base: position 1,027,924 of record NW_024530932.1, on the reverse strand, counting down.
GGTTTTGTCATGTAATTTAAGGAATGTAATCCAGAGCACTGAGGATGACATTTATCAAGTAACAGTTTGAAAGACATTTTGTCATACAGAGGGGCTCAGACCTCATTAAAATCTCATTCCCAGCCAGCATCTGGTGATGGAGGACTTGATACAGGTAAGGAAAGTTCATTGTAGGGTCAGAGCCTGAGCATGGGGATGAAATTTCTTTTGACATCTGCCAGGGGATAGATCTTCTGTGTAGGGTGTTGTGACAGGACAAGGGCATGATGTAGACCTTTTCTTCTGGACAGCAGAGGATAGGATCCGCCCTGGAGGATCTGCTGCTTTTAGGTTTCTAGCCAGTGGAATGGCAGTTCAGGCTACTATTTCCAGCTAATCATGACAGTGACTTGCCTCGCTCCCTTAAAGCAACTTAATTTAGAATACTTCTAAAATTACTCTAATTTCAAGAATTGCTCATGCACAGGTGAGTTCAGTAAGTTTTAATATAATTGATAGGTGTATTTAACTGTATTAGTAATTTAGTCTTACTTTGGACTGTGTTCTCAGTTATGACCTGTCTGATTTTTATTTTTTTTTCTACAGAATGTCTGCTTATTTTATGTATAGTGTGTGAAACACACATATTTTCATAACAACTGGAGATGTATTTGCAGGAGTGTGAAGTTTCATTTGCAGAGTTTGAAATTGTAATCAACAAACTGTTCTTTAATTTAGACAAAGCAAGCATATCAAACACAAATATTAACCATTCTATCTTGCAGTGAATACTTTAATGTAATAACAAAAGATTTGGAAGTAAATCACCACAGCTATAAAACTCGTATATGCATTTCCCATGCTGCTCATAACACAACTTGTTTACTGAGGAAGAGGGAAGTCTTGCTTACCTGGCAGAAAGCAGGGGAAAAATAGTTTCTCTCTGTCATTTACCATGTATATCTGTGTGGGCTTTATAAAAACAAACACATCAAGCATATCAAAATACCAGGTTTACTTTCCAGTCAGGGTTCCCTGGTAGAGGTATGAGGGAGGATTTTGATTCATCATATAAAAAACTCCAGACAAACCTTCTTCAGTGCAAAGCATTGTGGTTTGGAACACAAATAGTTGTCACTGGCAAAAAACACCTAAATACAGATGGATGTGAATCAGTGCAAGGACTTTACAACTCTGCAAAAACATGAAGGAGGAAAAGCCAGTGAGAATGCCAGTGTTTTTTTGCTAGGATTGGGAGGCAGTGGTCTGGGCTCTCTGTTCTGCTATTGATCTGCTGCACACAGACACGTCATCCTCATTTTCTTAAATCAGCCACAGCATCTCAGGGTCGCAATGAGGCAGTAAGCTCAGTAGGTCCTGTGGATACCTTCTGAAATGGAAATTGAGGAAAGTAATCTTTGCTGCAGTATGGGATAGGTGAAAGTTAGTCTGTGCTGTCACACTCTGCTTTCTGCCTCTTTCTCCCATGAAATGGAACCCAAATTTTGAATAGGAATAAAAAGACCATTGACTCTTCCTGGGTGTTCTGGGTTTATTAATAAAGTAATTCTGAATAGCAGTTTTCTCTTCAGTCCTGAGGATAGGTACCTTTTCCTGTATTCCTGTGTCCTGACAGGTGTATATATATCTACCATGGTAGAGTAACCAGATCTTTATTCCAAATTCAGTAAATTCCGTATGGCTCAGGGGTGGTGCATGGGGGTTGCCAGCCTACTGCAGGCCTACCTCCCTAACTCGCTGCCCTGCTCTTTCCATCTACATCTATTTAGAACACACAAGGAGGCTCTGCACTTAACACTGTGATGTGTTTAAAGAGTAATCATTTGTATTAAGAAAATAAACTTTTAAAGAGTTTTTTTGGGTGAGGAGGGGAGCAGGGTGTGGAGGAGAGTTGGAGAGAGGAAGTGTATTAAGTTACCTGAGAAGATTAAGTTAAAATCTTAGTGGTGTTTCATATGTACTGGGGCAAGACTTGCCCTGGAAATTGCAGGGATTTAAGGTGCACAGTGTCTTTTGGATGTTCATCCCATTAGGCATGGTTTTAAGGGCTATTGTACACAAGTCAAGCAGTCTATAGTTTTTGTTTCCTAATGGTTGGTGTTTTACGGATTGTTAATCCTTCCTGTGGATTTCATACATAGAAGGTTGTGGCAGAAGGGCACAGATCCCCCAAAATGGTGTCTTTTGGGATCTCAGCAGGTGTCATGTCACAGTAGTCCAGAGCTCAGTATGGGCTAATTTCTCCTGGGAGCATTATGGCGTCAATTTGTTGGCCTGTGTTGATTGTTTCTGAGCTGCTCCTTTTCCTATCACAGTACACAGCCTGACCCAGGAGTTCATGGCATGATGACATGTACTAAACCTTCCAACAACACAACACACAGCAACTCTAGAAAGTGGTTGTTGAGCAGCAGCAAATGAAAATGGCCAGCCAGTGACTCAGCTCCTCACACAAAATTGTCATTGCAGTAATTGCCATTATCCCTGAAAACCTGTCAACTTTCCCACCTAATGGCTCTTGCAAAGGCCTTGGAAGGCCATCAAATTCAGCCTTAGACAGCTTTTCTGACTCACCTCTCTTGGTTCAGTAGCAGAAGGTGTTTCAGGGCATTTGCAAGCCATGAAAGGGCAAAGGTTGTTATTCTGGGGCAGACACAGGGTAATGAGTGACTCAGCCAAACAGCAGAGGAGGAGAGAGATCACATTTTCCATAGTGTGGGCCACAAAAACAGAAGCTGTAAAGAAGTGGGAAATCAGTGTGAGACCTTTTGCCCCTTCACACCAAGCCCTGCTGTCTCAAGCTTCTTCCTTAGTCACAAAGGAGCTGGCCCATAGCTAAAGGTCTGCAGAGGTCACCCGTCCACTCCACTCAGCCCTTTCACTCTTTGACAGCCAAACTGGTATTTAGGTGAAGTTGACTTTAGCCTGTGAAACATGCACAAATAACCTCAATTAGTGTATTAACCTGGCTGACCAGGTGGTAAAAGGCTCCATGCAATTCTGAACGCCTTCAGAAGAGACTTGACTACGACTTGCTAGCTGGGAAGAGAAATGACAAAACCAAGTAAAAGGAAGGCTTTCTCTAGACCAGGTTATAATTATGCTGCATATACCTTGGTGCCTCAGGATGCTATGGAGCTGGCATTAGAGAAATTTGTGTCAATATGTGACCAGTAAACAGCATAGTTTACTCTGCTGTAACCTCCTAATGAGATTTTTAAATTGTACATGGCCATTATTAGGAGAAAAATCTCTTAAACAAAGTAAGTGCTCACATCTACATCCTTACTGTCCACACTAGCTGGTGTCAGAGGTGGGATTCTGAGGAGGATGTTTGGTCTAAATCTGTGTAGTTTCTTCCATGTTTTTAAGCAGTTTTTGATCCATCTGTGAATTAAGACAGGGTTCTACAGCTTGGTGCTTTGTAGCTTAAGCCCATCAGGACAGCACTCTCTAAGGTACCTCACTTCTCAGCCAGTAGACTGGCTGTAGGCTGACTGGTGAGGGGTGAGTCAACTCATTTAAAGTAAATCACCCTAGAACTGTCTTCTCTGATCTCCAAAGTGCATATCCTCTTGCCATTGTAGCAGGATCTTCATGTGAAAATGAAAACAGAATTTCATCTGAAGCTTTAGTTCTCCCAGAGTACTTTAAAGCAGACACAATTTTATATTCACAACACAAAAACCTGATCCATTCTGTATTTCACTTGAGCATGCCATTAATTTTCAATCTCCCTCTGAGTAAGAAAGGTACTATGATAATAAATGAAAACATAAATTCCCTTGAATTGCTGTTCTTTTGCTTTTTATGTTGCTGCTGAGATTTTTGCTGGCCTTGGTTTCTCTTCCTCACTGCTTCTGAGTCTATTAAGTGACATTTCTTAATGGTTCCACTTGGTGTTTAGAAGAGGAGAAAATCCTTTCTCAGATCCAAGGGGTGGATGAGTCTCTGAATCAGAATTTTTTCAAGACCAGATCCAAGATAATGTGTCTGGCCAGAGCCAGTAAGAGAAAAGCCTCTCTGCACAGCTAGTTATTTGTCATTCTTACCCACAGCTGCCAGGTGTAAAGATTTGCTTACCATAATTTGGAACAGGGACTTCAATTTTTTTTAAATTTTATTGCAGTCTGTCTTGCTGGGTTTCTTCTTCATGGACATAATGGATACTTAAACACTAATGGGGACAAAGTGACTGATTCAATGGCTTGTGGACAATCAGCAGGACTGCTTTCAGCTGCATTTGTAGTGTTGTGTGTTTTTCTTTTTTGTCTTTTGTGTCCCAGGAAGTTGTTGGAAAAGCATGTTTAGCTTCCATGTTGCTTCAGAATTTTTCCATGAAACTTCTTCATATCCTCTTGTTTGTGCAACAGAACCAAATGTCAGAGTCTGAGTGTTTGTGATGAAATAGAATTTTTGTTTTCCAGACTTGCCTGTGACATATAAATGCTGGCAGCATGAAGCAACTGTTGTGACACAGCTTGTCAGGAAAGTAAATCTGGGCCTGGGGCTTTCACCACTTGAGGCTCCTGGTGACAGGTGTCCAAGTGGCTGCTGCCTGCCTGGTCTGCTTGTATCCATAAAACCTCACACCACTAACTCACTGCAGAGAGCCTTGACACCCAATCAGTGCTGTAACAAGACTATCACAGAGTGAAGACTTTTCAGACATGATCAGATGCTGCTACATCTCTTCTTGATTTTCCCTGCTGTTCCCGTGAGCAGGGCTTTATCCTGGACAAGGCAAATAGTGTGTTGCTGTCACAGCTTTCAGGGCTCCTGTGAGCAGCAAGGGCCAGCCTTAAGGATTCAGTTCTTTCAGTGGGCAGTGTGCAGCTGAGAACTTTCCTTTAATGCAGTAACGCAGCCCTGTTTACTTGTAGCTACTGAATGTAGTATATCAGTATCTTGACTATTGACAAAGGAGTGCCTCTAGCACCAGCCAGCAATTCTGTCACTGTAACCCACAGCATGGCAAGCATCTGAGGTAAACAGGCTTGTGCCAGTGCATAAGAGGGAAGGAATGATTTAGCAAGTGGGTGTTTGAGTTGTTTTGTTTTGTTTGGGGCTTTTTGGGTTGGTTCGTTGGTTGTTTTTTGTGGTTTGTTTTGCTTTTGTTTTCTTTTGGGTTTTTTTGTTTGTTCTTCTGGAAGCTGTGTTAAGATTCCTCAAGCAAATTTGTACTGTCCTCTTGCTATTTGAGCTGCGTGGAGGGAGCCGAATGGCCACGGGTCATCCTTTCCCTGCAAAGCTGAGCCAATAATGTTGCAAGGAGAGTGAGTCCTTTGCCAGTCTCAGGAGATATGTTAGAAGTCTTTAGACCAAAAAATCACATTCTGAATTAAGGGATAGACTTGCATGTTCTTAATTTCTTAGCTGAGATTTCTGAAATATTTCTACTGGTGAAAGACACTTTTCATACAAGTGGGTAGCCCCTTGAGGGATACCTCACTGTTGTAAATTCTGCTTATAAATTTTAATTAATCTTTATTTCAATAGATACCAATTTCTACTAGGTCAACATATACTTAGTGAACAGTGAGAGGCCTCTATACAGTCTGCTGCTTTATGCAGTACTTTTTGATTAAGCACATAATTTCAAGTACTGTCGATCTAGCTTTATCAAAAAGCTCTTTTTAGTGTTTATCTTTTTTTTTTTTTTTTTTTTCAGCTTACAGATGCCAGGAAAAATGGCATTGGCATTTTCATACCACTTGTATCTACAGAAAAGAAGAATTTTATTAAAAATACAGGAAAAGAGCAATATGTACACCAAGGGCCAGATTTAAGTCAGCAAAGTACCTACATGTCCTATAGCCATGTAAATCCTTCTGAGTGTCTGAATCAAACTCTTGAAGTCTTTTAAAAAGCCCTGGGCTACTTAAGGCCAGATTTTCAGCAGTATTTGTAAGGGAGTGTTGAGGGACTGTGAACTTTGGTCATTTCAGCACTAGAAGCTTCAAGATAGAGATATCTAGCTAGTGTGATTTTCAGAGGATTTTCATAAATGTGGTACTTAGGCATTTTTCAAAATTCTGCTGCTGTCTGTATCTGCATCTTTAAGCCCTTAAATACTTACACAAATCCAGACCTAACATCTTTGGGCTGCATCTCAATGTTAGACTTCAACATTAAAATTTTCCTGGTGAAACTAAATAAATGCCCTACTTCTCAGAAGTCAGCAGGAGTTAGTCAGAACTTCTGAAGGTCGGACTATGATTAGGAATGTGCTTAGCTCTCTGAGGTTTGGTATCTGAGGTCTGTTACTTAGTTTGACTGCAATTAAACTTGCTTGCTTTGAGGTGCTGCTGTTTACAGCATTTCATTGCAGCTGAGCAAGTTAACCAATGACTGCTACAACCCTACTGCTTCTGGGGTTTTTTTTCCTCTTTTTGTCTTTTCTGGTCTTTGGTGTTTTGAAACAATTCTGTCAGAACAAAGAATTGTGCAAGGGCATGCGGCTGTGGGGAGAGAGGACAAAGACGTGGAGGGGATTTTGGCTGTCAGTGATATGGAGTTGGTGCTGCCTGGCCTCACACTTGGCTTCAGTCTGCATAGTTACAGCATGAGATTTAGCTCTGCCTGGAACCCCTGGTGGCTGAGAGCAAGGGGGTACAACAGGGCCTGAATCCCACTGTCACTGGGGAGAGGGCAAGGAGTGTGCCCATGTGTTCAGGACTTTGTAGTGTCTGCCCATTTCCCACTTGGAAAGTGTCATCTGGAGTGACTACAAGACTGGGAGGTGTTTATGTATTATGGTGTTAAAGGGTCATGAGATTTGGGGGGGTGTTAAACTTCTGGAGAAAAAATATGTGACTTCTCTTCTTCCTGATAATGCAAGTGGTGATAAGCCCCAGGGGATCATAGCATTCTCTGATAGCAGCATTCAATTCCTTCCTCTGCTCTGAGGACATTTCATTTCAGGGATATAAGGATAGCAATAAAAGCTTTCTCCACACCTTCTTCCCAGAGCAATTCCCCAGTTCATAGCTGCCTGTCCAAAACTACGTCAGTAATATTCCAGTATTCAGCCCAATAAAAATTTTGTCAAGAAAGCATAAAGTTTCTGTCAGATCTTTTCCATTAAAAATCACTTTTATAGCAGCAGGCTCTAACAAGCACACAGCTGTGGAGTGAAAGTGTGAAATGATGAGAAATTTGGACAGTGTTATCATCCAATGGGGAGTCAGTGGCAGGCCACTTAGAATGCCTCCAGTGTATGGAGCGTGACAACCAGAATATTTTTCACAACAGATTATAATGTAAGAAATTTATTGCAGATCTCAGAGGGGAATAACCCACACCACTGATTCTAGTCCTTTCCCCCAGATATATTACTCAGATAATATAAAGTCATAACTCCTTGTGAATTATTTATGGTCCTGTCCCAACTTAAATTAAAAAATATTTCTGCTGGATACTTGCAGGGTTAATATCTGTAGCCCCTGTGTTTGATTTGCTGAAAGGAGCAGTTATTTCTGTAGTCAATGGAAGGTGTATAGCATTTGCTTTGTCTGGTAGCTACACAGCTAGTTGTGATGTGACCAGAAACAGGACATGCATCCGTGATCAGAGCAAGTAGATCCAAGAACTGAAAGCCACTGTAGCCCAGGCAGAAGACAGTTATTCAGTGAAAAGATTTGCATCATGATCCCTGACTGAAATGAATCTGATTCATAGCATACCTCTGTTTAATCTTTCATATGATGGATCATAGCACCAAGAGCATCGTGGCAGGAACCAGACTTGGCATTCATCGAATTAATTCCTCATTTTTTATCGAGAAGTCAGGAATGTTCATAATTTGTAGCATATTTGTAGCAGACAGCAATGTCTGCATGACAGACAATATAAGTCAACTACCAGTTCTCTGTGTGCTAATGCATTCAGGAAACAGCACACTAGTCAGAAAGTGACTTAAGAATATAAGTATTCTGAGATAGTGGCTTCCACTGTGAATTCAGGGGTTTACCAAAATAATGGGTGAGTTAGTTTAAGAATAAGTAGTACATTCTGATCTGCACCAGACTTAAGCTGTTGTAGGCTTAAAAAAATTCTAGAAAAGGAGAAGATGATTTTCAAGTCCTAAAAATGAGAAGTTTATGAGTAGTGCAGAATTAATCATGGAAGACTTACTTGACCTTGAACTTCAAGGTTAAACAAATAACTTGGGATAAAAAGGAGGGTTTTTACAGAATATAAATTTAGCCAAACTTGTCTACAGCAGTATTTCTTCACTTTCCTCTGAGTATCTTGTGACTAGTCATTATCAGACACAAGATGGTGGACTTGTGGGCACACTGGTCTTACCTAATCTGTTGTTTCTTCTGTGAACTACTTTCAAACAGCTTTGTACCTTATTTATTAATCATGGGTTATAAGAAGGGGACCAGAATGACCGGGGCAGACAAACACCTCCTTCATCAACATGCTCTTCTATGGTCCCTCTTTCTTCCTTATCACAAGAAAATAGCTGCAGAAGTCCATCCCTTTCATTTTCAAAGAGGTTTATTGGGTGTCCTGACTTGGCAGCTCAAGTTGGTGCAAGGCAATGAGTACCTTTGTGGCAGCAGTGGTGCAGGGCATCAGTACTGCAGGGCTGACTGGTGGTTGCAAGGCTTCTTGTTACTTCTTTTGAGAAAGGAAGCAAGGTCATGAAAATCATGTTGGTGGTGCAAAGGCAAGCAAGGAGTAAAATTAATAAATCAAAGCTTTCATTGCTAGCAAGGTTTTACTTTTACTTCTGTGTTAACTCATCAGCTATCATACCCTTTGCTTGGAAACTGCACTGTGTGTGGTTTAAAATCCTTTGTTGTGGTACCCAAGAAGAAAATAATTATCCTTCACTTTTATTGGAAAGAATGGACAGTCTATCCCAAGATCATAAAATGAATGTAGCCTATATCCCTAAAATTATCTTGATGCCTTAGGGAGGAAGAGAGGAGAGACTCTGTAGGGGGTTACAGAACTTCCAAGCATAGAGGGGTGTATTTAAGAGAACTCCTCCTAGATATTATCCAAATCATAGTTTAGTCATGGACATATGTCTGGCAGGCCACAGGACAGGACAAGAAATCAGTTGTTAAGATAGAGAGAAATTGTTCTGAGATAAACATAGTAGAAGTCAGAGTATGGTCATTCTTTTATCAGTGATGCTCTTTGCAATTGTCTGGCTGAGTTTAGCGCAACTCATGGCTTTGCTAGAATTATTAGAGAGTCCATCCACAAGGATACAGCACTCCTAAAGACTTCCTGGAATCAGGTCAGGGAATGAGAGGAGGCAGAGAAGTGTCTGAAACATGGTGCTTGCTTGAAGCTGCTTGAAAGAACATTAGACCAGAAATTATGTTGAAGTCATGTTGTAGGACATAAGCATCCATCCATCTGTGCTTTTTCCTCAATCAGGTCAGTGAACTTCATGCTGAAAGTGGGGCTTAGGCTTCAAACTGGGAAGAAATTTTTATGCCCTCTTCCAAAGGAAGGTTTGAACAAAGTTAGCATTTACTGCCAGTATGTGTTGTTAGATTTTACATCCTGATCTGTTGATAATTTCATCACTTGAACTTCTTCATGTATTGATTTGATTTTACTCATTACCTTAATGTGATTGTCAGATTGTTCTGTCTTTAATTACCTCAGTAAAAGTGTAGTATATTAGCTCAGTGAAGTGTTAATTTAAGTGCCTCTTTGCTTGCTCAACCTCTTCTAGAAAACTAATTTTAAAAAGTCAACATAACAGGTTTCATCTGTCAAATTTTGCAGCATGGACGTTGCATTCAGTAGGTACAAATAACCTTCAGCAAAGAAGATTGCAAGTCGGTGGTTTCTGAGACAAACTTACTATCCAAGACTTTTGGCCTGACTAAGAGAAAAAGCATGTCTGTACCAGAAACTTTGCAGTGGGATAAGGGAAATAAGCCATTCATTTAGCAAACCGAACATTTTCAGAACTGCCCTTGTCGGGTAACTCGCATGGATTTAGGGACAGTGTCCTACAGCCAGTAAAGACAGGGAGCAGAAACATTTCAGTGAATGATTTAAAAGGCTCCATAAACCAAACCCTAGTTCGTTGTGCTCCTACAATTTACTTAAAGGGGGTATCCCTCCTATATGTTGCTTCCATTGTGGTCAGAGTGGCAGGGGAGAATTTATGGGAAACATTGCCTGGAGTCCTGGCGAAGTTTTTCTTCTCACCCCATAAGATTTACCTTTTCTTTCTGATTCTCCTCTCCTCCGGTGTGTGTGTGAGGGGAGAGTGAGCCAGCAGCTGTGTGGTACTGTGTTGCCAGCTGGTGTTAAACCACCACAAGCCCCAGATTCCTTCTGCTGAAGTTGCTCGGCTAGAGCTGCCCCATCGCTGCCTCAGCAGGGTCCATGGGCCAGCTGTGGGTGGCAGAACAGCCCCTCTCAGCTTGGTGCTGCTTGGAAAATGGAGGGAAGGCAGGGAAAGAGGATACTGCTTGGCAGTGGAAGGCCAAAAACAATACTACTGAGAGGACAGAGGTATCTTTATCCCAATTATACCTTAGGGGTGGCTAAGGGCTTCCCCAAACCAGGATGCAGTCAGCTTCACCAACAAGGTCCATTTTCTCACTAACAGCTGTGTGATGTACCCAGGCACTGTTAAATCACTCTGATACTGCCCAAAGGTCTATACAAATTGCTCTGCTTTTTAGCATGTGTGTCCTTACAGCCAAACAGTCCCAAATAATTTTTGAGAGGGGCATTATGAAGCCATGAAAAGCCACTTGGATGACTGCACAAATCCACAAATAAAAGCTCCCAGATATGTATCTCCCTTACAGTTGTATAAAGCCTGCTTCAAATGGGTGTGGGATGAGAGGCATCATTGCTCTTTCACAAATGGACACTAAGGTCACTCAAAATCAATAGCAAGTAAGAAGTGAAAAGCAACTCTTAGAGAAAATAAGGCTGAAACTGCTCCAGAATTTGAGGTTTGACCAGCCACTTCTGTGCAGCTTGCACAGGTGCAGAAGCAATTGTAAAAACACCTGGGGTTTGTGTCTCTCTTGTGTTTACAAAGCCCCTGCCCTCATGGCCTTCAAAGACAAAGCCACACACAGTTACACAGGAGAAAGAAGTAACTTCTCCAGAAATGGGCACTGGAATCCAAAGTTCTTATTTGGACATGAGAAGCAGTTCTTTTTGTATTTCCCAGCTCTTTGTTTTTATAACAGCCTCATGGTCTACAGCAATGTTTCATAGTGATGTTCCATTAATATTTGTCTTCTTCTGTATGCTCAAGCACGTGTGTTCTTATGGGCAGCTGCAGAGGTTTTAATTTTTTTTTTTTAATGAGCTCATGTTTGTGTATAAAATGTCTGAATTTTTGGCTTATCATTTTTTTTGCTCATGCTTGTGGAAAAATGCATATGAAAAAGTAGCTTCTTACTAAAATATCTGCAGAGATGTATATTTCTATGCAAGCTTTCTAACTCTTTTTAAATAACTTATTTTGGATTGCTTGATATTGGTGATGAGCTTTTTTGCATTATGGCTCCTAAAAGTAGACACAGTGCTAAAACTAGTGCAGAGCAGGGAATAAGGATAAGGCTTTGCACACAGAGACTTGCCTCCTTCTTCTGTCTTAGACATTTGCCTTTTCACAACAATTTTGCTGTTGACATGCTCAGCTTGTGATCTAATCTGTGCTCATTAGAGGGCATTTTACACATGCACAGAAGGCAGACTGAGGGAGGGGGAGAGCCTTTGCCAGTACTTAGAATTTGAAGTTACTTCCCCAAAGTGGAATTCATGTACAGCAGTCACTCTCCAGGCCAGATTTTGAATCTGTCACTCCAACCATAAATCATACATTCAGAGGAGTGGAAAACTCAAATAGGCACCTGCTGTCTAATGGAAAAAGTTCTTCATTCCTGCTCTAAACAACATTGTTTGTAGCTTTTCACTGACTTGGGTTGAATAAATTCAAGCTCTATTAAAGCTTTAGCAGAATTTCAGTTACTCCAAGTGGGTTAGATTTTTGTTAAACATCATTTGAATACCTGTATATATTTTTATGCTGTATTAAGTATACCATTTAATGGATTTTGATTGGTAATGCAGCCTGAAGCCTCATTATTTGAAAGCTTTATGGCTACCAGAAGCAAGTGTTTTCAGTCTCTGATGAAGAAAAATCAGCTTTCTGGTTGGGGGCTGGCTTTTTCCAAACTGAGAAATCAATAAATTGTCTCATCCTTTTACGATAGGTCTGGAATTTCAGCTCGTTGTGCCCTGAGTTGACTACTGTGGGTATTCCTTAAAGGAGAATTTAACTGTCATAACTGATGGGATGCAGCTTGCAGTCTGCTATTGGGCATCTCAGCTTGGGAAGAACATCCAAGTGAGACTATTTATTGAGATAACCAAAAAGAAATCATGAGCATGTGGAAACTGTCACCCCCTCTTGCCTCTGGGTGACTAGTTTATATTCACTCCAGTGGAGGCACTCACAGTGTCCTATTTTTCAAGATCCTTCTTTCATTCTTCCTATTTTAATTTTTTTTTTCCTGTCCTACATACTTAACACGAAAGTAAAGCATGATACTATGGCAAAGTGGAATCAAAGTGAAGGAGGATCCTTTGCTACTTTCTAATCCAAAGGAGAAAGGTGTTGTAAGCAAGCAAGTGAGATGTCTGCTGTTCTGTGACACAGGAGTGCTGCGTTCAGAGGAAATGCCTTCTGTTTGAAGGCATTCAGTGGTGCCCATAGTCAAGGCTGCCTCTTAGGAGGGAAAAAGTAATCTTAATTAAGATGATGTCAGCAAGAATATAATAATGTTGTAGGTACAATGTCCCTGTGAATTAAAATTGCCACGAGGTTGTCCTTCAGCATTGTGCTGAGTGTCTGAGAAAAGCCTTGGTAGAACTGACAATTTTATTGAAGAGAATGTCTGTTGCAAAGCATTTTTTTTTAGTGAAGAACTCTAGCTTCATGTCATGTTTTCAAAAGGATCACCTGTTTCATTCTGAATCTGTGTGACAGAACTGAAATTTTATTGTAGATCGTGCTTGGTCCAGTAAGAAAGTGCCCTGCCAAGATGCTGCACTGCTGCTGTGTGGGGCCTGAGTTCTTGCAAGAGAAATGGAGATTTCAGGGTCCGCTGGTGTTGAGTGGTGGCCATGGGTAACTCAAAACTTACAGCACCTTGCTTTGCTCTTAGAAGCAAGATCTTCTTCAGATGTGTGGGGGTTTTTTTGTGTTTTTTTTTTTTTTTTTGTTGGTTTTTTTTTTTTGGTTTTTTTTTTTTTTCTTTTTTGTCTAGAAGAGAGTTATTCTCCAAGTTGCCACCTTCTCCTTTGAACAGTAATTGTACAACTTCTTCCTCAAGTCCAACCTACCCACCCTTCTGTTTGTCTTGAAGACAAAATGGTCCTGCATCAGTTACATGCTGCAGATGGATATGTGAGGAGGGGGGTGGCTGGTTAGCAGGGAATTGCCCTCCTGTCTGTGCCTAGGAGTGGGTTGCAGATGGGTGGGATGAGCATCAACCAGCACGGGTTAGGACAGTACAGAGAGGAGCTGAACTTCACTCGTGTGTGGAGCGAAGGATCTAGGGATGGAGCTGAGTGTCTTCTATCAACAAAATGCTGCCTCTTCCACAGAGCAGACAGAAAGAGCTGCAGGCTCTGTATTTACTGCAGAAATTGTGCAGAATACTGCAGAATTGGCTCATAAGTATGTGAAGGTCATTAACTGAGTGCCATCTACTGGCACAAGGGGTCTTGTCTGCTTGCTTAACATGAGAAATGAGTGCTGCAGCTCATGCTGAATCACTTCCAGGTGAGCCCTGAATGCAAGGTACCAGCCTAGTTTTAACTCCAGCCACAACTTTTATTCCTTTTCCAGCTTTTTGAATGTCTGTGGAAATCCCCTCATCTCACGCTCTCTTTGGACTAGAACCATCTCTTGCTACTTGACTGGCCTGCATGGACAGAGCAGGTCAATGCACATTGTTGAGTGACCCTGCTTAAGTGGCATGGTATGTCACATTCAGCTAGCTTCTGACAGAAGCATTGCATGCCACTCTTCCACATGTCCTCAGATGTCAGCAGGCTCCCTTGGATCTTTATAAACTCAGGTAGAGAAGCTACCTAGGAAATCATTTCAGGAAATCAGGAAAGTTACCTAGGAAATCAGCTCTAAAGGAATGCACAGCGGGCCAGGGGACTATTATTGCCATTTAATTAATTTAATAAATATACCTAATAGGAGCCATATCAGTGTAATTCATCACTAGGAGGCATTTCATTCATCTATTTTTCATGCAGAGCAGAATTTTGTACAGCACAGGTGCAGTTTCAAAAGATGGCAGGACCAAGGGCTGAGTAGGAGGCAAGTAAAAGTTCAAGCACTTGGGAAAATCTGGGTGTGATTGGGCAATTTGTCACCCAGCGTTACAGTACAAAGACACTGTATCTATTTTGTTCACAAGAGAAAAGGAGGCAACTTGCTTTTTTTTTTTTTTTTTTTTTTTGTGGAGGAAGGAACTGTGACCTTTTAAATGCTTACATCAACAGATGAAAACTGAAGTCCTCTGACAGAGCTCTCTAAGGAAAATTTGTCCTGCTGCTTTCCTTGATTAGGAGAAAGCAGTTTTTCTGCCTTGCAAAAATGTCTGACATTTAAGAGATTATATGAAAAAATCCATTCTTCAGTAAGATAAAATGACAGGTTTGCAAAGTTCTTCACTGAGAATGAGGCACTAGGATAGAGCAGGGTACCCATTCCCATGATGGAAGCCCCAGGCTCCCCAAGCCATTGCTAGAACAAGGAACTCAGACTCAGGATAGGAAAGATGCCCACATCACACAGTTATTCTCCAGTGGAGTCTTCCTTCCTCATGAGTTTCACTGTCCATCTTCTCCGCGGGAAGCCTTTGAGAACCATATTGACAGTCGCTCTCCTCACAGAAGAATTTGTCATCTTTGTGCAGGGGTAATGTATTTCCTAGAAGATTTCCATCTGTCTTGAGCACACACTATTTAAACATCCAAAATATTGAAATAAGAAGCTGTTCACAGAACAATCACCTTATCATAAAACACACCCTGCTAAGAACATGATTTCTGTTTCCATTTAATGTGAGGCAGTGTTCCTCATTATTCTCTGCACACTGAGCTTCATCTAAATCAAATTGAACTGAAAAGGACAATAGTGCTATTGATTTCTAGTACTAAAAATAATGCATAATAACCTTACTGTACTGTCAAATCTGTTCAGTGAATGAAATTGCTATCACAGAAGATGTATCATTATTCATCAATTTTATTATCCTTGCCAAGCAGGCTGGCATCTTCATTCAAGTCATTTCTATGGAACCTACTTGAGCAAGAAGTGACAACACGATCTGCACTTTTTGGTCACCCATGCATACCCAGGAGCTGTTCAAACATCTTTATTCCTGTGAGGAGAGCATGGAGGTGCCTTCCTGCTGATTGTACTTCTTAGGCTAATAGGTATGGGAAGGCAAGCTGCAGTTCAGCTGAAAACAAGATGAGGAGAGATGGCACATGCATGTGTTTGAACATTTTAAATCTGTGCACAACAGTGCCAGGAGCAAAGATTCCTGAATTAGAAAAGATATAACAAAAAGATGAAAAGCATAACTAATTTGT
Organism: Pyrgilauda ruficollis; assembly: GCF_017590135.1. Lineage (NCBI taxonomy): Eukaryota > Metazoa > Chordata > Aves > Passeriformes > Passeridae > Pyrgilauda > Pyrgilauda ruficollis. The sequence goes on along the minus strand of NW_024530932.1, from coordinate 1,012,285 downwards.
TATATGCTATCATCTAGGCTATAAGCTTTTCTCTTCTGTTTTTAAACACTGTTTGTAATGAGTGCTGCAAAGGAAACCCTGCAGTGCAGGGTGTCATGTTTTGGGACAGGGAGTTGCAGTTGTATTGGAGGTTCAGCTGGCATGAACTGGCTTGGGTTCACAGATGGCATCTCCCTTCTCTGCCATGTGCTGTAACATAGCTCAGTTCAAGGATGCATGCTGGGCATAATTTTTGGATGATAACTGCCTAGTTCTGGAGGGGCCTTTAGCAGTCTTGGAGCCAATAAGGGAGCTATAGCATCAGCAATGTGAAAATTGCTGCAGCTTGGCATCCAGGAAAAAATACTGGTTGGCTTGGTTCAGGTTCTGGTCAGAGAGCCACCAGCAAACACTGACACCAACAGCAAAGGTTTTGGGGTTTGGGACTACTGCTGTTCATTAAAAAACCCAAAGAAACAAACCACCTAAACCAACCATCCCTCTTGCAAGTATTTTTCTTTTCTCACACACACTTGGTTTTTCTGAACTGCTGAGCAATTTGGGTTGGGATAAACTTCCTCTCTTTGTTTTTGTGACATGTCAGGAATTCATTATGAGGAATTCTTGATCCTACATGTCTCCATAGCCTGTGCTTTGTAACACTTCCACCACTTGCAGCTGAAGTCCAAAACTGGTCCAAATCCTCTTTCTGGTTTTGATTTGTTGGTGTTAGTATCTGCCCTTCCAGGGGCTGGCTGGAACCTACTACAGAAGGGCAGAAGTGCTGAGTGGAGCATATTTCACTGGTTTCTTAGTCTGACTGCTAATGGGAAATACTGACACTCTTCCAAGAAAGCTCACTCACGTGGCCATCTTAGTTTACCTTGCAAGTTCAGGCTGACTGCAAGGTTCAAGGAAAGGGGCTTTAACTGACTCCAGCCATCAAATTTACTTCAGTCTGACTGGTGAGGAAGTTTACATGAGGTTGAAGGTCAATTACTTTGTGTGTAGATGTTGGAAAATTCAGGGGGGAAAAAAATAGTTCTTTTTTGTGTGAGGTGCCCAAGGACTTTCCTGTAAAGCTCGTATTTCTGCTCCCAGCCTCTCAGATCATGCAGATGATTATTTTAACACAGCTGTCTTTTCTGACATAAACCGCACTCATTTCTGTTCCAGTCTTCTTCCCAGGCCCTCCTATCTCATCCTACTCAGGGGAAAGGAGCATGTGAGTAAGGAGTGGGAGGAACTGGCAAAACCCCAAAATTTTCATATGATGTAGCTTAGCTGGTGATGATGATGGGTCTGAGGACCAAAAAGCTTCTGCCATTAGCAAGGCCTTTTGAAGAAGGGAACCTCTGTAGGGTAGCATTGCGAAAGGATAGGAGCTCTCGGGCAGGTTGCACAACTTGAGCACAATGGATGGTCTAGGCAATGCACAGCCTTTTAGAGGGCTGCTCTCGAGCAAGAAATTTCCTCAGCTGACCTTGTGGCATGGGCTAACTCTGCATTGAGCTGACAGTTTGCTTTCCAGGACCTACATGACACCTGAGGTGGAAACACTTCCCCAGAGCAAGGCTATTAATAAATCTGCTTTTGTGAGCTCTTGGCCACAGTCTGAGGCCATATTCTTCTGATAACCCTAAAAGATGTTTTGTTTTCCTGTACTGGTGCATATTAGGTTGAACCTGTCCTACTGTCAGGGATTTCTGAAACCTTAATTGCTTTTCCAGCTTAATTGCCCCTGGAATGAGCTCAGGAATTAGCTTTTTGCTAATGGGGAAATATTTGAGCTGTTAAGGCTCTAAACTATTATTTTTAGACCTAAATTAAGGTGGGGAAATGAGATGCAGATAACAATCAAGGTTTCAGTGTTATTACACTCAAAAGCACTAGGACTTACAGGATTAAATACAGCCTAAAATGAGTCCAAGAACCTGTTCAAAATTAGTAGACTAGTCTTGAGATGAAATATTTTCTCAACTACATGCCATCTTGATGTTATTTTTACTTGTTTTAATGTAAAGGTTTTGTTGACAGGCATCATTCCAATAATTTCACTGGGTTTATATGCTAAAAGAGTTGGCTTTATTGGAATAATATGGGAAACTTTTAGGGTTTATATTTTTTTCTGTCATCTTAAAGAAAAAATTGAGAAATTGAGTAATGACCTAATTGGTTTTAGCAGATGCTCTGCCAGCATGTGAAGAATTCATGTGGTATTGCTTGTCACTGGGGTACCTTAACCATTTTGGACCACTTACAGCCCTCAGAACCAGTACAGTAATACTTGCAGTACTTCTGAGGCATACGCAAAATACAGGTTTCAGCAGATACAGCTTAAAGCAGAGCAGTTTGTAAGAGTAAAAACTCGAGTGTAGCAAATTAGGGTTTTATTTTATACCCAAGTCATTGCTCAAAGATGGAAAATTATGCTAAAAACCACAGCATGTGATAAAAACTAATGTTATTTTTATTTCTAGAAAGAAATTTTCATAGAGTGATTATCAGTGTGGCAATTGTCATCACTTACTGGTTTGTCTAAAGGACTCTTCTCCTATATGATGGCCTCTCTGACAAGGCAAACCTCAAAACTAATTCAAACATACTCATCCATCAAAAAGTCTTGCATTTAATCATTCTGCTTATGTATGTCACTCAATCAGGTTTTTACCAAGGTTTTTTAATTTGTGGGGCCTACATAAGGTAATATTTGAGACCCTGTAGAAATGTAACATCTGGTTCTTTCATTAAAGGCTGTCAAAATGTATATATGCAACAGGACCTAAGTAAAATTTTATTGGGGAAAAGAAATAATTCAAACCTGAACTGAAACATTTGTTGTATGCTTTGGTGACACAAATGGAAAATTCTGCATGAATCTACTCTAGATCTTGTCTTGCTATTTTTCCCCTCTTGACTCTGTCTTTATAATATGAACAAGGCTCTTCCTTGCTGGAGACCCTTTCTGTGAGTATGTATGTAAATATTTGGCTCAGAGGCCGGAGACTTAACTGGATGTTCCTGGAACCCTGCTCTTTTTTTGTGAAGAGGATGGGAGAGGAAGTGAAGGGCTGGGTACTGAGTAGTTCCTGTATCCAAGAGCTGCCAATACAGAGCAGAAGGGGGGAGGCACACTCCTCTTGTGATGTATGTAGATGCTCAAGCATGCCTTGGCTTTACCTGGGAAGACAAATATTCCATCAATCTGATCCTGCTGCAGAGCAGAAATTGTGCCAGCCAACATGTGGAGGTCTTCCTAGCAGCTGAAAAGGCCATGGTTTGTGTCATGGCCACCATGGGAATGTAGTTTGGTCCAGCTGATCCCTCTCCAGGAATTTGCCGCTTTTAAGCAGATGGAGCTGTTCTGGGTTTACAATGGCAGTTGTCTGGCCAAATTGGGCCTTTCAGCAGTCTCTCCCCTCTGCTTTGCGTGGTTCCTGACCACACCCAGGTCCGCTCCCCTGAGTTCTGGGTGTCTGTTTCTGCCTTTTGCGCTGTTATTTTGTTCCCAAGGGAATGCAGTGCTCTGCAAAGCCAGCATGGGCTGCGCCAGGCTCCATAATGAGATGCTGGCTGTACTGCCAGTGCACCACTTCCATCTCTAAAGGATAAGTAACATCATTTATGGGAAGCCTTGAGAGCTAAAGCAGATCTGGCTGTGACGGGGAAATCAGATTTATATAATTTTCTGACAGACAGTTAAGCTTAAAGCTGCGCAAACCGGAAATATACTGTCAAAGAAAGTTAATGCTTTAGGAACCCAAGGTTTTATGAGGCAAGGCACAGACCTCTCCTCTTACAAAGATGCTGCTGCTTTTCAGCAGCCCTGTCTTTTCAGAAGCCCCACACTGCCATGAGACGTGACCCCACCCTTCTATAAATCTGTTCCCTATTTAAGGTAATAAAAATAGGAGCATTTTTAAAGAGGGGTGTGTTTGGAATAGACTCTACCATGACTTAGAGTTTAGTGTTTGTGTGACAAGAAGTAGCAGCGATTCTCCTTGGTTATAGCTGGAACAGTAAGTACATTTTAAACTCACTAATGCAGGGGAGATGATATGAAATGAGTTAAAAGCTGCAGACTGGGTCACAATTTTCTAGCCAGCACAGTTCCCCAAAGGTATCCTGAACCATTAAGGCTGTCTTAAGCTGTTTCAGTCGAATAATTTATCAGTTCCATAAGTTTTGGCACAGTGTCTCAAACCTAACATTTAGCTAGGGCATGTAGGTACCAAATGCAGGACAGACATAGAGGCTGAAAATTTATTGCACACAATTCTTGCACCCATGACTCTTTATATTTTGGTGGAAGGGTATGTTGCAAGTCACAAAATGTGATGGTGGAAATCATGAGTCAAAGAGAAGTCTGCCAAAAGCGACGGCAGCAAACACAGGTCCGTGCTCTGGAAACTTGGGGAAAACTTGTTCTGCTTTGCATGTCATGTAACCCTTCACTGTGTCGGGGGGGGTCTGACTGCGCCCTAAAAACACACACTGTACCCCTGATGTGGACAGGAGACTGCAGAGCTTTGGGGGCATAAACAGTAATGTTTTAGCAGTGTCTGACTTTAGGCAAGTGAAGATTTGACAAAGCCAGCAGTGTCTTTTGATGAGATCTTACAAACCCAAAGGACCTGGAGATACCAAACATCCTTAATACACATTCTTGATACACTGCTAATTTTTTTTTTCTGTTTTTGTTTGGTTTGGTGTTTGGTTTTTTATTTGTTTGTTTGGGGTTTTTTTTGTTTTGTTTTGTTTGGTTTTTTTTTTTGTTTTGGTTTTTTTTTGTTTGTTTGTTTTGTTTTTGTTTTTGTTTGGTTTTTTTTGCTTCTGGGACTTGATACCTAAGAGAGAGTTTCTCAGTGTGAAGTGAGTTTGTCATTCAAGTATTACTGCATGCTCAAATCCAGCAGGCTTTCTCAGGACATTCTGTGATCTTGATACCCTATTGTCCCAAGTTCAAGAAGCATTTGTACTTTTCCTTCTATTTGACTGTGGTCTAGAGTGACGACAAAAGAATGAAGAATACAGACTCTGTCCAGGTGAAGAATACAAATTATTATGTTTTTATTTAGAAAGTAAAAAAGCAAATGTGTTCTTTTGAGTTGCAGAGTTTGTGCTGCAACTGTTCTAATTCTGCAGAAAATGGTGCTACTTTATGATCTTTTTGCTGGAGGCAGGCATTAAAATTAATTCTCCCTCTTCTTATTGTTACAAAATACCTGTACCTGCTTATTGTACATTCAAGTAACTCTTCAGTGTAAAGTTTTAACCAGAGACATGATTGCAAATTCTTGTTTAAACACGATGGATATTTTTCCCCTGCAAAGACAATCTACCACTTTTTAAATGAAATACTTTTGAAAGCTGAATGTAGCCTTACTGCTTTACTATCTCTTTCATTTACATACTGTACTGAAGGAAAAAAAAAAAAAAACAGGTAGAAAATCAGAGGAGGTGGAAAAAGAAGACAGAACTAGATAATCAAACACACTTTAATTTTTTTTTCTGTCTTCAGACATTCCACATGCTTCACCTCTATTTATCCATCCAAAAGGAACTGACTGGAACTCATAATTTTGGAATTTTTCCATTTGAGTTAGGTGCCTTCAGGCACTGTCAGCTGACCTTAGCACTTTGTGCTGAGGAAGTGGTGCTAAATAGGTTCCTATATTAAAGAAGGTAGTTCCCAGAACTGGGAGGCACTTCCAGCAGACTGTTTAGGGGAAGCAACAGAAAACACCTAATCTAAATCCCAAATAGACCACAGGAGGAAGATGAAGGAATGAAAAAAATCGAAAGAATTTTCAGAAATTTTACACTATTGCATAATTATGGGTCTCATTAAAATGCTCTTCCTTTTATTATCTTTGCATTTAGTGCAGTAGGGGTTTTGTTTGATGTTGTGGTGATTTATGAGTACTTGTGAAATGACACAGAAGGCAGAATTCTGGTAAAAGGAGAGGTGAATGATTGCCCTTAACAGACCAAGGGATTCATATCTATAGCTTTGCTTGGCAATACTTTCCTAGTTTGTAGAGCACTTGTTCATACAGTGCTTCAGTGGGATACAAATCTTTGATCATCTCTGTGCTAAATGTGTGTTTACCTGGGTAAATGTTTTGCTTAGGTTTCAGATATAATTTTGGTTGGGTTGGGTATTTTACTTCATGGTGGTTTTGGTCATCACAGAAATTAGTGACTCTCAGGTGACTTCAGCATGTGCCAGGGTGAAGATGAGATGACATTGGGTCTGTATGGAATCCACAGGACTTGAAAACAGAAAGCTGTAGTGTTAGTGAGGCTGTATCAGCTTATATCAGGAGAAACTTACCCCTTGGCCTAAGGGGAACACAAGGAATTTTTGGTCAGACCTTTTTATCTGTAAATTTTCAGTTTACTGTTGATTTTGTTATATATCCATCTGTTTATAATATGCTTGCTTAGTTTTTGTTTTGTTTTGTTTTTTTTTTTTTAATGGGTCCTTTAATAACTGCTTTAGATATTAAATCTTAAACTGCTTTATAAACATTTCACAATTTCCTTTCCATCTCACAGATATTAGGCATTTTCACCTCTAATGCACATATAGTCCTCACTGTAGGAAATAATAAAGTTGAAATACAGAACCTTCATAGTTGTAAGAGATGAACCTGAGTTTTGGGAAGCCGATGGACTCTCTCTTTGGATCTGTTTTGTTCATAATAATGGCAAGCCTGCTCCCTTGGTCTCTATCCAGAAATTCCAGTCTCCCAAGTCTGAATCCAGATGTTGATGATGTAGGCGGGTGTTTTCCTAAAACTGAGTGAGCATCACCCCGTAGTAGCAGAAGCTGTTCAATTATTATTTGGTGAGACTCCCCATGTGAACCTGGCATGAGTATATTTAACACTTCCTATTTGTAATTACCAATGTTCTACAACATGTTAAATATAGTCCAGAGGCTTTGGCCCTGCGTGCCCTACAGTATGTTAAACCTTGTTTAGGCTTACTGCAACACTGTAATCACAGATCTTGTTGCCTAAGGGAATTTTCCCACATTTCTTAATTTAATTAAACATTTCCCATTAATTTTAATTAAATGTTAAGACGGAGAATTCCTCCTTAACCCTACAATAATAAGGCTTTGCAAACCAAAGTTTTTACAGTTTTTTATTCTGACACTCCATCTCATTTGATACAGTGAATAATTTAACAGTGATTTTAATATTCTGGAGGTTTTGAAATCTGTTTCTATTTATCTCCCTACAGCTTATTGGAAGCAAATGAGACAGGTCACCAAAATGCCCTAATAATTAGAAATGAGGTGAGCACCACATCTACACCATCTCTGCTGGTCTGGTAGTTGTAAACTCCCATCAGTGCAGTGCCCACCTAAGAATACTGACAAGTAATCACTTTTCTGTAATTTTCCAAATCTTCCAGTTTTGTGGCCACATTTATTGGAGTACAGCGAGTTCATGTCCTGTGTTTTTGTAGTGACAGGACTGGCCAGTCAGACTGTCTGTTGGGAAGTTTAGGTACATGTAATGTAAATAGCTGTGCAGGTTAGCTATGCTTATCTTTATTAAAATTCTGAAGTGTCATGTGAAAGCTCTGTTTCTGCCTGGAAAGAGTACTGTTGCAGTTATTTCACCAGTAACGGGGATGTTTCCATATTTCTATTCAGTGGGACTACACTTTACCCATTTTTAGGTCAGAGTGACTGAAATTCTCATTGTCCTTTGGACAGAAATTATTTCATATTGCTCATCAAAGCTTTGCATCTCCTTGGGCTTTTCTGTGTGTGTGTATGTGTACATATTACAAACACTTTGCTATTTAGAGGAAAAGAAAACAGAGAGAAACGTGACACGAGAACTGTACATCCCACATGCCATACACCAGCATGCTGAAGGAATTTCAACTTTAAGGCTGTTTCTTTAGGCTCCCAGCTGACTTATGATAGCACAATGTGAAATTGTAGAATGAGCAGAGTCCCATCAACACCACATGTGTTCAGATTGCTTGCTTTTTAGCTTCCACACTGACATTTGCAAATATGAAAGGGAAGAAACTTACAGTTCTTCTGATATGCAGAACATTTTATAGTGTAAAATTTTACTGTAACTATTTTAGTCAAATGCATTATTCTGTCATGACCTGGATATAAACATAGTAATTTTATATAAACAGTTTTCACATCAAAAAAGGTTTATTTTGCAGTATTTCCATGCACAGAAAAATCTGCTGTAAATGGTAAGCTCCTGGCTGTGTTTATTTCAGTAGAATTTACTACAAATTGCATTTATAGGGCAATGAGGCTTGGAGCCATCCCACCTTGCTTTCTTTCCAGATCTGCTGTTCACAGCAGGAAAGAAAGTATTCAGATGCCACTTGAAAATCACTTGACCCTGTGGAGATGCTGTTTCTTCTCCATAGTCTGCTGGATGCATAATGCCTGGACTAATATTTTAGACACTATATTTTGGTGGAATACTGAGCTCAGACCTGATTGTCCCTGCAGCATCATTTAAGGCTGGATATTTTGTAGGTGGGAAATACCAGAGCAAGTCCTTTACCTTGAAGAGTTGTCTTAGCTCATGGATTATCATAGGCCACATCACAGAAGCAGGTTTCCTTTACAAAAGGTGCCTGTGCTTTGAAAGTTACTTGTTCGGTGCCACACTCACATCTGGCTTCAGAATCCGCAGATCAGGCCCCTTTGGGAATCCACAGCCCTGAGCACAGTGTTCCCATGTCTTATGGATTTATCATGGTTCTTCCACCATAAAATCCATAAGGATTATTATCCGTTTTCTTGTGTTTCTGAATCACATCAACAAGTCTGTAGGCCCCAAAGAGATGCTTGGAAATCACATTATATTGAACATAAAGATTTAAAAAAAAAAAGGAAAAAAACTAAGTAAGAAAGAAGGACTTTACTTCTTTGCTTCTTTCTTTTCTTAGCACCTTTAAAATTTAGGGTGTTTTTTGTTTGTTTATTTGTTTTTTGTTGGGGTTGTTGTTGTTGTGTGGGTTTTTTGTTTAATTGTTTTTGTTGGGGTTTTTTGGTTTTTTTTTGTTTTATTTTGGTTTTGTGGGTTTTTTTTTTGTTTGTTTGTTTGTTTGTTTGTTTTTTGTTTTTGGTTTTTTTTTTTTTTTTTTGTTTTTTTTGTGAAGCAAGTTTCCTAACCTTACAGCCTAACTTTTAATTTTAGGATACTTATAATCAGCAGCACAGGGATGGATAGAAAAATACAAAGGATTTGTGTGATTCCGGGAAAGACTATGTAGTTCGTTCCCAGGAGCTTGTGCCAATAGTTGTCAGAAAATACTGATAAAAAGTCAGTTTTTCATAAGGAAATGAGCAGGTGTGTCTGAATACATGAGATGAGCCAATCTGTTGAATAAGAAGATCCAGATTATATGGGACTATTTTTTTCAGGGCAAACCCTCATTTAAGGTTCTTTCACGGGTCACTTCTGCCTTAAGCTCCTGCGCTTTGGAAGGATAAACACTGGGTCGTGCCTGTTGATGTTTGAACTTTTAGCTTAAGAAGAACTGTTAATGAGGAATGTAACTGCTGCATTGAGTTCCACATTCTAAGTATTTTTTTTTGAAAATTAAGATGACAATTTTTTTTAATAGTTAATTTAATTAAATAGTTAAATACATTTAATTAAATAGTTAATTTAATAAGTTAAATAGTGTAAAGCTCCTAGTAAGTATTATTAGTTTTTGAGAACTCATATTTTGCTTTAAAATCATTATTCAGAATTCTGTTTTCTTCTAAAGAGCTCCAAAGCATAAGCAGGCATTTCGTAGGGGCTAAGGGGTTTGGCAGAGATGTGCAACATGCTGACTGGAGCAGAAACATCCTTCACGTGCTTGGTTCAGCAGCCAGGCTGAAAACACTGAAAAGACATTTAGAGATGAAATCTGCAACCAGTCGCATTGCCTGGGTTGCTTCCCCCACAAAGACAAGCTGGGGTTTTTCTGTATTTGTAAATTTTGTAAAATTTATAAATTTATTTGTAAATTTTTTGTATTTTTTTATTATTGCTAATTTTCTAGAGGGTGCAAGCAGCCATTATTTCCCCATCTGTATAAGCAGAGAGTCAGATCCATGTCTGAAACAGCAGTGAGTACCTTCCCATAAAGGGTTGCTGGCTCACAGACTGGTTGAAAATTGAGAAAGTGCTTTGTTAAATATTTCAGAGCAGCTGAGCCTTAGTCTGGTGTGGCCTCAGTTTTCCTCTCTGCTATTTTCTAAAGTTATTTTTCAGTTGGGTTTTGTTCAGGGCGTTGGGGTTTTTATTTGTTTCGAGTGTTTTTTTGTTTGGTTTTGTTTTGATTTTTTGAGTTGCAATTTAAAACTCATGACTCAGAATTTGTCTGAGAAGGGAGCCTTGGAAGATGCTTGAAAATTGGTATCACAAACTTATAGAGCCAATAATTGAAGTGTTTTCTTGAAAGTTGTGAAATCAAATTAGCAACTCAATTTGCTTATGGTTTTCAAGTGAGGAAAAAGAAAGGGCACTCCTATTTTTGTCAGTGATCACTGTCTTGAAGATAAATGACTTTGCTCCTTGCTGTAGGCCAGTGTACGTAGCCTCTAGCCACTACACAACATTTTTTTTTTGTTGTAATTGATTTTTTTATGAGGAAATTTCAGAACAATTTCAAACCCAAATATTTTCCCTCTACCCTTTTATTTCTTACTTGCTCCCTGGCTGATTTGGCTGTCAGTGTAGTGCACTGACAAATAAATCATTGTCAGGACTCCGTTCCCCAGTGCACAAGAGTCAGGAGTCCCAAACTAACCCTGCAGTCATGCAAAGGTCCTTACTTCACAGCTTTATCAGGGCTTGCTGACTTTGCAGCATCCCACTGAGAAGGGAAGCTCATGATGTGAAAGACAGTATCTTCTGTACGCAGAAAAAACAGACTGGAAACAAAGGTGCCACACAAATCCGATATTTAGCACGGGCAACGCGAGTCCTCTTGCAGGGCACGTGACCTGATGGGTTAAACACCACAGAATGAATGAGCTGGGTGACCAAAAGGTGAGGGTGTTCTCTGTGACCTTCAGCAAGCAGATTCCTGTCATCATAGCTCAGTTTCCCTTCTTGTTTCATGGCAGAGTTGCTGCATACTTGGAGTAAAGAGAAGGCCCCTGGTATTAGGCTTTCCTACCTGATTTCATGCAGATTGTGCTAGGAAGCCATACAGAAAAAAACATCTTTTTCTGACAGTTTTGGGGCCAATTTCTGTCTCTCAATGTTTACCAATGTATGGCATCTCACAGCTCCAGTGATATTTTTGAGGGTTTTGCTAGAACTTCAGAGGATGGTAGTTTATTGCTAAATATTTTGCCTTTGGCCCTTTTCACATTGAAATTTCAGACTTGCCACCCTGCAGAGGAAAGCTTTAAAATACAGACACATTTGGTGGAACTGGATGAAAACTAGAAAAGTTTAAATTTCAGCTTTAACTGATCATGTTAAATTCTCACATACTCACAGAAAATAGAATGTGGGAATTTTCTGTGATGCTGTTTCAGCTTAAGCATGCTAGTGTGGATTTTATGGGGTCTGGGGGTTCCTGTGTGTTGCAATATTTTAATGTTTTTAACTTCTTGCTGTACTGCAGACATTTGTAACGAGCAGAAGGCATCAGATGTAGGATAGTGATCTTTTGAACTGCTGCTAAAGCAAAATGTGCTAAACTGTAGAGTGAAAGGTGATGCCACAATCAGCCTTAGAAATTTCACTTCATTTGTTTTTTCAAGGATAAGAAACAGATGAAAGAAAACCTTTTTTAATTTTTTTTATTTTTCTAGTTTTTTATTTTTCTCTCTCACTGAGAAAAATAGTAAATTCACCTTTCAAGATAAATTAGAAATCAGTCCTAGCCACTTGCTCAAGGAGGGCCAAAGAACAAACAAACATTTGAAGTGTAGAAAAGTATGCTAATATGGTCAAGTTTGGAGAAAGGTAATCTAAATTAAGCAAGAGGGAATCGAGAGACAGCAAAGATGTGAAAAGACAAAGGGCCTTCAGAGAGTTCCTCTAACAGATACCATGTTTACTTTGTTAAAAATGGGGAAAGCAATCTTTCTCTGCATGTTATCAGTAAATGAAGGTTTTAATAATAAATTATCTATGTGATTGCTATTTTCTTTCCCTTTGCAAGGAGAGAGGCTCTAAAAAGAAAATAAGTATTTCTGTAACAAAAATGTTTCACTAGTGGACAGCAAATAGAAACAAGTCTGGATTATTATTGTCTTTAATTTACGGGGTGTTGGATTTTTGTGCGGGCTTTTTGTTGTTTTTTTGTTGTTTTTTTTTTTTAACAGAGAATTGGGAGAGAGAGACAGAGATTAGGGAGAATTGTTGTCTTCTGATGGAGTAGTGTGAATTTAGCACCATTGTCACAGTTACTGTGGCATTAGCAGATCCGAGAGCACTGTGAATTGGAATAAAACTATAATCTTCTAATCCAAGTGGTTGGGTTGAAATCAGTGTGGGAACACAACTGACCAAAAACTTGAGTATGATCAGCAAAAAAGGGAGTCGCTGGCATATGACACGATGATCTTTGTGTGGGTTCTGTGACTAAACCCAGTACTCCAGGAGGCAGATGGCCAGTGGGTGGTTGCACTTTGCCTTCCAGTGCCCTTCTCCTGATCATCTGTGCTTGGGAATATAAAACTACCTTGGATCCATTTCTGCCTGTTACCCAGCTCTCTCTCTGAGGATAGTAAGCACATATTCCTCAGAAGGAGAGCACACATGCAACCTGTGAAGCTGTGGAAACCATTTGAGTGGTAGCACAACAGGGAGGTAGTAGCCCTTGTGTCAAATTAGTGAAAGAAAAATGCTGCAACTTCGAAACAGAATTAGGAGCACAAATCCCATTTTGCTTCTGTCCTAAATTTTGGAAGTTTTGCCTGGAGGAGTGTAATTACATGCTGAAAAGAGGTCCTAGGTGACCTTAGGTCCTGTAATTTACATTTTGTACTTATGGTCACCTGAGAAAGGAAGACTATGCCTTGGGATGCATTTCTTTTTTTGGATGACCATTTGTGCCTTTCTGTCATCTTCTGATTCTCATTCTGTTCCAGTGTTGAGCACGAGTCCCTTGCTTCCCTGCAGGGAGAGATAGATGAGCAGACATGTAAATGAACCTTCTGTAACTCTTGCACAGGATTTCATAGTCTGTCACAGAGGAGCAATCGTCTGTCACATTAATATGGTTCTTATTACAGTATTTATGTCAAACCCCCTGTCTTTCATCATTTTCATTAGCATGAAAAGTAAGGTTTTAACAACTATGGTAATAGGTAATAATGTAGCATTAGAACATAAATCTAGTGATGATACAGATACCCATGAAGTGACAGGGAGATGTTATAATGTGCTTCCAGCACTTATTTTGGGGACAGATTTGTGTACATGGCTTAATTTTTAGGAAGTACTCACTATAATTATCAGAACTAACAGGGACGCTTGGCAAAGGAGAAAAAGAAATCTTTGGGTTGCAATTAAATTGAAGACAAGAGGTAGCAGTTGCAGTTACAAATTACCAACTTTCTGATGGTGCTTGGCACACATTCCCTTCCTGCTTCTGACCGACATGTGACAAAACCTCACAGTTACAGGAGGGTTCATTGCCAGAATCTCTGCCTTTGGTATAGGAAGGACATTTTATATGCAGTGTGTATTCACAGGCACAAGTGGGATAAACTGAAGTGAACCAGATCATTGAGTTAAATAATTTAAATGTTAGAATATGCTTTGTTCACAGTTAGAACTGTGAAGTACTTTGCAAAGATAGCAGAGCCCCTCCTGAGCAGAGGAAAAATTGCTCAGTCATGAAAATTCACCTAAAGAGCTGAGGTAAAGGCAACCATTATTTGTAAGAATAGGGCCATTCAGTGGACCTGCATCAGACTGAGAAAACACAGAAAGGAACATTTTCCCTACACAGTAAGGAAAGGGAAAGTACTTTAGTTATCCAAACTAGCACTTGAACACACTGTTACAGTTAATTTGAGATGTAATGGAGTGTTTAATGGCTTCCAGTGGTCAGGAAGTTGGTTTTAGAAAGATTGTGGGTGAGACAGCTCTTACCCATCCAAAGCATCCAAGTGATTTACAGCATTTGTAGGCTGCACAGTGCATTGTGGTGCTGAGAAGCCCCAGGCTGGCGCAGTCTGCTCTGCTGCCAGAGCTGAACGCAAAGCTGAGGTCTCCTGGCAGGGCTGCTATAGATCTAGAGAGCCCTGAGACCCTTGACATGTGAAGATGTATTAGCAGGCTTAGATCTTGAGGACTGTGCACAGCCTTGCACTGCTTCCCACAGGAATAATTAGTTTGCTTTGGGTGTGGTACTGGTTTTCACTCTGTAGCTCTGTCTTCTCTGACTGAGCTCTGGGATCAGACACCTCATACTGATTCATATCAAGTCAGATCCCATGCCACAACATGCAGCCAACTTGTCCCTGATCAGGTAATGCTTCTCCATGGGATCCAAGTCCTCTTTTTTGGATCCATCTAATATAGGTGGTGATGGGATTTTGCTTTCACTGCTGACCTAATGCTTTCAGGGGGCTGCAATGTGACTTCCCACATTGTGGTTTGGGAGCAGGCTCCATCACTCTTTTTGGCATCACTTAGATTTTCATGGTCCTAATTTCCACGTATTAAAATGTGTTGTGCTGCCTTGGAAGGAGGTGGAGGAGAGAGGACTGATCCTCTGGTGACCAGTGACAGGACCCGAGGGAATGGCCTGAAGCTGTGTCATGGAAGGTTTCGGTTGGATATTAGGAGAAGGTTCTTCATCTAAAGGGTGGTTGGGCACTGGAACAGGCTCCCCAGGGAAGAGGTCACAGCACCAGCCTGACAGAGTCCAAGAAGTACCTGGATAATGCCCCAAGACACATGGTGTGATTTTTGGATCTGATCTGTGGAGGGCCAAGGGTTTGACTTAGGTGATGCTGGTGGGTCCCTTTTAACTTAAAATATTCTGATTCCTTGGATATGAAGCTGGCAGCATGAGGTCTGTGCATGAAGATGGTGAGGCATCATCAACTGGGATATGAATTTACCACATGCGAACTTATTCACTCTCCTTCTGTGTGCAAATCCCTGCATCCAGCACAAGTGTTTGGCCAGTGGGTTCAACAGCTGTCCTGGGAGTTTAGGCTCCTTCTCAGTCCACTGAACTGCTCAAGCAGACCTCTGGTTAGTGACAAGGTGCATTTGTCAACTGCAGCCCTTTTTTCCTGCTCATGAGTTAATCAGTCTTTGTCACTTGTGTAACTGAGCTGGCTGTTACTGCTGTTGATTTGTGATACAGGACTTTTTTGTCTGGTAGAGATCAGAGCAATTTGGAGATGAAGGTGAGTGCTCTCATCCCCATTTAACTGATGGGAAAACAGCAATGAAAACCAATTTCTGAGAAGCAGCAGAGCTGAGAGTTAGCCATTGGGAATAAAATCTTGTCTCTTACCATCCCTGTGGATGCTTCATAAATTTCAAGTGAGCCTAATGTGCAGTTTGAGATATGTTTTGATATATATCCTTTTGACAGACAAATCATAGCCTATCTTTGTTTTTCCAGATAGGATGAGCCTGATTCTTTCTAAAATGAGATTTTCAGATAATATTCATCTTCACAAAACCAAATTCCACCTTAGCATTCTGCAATATGTGTGTGTTTAAGCACATACTCTTGCCTGGTAGTTTGCTCACTACAACTTTCACAGAAATACTTGGAAACCTGGAATTGGATACACTCGAAGTAAATTCATGTGGAGTAGACAAATAGTAGACTCATGTGGAGTAGACAAAACAAAATAGGTTTGTGTTGTTTGCACACAAACCTGTGCAGTGGTTACCATCAATTTACCTAATTTTCAAAATCCAAGTTCAAGTCCACGAGAATAATGAACTGCCTTGGTTCTTTCTGTCATCTCTTTGTTTGAGTGCAGTAGATGAGCAGGGAAGGATGTGCAATCCCAGCTAGCTGCTGGTGCCAGCTGTTTGCACCTAGGGAGAACCCGGCTCAGCATGTCTCTCCACTTTGAAGGATGTGTGGATCAAAAGGAATGTCTGCATTATATGGCTAGAAAGAGATGGCAGTTTACATTGTCAAGCTTCCAAAATATTGTTGCACAGACAACAGGTTCTGCAAAGTCCTCTCCAAAATGACCAAGCAGTTTGATCCTACTGATAGGCTGAAGGTAAGCACCTCTGGCTTCTCAACGGGTTGATTCAGCCCCTGTTCTCTAATTATGCTGGACCTTCCAGCAACAGTGACTGAGGTTAGAAAATCTCTCCTTGCATCCATTAACTCCTGCCCACCTCCACATTCATGCTTGGCAGAGTGACAGTCACCTTTGGGCAGCATGTGCCTGCACACTCAGGTGTGCTGGTCTGCTGGGATTTATGCTTCCATTCCCCCGACACATCTGCAGGGTGACATCTGTACCTTGTGAAAGACGAGCAGGAATAAATGCTGCAGGCTTTTTTATAAAAATGTTAGTGCCTCTACACTTAGGCAGTAGTGTGGCCTGATTATGCAGGAGCTCTGAGGCTTATCCCAAGATGATGATTTTTACATCAAAAGTAGATTAATGGAAGTCGACAGCCTTGTGTCCATCCAAACACAGTATGAAATGATAATAAGTATAGAATTGCTAGTCAGTAGGGTCTCATGTCACATAGTCAGACTAGATAAATGATGAATATGTAATGAAATTACATAGAATTGAGACAGATGGCTCTAGCTTTTGATAAATGCATATATCTTCACAATCAGATAATAATGCCAATGTGTGGAAGATCAATTGGGATATAACAACTTTGAAAAAGAAAGTAATTTTTCTACTTTTGCTTTAAGATGTGCATTTAAATAAGAATCAAGCTTAATTTAATTATAATTTTTTTCATCATGAAATTAAACAAAAAGAAGAAAAGAACCAGTGGGAAAAAATACAGGGACATTTTCATCTTATTTTGCTTTGATTTGTAGTTATTTATCCTAGTGCCTATAATGAAATACCATTGCCAAAAAGAAAAGACAATTATTTTCTCCCCAATAAATATTAAGATAGATTGATGGTCACCGCTATTAAAAGGATTAAATGAAATTCTTGACACCATTTCAGGAAGATGTCAATTTGTTCCTAAGAACTCCAGTTATGAGGAAGCTTATAATACAGTCCACTTGTTATTGATAGGGATGTTTAATATTTTACTGACTATTTAAGGTGCAAAGTCCTTGAGATAAATCAACTTCTCATCCTCTCTCTGGATTTTACTATTCACTAGAGGTACATCTTTCAGGGAATTGACATGATTGACTAGGGACATAGTGTAAAAAATATCATTTGAAATAATGTCATTACCAAAAAGGAAGGAATTTTGAGAACAAAATAATTATGAAGCTCATTAAATTCACAGTTTCTGCATATTACAGATTAGTGAAAGAGTAATGGCACTAACTCAACACATAATTTTGGATGGTGGTTGTGTATTATCTGAGTTACTGTCACTTTCTTTGAATTTAAAGTCCTTGCTTGTGTAGATAAACAAATATATCTGTCCCTCATTTGCATGGGATTTAGGATATTTTCAGGTGAAGAGAAAGTATCTTTCAGTTTTCTGCAGTCCATCAGCCAAACTTTGAGTAGTAATTATAATGAAAGAATACCAGCTGAGGTCTGAGGTGTTAGGTGCTGTACCAACACCCAGGAAGAGTATTTACAGGTATGGAGAGTTTGTAACCTCTTGTCTCCAGATGAGATTTCCTCATCTGGGAGGGAGGAAATGGGTAAAAGCAGTGCTGGGTGGCAGTACTAGGGGTAGTCCTCTGTGCTCCATGGCTGTCTGCGATGCTTCCATAGGAGAAGCTTCAGGAGAGATATCACCTTCTGTGGCTGTGGAGATTTGGAATCAGTAGCTAGCACAAGGGAAGGAAAATCAAGTTTAGGCTGCAGTCAGCACATAAAATGTCTTGATGTCTTCAGAAGATGACTGATGATTTTGTGCAGTAGCATTGCATGAAGAGTACTCCATTTCTTCTGCGCTGAGGAACAGAAAAATAAGGCTCAGAGCAGTGGACTTGGGGGCTTCTTGTGCAACCATTGGAAAAAACAACAGTGCAAGACCCCTTTTTATTTCAGAATCATCTGTGCTAAAGAAACAGGTGTTTTCTCAACTGTGCATTTTTCCAGAGCCTCCCAAATGTTATTTCAGCAGTCTTTACAGGAAGTACTGCCAGGTGCTGGCTCGCAGTGGAAGTGGAGCAAAAGCCCTGCTCCTCTCAAGGTTGAGGGCACTGATGCTCCCAAGAGAAACCCTTCTTGGAGTAGTAAGAATTTCTACCTCACAGGCTGCTGGCTGCAGAGCCATCACAACAGGAGGCACGGTTCTTCTTCCACAGTTAGCCACTTTCTCAGCGCTTCCAAAAATTGCTTATGGCTGTCTCAAGCCAAGTTACCTCAAGTTGGAGGCTCCCTAATAAGACTTAAGGACTTTAGCCCTCTCTAAGCAGAAACTCTTTGCATCTACCTTTCAAGTAGAAGGATCGCTGACTATCTAAAGCTTTTTTAGTGGTATCAGTATTTGTCTTCAGCCTGCATTTACATGGAGTCATGGAGAATCTGGGATAAGATCTTAAAAGAGCCTATCACTTCGTGATATTGCCTCAAGAGAATTTTTTTTTCTGCGAATCATAACTGTGATAGTTTATTGATCAGATTAAGCCAACTTTCAAAAGAGAAGATAATGCCATACATTTTACTTAAGATGTTTGTGCAGCTGCTAAACAACTGAATGTCAGTAAGCAAACTCCTTGGTGGTGGCAGGTGGAGAGTGCTCTGTTCTCAAAAGTATCAAATCTTTCATTTTCTATTGATGCTTTTTAGAAGCAAGACAGTGTTTTCCATTACAGCAAGTCCTCAGCTGCCTTAAAAATCAGCAGAGATGGAGAATTCCTGGTCTGTGCCCCTGCCATCCAGTTGTATATGGCCTATAACCATTTTGTTTTCTAAGCTGTAGCAGATCTGTACAATCAGGGGCATTAAAATGTGGTTGGCCAAAGGTGTTAGAAGGAATTGTTGGCTCTCACTAAGGAGGAGATTTGCCATCTCTGTGGTATAGAAGGAAAAATATAAAGGGAAAGTCCTTATTTCTACATTTCTGCTAGAGCATAGATAAGCATGAAGACAATTTTCTCTTCTGACTGTGGATTATGGGCTCTAACAAAGACAGGCTATCCTATAAGTGGAATTCCCAGTAAGCAGCTCTTACAATTTCTGTCTGCATAGCGAGAGACACCTTCAGGAATATACAGAAGGTGCTAAAGCACACTGGTGTTTACCATTTCTTGGTCAATCTCACACACACACACACAGTTTCTGGCATTTCTCATGCTTCAGGATGACTAAGAAAGACCTTTTCTTCCTCTCCATCCCCAGTCGATGATGGTACAACGATTTAGAGTAGGAAACAGTAAATGGAGCTGGGCAGACTTCTGTGGAAGCTGCTGCTGTGGGAATCCTGGCGCTGTGTGACATAGGAAGCCTGACTATTAAAAAAGCTCAGGTTTACTTGGCACTTTTGAAAGCTGGGGAGAAGAGGAAAGGACAGAACTCATCCAGGTCTTGAAAAGCTAGACAAAATGAGTTGAAGAGAACCATTGATTTGATGGTAGGTATGTTTTCAGGGCTTTGCTTGGATGCTACAAACATGTGTTAGCAAAGGCTATAACTAGTAAACACTCATTAGCAAAAGGCAGACTATTGCCATTCTCTGGTTTTGTCCCTACTTTCTAATAGATGCATGCATCTCTGCAAGTAAATATTGGAGACAGTGAAACTGCATGATATTAGACAGTTTCCTGCATCTCTCTCTGCAGCAGAAAATGCAGTGTGTTTTCCTTTCCTCCATCCCCCTCCTTCCTCCCCGTCACATTAGCTCTGGCTTTAAAGCTGTTTAACTAAAACTCAAATAAAGGAATGTGCTAGAATTGGAAAGATAATTATAAGGCCAAAACCCCTCACACACCAGTGGATTCTTTCCCTCCTGATGTGGATTCTGGATTTGTCTGTGAAGGCAAAGAAAAAGCTTTCTTTGGTACATTGTCATTAAAACAGTTAGAATCTGCAAATCCTGTACAGTCAAGACAACAGCAGGATTATGTTTGAATCATAAGAATGAGCAATGTGTTCTGCTTAATTACAGAAGTTACAGAGGGAAAGGATTTATTGACTGCCCCATCCTTCACCCCTCTTAGTGTAGGATTGTTCTCTCCATAGTGCTTCTTAATTCTTTTTCTTTGCAGTGTTACATGCACCACGTGATGGATCATCCACAGCTTAACTGGAGGTCTTGAAGCAGTTCTTAACAGATTAAAAGGTGTAGTTGAGCCTGCTAGTTGCTAGCAGATCATGTTCTCAATATAGACTTCGGGAAATCACCAAGATGTGCTCATCTGGGGCTATCAAGCAGGAGAAAACAAAAGTGTCTCAGCTCACTATAAATGTGTTTTCCCTGGAACTTAGTTTTTACATTGGTTGTTTCAATTTCAGCTGAGAGCTTTTCCTCATTATTTCCTTTTGAGCGTACAAAAGTAGTTCCCCCCATCACTCATGTTCACAGCCTCTGGTCTCGCAATCTCTCCCAAATGTTTTGTTAATGTGGGCTTTATCTGCAAAATGGTGCTTATCTTTGATCACACTTCCGTTTAGCAGGAAATTTCCTGCTAAAATCCTGTATTTTGATAAAGTCCATTGCAGGAAGCTTTGGAATTCTTACAACAAATCCCACCAAATCAAAAGCCAATCTTGATTTTTCTTTCTCAGTTTCTTCCTTAACTCCCTGCCCAGCCCCAACTGAAATCTTTCTTTCTTATTTAAAATTCTGGGGGTTTATGGGCAGTATTTGGTGTTTACATTTTTCCTGAATAAAAGGCTGAAGTTTTTTTATACATAAGAAGACTTTCTCCCAGTGTGTATGTAATAGCTGGCACAAATTTGTGGCAGTGGAATGCCTTCTCCCAGGTGTCAGATACAAACCCTTATTAACACATTCTAGCTCTGTCTCCTTCTAGATGTGTCACTGAGAAGCAAAAGAAAGTCATGAGAAATTAAGGCCAATATTTTGACCTGCAAACCCACTGTTACTTCTCTATCTAGGCTCTTGCTCTTATCCATCCAAGGTCTTTCACTATTGTTTCTTTCAAGTTTTTATTTTTGCTAAGGATAGAAGTGTTAATTTCCCTCAAATTCTACCCTCCTGAAGTTGCTCCACATATTTCTGACAAAGGTGTTTTAGTGGCTTCCCCACCCCCAAGCAGTCAGAAAAACTGTCAATCTATGGAAGTGCTTTTCTTGCAACCCTTTCGGGTTTCCAGTTTTAAAAAATTACAAGTTCTTTCAGTTTTTGTCTACTCCACAATGAAGGAAACTCCTAATTTGAGAAAAGCAAACTCAACTCCTCTCCCTAAAACCACCAACCCCCGCATGAGTAGGAAAAGTCTATATATATAATATATCCTGAGAAAAATAATTGACATTTTCCAAATATCTGCCATTCCAGCTGACTCAGATTTTGATCTTGTGTCTCTCCACTTCCTTCTCTCCCTGTAAAGATGAGTTTATTATATTTTTGCTCCCTGACATTTAGAGTGCCCCGACATTCACATTGAATGCTGTCTGTAAATTGGTATTACGAAGATGCTTATTCTACTTTAAAGTTTCTCTGAATGTAGGAATACAAACATTTGCAATTTTGATTCTTAAACCAAGCTTCTTAGAGACTAAAGAATAAAACAGCAGAGGGTAGAAGTACTGAAGTCCAATTCCAGCTAATTTGCTGGACCCCTCCAGAAAGAAGATTGTATTCATTAAAAAGCTGTGTGCTGTTCAAAAACAGCAAAGGGCCCTTGCTGCTCTCGTTCATGCTGCTTATCTCTGCTTCCATCTCTTGGGAATGCTGTTTCTTGGCCAAGCCAGGCATTGGCTCTACAATCTAGCTGGGTTCTAAAATGAAGATCTATCTAATTTAAGATTAGTTCTGTGAGATGTGTGCTTTTTCTAGCCCTGTGTACCCTCAGTGAGCCAAAAAAAAAAAAAAAAAAAAAAAGAGAAAAAACAAAGAAAGACTCTTCCAGAAGGAAGTTCACCCTAAGCTAGGACGGGATGAGACGCCTGTGTGTCCAGTCCCTAATGAAGGGGCCTAGGCCAGCTAATTTGTACAAAGCTAAATCTCCCTCAGTCATTCTGCCCTTTGTTACAGCTTCTGAATTGATCCCCAGGAATTCTGTGTGCTCAAACCTGTACTTGTGGCACCCTGGAATAATTTCAGACAAGTATCGTGATGAAAACAAGAAATCCACAGAGATCTCCTAAGAGAAATATGTTACTTGTCTGGAACCACTGAGTAAAATAAGTGCTGCTTTGGTTATTCTGAAATGTTGAACAGATATCTAGCTTAGGGTATCTCTTTATGGTATTACCTTGAGCTATTTAGGAAGAGAGAAGATTTAATCATCACTCTAGGTTATAATTTCACTTCCCAGTAGAAAAAAATCCTGGGACAATTCTTTATGACAGCATTCGCTATGACAAGGGATGTCTTTAAAATGATTAGAGAGGCATTAGCTACAGTGATCAATCAATGAGAATGAGAAGAGGGAGAAGTTAACTTTATCAGTAGCCTGAAGAATAATTCTAGAGTTGCACTCTGCCAAAGTGGAAGAAAATAAAAGGCTAGTGTAACAAATCCATGGGAGAAGTTGGGATCAGAAAGAGTCCATCTTTTCTCTAAACTGGATTAGTCAGAGGCAAAATGCTTTCCTCAGTCACAGATTGCCAGGCTTTTTTTTTTTCTTCCCTTAGAAAGCTTTAGAAAGTGGATAAAGAAAAATTTTCTGCTTCAAAGTATTCAAATATTTGTTCCTGCAGGCACTCTCAGGGGATTATAGTATTGTTTAGAAACTCACTGATTGGGGGATTTGGAAACCTGAACTGCAGGACTGCACTCGTACTAGAAAATAGTTATTGTTATTGGCAAAGTAGCAGCAGTTGTAGCTCTTGGGCAAAGTTTCTTTGACTTTGTAAGAAGTTCAAGGCACCTTTAGAGAGCTAATATCTTGGGCTATAGACAGCATCAGGGCTAGGAAGTTCATAGGACTTGATTCTCTTGCTGCAGCAAAGTGGTTTTTCCACCAAACACCTCACTAACTTTGATGCTACTCACTTGCTTTTGTGTCAGTGGAAAATTCTATCACAGTGGCTGGGCCAAGGCAGGACTTATTCCCTCATCTGTGATGCACAGAGTTCTGTGTCAGGGCTATATCACTGAGACCTTCCTTGACTTTTGTTTGAGTAATTTTCTCTGGAGCTCTTGTTGGAGTTCTGTAAGAAGGGCATGTATTAGAAGGCAAATGCACACGCTCTTTTTTGGCATCCTCTTGAGGGGAATTCCTTTGGCAGTGCTTCCTTTGGCTCACCTAATCTGATAATTGTCACATGGGAAGCTATTTGTAAAACAGACTTTTGATACAATCATAAATCACCCAGCTGATGCTTTGGTAAACCACCAGCTGCACTGTGTCCTGCAGGTACCAAGAAGGTGTATGGAGACTGAAGACATTTGAAGCTACTGACAGGGATGGGAAGTGTTTTTAAATAAGTTTTTGTTTAGTTAATATAAACTACAGCTTTAAAAGTAACCTGTTTACTGTGTCATAACACTCAGAAAAGTCCACATTCCATTCTGGTAATTTGTCACACGTTATTATGGTTCCTGTCATTTGCTGGCAAGCTTGGAGACTGAAAAATAGGACATCAAATGTATTAGATAAGGCTGTGTTTCCTGAGAAAAACCCCTGCCTTCTGCCTCCTTTTAAGTGTGGGCACTTTCCCTAGTTTATGAATGGCAGCTTCTTATATCCACAGTGAGAGTGAGTGTTCTCACTGAAGTAAATTGTTCCAGTGCCACTGCAGAGCTTTAGTCCCACTGCAAGTAAAATTGCAAGCACTATGGTCATTTTGAGTAGGAGACATTCATCCAAACTGGTGACATTTCACAGCTTAAATTCCCTGGTTATTTCAGTCTGACCAAAGGAGATGCAACTTTTAAAAGCTCGCTCTAACATTTTACATATTTGGGTAACTGAAAACATTGCTTGTTTTGTTTTAGTGGTTTTCTTCTTTCTGGTTAAAAGCTCTGAAAATAATGAACGCCTGTCAACCTGGCAAAAAAACATCTGCTTTATTCATTAAAATTCGTAATAGGCAGAGCCTTGGGTCTTAAGTTAAAAACATTAGTTTTTTTTATCTTGGGTTGGATTTAGAAAAGGAAGAACTCTGTTCCTTAAAACGAAATAAAATAAATAAATAAAACAACATAAACTGCCATGAAATTTCAAGTCTGGTATGTGACAGGTCTGCAGTTTCAGAAATGGGAGTTTTACACTTCTGGAAAGCCATGATCCCATAGTGACAGCCTCCCCATTATGAAGTATTCTTGTCTTGTCAAAGAAGCTTTGAAAGGAACAAATGCTATTTCATCAGTATCTCAAAAAGCTCTGTGTTAGTTGTGTTTTGTGCATGCTTTAAATAACATAGAGAAAGTGTGTTACATGATGGCCTAGCAATGAAAGGGCACAGTTGGCTGTCATCTTTGTAACACTGCCTTGCTGGTGTCTGTCGAGCAGCCAGAAGTTTTTGTGTTGCTGAGCACAGAATTTCCCCGCAGGCAAAATCCCACTTGGACAGGACAAAGAGTTTGTTCCAAGTTGTGCTGTCCCTTTTTTTAGGCATCTTCCAAAAATTAGGCCAGAAGAGATATTCCAGCACCTTGCAGATGGTGCATGCATTTATTCTGAACGGCAGGCAGCCAGTTTGCTGCCATTCAGCAATCTATGCTGTGGTGACATGGATTTTTGCCACATGTAGATTTTTCTGGTGTTTTGCTTATTTCAAGAAAAAGAAAAAAAGAACCAGCTAGTTTAAGGGGGTAAAAAAAGCAAATTGCACACTGTTGCTGTTATGAGTTTTGAAGTGTGGGCAGTAAAGCCTTCATCTCTCTTATGTGGTGATATTTTGGTCTTATAGCTGGTTGAGAAGCTGTGTAGCTGTGTCCCAAGTAAGTGTTACCTGCTGTCTTAAAACATTCATGCAGATTGATTCTGTAAGGGGTGATTTCCATTCAATATACCTCCCTTTTCTCATCTAGATTCAAATATGAGACATAAAATTGAAGACTTATTTATTTTTGTAAAAAAAACACCCCAAAATGCAACCTCTGTTATCGGATAAATTGTGTATTAAGTTCCTATTTATTATTTGATGGTTCTACATATGGTTACTGTATGCCACTGATTCTCTGAGCTGATATTTTCTGATATTTGTTTTTCTTGTATGTAGAGTTCACCAGAGAAGGTCTGCTTTCCCTGCCTTGGGGATATGTAACAAAGGATTTCAGTGACTATTGATAGGCTGTCTCTCTTTTTCTCTCCTCCCTATTAATATTCATCGCTTTTTGAGTAGTGGTGTAGTCTCTATACAGCTACAATTCATTGTGCACAAGCAAGAACCTGAAAATATTGAAATGGAATCCTAGCCTTAGGGAAGCCCTTAAGTACCATTTTTTAGGGCCTTAATTAGAACCTAATTATGAGGTTTATCTCCTTTCAGAGACCAGGTTCAGGGTATGAGCTGAATCCAGATCCCCTGAAATATGACATTGCCAAATAGATGTACTTGTTAAAGCAACAGGAGGAATAGGTGTTGACTTCTAAACCAGCAAGGTGGGACTTCACTTAGTGTTACTCTGAGGTCACTGATCTGCTTCTTGTGTGTTAAAAACACCTGAGAGTGTCAATGAGAGTCAGACTACACCTGCATGACCTGGAGAGGTATGAATGGAGCTTCAGAGCTGCTCAGTCTACTCACTACCTTACCCCAAGCGATGAAAGATTTCTCATTCCTAATGATATCCCCATCTTCATTTCAAAATCCCATGTCCTTCAGACTTCTCTGCACCTCCCAGTGTTGAATTTCAATCATTAAGGAACTTGTACCTTTATGTAGGTGATTCATTCGTTCTCTATCACTTCTTTTCTGACATTTGAAATTGGATTTTGCAGAGGTACCACTTTCCTATAACTGATAAGAAATGTTTGTTTCTGGCAAGATGGATTTTCTGTCTTGCTTCTCTCCTCTTTCCCTTTATCTGCCTGCTTTTTCATTGTTCTTACAGGTCTTTGTCTTCATTTTTGACTTCTTTCTCCCACCTACTCTTCTTGCTCTTACCTTTTCTCTACTTTCTCCTCTGTTCTTCATGTGTCTCTTCAGACCGCTTTGGCAGACATTTCTGATGCTCTGCTCCATTGCCTGAATCCCTCAGCCGGGAGATGATGCAGTGGCTATAAAGGTAACAGAAAAGAAAATCCAGCTCCCTCTTTCCAGCTCTGGCCTGAGTGTCACAGACAGTTCTGCATCTTTTTTTTTTTTTTTTTTTTTTCCAGAAGCATGTTGGTTTCATTGACTTTTCCAGTAAAAAGGGATTTTTTTTCCTCAAAAAAAAAAAAAAAAAAAGGTTGGTA
The DNA here is from genome assembly GCF_017590135.1 of Pyrgilauda ruficollis. Lineage (NCBI taxonomy): Eukaryota > Metazoa > Chordata > Aves > Passeriformes > Passeridae > Pyrgilauda > Pyrgilauda ruficollis. Next base: position 985,693 of record NW_024530932.1, on the reverse strand, counting down.
CCAGCACATGTGGTTAAGAGATCTTGGTTCCAGCTGTGGTCACCTGATTTTCATTATTCTGGTCATTATTTTTTGTTAGAGTTTCATTTTTTGTACATTATTAAAGGGTAGTTGAAGGCCAAAAAACTCTAGGCCAAAAAAAAATCATAGCTTGGGAATTCACCTTGAACAAGGGCATCACAAAGTATCAGTGAATTATTCACTGGGCTACCTGCTACTCTGAAATCTTTAGCTCTTTTATTTTCCAAATGAAATCTGTTTTCTATCATGCCACCTCTTCTCTTCCTAAGGTGCAGAAGAAGCAAATACCAGATTTGGGAGTAGAGAGCTCCCTTCCCCTATCTTCTGTGTGTAGGCAGGTCTTTCTTGGGAAGGACCAGATATATGGATTAGCCCAAGCTCTGGGGAACACTATGATCTTTTCTCTGTCCTATGTGAGTCTAGGGGACTTAGGCTTTTCCAGTGGAAATAGGAGTGTGTAGGAAGGGGACTTCTACTGAAAGAGAAAGAAAGGAGAGCTGGAGTCCAAAACCCTTGCAGTGGTCACAGTTGAAGAAAGGGCTAGAAGAGCAGCCTGGATCATGAGGCTGGATAGGGCAGAGCAAAGTGAAGAAATGCAGCTGAAATGTGACTTGTAGGGAAAAGAGAAGGGAGGGAAAGTGTCTGAGTACGGGGATGCCTGAGGTGATCAGCTGTGGGCACCCAGCAATGGATCAGTCAAGACTCATTATAAGGGAAAACGCAGCTGCAGAAGTGAGTAAGGGCTGGGTCAGAGCACTGGACATGGAAATACATTGCTGAGGCATACAGGGTAGAAAAGAGTTGTGCCTGGGAACTTGAAGCTGCATGCAGGGGCTGCTTGGCAATGCTTCAGCTCTGTGTCAGTGTGACTTGGTGCGATTTTCTATCCTATGCACTTCAGGGCTTAAGGGATGGGCTAAGGGAAAAGGAGAAAGGCAGCCTGCTGTGATCTTGAAGCCCTTCTCACCACGGGCTGTGTTGCTGGCCAAGCATCCTTGGCAGCCTGCCACAGTCAGCTGAGCTTGTTAGAATCACACCAGCACCTTTCAGAGCTGAAAGAGATCCAAGCAGTGTGGCTCTTTTGTTTAGTAGGAATCACACAGCAAAGACCATGAGCAGCGATACTGAAAAGCAACACCGTGTTACCTTCCTCTTTAATATAATCTTTTCTTATGTGTGTGTGCTTGACTGTGACTCTCAAAGGATAATTCATTAAAAAAGTTTCTCAGGAAATGTAGCCACGTGAAGTGACTTACAATCTCACTGCTGTCACTGTACCTTTCATTGAGGATGGAAGACTTTTATCGAGTCTTTAATTTACCTCAAAGTTTTATTCCATCATTGCTCTATTTTCAATTCCATTTTTATCATAACAGGGCTTTCTTTTATTTACATTGGTGAAACCTTGAATCCATAAACTGTCAGAGCGATTTTAATGTAGAATAAGGCTTTATCACTGCATATAAATATATTTAGCCTGAGATTCATTCAAAGCAATCTTTTGTGGTTTCGGAATGAATATAACGCTTTTTATGTGTACATACCACTAGATTTAAAATGAGATTTATGACATTCATTGCCATTGTATAGAGAATGAGGGGAAATATGGGGAATATTTTCCCAGTGTTTAAGGCTGCACCACTTTGAAATAATAAACCATTCTCTCCTACTTCAAAGTAATTTTATAGTTATGTTTAAAGAACACTGAGCGTTTGTCTACTGCATTTGTAATTTTTACACTCAGCCAGAAAAAGACTCTTTGAAAAATGTTTTTTGCTCATTATTGTTTGTATTAAAATACAGTCAGTGGACCATGACCAGCATCAAAGCCTCAACATGTGTTCTGTGCAGCTCATTGCAAGGGATAGTTCATGGTACAGTTGGATACTCCAGGCAGAAAACATTTTCTCATTCTTCTTCCCTGCTTTGCAAGCAAGATCATGTCACAACAGACATTCAGCCTCCTATTTCAGTGTCTCACTACCAACTGAGAAGACACTTGCTGAGGGAGCTTAGCCAAGGTCACAAAAGAAGTTTACAGCAGAGCCAGGAACTAGACCCAGATTCCTACTTGTCTGCTGCTGGGCTTTTCTTTGGGTTGTCCAGGTTTATTGGTAAACTTGTTTAGTCCTCTCCTTGAGCAGATAGGGTAGCATCCACACTTTCTCTTGGAAAAGTTTGGAGAAGTTGTGTGTGGCACCATTAGCACTGCAGGAAACATTTCAATCAATTTATTGTTGCAGCAATTGCACTGGAAAATGAACTGTGCAACTGTTGTATTTTTATTAGAGAAGTGACACAGATGAATTTTGTCACAAGATGTGCTCAATATCTGTTTCACCAGGAGTGAGGGGTGCCTTTCAAGTGAGAGCAGCTCTCAGTTATGGATATCCTGTCTTCTTTTTAGTTTTCTTGTCACAAAAAATATATGGTAACTACCAGCTTATGTGAAATTGCTGGTGGCTGAGACTTGCTGACCTGCATGGAAGAAGTACAGAAAGAGCTGAGAGAACAGTGGCTAGCTTAGAAAGCCTGTTCTTTCAAGCTGCTTTGGCGCATATAAGGAAAAGATGATTTCTGGTGGAACATAACACAGCTGGGGTGACTTTGTGGGTACAGAGATGAAGTAGCTGATCACATCCATTTGAAACATTGGCAGTATTCCTCCAGTTATCTCCATCTCTTTGAGGGTCTGTACCCTGTCTGAAGATCTGCAAAGGGCAACAGAAAGAAAAATGCATTGGATGAGCAGGCTTAAAGTGAATGTACTGTCTGTGGAAAACGCCTGTCAGTGCAGGCATTGGAGAATATGGGAAGCACACGTGCAACTGTCAATTTTCACACAGAATGCAATGGTGTGAGCTGCATCCCCTGCATGTGTTACATGCACACAAGTGGATGTTTTCTGTTTGTACATCTTCCTAAGCCAGTGCTCCCCGTGCACGCTGCATGTGCCTGATGGCATGGGTGGTTTCCATGTGTGCTCTGTGTTCTTGAACACACATTTTCCATAGGCAATACCTGATCTTTTTCATTTTTATGGAGCCAGGATTCCTGGGAATTACTGGGAATTCCTCATCTATTACAGAGCTTTTCTGGGTCAGCCCTCATCATGATTAATATCAGTGATGTTCCTCCAAAGTCAATGTACTGGCACTGATTTAAGTTTTGACCTCTTCTTACCTATATTCTTTTGTGAATGTGTTTCTGTCACTAATGTACTCCACTAAGTACCTGGTAGATCTATTAGAATAGCTTACCAATGGACTTATTTCATGGTTTGATTTAGAAAATGCATTTCTCAGACTGATTTTGATTATCTTAGTTCTCTCCTTTCCAGCAGATTGTGCTTTTGATGTGTTTGTAATAATGTATTTTTCCTTCAAGGTAATGTTTTGGATCTCCTTTCACTTCTAAGGCAAGCTGTCAGCTCCAGGACTGTAACCAGCTTTGCACTCTTGCTTTGCAACTGTCTTTCTTTCTTTCTTTCTTTCTTTCTTTCTTTCTTTCTTTCTTTCTTTCCTTCCTTCCTTCCTTCCTTCCTTCCTTCCTTCCTTCCTTGGGGTTTTGGCAGTGATTTTTTTGTTTTTGTTGTTTTTCTTTTTTTGGTGTGTTTCTTTCCTTTGCATTAGCAGGAGCTTTGTTCTAGCAGATAATGGAACTCAGCCACAGTCTCTTAAGTACAAGTATTTGCTGATTGCCCATTGCAACTGGCTGTATTTCATAATATTATGAAGATATTTTATTTTGCCTGGGTAAAACAAGCCACTAATTGAATTTCCACTAAAATATTTATTTGCCTACTCATCCTGTCCAACCCTAGCAGATGGCTGATAGGCACACGATGCTTAAAACTTTGAAAGAGATTTGTAACATTATAAAAAATTAAATCTGGATGGCTTTTTGATTCAGTCTTGATACAAAGTGGAAGGTTTCTGCCTATTGTCTACTTTGAATTTAAAGTATAATTGTGACAACCTCAATGACTACAAAAACACTGAAAAAGTCTTCTTTTGTATTCCTTACTTGTTTTTTTCCTTTTAACTTGTATGCTGAAGTTCATTGGGAGTGTTATGGTAATTTCATCAGATCACGTGAATTTCACTAAATTTCAGCCAGAGATTCTTTCCTTGCAGCATCTTTCAGGTTTGGTTTAGCACAGCTGTGACTTTAGCAATAGGTCACTGGACAGTTTCTTGGCTCTTGGGCTCATATAGGCAGTGGATTTTTGACTTTAATAACTAAAAGCACGAGTGTGAGAATGGTTTGCACAGAAGTAGGGCCAGTTGCTTCCTTAAAGCAGATTCAGAAATATTTTTTTGTTATGGAAAGCACTAAAGCTATGAGCAAGGAGGACGGATGCATATCTCCATTTATGACCCAGCCCCAGCAGACCACCTGGAGCACATTCAGAGCACAGGAAAACCTAAAAGCAAGGTCCCCTTGCAAATGCTCAGGGAGGGAATTTAACAAGCAGAGCATGTTGTGAATGACCCATCCTTTGGACATTTTCCCAGCTTCTGGCAGTCTCTAGTGAAGGGTCTGCCTAGATCAGGGTTACAACCAGGCCAATGTGTTTACTAGTACCTAAGCAACCTGGACTCCAGAAATTTGTCTAATCCACTTTTTAATTCACTTGTTTTTCAGCTTTTGTAATATCCTATTTTGCTGTATGCAAGCAGTACCTCTTGTTTCTTTTGGACCTGCTGCATTGTCATTTCCCTGTATGCCTCCATCTGGCTGATAGAAAAAGCAGCAAACAAAACAGCTTCATACTCATCTTCTTGATCCTACAGACCTCTGTTACAATACCCCTCTGCCATCTTCCCTCCAAGCTCAGCTGTCTGTATCTGTAGTCTCTTCTTAAACCAGGCAGTCTTGATTATTTTTGATATCACTCTTTTCTAGTCTAGTGTCCTTCTTTAGATGGGCTGGTGACAAGCCTTGATGCTGGTGCACCAGGAACACAGATGGAGAGGTAATGAGAGTGCTACCACTGAGCACATCCCTAAATATTTTTTCCACAGTTGTAGCACAGATATCAGCAATAATCACCCCTTTTTAAAAAATAAATCCTTCCCCTGGCTGCTTGCAGATCTGATAGTTCATCGTGAGAGATTTACAGTGATGTTATTTTCCTGCATGCTAAGTAAAGAAATCTCAGATGTATGAAATGAAAGGTTCTGAACTGCTTTTAAATTCCCTATACCCAGAATAAGAAGCACCCCACCCCCGCCCTGCAAAAAAAAAAAAAAAAAAAAAAATTAAATACTTGAGTCACTTATTAGGGGCAGCTTTTTTCTCTGCCATATCTTGATTTAAATTGAATGTGTCATTTGGCATTAAGCAAAATGTGAGTTGTATCTTGAAAGACAGCATAACTCATAAATAGTGTAGCCATAAGCCAGTTGATGGCTTACTTATAACCAGGCAAATCTAATATCCTGCTTTGCTGTAGGGTATGTGATTTTCTGTATATGCTCCACACTCCTGTAATTGTTTGTTGTAGAGGATGGTGAATTTGCCACTTGCCATGAGCTCATTTCTTGTCTTAATGTGATGCAGTTAATATAGATTAATATATTTTTAAGGATTCTTTGAAATGTCACTCATATTTTAACAGTTTTCTGAATATAATCTTCCCATGGCAGAGGGAATCTGTGGAAAAAAATTACTACAGGCTAAATATTTATTGAATTAGACTATCACTGAGTTTATATTAAAAGATCCATACGAGGCTTCAGATTTTTTGGCCAGTCTCAGAAAGATATACAACTAGATATGAAATTTCCTGCAAAGTAAACTACCTCATAACAAATAGCTTTATTAGAATTTGCTCAGGAAGATTTAAAGGTGAATGCCAAGAAAATTTATCATGTAACCATATTCTGGCTTCTTTGTCAAGAGAGGAGACAAAAAGTGTATTTCAGAAGCAGTTGCAAGGATTCATATAAAAATCACATCACATCCATGTGAATGTATTTGAACTGAGTACAAAATTCTTTCCCAATCAAGAAATTAAAAATTTACTTTCAGTTGTTTGACAGACATCCAAACATTAGATATTGTAGAAATAATTCTGTGAAATAAAAAAATTAGTAACATTATCATATTTAATACTTCTGAATAGAAAATTGGAAAATATATTCCTGGGCCTTTCATAAGTATAAGCATTTGCTGACATCAGAAAATACCTGTTTTGTTGTTTATTACCAGGATAGGTTTTATAAATGCCTTTGGGAATAAATCACCAAAGCCATTTACTCATCTTCAAAGAAGCAGAAGGAAATAATTGACAACAAAATAGAAAGGTGTACTTTAGAGAGTGATATAAAGTAAGTTGCAGAAGATGGCTTTGCCATTAAAATGCCTTGGTAGCTTCAAAGTTCTCATCTAAACTACCATTAATTATTTTTTTTAAAAAAAACACATTTTAAAAAGAAAAATGCTTGCAATTAAATGTAGAGTCACATGTGATGCACACACACAGATACAAAGCATTTAAAGACCTGAAGAGAATTCTGTCTTTCAGAGATTACTCTGCTTACAGCTTTGTTTTTGAATGAACCACAGTCCTTTATGTCAATAAGACCATGTAAAAGGACCTTCCAGGTAGGTGAGAATCACTGTACATCTCCACTCCTAATCAGACATAAGAGCTACTGGTCAGTGACACCTATCAGTGGTGGAAAAAGTGCTCCTGTGTGCTCCATTTCTGTGCTAGAGAGACAAAACTAGAAAAGTCTGGGGCTGGGATTTAGGACTCACCCACTGTGAGTTTCTCCTTTCGCTTGCCCTCTTTATGAAGAAGAAGCTACAAATAAAATAAGAGGCTGCTCTACCTGTGCATGGCCATTCTTCATGTAGAACATCCTTGCTCCTTGATTAATAGCACATTTCCCTGTGATTTATAATCGTGTCTGTGTTCAAGTGGCGTCAGAATAGCAAGAAAAAAGAGTCAGGTTCATTAACAGGGAAACCATCTAGCAGCTTATTTGGTTTTGCTCAGAGTCCCATAACCAGTGTCAGCATAAGAAGCAAAATTTGCCCAAAACACAAAGGGCCAGGTGAAAGTTCAACACTGGCTGGGATGGGACACTCACTGCATGTCTGAGCCCACGTCTGGCTTCCAGTCACCAGCACTCCAGCACTGCCCTTGTCGTGCCCTGCTGCCACACTCTGGGCTTTGTGTTTCGTCTGGTGGGACTTGTCTCTCCTCCTTCTGCTTGGAACAGGAGGTATTTTTAATTTAAAAGTAAAGAGAGCATAAAAGAGAGGATGACAAAGGAGGATAAAACAACAGTGGAAAGTAAAGAGACCTTGCTTTAGTAAGAAGTATTTTGATCCCATTTTTGCCAAGGCTCATGGCAAAAGGGCAGTAGCTGTGTTTGATCCTTCTCAAATTGCCTGATGATGCCTTGTCTGTGGAGGAGGCACATACATTTTTTGTGATAGTCTGATCAATCTTCCCCATATTTACTTTCCCTGTTAGTGTGATTAGTTACCTAGAGCACATTTTAAAGCTGATAAAATGACATAAGTACTCGGCTTTATGCAGTTGTACTAACTGCCTTCCTAAAGGTCTTGCAGCAAGCGGACAAGGCTGATGGTACCAGCTGCAGCTGGAAGTGTTGCCTGTGGTCCTCTGCAGCCACTTTTCAGTGGAGATTGATATCAGCAATTGCATATGGACATGACTGATAGGTGCAATGGCACTTTTAACCTTTTACTTTGGAGTTTGCTGTGTCCCCTCCAGCTCTCCATCATTTAGCATACCTGAGGAGGTGTTTCAGATGTGGCCATTGATGCTCTTCTACTGGAAACTCAAACTGACATGTAGGAAAAAAAAAAAAAAAAAAAAAAAAAAGAGAAATTTTACCAAGTGCTTGGGTTGCCTGAGTCACCCTGCAGCATCCCTTGCTACAGGGTCCCTGAATGCATGGTGCCACATGCTTGATTCCTTGCTTTGAAGAGGTCTGTCTTCCTGGGAGAAGAAAAATCGACATCCAGCTTTGACTAGGGGACTGAGATTGTATTTAAATGCAGTGGTGTGACTAGTAACATTCACAAGTGAATAGACATTTTTGAAATGTACTTTATTGTACCTGTCCTGACCCTTCTAGACATCTGGCCTTGCTTTCATTCTCCCATGGGATCATATCCTCTGTGAGGCGTCTCTTACTGTGTGCCCAATGTGCCCAAGCTCATTGTACAGGCAGTGGATTGGGGTATAAGAATGCTCTCAGGATACTGCTCAAAGGACTTTCTGTGACACTTCCTTGCTGCAGGGAGCAGGTTCTGAATTTGTCACTGGTATCCTCATTATCTGTAGAAAAGAAACAAAAAGCTTGGAAAAAGGTATGGAGAGTCCCTGTGCTTTATCATCCACTGGCAGGCTCAAAGCATATGAGTGGCCCTACTGTGGTATTAGGTTTGGTGTGTCACCTGGGAAGGCCACCTGCAAAGGGCTTATGGGACAGCTATTGTCACTGGCATGGGGGGGCCACAGCTATCCAGACATTTTTCAGGTGTAGAACTGGGTGCTTCTGTGGCAGTTTCAGACTTGGAAAATTTCAAACTAATATTTTTGGGAACAGCTTTGATTATGGTGTATTTTAAGAAGCAACTGAGCTGCTTACAATTTTCTGGGCTGAATTAAGTGCAAGTAAGTCTGGAATAGCAGAATTTTTTCTCATTGCTTGGCTCAATCATACTGGGAAAAGATTTGATGCTCCAGAGCTAAAGGCAATACAATAACCGGTCTGACCTGTGTTTATTCCTGTTTGCACATTACTTAGAACCTCAAAATTTTCTTAACATCAAATAAGTCTTTTTCATCTGTGAATGCATTGTACAAAAGTAGTTTGTTTACACACAATTTTGTGCTTTTTTCCGATTTTTACATTTTATTCTACTATATTTATATTAATTTTCTTAAGAAGATACTTGAAATCTGCAAGGGAACAAAGAAGGACACATGCCAAAAGTTTGCCTTCAACACTTTTTTTTTAGTTGGTGTTAATTTTTGAGCCATTATTCAAGCAGATGTCCAGGTCAAGAGAGTTCAAGCATGCTTCTTCTGCGCCACTTGCACTCCAAGACTGCAGTGAAGGAAGGGAAATCTGCAAATTATTAAGCATTTGGCAGTGCCTTCTAGTTGTATTAGGTTATAACTGCATCAGCTGCATGATTAAGAGGAAGTGACAGGTAAGCAAAATGAGAACAAAAGTCTCATGCTGTTAGAAGCAAATGTCACCATGTCATACACACTGCACGCATATACCAGTGCTCTCTCTGAAAATACATACTAGAGGAGGAAAATAGGAGAGAGGGAACTTCTGTGTGTTTGTGGGTGTGTTCTCATGTGTGTTTGTACAGTTTGTGTGCTGTGCACGTTGGTGTTTAGCTCAGGTGTGTGTCCATTTCCATGTGTGGAAACCAAAGCACCTGTGGAATTGTGGCACAGGTTGTAACAGTGTGCTGGAAATGGAGCACAGTGGTGCCTTTGTACAGTGCTCTGGTCTGCTGGCTTGAAGGTTTCTGTACACACCTTTTTATTTTTTTCCCTAATTAATTGATTTCTGGAAAAGTAATTATGAAATTTTTAACACACCCCTGATGAATCCAATTAAAATATGAATATTGCAACAAATTAATACATTTATAGTTTTGGGGTTTTTTTAATTGAGTATTCTTTATGTATGTTGTAATATTCTAGAATGACATTTTTCAAATTACAAGTCCTACAACTAAGGGTGTTTTCACAACCACTCAGTGATTGTGACCCTTAGTTTGGTAGATGATGGTGTGTAACATATGCATGGAGGTGGAAATACCTCTAGCTGGCATCTAAGAACGAAAGTGCTTTCTGGTTAGGTTCACAATTGGGAGTGACTCTGAGAGTCAGAAGTGTGGCAACCAGTTTTGGGGTGTGTGAAAGAAGGTGAGATTACATAAGACCCTGACCAAAGTAAGTGTCTCTGTCTTGTCTGGGGAGAACAGAGGGCTGCTCATCTGTAGTTTCAGAATTAGTCCTGCCAAGCCTACAGGCTGCTTTCAAATATCTTCTCTTGACTGATGACCAGGGGGTAAATCATAATTTTCAGAGACATTATAGAGTCATACAGAGGCAGGAGATGGTGAGGTTTCTTGGAGACCTCACCATTACATTGCCAGTTGAGATCTGAGCTGAGTGTGCAACAGGACAAACTGGCGCTCTTGGTTGTGTCCTTTATTCCATATCTTGGTATCTTAAATAACTGGGAGACGATGAGGACGGCTGTCATACTGCCAGCCACTGAGCAGGGGTATGACACCTTAAATTCTGGGGTATCACTTGTGGGTTTGGCTATTCCGTGTTATTCTCATGGCAGTCTGTATTCCAGTCATTCCAGCTGTGCATATCAGTGTCAGCGTGGTCCCACATAGCAGGGTTTTGGGTTGGGAGAAGAGTTCAGTTTATACTTTTATAATATCAGACTTATGCACACATATATACCATATATGAATGGAAGTGAAAACATGAAAAAAGCAGAGATTGCACGTTGAGTGCTGAAAAGAGAAACAGTGTTCAGGCGATAACATCACCTGAGTGACATTAATTCCCCTGTCTGTTCCTAACCACTACTGTCATATAATATTAATGGTTGCATTCACAGGGAAAGAGGAGCAGGCTTTAATACCGGGGCTTCACATGAGATGCTCTCTGAAATCCTAAAGATAAGAGGAATTTTGCATTCTCAAAATGCCCAAGTTAAGTACATTTAGAAAATATGTAGACTAGATTGAGCCTCTCTTGTAGAATTTCCCCGATATAAAATGAAAATGTCACTCTGCTTCTGCATTACCATATATGGAGGTTAAATAGGTATATCATTCAATCATAAGTGAAGGAGGTTTCTTGCGGCAGTAACAGCACTCAGAAGTTTCATCCTGCTGCTAGATAGGGTAATTTCATTTCCTTATATTTATAGTAATAAAACCAAAAAAGACATGGACAACAGCCCCAATTTTGTGTGCTTAATATGTGTGAAAACACATGGGAAAGAGCTGTTTCTTTCATTTCACTTCCAAAAAAATTATCTTCTTAAAAATGTTCTTTTTTGAGTTTTCTAATGATACGGCCAAAAAGCCAAGACTGATGAAAACTCAAGTGGCCAAGGAGACAAATCTACACTCATTTCTTTTCCCTGAAAAGAGACTATGGATACCTAGTACTGCATACCTGCTTACAGGTGATTTGAAACTCATGTGAGTACCTGATGCTGAGGCACAAGGGCTGGTCAGCCAGGCTGTCAGGGATCTGTTTCTCATTGCAGTTGAACTTGGTAGCTGAGCTTCCCTTTATTTCCGCACAGGTGTCTGACTCTGCAACTTCATATCTCGGGATGTTGTATTGATTAACATTGTACAAGGGATGTGTACCTTTCTTTGCTAGCAAGCATACCTGTACAAGTCAAATATTAATGCCTAGGGTATTCTGTAAATAGCATTCATAATTCTGCTCTGAAGTAACTTTCTGTGAAGCCATTTTCCACTCTGTTTCTTAGAGAAAAACAAATATATAACAGAACTCCGAGACTCCTTTCCAATATTTCATTTGCCAGCTTTCAAACGTCATCATGGGAGCAATGAGACAAGAAAAGAGTCTTTTCTTCCTTCGAGGTCTGCAGTGAACAGTGTAAAGCCACGCACAATGGATTTGGAAGAAGGTTTATATATAATGACAAGTGAGTGTATCTCCAGGGTGCTCTGCTGTTGTGGAATGTAGTTCTGAGCCACATCATCTATTAAGTCGCTGAATGTGGTAAAATTTCTCAGGTTCTTGGAAATGAAAAGCAGATGAAAAGACCCCCATGACTCAGTCCTTATGAATGCAATGAAGTAAGATTATCAGCCTAAATTGTCCCTACTAATCAACAGTGCAAGCTTGCAGTGATAGACTCTGTAAATCTGCAAAGCATTGGGACTGTGCTGGGTGGAAGGAGTCAACTGACAGCTTTAGGGTCATGTTCTCCATATGAGTCTCAAAATGTTCCAGCTGAAAAAAAGAAAAGAAGGCATATGTACTCATTGCTCCTGGGGAAGTGTTCATGTGGTTAGAAAAGGCATGATTATAAAGCTGCTTCTACAGAGAAGGAGAATTACTGGGTTTGGAGATGGGTTTTTTTTTTCCTTTTTTTCATCCTCTGTTCTCTCACAGTTTCTCTTTTCTTATTAAGCCCTGAAATTCAGCCTTTCAAAATCTGTCATGCCAACCAAAGCAGGGGATGGCTCTGTGGCTATACTATTTCTGTCATGCTGAACATTATTTAGTGTTGGCATGCCTGCACTGATGTACATCCATACATTTATTCATACCTTGCTTTTCAGCACTGAATAAAGAATAGTCTGATAAATATGCTTAAAATGAGGAGAACGAGCTGCCTTCCCATTGGTAACCTGAGGCCAGTTATGCTCTTGGTACTTTAGCTATAATACCTGCCATCCAAGGGATAATATATACTTTCTTTAATCTTTTTTTAATTTTCTGTCAGTGTGTGTGTGTACTTGTCTGGATACTTTTCATACCTGTGATCTACTTCTTAGATTATGTCTTTAACATTTCAAGTTGTGTTTTGTTAATCAGCTTTCACGGGAAAGGGACACATTTCATAAGAAAAGAAAAAAAAAAAAAAAAAGGATTGCCAAGTTAATTAAAGTTGAGGAAAAAAAAAAAAAAAAGAACATGCAACAGCCTGACTAGACACAGAAAGTGGAGAGAACAACCAATATCAAATATGAGAATATCTTATTAAAAAATGCACTACATGAATCAAAGTAGTTCATCATTAAATCATTCAATTGGATTTTTTTTAATAGACAGTTTGCTTAATAAATAAATAGATTTTCTACTAGGGAAATCTTCATTATAAGGAATCTCCTCCATGTTGGTTTAGGTACAGTGCCTTCCAAGAAGGAGTCAGTAATTCCTGTCCTGTCAAAGTTTACTGCTGGTTTTGGGTAATCTTAAATAGAGGTGAAAGAGTGAAAAACAATAAAGTCTTTTGCAGTTAATAACACCAGAAAATGGCAGACTGCTAAACTCAGTGCCTGGACCTTAATCTTGGAAGAGAGGAAATACTTGGAGAACTCAACTTCCAAAAATTTCGAGGTCATATGGGCTTATGAATATGCTAAAGGGTCTATCCTAGGAGCTGCAGAAAGGGGGGGGCTGAAAAGCTTGTGAGGTGCAGACTGGGGGTAGTTCCCGGTGTGTCTCATGTCACATTGCTGCAAGACACAACCTCCAGCAGGAAAATGCCCTGCAGGTGCCATAACTTGCTTGAGCACATGACATCCAATTTTGCAAGGTCTGATGACAGGCATGGAATTAACTCGGTCTGCTGCCGTAGGCATGCCTGGGAGCTGCTTACCAGCTCCAGAAGCATGTCAAGATATTTGCCCCATCTTTTATGAAAGAAAAATAGCCATCAGCATTGGCATTTGAAAGAGCACCAATAAATTCAGGTAGAAGCTGAACAGTCATTTCAGTAGTTTCCCTTGTGTCTGAAGTTAAATGTTATGCTTGATTTTTTTGTTAAACTCAAGTCTCTGAAGACAGGGAGGAATTACATAAGATTTTCATGACATTCATTAAGTCCTATTTAAATTAATACAAAGCCAACAGAGTTAATTAGGGGGAATAAATGGGTATGTTTCTGTTGTGAGCAAAATTCCATAGGTGGAATTTAGTTCTCAAAGGATGCTATGCGACAGAGAAGTCCTATGAAGACTTTTTTTGTTTTCAGTTTTACAGTACTGTTCTGTAAAAGGTTGCACTAAGGAGATGCTTTGTAGAAGATTCTATCCTTGGGTAACTATTCCTGTAAGTGCAATTACATTTTTCTCTATATCACTGCTATATAATTTGCTCTTATGAGCTGATTTATTTTGTTTTGAAAGTCAAGCCTCTTATCCTAAAGAATAGAGCAAAGTAATCCAAGAGAAGACCTCATAAACCTTTTTGCATCCACCTGAATGAATCCTGATTAGGAACCTGTACAGTGATGTTATCCTGATTGGTGGGAAATTGGTGAAGGAAACAACCAATTTTCAATCAACATAATTGGTTGCTCAGGAGGTTTGAAATCTCGGGAAAAAGCATTGCATCTTCTACAGCTGTGTTAAAAGATTTTTCTGGAATAGAAAATAAATTTTTGATAAGAATTACACATCTGCAGAAATATTTACATTTATGAGTAGTTTGTAGAAAAGTCACATGACAGGTATTTTTAAAATCATTGATGTGTCGGCTTTTCTGTCATTATTGAAGCCCAGGAAGTCCAAATTCTATAAAAGACATTAAAAAAAACCAAAACAGGTTCAACCTGCTGCCCAGTAATTGAATTCTATGGGTTCTGAGTACATATTTATTTGTTTGTTTATTCAGTCCTGCCATACAAATCCACAATAGAGTGGTACCAGAAACCTGGTTCAGTCCATCTTCATCTGAATGTTAGGAAATGCTGCTTAAATGACACCCGCAGTCTCACATGTGGCTGATAGTGGTGATGAGCTCGAGCAGAAGAGCAAATGCAAAAGGAAAAGCATTCCCATGGCTTCTCATCTCTCTGGCAGTATGGTCTGGTCTTGAGCTGACTATAAATCCATCCAAGTCCAAAAAGTCAAAGTGGCTGCGCCAGTTTACCCAGCTGGGAACTTTGGCCTGACTTTGCAATTCATCATGCATTTTGTATGCATTTTGTATGCCTGGCCTGATGTTTTCCCACTCTAATCTGGCATAAATAAATTAAGAAACAGTATGTTTCCCACACAAAGCCAGTGTAACTCTTAACTGGTTTTTGATGTGTTTTAAAGGTCATTGAGGAACAGAAACGGATCTTTTACTAACTAAGTCAGGCTGAACCGATTCTGCTGAAGTATTTTTTGCTTAATATCTACCTGTGAGTTAAAAGTATCCCAAAGGCACTGCCTTGAAGAAGGTGGCTGCTTCACTGCAATAAAGCTGGGCAGCACAGCTGAGCTTGTGGTGCCATCTGGCCGAGAGAAAGACACAAAATAATGGCACAGATTTGCCACTTCCCTGCTCTGAATTGTGACATGGCAATTAGTGTGCATCTCCCAGAGGAGAACAAAGCTAGATATACATAGCTGTATGCACATATCCTCTGCATTCTTCCACCTCAAATTCTCCCTTAAATCAGGCAAGATGTGGAATGGCCGTGGTGTAACAGGACATAAAACATTTTTGCTTGCTGTGCTTTCCAAGCACTTCCCTTATCACCTTGAGCTGTCCATTCAAGTGTAAAGAGAAGTTTCACTACCCACCTTCTAAAATTATAGTTTCTATCTATTAAAAGAAAGTGGCTCAAAATCCTTTTGAGAGGATAAATAGCACAGAATGCTTTGATTCATATCTGTGAGCTGGAAATTTCACACATCAAGTAAAACACCATGAATACATCATTATTTTGACAGCTTTGTGAAAAAGGAGGCAAGAGGATCTCATTGCATGGATTTAATTTCTGAAGTTTCACAGCTTTGTGTTTTGCAAAAGAATTGAATCTTTCCAGCAGAGCAGAGCAGGTGGTAAACTGAAGGGCAAAGGGGAGATGCTGTCAAATCTCATACTTGGCGTGCAAGCCCCCACCAAGGGCTTCCAAGGCAGCTCCTGTGTCTCTCACCTTCTCAGAATAATGTCTTTTGTCTTTTTTTTTTTCAGGCTTGGCACTTCTCCAGCTGCAAGGGTGGGGGGTCACAGAAGAGAGCAAGTTAAATTGCTGAGTTTCCCACCAAGCGTGCCAGAGGTGAAAAGAAAGAGCTTCACTTTCCCCACCAGAGGATAGCTGGATGCCCACCACCACTATGCCACCCAACAAAAAGAATTTCGTGGGCTGGTCTTCAGGTAAGATGAAAATCTTTCTGTAAATGCTGGGGACAAATGCAGTGTTTGTTTAGCATAAAGCTGAATTTTAGTGAAAAGTGTCATGAATAAGGGGTAATATCCCAGCTGCAATGAAGGACTATTTATGTTGAGGTAGGTGAAGGGAGACCCAAAAAAAAGGGTCCATTGTTTCCCTGAGCAGTAGTACCCTCCCATGTTCTCATGTCTCTGTGCCTGTTTGCAAAGCTTGCCCACATAAATATTTTGCACCATGTTTGTGGAAAGCCATTTTAAAGCACTGAGGATATGGAACTGCTTTTATTCCCTTTGAGTAATGGATTTGGACCTCTCTTTCTAATCATGAAATGAGAGATATATTTGTAGAAAACAGAGGAGGTTTACCTCTCCTATCCCATGACTCCAGATCTGAGACTGTACAAAAATTAAAGGTACATGCATGTATTTGGTTAGGAATTTTAACATAACCTTCTTCTTCCTCTTTTGTTCTCAGTTGCCCTAATTACCTGTTCTCCCTGATCTGAGGCAGTCTAGAATTGTAGGAAGCATGTACTTTCTTCTGGAATAGAAACCTGACTTTTTTTTAAGCTTTGGCATTGACACAGAAACACCTGGTATGTTAGTGGTGGTATTTCAATACTTTTGCTCCCATGGTCAGGAGAAATTGCAAGGATAATACAAAACCATAATTAAAGCTAAAAGCAAACTGAGAGTCTGTCACAGCTCAGAAAACTTTCCAATAAAGTTCCCATTTTTATGGACTTGTTATTTTGTACAAATCCATTTTCTTCTTTCCTGTCACATCTTCAAACCTTTCTGTAAGGAATCACCATCTCTTTTTCCCCTCCTAATTTAAATTCTGCTCTATCTGTTTGGAATATTAGGTATGCCTTAGCAGTAAAATTATTTTAATGATGTGGCTGAGTGCTCGTATATATTCAGGCAAGCAAACATAAAATGGTCATTCTTTATATTAAGGGTCTATCTATAGTTTAGAAAAGGTAATAAATGATAGATTGAAAGCATAGGTGGCTCAAGTAGTGGATGGTGTGTATTACAGAGGTTATTAGCTCATCAGTTGAAGGTGCTATAGATGGCTGCAGGCCAAACTTGGAAGCAACCTGCAAAATGGCTGGATTCTGTAACAACTGATTTACTATATACTAACATGCACATTAACTCTTTATCAACTCTTTATGAAATATATATATTTGGCACCCAAATGACAAGTAGGACTGTAAAAAGAGATGTAAAATTTCCTTATGAATGGCAGTATACTGGCTCTTATTTTAGTTTAAATGTGCAGTAGGATTTGTAAGGGCTCCTATGCCACCTGAGATACAGGTCTTGTTTTCAGAAGTGGCCCTGTGCAGTGACTGCCTCATTTCCAGTCAGAATTAGGCCTCTAAATCTCCTGAATACTGTTGAATATGTTGCTGTCTGTTTCATTTACTGTTAGCCAAAAGTCCATTTTAATCCCTCAGCTTTTCCTACAATGTGTATGTGTGTGTGTCTGCTTTACCAGAAGCAGCAATGGGTGTAGTGGGAAAGCTGTAGGGGTGGCAGGGATCCCCCTTGTCTCAGATTCCAGTACTTTTCCATAATGATCATCCTCTTCCTACACTCCAGGATAAGAGTAATGCAAATAACTGCATTATCTCCCATGCCTTTCCCTGTGAAACAGAGGAGGTTCAGGTACTGGTGAGCATGGAAGGATTTGGGATTTCTCATCCTGCAACCAACTGCTGCAATTTACAGTGGTGGAAAAATTGCCAGAACTGAGGTAGGTAGGGATCTTTCAGTGCCCAAGCAGAACCAGATGTGCCTCAGCCACTCCTCAGGGCTGTCTGGTAGCTGTTCTGAAGGTAGGGAAAGAGACCACTGCTTCATCTTGGTGCAAAGTCCAGTGGCCTACTGCTAACAAGTTGTTGTCTTTTCTTGTGAAAAGTAGGGGGTTTTTATAACATAAACCTGTTATTTTTATCTTGTCTACCTTGGAAGTGGAGAATAGATTCCTTCCTTCCTTTTTCCTTCAATCTTTTATGTAGATGATTACCGCTGCTATATCTCCTCTTAGTTTTCTGTCTCCTTGTAGTGGTTGTCCTTGTTTCATGGCTTCATTTGTTCCAATCAGCAGGAAAATTTCCTTACATAAAGTGGCTTTGGATCAGGCCCTTTGCTAGATAAAGCTGTGTATTGAAAGCACCATTTTAGTAGTTCAGATGTTACATATTGGGATGGCAAGCATGTGCTATTTAAAATTGTGCTTAATGGGCAACAATCTCATTTGGAATAAAGAAGGGTTATGTCCAGACTGCTTACAAACATTATTTCTCCTTAGCTCCACAGCCCTATTTTTTTCTCTCTGTTCTACCACTGTTTATGATTTCTTACAGTAAACACTGTAATTTTTTTAAATTATCATAAACTAAGCTTCTATTGACCAGGGACAGGAATGCCAACATAAGAATGCAGAAGGCGACAGAGTTAAGACTTGCAGGTTTTGTTTACTAATAGAGTTGTTTGTCATTAGGTGTTTCCAATAATGGCTCTAGAAAGCACTGACTATTTTTATGCCTTCCATTCAATTTATAAATTCAGTTTACCAGAGAGTAAGAAAACAAAGATATGGAATGGTCTAAATGTTCCTGGGTAGCTTTACTGATTTTTTTATTTTTTTTCTTTTGTCTAGGGTTTTCTCTTCTGCTTCAGGTAGGCTTAGGTTTTTAGGGGAAAAAAATTGAATAAATGCAAAACCAGTTCGCTTTCCTATTTTCTTCTGCAATTTTTTTCATAACACAGAGAAATAGTAAATAATATAATAGAAATAATCTCGAAGCAAATGACATGGCTAGAAATTTTGTGGCAAAAAGTTTAAGGATCCCTGATGAACAGACACCTTTCTCTTGGCATGGCTGTGTAGAAGAGAGAGGTTGCAAAGGCCTCTTTTACCTACTCAGTCTGTGAGCAGTAGGGTCTCTGTGGTCTCTGGAGTGTGAGAAGATGTGATGAGATACTGCTACAAGGAGGGATTCAAATCCTCATAGCTAAAATTCAGGAGTCACAAGATCAGTTTTCCTTTTTGTACAAATGTTCTTTGTTTTTGTAGAGATATGAGTAACCTATATACTATTTTGAGTGAGCACATATATAGCTATTTTTCTGAACAGAGCTTCTACCTTTACTCCCAACGGGTGAAAAGAAATTTTTCTTAGTCCTGGAGAGTTCAGGAGAACATGAGGCTGAACAAGTTTATAGACCAAGCTGGGCATGGTTGCCATTTGCAAAGGCACTAAATAAATAAAATTCAGAATACGGGAATATAAGTTATAAAAAGTGGTTATTTAGGTTATGGTCCACAGTCTTTATGTGACAAGAGCTGCTGAGAATAGATTAATATTTCCAGAACTAGGCTCAAGTTGCCTTGGGATAAGAAGATGGAGGAGAGTTTTGCTAATTTCCTTCTGTCAGAGCTAGTTTTTTGCCTCTGGGCTTTTAGAAATTCTCATAAGCATAGATCTCTGAGAAGAAACTCTATATTGTATGGGTTGCCAATCTGTGTCTGTGAAGCAAGACCTCTTCAGAGCACCTTATGAACACAGGGTTTGATAGATATTTTAGCACTGTCTCTGACTTTCTTCCTGCTGAGTCATTCAGGAGGCGAATGGTTTGATTTCTGTCTGTAGCCGAGGTGGGTTGCACAGAATCTGTGATGCACAAATGATATCAGATAAGCAGAGAAGATTCTGCATATGAATTGTTAGCCAGGTAACAGGTATTTTGCTGAGACTTCTCATTTCTCTGCCTTCATCAACATTAAAACGTATGTAGTAAAGTAATTCAGCAAGAACTGATTTAAGTTCAGGATCATGCAGATGCCTGACTCATGGCTAATTATGAGTGCCCACTGGGAACATTTATAAAGATACCTGATGCTGTTGAGGCTCTACAGCCCACTAGGACATCAGCACGATGCTGGATGTATTGAATCCAATTTAATTTTATGTAACTTAGACTGAGATTTCTGCCACTTCACTAGGTATGATTACTGTTGATCAGAGGTTTAAAAAACTAAACCAGACTAAAAACATTAGGCTTGTCTTTTATACCTGGCTTGTCTTTACAGTCATCAGAGGAACATATGCATATTAGTGGAAGTGGGAATTAGTCCTGTTTAATGCTAAAAAACTCAGAGATGGGGAAGCATTTGGAAGTTATTTGCTTAAGTTTGCCTGGTACATTCCCTTTCCTCCAGCCAGATTGAACATGAAATGATTTGGCATGTGTTCTTGATCCTCTGTCATTGATGAATGCCACTTAGTGACATATTTGCATGATATTTTGAGCAGGATAAATGGTTGCTTGAGTCTTTTTTGGTGGCTATGACTTTGGACTTTTTCCAAAAATGTAGTCTTGCTGTTGTTGTAAATTCACATTGTGAATGTTATTTCCCACACAGTATGGCACAAAGTCCTGGTGTTATTTATTCAGGTTGCCCTTTGCTGTGGCCTGCAACTTCTCTCTGCCTGTTATGCAAGCTCTGAGAGAAGAGGGGATGTGAAACCTCCCAACACTACCCCCTCTTTTCATGGATTTCTGGGTAGGGTGTGAGAAACATGAGAAATGAGAGCTTTAAAGATGCACAGTCACATGTGAGGAGAGCAAAATTGCCCTTTCTTAAACGTGGAAGCTGTTAAATTTCTGTAGCTGGAGGGAGTCCTGCTGTGTCTCCTGCATGTTCACCCAAGCACCAAGTGGCATCTGTCCCTAAAACTAACTGATCCCTATCTGACTGTTTATGACTCTTGTGCCACACTCATTATTTTTTTAATGAAACATCCCAGTGAAACAGAAGAGCCATTCATAAGCCCCCGACAACAAACAATCATGAAAATTGCCTTTGAATTTCCCTAATTTGCTTGTAAGAGTCAGAACAATGGAAGAGAGTAATTGCAGTTATTAAAAGAAATTGCTGCAGGCAAAATATAACCCATTTTAAAACTCAAACCCAGAAAAACAGAAAGGGGTGCAAATAGGAAAGCCCACCCAGTAAGATGCCTCATGTTCCCTGCCTCCTTTTGCCTGTGTAATGAGAGACTTCACCTTGCTGTTTTATTTAGCACTGTTATTTAGGAGGAGAACCAGAGCATTTAGTATCAGCACAGTCAAGCTGTGTGTGGCAGCGCCTCGCCTGGCACAGCCACTGAAGAGCTGCTTTCTTCCAATCCGCATCCTGCCAGTGCAAAAACATCCCTCTGTGGAAAATAAGTGTATTGGGAGCCAGTAGGAGGAAAACTCACTCTAGCATCAACTCCTCTACGGAGAGGACTTTAACTCCTCCCTGGGCATGAAGCAGAATGCTTGTGAAACTAAGAGGCTTTTCCAAACACACCTGGCTTTTGGCATCACATCAGCCCTAACAAGATTTGTTTTCTTTAAACATTTCATTTAAAGGCAGATTCTAAAGGATTTGGGTTCCTAAAGGTGTGTCTGTAGAGCTCTGGGGATTCCTGTGGGTGCAGATCCAGCTGACTTGGCACATGGAAAGAGGTGGTGAACTGCTGTGTGTCCTTGGCCACACAGAAAATCTCTAAACAATGGCAGAAACAAACTGGGCTTTGACTTTTGTGTGCCTGACTTCCCTGTGCAAGCAAGAGTCTAGCTCCTCCATCAGTTAAACACTGCAGCACTAAGCAAAGTGATGCTTAAGTACTGGCAGAAGTTGTCCCTCAGAAACCAGGTGGCATTGTAAGGGGAATCTGTGCTTCATACGAACTGCTTTTGTCCTGGACAATTCAATAGAGCTTTGTCCAGTATAACTGAGCACGGGGGTAACTCTTATCTCTGAGTACAAATGAAATGTGTTTGGCTCTCCCACTTTTGTATAAGAAGATAACAGAACAAAGGATCACTGCAATTTAAGGGCATGAACCCTCATTTTCTCTCCAGTCCACCTAAATAAAAGAGAATTTCTTGTTGGCCTGTGATATTCCCTTCTGCAAGTCAAAGCTTTTTCAGTTCCTACTGCAAGTAGTGGCAGTTTACTCACAATTTTTCAGCTGCATGTGATATCCAAAATTGGCTGCCTTGTTGTAATGAAAAGCAGCCTGCCAACACGGAGGTCCTTCCAAAGAAGCCTGGCTATTGTCAGAGAAGAGAAAACAACTGTGGTAATACTCCTGCATCGCTGTTTCACTTCATGCTTCACCACAGGAGCAAAGCAAGGCAGTGGAGACCACTGACAAGTGTTTACAGAACGTGGTTCTTTGACAAAAATGATTGTCAGGCAGTGACTATAATAAAACGTTAGCAGGAGATAGTGGGCTTTCTTGGTTTTTTGTGCCCAGGCAGCTGGCAGTCTTAATTGCTCTGAAGAAATAGAAATAGAATTTCATTTTCTTCTCTTGTTATTTGGGGATGTAAATCATTCAGTATTTTAACTCCATGACTCCCTGCCTAATTTTCCCTTATCTAAACAAAGGTGGATGGAACTTACTTTTAGTTGCCTTGTGGTACAAATTGAGTAAATCCACCAAATATCTCTGGTTTGCATTGATTCAATGTGAGTAAAATTTAAACTATATCCAACATCCAGTATTTGAAGTTGTTTTTCCAGGTAAGCCCAAAATGTTAAATATAATCAGTTTGATCAGTGTTATTCAGGGGAAGCTGACAACCTGTATTCATAGCAATTGAATGCTCTCAGGTACATGGTGTGAATCTTGGGGCTGTTCTGTGCAGGGCCAGGAGTTGGACTTGGATGATCCTTGTGAGTCCCTTCCAATTAATAATATTCATTGTTTCCATTATTTTAAATAGCTTTTGTAAATCCAAACAGAGTCCTCCATGAATTCTGGAGAATATTAGTTCAAGTCTGTGGCAATCTGAGGCTGATTTAGGGATACTGGGAATATTCCTAGTTCTTACTTCAGCTTGATGAACTATTTTGTTGGCTTGGATATTTTCACTGTGTTTTAGTCTCGTGAGTGGTTTTTATAGTATTTAATTTCCTTAAATATCTTGGCACAGATGATTTGACACAGCAAGTAGGCTCAACAAATCACCAACAAAATGTTTCCTCTTTTCTGGATAATTCCTGTAGTTGTGCAGATAGAAAGATAAGGAAGAAAGCAGAGCAACTGTATTTTACTCTGTAACTTCTACCCCCTCTCCTTTGTACTCCGGAATGCTATTTCTAGAGTTAATGGACAAAACCATGTTAAAAGTGAGCAGAACTGAATAATGGAAGAATATTGTTGGAGGCGAAGATTCTTCTGCCATTCTTTCTGTTTCTATAAAACCTTTGCTGATTTACTTGCCGAGTGGAGGCAGACTTTCTGTTCTCTCTCACCTTCTTTTGAATTTGATCAGACAGCTTCACTGTGGGAACGTGAAAGCACGTGGGAAAGCCAGACTGTAGACTCACACCTTGTTTGCAGTGCCTTTGCTGAACGCACCAGCTGGGTGATCCAGAGCTCTCATTTGGAGCTTCAAGCCACAGTTAGATTTGCTATGAAGCTGTTCAGTGAATGTCTTTCTGCAAAGTGTGAATTTTCCTGTGCATGTAAAGTGAGAGGTGCTAAAGGGTGGTGGCTGCTAAAATTCACTTTGTGTTGTACAGGGGTAGAAGACAAAGCAATGGCAGATCAAACACAAGAGTAAGACATTTTTAGTTTCAGGAAGAGCAGTTCACAATGTGTGTGATTGTTGTTAAAACAAAGGGTGGCAGTTTGAAGTGTGCAAGGGGATAGGTCGTATAAATCTGTGGAAGGTACAGAGTAAAAATCGGGCAAAATATTTCCCAGCAACATTGTTGAATTTAGGGACTGCTTTGGGAAACAGCAACAAGCTTTGGACACCTTGGAAATTCTTATCTCATCTTTATAGACGACAACTTTATAGAAGTTGTCGTTTCTATAAAAGCATCTAGAAAATATTTTATGGCAAATAAAAGCAGTTAGAAAGCAAATGCAGCCCTCTATGTCTCCCCATATTAATGGATTCACCAGATTCTCTTCAAAATTGCAGTCTAATACATGTTACTCCTTCCACTGCACCTCAGCCACTAGAAGTTACAGCTCTTGACCTTTAAATGTTAGGAATAATAAAATTCATTATGAACAAGTAGTCAATTAAAAAATAAATGCCCCGCTGGTAAAACTGAAAAGTAATGTTTTGAAAGACTGCCACCTTCTGATCAGTCTGGGATGGAGAACTGAGTTATTAGGAACTTGACAAAAAAATTTTATCAACTGTAATAATTCTGTTCCTGATTTTATAATGTTAGAGCCATGTTGCACCATTTGATTTGCAAGGTTAAATTCTACTGAGACTACATATGTGAGACTACATATACAGTGATGTAAAGAGATGAGGAAAATACAGTGTGATTTACAAGAGATGGGGGAGACAACAGCACGCTTGTTTGAAGTGAAGAAAAGCACTTAAGCATATTATATGTGAATTTAAGGATTTACAAGCACAGAGCCTATGTTTTAAGTTACATAAGCATTAAATGCACTACAGAATTGCAGCTAAAATGTTTGTATGACCTGCACCTGGTGTAAGTCTTAGAGAAGTTGATCTCCCTACTCTTCTGTAACACCTGTCTCTGACATCAATGCCTCCATGAAGGGTTAATTTTTTTTACCATTTTACTTTGTTACCATTCAGATGTTACTTGTCTGCATACCACCTTTGTGTATATTTTAATTATCCAGGTGGTGTTTTATGTGTCCAGTCCCATGTCATTACTATATTACTTAAACTTGGCGGTGATGCATAGAAATCACTTTTCCCAAGCTGGCTTTTTCTTGCAAAGTTCATCCAATTCAGATTTAAAAATGTTCTTTGTGCTGTGGTAATATATATTGTATACCTAAACGACTTGCATATTATATTCCCTTGATAGGGAAATCCAGTTTGACAAAGAAAATGTTTAAAAGAAGCAAAAAATGACACAAAAACTAAGCTAATGTGCCCTTAAATTTATAATTTCATACTCTCTGAATTTAAGCAATTTAGCTTCTGGTATTTCCTTCAATTCGCTTGAATTCACCCAGGTTTTTTGTTGGGCTCAAGTGAGGTGGGGATGTCTGTGTCACATTCCCACCTGTGAGATTATAATGGACCAGGGTGACACCAAAGTTCTGACTGACTACATTTTCCTGAAAAGGTGCAAAGAACATGTGTTTGTGTTGTAGGCACAATGGGTTTTTTTCCCGTAGAATGGATATTTTGAGATGGTGGTTGAGAAAGAGAATCCCTCCTTGGAGTTTCATTTGGGATGGTCACAGGACAGCAGCAGAGGGAGAGTGTGACTCATTTTGAAGTCACAGCACTGCTGTCTTGTGAATCCATCTCCTATTACAACTCCACCTTGGCAATATTTTAACTTATTAGCTGATTTCAACCTAATTTTGGAGAGGAGGAGTCTTGACCATGCTGAGTTTCTCCATGCTTTCTGAAAATATTAGGTCAAGTAGAGGATTCAAACCTTATCACTGCCCCACTAACGAGAAAACCTGAAGTTTGAGCTCAGCTGTATGACTGTACACCAGGGGATCCACATGCTAGAGATGTGTGCTCAATGAAAGAACTCAGAAACGTCAGAAACTCTTCTGCTTGTGTAATTACTTGTATGTTGGCTTCAATAGCTCCAAAGCAGGTAAAATGGCTGGGTTTAGGCACAGAAGCTGAATCCTGCAGCAGGATTTGTACTGCAGTCTGGTAATGGCAAGTGAATGTCAAACTGTTATGCACAGAGGGGAGTGCCCTGGAGATGAAGCCCCTTATGACCTTCAGTATGCCTTTTTTGTCATTAAAAACTGAAAATAAGAAAGGTTTTCTCATCAAAAAGGTGGATAGTCTTGACTCATGAACACTTAATGAAGCAATGAAGCTGTGCTGTCATTCCAAGATGTATATTTTCCTTCCTGGTTTCTAAATATGTTTTTCTTCTTTCAGTTTAATGCAGAACCATCTCTTCTGCTGAACAATAGAAAGTTCATCTCTTCAGTTTCAAACAAGGGACTATCCCATAGCAATGTTAGAGCTTCTTCACAGAATCTGCTAAACACAAATGACAAGCCACACAGCAAGATTTGATAGCAATCTGCAAGTGTTTTTAAAACAGATCTTAACCATATGTACAGTGTACCACTTCTGCTGTTGTATATTGAGCTCAGGAGAAAGCAAGTAACATAATTGCCTTCAGCAAAATTGTCAAACAAGGAAACCTTTTAAAACTACATAGGAGGGGGAACATAATGAAAGGCCTGGAAGGAAGAGGCTAAGAGAAGAAAAACTGACAGGGAACATTAACATATACTTTTAACTAGTCTTTTCACAGAGAGGAGAATGACCCAGAGGCTTGACTGCTGTAGCTGTTTTTTTCAATAAAAAAAATTTTGTGTGTGCTGCTGTGTAGAAAATAAATGCTTATTTCCCCTGTGTTATTTTACGTTCCAGTTTGGACTAGCAAGAGGAAGCTTTATTTAGCCTGTTGAGTCCAACCCCACAGTAATAGAGCACATAAAACTTTCAAGAAGTGAAAGGCTTGCTGAACTTACATTTCAGATAGTTTTCAGGATAACTCCTTGGCTGTTATAGCCATATGTCATAATAGACATAAATTATTAGAAATTATTTGCTACAGTGTGCAATCATATTAGCTCCCAGAGACCTTTTAGACTGGATTTATGAAGAGACATGTTTCCTGAATGTTTTTCCTAAAGAAACTACAGATTCCAGGACAAATCAAGTTTTTATGAAATAAGGACTTCGGATTTAAATTGCTGACTGATACCTAAGGGGTAGTGAGTGCATCCTCCAGGGGCAATTAGGGATAACTATCTGCAAGGATACTTGCAGCTTGCAGCAATTCCTGCTGGAAGTGGGAGGATATTTTTTGCTTTATGGCATATGCAGATGTTGCTGAATAGCAGCCACTTTGGTTCCCTTCCTGCAGAAGTGTTGTGGAGAAATGGCTCAGGAGTGAGAAGAGCTTTAAAATCTTCCATCTGGGTGAGCTGAAAGCTATGAATCAAAATTGTCTTTGAGTAAGGAGAGCTGATGGTCTTTTGGGCCTTCCTGGTTTAATGGAAACCTGCAAAATTTAAACAAATGTCAGTTACTGTGGTAGCTGTATGCATCAGGGCCCTGTGGTACCCTGTGGTTGTTTCCAACTTTTATTTACTCATGGAAAGTGCACTTCATCCCATTTTTCACTTCAGCCCTTGTCTGCTTGTGTTGTAAGCACAAGCACAGCACATTAGGCAGCTCACAGATCATATGGAATAAAAAACTTTTCTCCATGAGATGTAGGTAGCTTGCTCTGAACATTGAAGATTTGCTGTCCCTTTTCCTTTCTTTTTGAGCTGCCCTCGCTATTTGAGGAAAAGTCTTGCATGAATCCATAAATGCCATCTATCCTGTGTTTTAAGCAGATACTAAGTTCTCATCTGCTCCAGATGGGCTCAGGTGAACAGTTCTGAATCCACAGACCTCAAGACTGTGGGCAGCCTGAATCCCAGGTAACTCTGTAAAATAAGAGAGTGCAAGACAGCAATGGGCAGGGCTTTAGCCCTTTGTCTAGTCGGTGTTGCAGCTGCCAGTGCAGATAAAATTGTAGCAGTCTGGCTTTCTGAAAACTAAGACTCTGTGATAAGCACAGTAACCTGGTCCTGAGTGGTGGGGGAATGAGTGTGATAGGAAAAGCTTTTAGTAAAGGGATGCAGGATAGAGGAATTCCGTAATTAACAATAATGACCAGCACAGGTGGCATTTCTTTGTAGTTAATAGCTGCTGGTGTGAAAGGTCCTGAGGCAGAGCATCAAGCAGCTAAGCTAGCAAGTGAATTGCTAGACTATTTGACCTGCAGTTCATTCCTAATATATATGGTGAAACCCAAGCAAAATGTTCATAGGCTCCATTTCTTGGGCTGTGTGAGAAAGCCAGCAATTCTGTATTTGGGATTGAAGCAGTTTTCTCATTTTGGCAGTAGGCTATGCACCAACTCTTTGGGAAGATGCAGAACTGTAAGCATCACTTGCATCTTCTAGAGGAGAAGCAAATAAAGTCTTAGGGACCTGAGAAAGTGTAAAAAATTATAGCCAAATTCTGCAGCAGGAAAATTATGGAGTTTTCCACCCTTAGGACCATGAAAGTTGACCCATGATAAGTAGTTTGACTGAAAAAACAGTGGTGCTAAAAGAGGTGATGGCACCTGGGCCATCCCTTCTTTTACTGTCCCCATTTCTAGAGATTCCTTCTCCAACTTTTATAGCAAAAATTGGCAGAAAAAGGTAGGTGGTTCTGGATGATTCTGCAGGCAAGAGAAATGGGGCTAGTGACCAGGTATAATGGTTTGGCACTGGCCAAATGCCAGGCATCTGTGAAAGTCACTTACTTTCAGAGTAAGGCTGCTGGAAAAACTGTGGTGTTTTCTTCACTGTCGTTCTGGGAAGGAAGAGGTGTTAAAATGAATTTTTGGGAGTTTTTTAACTGTGCTGCTGTTAGGAGGAAGAAACCAAATATCACAAAACCAATGAAAATAAAAGCCGAGCGCAGTTGGTTTTTTGCTGCAGTTGCAAGTGCTATTTGTGTTAGTAATGTTTGGCCTCATCACAAAACTGTACTGTCATCATCTCTTGCATTCTCTCACTTCACCTGCATGGCTTTTACTATGCCTTTATTCAGGGTTCTGTGTTTTAGAGAAACCTTGGCTATAAACCTCTCTAGCTGGAACCCCATGTGCTTAACAGCTGACAGACCAGTTTGTTTCTATGGAGTTAATATTAAAATTAATGTAAGAGACTAAACCCCAAAGACTAAATTAAAATAACAAAAGAGATATTACTTGCTGAAAGGAAATAAATAGACAAGATTAAACTATAAACCATGAATTAGATTTTCCATGGAGCTCAGCTTCTATTAAGCAATTGTATAAACAACTGAAGGGCTTAACCTCTCCATGCTCCCATGCTTTTCTGTGGGAGCAACTGGCATAGATATTTTCTAGATCTGACCATTTTTCAACTTTTTATTTGCACTTGATTAACTCAGTTGATCATTAATTGATGAGATGCAGACAGTGACAACAAGCACAGGGGGTGCTGTGTGTGACCTACGAGAGCTTTGCTGACATGAGATGGGGTGACTGGAGTGAGTCCCCTTTAAACACCAGGGTTGAGAGTGAAATGGGTCCATCAGCATTGGTGCGGTCTTATCTTGAATAATCCTATCCGTAGTGCTAGCCCTGAAAGTATAGCAAGGGCTGTAGTCTCCTCAAAAAGCATATATTTGATTGTTTTCTTTAAAATAAACATACAGTTTCTCTTTCAGCGTCTTTCAGCTGAGCCCCTTGATGGTTTCCAGTGTGATCAGTATTGTATTAATGTACAGTAGATACAGTTATGCTTCATTGTTTTTTCAGAAGCAAAACAATGTCCTGGATGTGCTGGGGGCTGTGACTTTATTCCCAGGTGTTACAACACTGTTCCCTCCTGCTTGGGGTGTTGGTGAGGAACAGTTCTCTCCTGCTCCTCACAAAACAACAGCCACAGCATGTGGGACTGTTTGGGTAGGTAGGATCAGTTCCAGGTGCCATGAGAAAGAGAGTGTGCTAGCATGGATCAAGTGGGCTTCACCTGGCAGGCATTTCCATGAGGAGCTCAGACTCTTGGATGGTTTGAACTGGATAAAGGCAATGTATAGGAAAGTACAAGTCCCTTGTTCCCTGTTTGCATGGCAGTAACTGCTAATTTCAGCTAGTGGTTTGGGAAGCAAAGAAAGCATGTTTTGTTAGGTAGTTTATATTAGATAGGCACAAAAAAGGAGATGAACATCTGTAATCATGCAGAACTGAGAAATGGAACTGCCTATTCATCCCCAGTCTCGCCGTTCTGCCTGCTTCCCAAGGTGTATTTGCAATGGCTCTGTTGAAAATGGGTGCAAAGGTAAATGGGGAGTAATATTCTATAATCCCCCTTATCTCACTCACAAAAAGCTAATATCAGCAATAAATCAACCCCAGGTCATCTCATGTAGTGGGTAATTTTGTGCTCCCTAAAGAACTAAAGCACCATTTAAGTCTGAGACTGAGCTCTAAGGAAATAGGTATTTAAACACATGGATAAATAAGTACCATATCCTGTAGTATAGGTATCAGCAGCGACCAAGTATCTGAGCTCTGCTTGGCCTGGGAGGAATCTTTTTGTTTGCTTGCTTGATAACTTTTCCAGAGATGTCTCTGATACAAAAAGCTGATGGTGGTGGGTCTCTTATGCTAGAGAGAGAACTTCTGCTCTAACAGAGCTGAATCCCTGCTCCAGTTACTTGAGCAGTTTGGCTGGTGTCTCCTTTGTTTGAACAGTAATAATCAGCATTGCCAAAAAAATTAAAAGTACTATTCCTGTGCAACTATTGTAGACCATAACATTTTCTGACAGTGACTTTACCCAGTCACACATTTAGTGTGTCCCCAGAAAGCCAAATTTTCAAAAGTGATAGATTTTCCATTAAAGGCTGTTGCACAGCAATGAGTTTGATTCCAGATAGGCAAATGATATCAGCTTACCTCATTTTAGATTGTGGTGGGAAAGGCACTCTGTGAAGATGCAGCTTACTAAATTATCTCTGTGAATCTGTAGGTGGTAACTTTGAGCGTGCTGCCTGCCTGACCTAGTTGTTAATACAGCCAGTTAAAGGCTGATGTCTTCAGTGGAAGAGCTAATCTGTCTCATTTAGCAGGCAATGTGTCAGAGCTTGTATGTGATATATCTGACATGGTGAGTGGCATGTCTGACTCGGCAGTTGAATAACATTACTCATTCTGGAATATATCTTCTTCAATAGAGAATATAAACACAAGCACACATTTATATTTTTTGTTAGCAGATGATCGAGCACATACCAGAATGAATCAATCCTATTCAGTATGCAGAAGGGGTTTTTTTACCCTGTACATCATTCCCCTCACAGGACCATTATTTTACATATCAGTTACTGGGATATATTCAAAGCCTTAGGGAAACCACAGACTTCCAAGAGCTTTGGATCTTTAAGGCAGCCCAGCCATTCAGCAGGCAACATAAAACATGGGTAAAATCTGTTTTGTGTCTTCCTGCTCTGTGCTCCCATGAGATATCCCAAAGAGAGCATTTCTCTCTTTTCCTTGCCAGAAAGCCATGCTGTATTTACTTTTGAATAAGATGAGCTGGGAAATTCATGGCCTTGAAACTGATACAGTCTACAATTGTGTTTCTTCCACTGTCTATTGTGATGTTGTTTTGTCTTTTTGGTGCTGTTTGGTTTTGGGTTTTTTAATGCCTTAGTGCTGGATAAAACAAAAATGCATGTGACCAGCAAAAGCTGCCTGAAGACTTCTTGGGCTCTGGGCACAGGAAAGGTTCTCAGCCTGTCAAAGAAATAATTGTACCTTTCTGACCACTTCATACTCTACTATCCCTGCTGTAACTTAGTACCCATTCAGGGATCAGCACAGACTTTTTTGGCAGCCCATGCTCTGCAAGATCCCATATTTTTTCTCAAAAGGACAAGACATTTGGCAGCATTTGGAAGGCTGGCAGTGCATTGCTGCAGGTTGGCTGGTGCTCAGTACCATGGGGTGGGGAGTGCTGGTGGTGTCAGCATCTCCAGGACTGCACTTGAGCCCCAGGAACAGCAAAAATATTGAAATGTAGAAAGGAAGCAGGGCTGCTTCCCAAGTTGAGCTGGCATTCCTAAAGGAACCATAGGAGAGTGAATGCTTATCTGTTGAGTTAGCAGAATGCCTAATGGGAAGGGGAACCCATCATCTGATTAGCATTGGCACGTTATCCTTCAGCAGCAGATTGCCTCAGGCAGTGGGCACAGAGCTGCTCATCCCACACAGGTTTCACATTGCTCTGCTCCGTTTAGCTTATGCTTTGATTTGCTTCACTTATTTCTCATTTGGTGGAAGATAGAATCAATAAATCTTGAGCACACCTTGCTCAACAGAGGGCTGCACTATTTTTATTTGTGCTGCACACCTGTCTGCCTGTGCTATTAGCATGTTTGCTCTTTATGTTGTTTTTAATATCAATAGGAGCATCAGCTGCTTCTGTTTGGTTTTTGTTTTTATTTTTTAAGAGGTAAGTCCCCACTGTGAAAATCTCCAACTGTGTGTACTATTGATGGAGTCATGTGAGCAGTGCCACAAGCCCAGGACCTACTGGCCAAAATGCTGTGGGTGGCAGACCCATCAGTACAAAACCTAAAATGCCAAACATTGTTTTGTATTACTGTGCCCCAAGCTCCCTTTTTCTTTTGTGATAAAATGAGTAGGCTTTTTTCTGATGGCCACCAAAAAAAAAAAAATCTTAGAAAAAACCCTGAAATGCTGCCTGAAGAAGCAGCTTGCCTCTTTTTTCTTGCTTGCAAAAATCTTCATTGCAACAGCTAAAGAAATGCATGCAATCATTCCCGAATTAAAAATACCTGTGCTTTATTAGTTTTGGATGAAACTAGGAATGGGAAACTTACCTTCACCTTTATGGAGTGTCCTAATCTAAAATCCACACTGTGGTGAGCAAATAGCACAAGTGAGATAACTCTGGTTGTGGGCCTTTTCTCTAAGGTTCTGTTCCTGAGTATCTGAAGCAAATCAGAGCACTTCCTCACAGGGGAAAACATGTCTCAGGAAGAGTAATGCACAGGCTGTTTATCTACCTGTCTTGGACTGCTCACTGTGGGATGGGGATGATTTGTGATTCTCCAGCATTCATGGAAGTGGTAGCAGAGAGCCCTCTTGAGTTCAAAATCTTCCTAAAATTTGGGCATAATGTAATTTGAAAATGTTCTCTGGAGATCTCTGGTCTGACCCTCTGCTCAAAGTAGGTCATATAATGCAGGTTTCTTCAGTTTTGTCCAGGTGAGTTTTCAATTTTTCCAAGAAATAAAATCCCGCAGCCACTCTGGATGCTTGTGCTAATGTTTGGTTATGCCTAACTCAAGATAACTCTTCTGTGCTGCAGGAATAGTAGCAGAGGGGGATAAAATAGTTATCAGATATTGCAGTTCTCTGGCTCTTCTATCGTCTGTGCTGAAACTGTCCAAGTTTCTTCAGGACCAAAGACAAATATCTCTGTTTGTGCATTCAATAAGCTCAGAAGTTAAAAACAGCTTCCCATAGTCAGTCTGGTAAGTATTAAAATAAAATACACTCCAGTTTTTTAAACAGTTGCAAAATAATTTTATGGGAGCACAGCACCCAGGGGAAGCTTGTTGTGTCCTTGTAACTCCCCTGAACTACTGTTGTTTGCATGTTTGTTCCAAGTTTTATTAAACAAGTGGAAAAAAATTACATGAAAGCAGTAGTTGGGTGCATTTGACAGCTCAGTGAAATAGGAACCTACCAACATGTGTTATGCAGAGACAGTGACTAGCAATAAAAAATAAATGTTGTTTATTTTATAGTATGGGCAAACAAACTGTGGGTTGTGTAATCTAAAGGTAGTATTCAAAAAAATGATGCTATTTTCAAAGAATTTATTAATCAGGATAATGTGTGTCTTTTAATGTTTCTGTATTACCCTTTCATTGAAATAATCTATGTGCAGCATGAGCCCCTCCTCTCCCCCTGCCCCAACAATAATCAACTTAAACCGTCATTTTTAAGAGATCAGTGATGTGGATTGCCTGTTTTGAGAAATTGCAGATGTGTCCATATTAGTTGAAATGTTGACTTCTATAACTTTGATTTCCCTTTATATGAGCAAATCTTTTAAATGGGAAAAGATTTATTTCTTTTAATCAACCAGATATTGCAGTTCAGTTACAACTGTTGCCTGCAGAGGTGAGCTGTGGTACTACAGACATTTGTCATGTGAGAGTTTGCTCCAGCACAGAGTCACTGCTGAAAACGTTCGTGCTCACTATGTCTCTTAGTGTTGATTTGAGACAAGCTTAGCATAATTAATTTGCATGTGGAAAACCACCTCTCTGCCAAGACAAAAAAGGTGATGATTTTGAGTTGCCACAATCATGTTATAAAAAGTATTTATCCAGAAGCCTGCCTCTTCCAAGACGATGTCTTTGCAGTGCATATTCAGTGTATGCCCCTTTTGTGGTTTCCACGCTGTAGCTGCAATAACTGACAGCTGAAAACATCATTGCAAGTCTGTCAAATGTGCTGTCTGCATAACTGGTGATAATCTAACTATTCTTCACCTTCACATATCAAACTGCTGGGAACCGAAACTTCAGCGCTTGTTATTGGCAGCGGTAGGTGGAATTGAGTAATGTGGTGTGAGCGTCAAAGGCCTGTGGTGCTGACAGGAATATTAACCATAAATCAAACACGGCACAATGGTGGTGCCGGGCTAGAGCGAAAGGCAGGATCCTGCAGCCAGGCTGCTCAGACTTGCTTATGGGAGTAATTCCATTGGCTAGGAGATGCAGGGATTGCTAGGCTGGAGCTCCAGCAATGATCTATTTAACTTAAAACCATGAAGGAGTGATAGAGATGGAGCAAGTGACGTGTGAGGTGGCTGCGTGCTCTGCCGAGTGTTCCCGGTTGCCTTGCAGCCCTGTCACCAGCTGCAGAGGCTGGTGAAGGGGATATCTCATCCCTGCTTAGGCAGTGACATTGCTACTCCTGTCTGGCTTCTGCTGTAAACATTTTTTGGTGATGGCTGGGCTTGTGCTTGCTGCATTTAAGTGAAGCTTGCAGGGCTGATGTTGAAAATGTCTTTGGTTTGATGCCAGCTTGTGACTGTTTCTTGCAGCAAATAGCTCCCAGCTTGCAGAAAGGACCCTGCTGCCTGCATTTTGTCTGCTCCTAGCACCCTGGGGCTGGCCGGGGTTCACTGGGAGGCACCCAGAGAGACGGAGACAACAGGGAGCTGGGCTGGGGAAGGGGTCTGGCTCCAGCCTCTGTGTTAGCAAATGAAACCAAAACCAAAAGGGAACTGTTGGTGAGGGATTGCATGGAAGTGTCTGGCTGCCTCATGCAGTCAGCTTGCTTGACTGCTGACTGTCTCTAATGGCTTATGGTCCTTCTGAATGTCACCATCATACATCCTGTTGCCTTTAGTGACTACTCCAGCAAGCTGCTCTGATGCCAAACTTGGCCAGCTCTCTTTTTATAATGAGGTCCTTGATTGTTGCAAGTTTTAGATATTCTTTAAGGTCTGTGCATTTGGCTTGTTCTCTGTGTTAAACAAAGATGAGGCAAAAAGAAGAAATGGCATTGAATTTTGGGGTAGAAATCTGATGCTAGCTAACTCTACCTAGAAACCCCTTGGGGAAGGGCAGTGAAATTTTTTTTTTGCAATTATGTGGAGTTTCTCAGCAGGGAGTCAGCTAACAATATCCAGTGCAACCCAGCAAGCAAGAAGTATAAAGCCAGTAGCTAAGCAAAATACAGAGATTTCATTATAAATTAGTGTTGGAAATTAGACCCAGGCAGTGAAATAACCACAATTAAAATTCAGAAAGCAAAGAAGAAAAAGCTTACCTAGTGACCTCTGCTTGCTGCACAGGGTTAGAAAAGAAGCTGTGCTACTTTAGTATTCTAGCATAATTTGCACATTACTGAAATTGTTAGGAAATTAAAGGAAGACCCAGGGACTGAATTTTAACTGATGAAGGTAGCCTACAGGGAGGGACTTTTTACAAGAGCATGTAGTAACTGGATAAGGGGGAATGGATTCAAACTAAAAGAGAGTAGGTTCACATTGGATAGTGGAAAGAAATTATTTGCTGTGAGAATGGTCAGGCACTAGATCAGGGTGCCCAGGGAAGTTGTGGATGCCCCCTTCCTAGAGATGTCCAAGGCCAGGAAGGACAACTCTGAGCAACCTGGTCTAGTGGATGGTGTCCCTGCTCATGGCCGGGGCTTGGAGCCAGATGATCTTTGAGGTCCCTTCCAACCCAACCATTCCATGACTTTATGAAAAGCAGCATAGCCCAGCTGATATCAAGGCAAATAAATTGATCTACAAGAGGTAAATATGTGTAATAAATAAGCCTTCTAAATCAAGGGCTTCTCCTCTCACTAGGCCATTGTAGATGGAGAAAGCAAAGCAGCTTTTTTCTGGCAAGTCTTGCACTGATCCTAAATTATATCCCTCTATTCAATGGACATGAGCTGGTTAGGCATAAAGAAAATTATCTAAATGTTAACACCAGAGGGAGAGAAATTGGTCCATAACTCAGATTAGGTCATAAAAGGTGATTTTTGGGGGTAATTCTTCGGTTTTTGAATCTCCTTCAAGCAATTGATTCTACTAATATGACACCAAATCATTCCTAGTTCAGGTTTGTTATTACCATTAGAAACCTAAAATGCCAAACAACCACCACCAAAAAATAGCAGCAGGAATCTAACACAGGAGCTCCCTGGAAACAAATTCAAAGGCAGCCAAATAAAATGAGATTAAAATATACAAAATACTGCAATTTAAAAGAAAATCACTGAATTATTGAAACTCCATAGAGGAGATGTCATAGCAGTACTTCTGATCAGCCTGAATAAAAAAACAGGCT
This sequence comes from Pyrgilauda ruficollis, assembly GCF_017590135.1. Classification (NCBI taxonomy): domain Eukaryota; kingdom Metazoa; phylum Chordata; class Aves; order Passeriformes; family Passeridae; genus Pyrgilauda; species Pyrgilauda ruficollis. The sequence goes on along the minus strand of NW_024530932.1, from coordinate 949,236 downwards.
ATGCTTTTTTCCCCCCCTCCTTTGATGTCAGGAAGTGTATTGTAAACTTTAAGTGATGTATGTGGTTCAATCAGATTGATCTGGAAGGTTCAAAGATATTGTATTTTTTTTGAGAATTTATGATTTATCCTGTGTGGTGGAAAGTACGTTGTACATCTACACAGTGTAACCCTTTTAATACTTTGTTGTAGGACTGGAAAGAGAAAACACTTTTAGCAGAGTGACAAACTAAGCAGCCTCTATAGAGCAGCTCTGTGCTGACCTTTGCTGTTCTGGGTCCCTACAGGATGCAATCAGTGCAGAAGTGTCTCACCCACTCGGGGAGTGCTTTGCTCCCCCCAGTTGCTTATTTTGGTATAAATTTCCATACAGTCTTTGCAAGCTGCCTGATAATTGCAACGTCAGCTGGCAGGTTTGAGCTCCGGGGCAGCTTCTGGTTCCCTTGCTCTGAGCACAAATGACATTCTCACTGCCTAAAAGGTGCACGGGGCTTGTGGTGGCAATTTTGGTGAGGAGGTGACATCCAAGAGCCCGCCCTGTGCAAATGTGTTTGTGCAGAGCTGCTTCCACAGGACACTGATATCCCTGTGGTGCTCCACACACAGCACGGGGCATGCAGTTTGTGCTGCCAGAGGGGCTCTGTCACTGTTGGCTTCTGAAAGGAGAAGCTTTTTGCAACAACTCCTGCCACTGGTAGTGAGTGGGTAGTGGTTTCAGGCTGCAATAGGGCAAGTCTGAAATTACTTGCCTGTTGCGTTAGGCATGCTAGAGTTTGGAGCCTCTACCTTAAAAATTCCTCATATAGCTAAACAAAATAGAAAAAATACCATTATTTCCTATTTACAGGAGGAAAATGGAGTTGCAGACCAAAGGAGTACTTTAAAGGACCAGTGAAGTAGATGGGATGGCAGCATTAAGGTGTGGCAGGTTTTAACAAGTAGTTTAGGATTCTGTGCCTTTGCAAAGCACTCAGCACTGCCAAGTAGAGGTTCAGAACTCTGATTCCACTATAGGCAAAGCTGAATTCGGGAACTGTCGTAAAGAATTTAACTCTTAAAGATTTTCCTCTTCATTATTTGTAATTTTTTGGTAGAATCGATTGAGAATTTGTTATTTCACCAAAAGTGCCATGTACAAAGAACAAGGCACTGTAACTCTGCATCTTCTTATGTAAACTTAAATTTTATTTTGCCATTTCTGTAGACCTACTCAAAAGACTGCAGAATGGACTTTGCTTGCTCAAGGCCTGTAGCAGGGGATAAACCCAACTGGCATAATTAAGGCTACACCTATTTACACCAGCTGAGGTATGTGACCCTTGATCTTTGATTACTCTTGCAGAAGAGAGTGCTACAAGGCAGGGATTTTTCAGTGTTCCTTTATCTACTTGAATTGTCTGGTCAGTTACAAGGTACAGAGGCTGTAAACAAGGGAAAATTGAGACGGCAAACCAATCAATTACAGAATATTGAAAAGATCAACGAAATGGCAGCAATACTACTAAACCCAACATGGAAAAGCCCTTCTTGTCCAATAACCTCATTCTTGTGACAAAGATTATAAAAAGATGGAAAATGGCGCAACATGAATGCATTCTGGTGGTGATGATTGCTGTGAGAATTGGGACTGGTTTGTACTTCACCCACTCTGTCTCTCTTTCCTAGATGCTGTATCCCTGGCAACTCAGGCAGAAGGTGTTATATTTATTATGTCCCTGTCACTTTTTATCTCTTGTAGTGAAACCCCACATTAAATTCTCTCTCCAGCTTCCACTCCCTTAAACAAGCAGGGAAACATGACTGCATTACCTTCTCTTAATCTCCTAATTAACCCAGCAGAATATATCATTTTCTTCTCTAACTGATAAGGTGTGTGCCATGGGTCTCTAAAGTGGCTGCTGCCAGCACATTTTCTGCCTCATCTTGTACAAGGGGCTGCCCTGTGCTTTTGGAGATGGGCTTGGTTTCATTTCCACTACATAGCAGGTTCAAGGCCTTAAAAAGGCAAGATCTGGAGACTGCACAGAGAGCTTGAGAGATGGCAAGGTATCTGTCTGGAAAGGGTAACACTTACCTCATCTGTACAGGGTCTGTTAGATAGCTAAAGGCCATAGTTAAAAAATACATATAAATGAAAGACATTTCAGCACATTGCAGGATTTCTGCGTTCAGCTTGAGAAATCCTTTTTCTTTTTTTTTCTGTGTTGAAAAAGCTTCTTTGAGCCATTGAAAATGCTCTTTTTATCCCAGAGGTTGTTAGCAGTAGGAGGTGTGGAGGGAGAATCCACCTTTGGCAGTCATGGGATCAAACTTGCCAGGTCAGATCCATATTATTTTTGATACATTGGTGAATGTTAAGGTCATCTGGGCAAGATCAGAGCTGGTAACTAACAATACAGAGGTGACAGCTTCTTACAGATGCCTTTGAATAGGGCTTGTGGTGCAGCTCCTCTCTCTCCGTGTGAAGTTCAATGTTCCAGCATAAACCATTGCTGCTGTGGTGGCAGTTTCACCTGAAAGAGAGATTTAAAGTTTGCCATCACCCAACTTTCTGCTGCCATCTCCCAGACAACTGATGTGCAAGTGGCACAAAAGATGAACTCAGTTAAGGAATGATGTAGCTTTCATCTTCTCCTAATGGGCTACTTTACTTGTGCTTATCTCCAGTGTAAATTATCCATTCTGGCAAGGCTGGCCAGAAGTCACAAGTCCTGGTAGGGTCACAGTAAAGGCTTCTTTCTCTTGTTTGTTGTGCCAAGGTATGTCACACCTAGTGAAGTCAAGCCTCTTTTATTTCAGCCATCACTGTCATCCACACAGTGCTGCTGCCTGTAACTGGGAAAGTCCAAAAGGAATGGAAGTGTCAACAGCAGTCTTGATCAACTCCATCTTCTCTGAGCTGGCAGCGCTGGTTCCTGGTCCAGGGCAGGGCTGTGAGATCCAGGGAAAGTCACAACCTGTAAGTGCTCACCCTAGCTTGTGAGCTCCTTGCTGTCTTCAATCCCTGCTCATTGCTCAATTCCATCGTGCTGGAGTGGAAAGGAAATGTTCCCAGCCTGGGCCTGCAGCCTGTGCTCCTGGCCTGGGGGAATTCTCCTGCTGCTGATTCAGGATTGATCACATGCGAGTAGATAAGCCAAAAGCTGATCCACACATTGACAAAGATAGACAGAGTCTGCTGTAATCTATTCGTGTCACAAGGTGTAAAGCATAAGCAAGAGTTTCAACACAAAATTTTAATTCCCTTTCGTTTTGCTCACTGTTCAACTTAGCTGAATTACATCATACTCCTTAGCAAAACAAAGGTCATGACATGGAGTGATAGGTGCTCCTCAGTCTTCATCTCTCCCCAGAGAGCAGCAGAGGGCTCTTGCAACAAAGCTAGGGAAGTCCTCATTTAGAAAATCGGGAAGACAGAAATTACTGTCCTGGTGATGAGGGAGAAATACTTCCTTCTGTGTAGCATTATGTTTTCCTTCAGTATTACCCATATCAGGCTGGTCTGTCCCACTCACTGTCTCCCTCAGTCATTTGCAGAAGAGTAGTTCAAAAGTCACAGCTGCTCTTTGAGACTTCACCCATCCCTTTGCTATTCTGCAGATAGGCCAAGACAACAGCTTGTTAGTATTTAAATGAGCATATCCATATTTTTGCATGAAATTCACAGTCATTTAAGCCTCGTGTCTGGTCACTGAAATGATCTGCTCTCTAATTCGTGCTTTGCTTTTAAGCCTAACTAGAGTGTAACACTATTATGCGGTCATTGCCTCCCAAAGGAGGGATAATTCTGAGCCTAATCTGCCATTTCTGGGCACTTTCCACCCCCCCTCCCCTCCCCATGTTGCTATTACCGTGTGAAGTGCAGGAGGATTCTGCGTCATTTACATGAAAATGAGGGATATCAGGAGGAAATTAGGAGAGGGAGGGGTGGAGTAGAGTATGCCATATTCTGATGCTTCCCTAAGAGAAATTGCAGAATTTGCAGAACAGCCTGTCTGTCAGAGCCTGTCTTGCTGGAAATGCATACCAGCTTAGCCAGGGAAAGTTATGCACTGCCCAACTCTCTTGTAAATGTAGACTTTGTTACTCCCTTGTAAATGTAGACTGTGATTGAAGTGCCCTTGGCTTCAGCTGACCCAACACAATCTGGTGCTGCTGACTCCCAATTTACCAGCTAAAAATTATCATCACAGTCCTCTTTGGCTCTAATCTGTCAGTGTTCAGATGGCACAGGGCTTTTGCATCTCCCTCTAGGGCAGGCAGACAGGATGCTGAAGCCTGTGGTCACTGTGCTTGCAGGCAATGGGGACTCCAGGTCCTCAGAGCTGGGCAGCTCCGGGAACCCAAAATGCATGTGTAATTCTGGGATTTTGCCTTTTTCCCTTTTATTTTTTAGGGGGCAGAGGAGGTTGTTTGCCACTCGTGTTTGTATTAGAGGTTGCAGGTGTTTTATGCCAGCTAACAATATGTGCGCCATAAAAATGCCAGCTGATCTGCAAACCAAAGTGCCATAGCTATCATTGGGTTGTATTTTTGGAACTGACTTGAATCCAAGGTTTGCATATTTTGGACAAACCCACACTGGCCTAGATCCACACAGACAAGTCCTTCCCCCATTCTGCTAAGTGACTGACTCTTCCCCCAAACCCACTCTCTCTTGATCTCCTCAGAGGTAACTCAACTACAGCTTCAGGGCAGAAAATGACAGTCCAAAATGAGCTAAAGAAAACTCTCCAGATTATATCTCCTCCTCTCCATTACCTTAAAAAAATTAAACTTCTGTTTAGTCTGAAGGGCTTCTGTTGCTCTCAAGCCATATCTCCTAATAGGTTTCTTAGAGAAGTATTTTTCTCTATGCAAGTAATTTAAGCCTTCTGTGCCCTCTGACTATTTTTTAATTAAAAGAAAAATAAAAAAAAATTCTTGGCCCAAGTAGGGGGCTTAGACTGTTGATTGACTAAAGCAAGGAATTTTGTAGGAATTTTGAATTCTGCACTGCCACATATGAAGTCAGCCCTATAAGTATAACCCTGACCTGAGGCTGGGATTTTAAAAATTAGATCCTTAATAAGAAGGGGAAGAAATAAATTTGACTTTGAATAAGCATAATGCAATTTCCCTTCACGCAAATTGCTTCTTTATTATAGCACCGATATTCACATTTTTCAGTCTAAATACTTAAGTCTTATGCAACTTCATTTTGCTGGACTAAGCTCAGCCCTACCTAAGAGGGTATCCATTATTACAGTAGTTTAATTCATAGGCGCTTGTTGTTTTTGCTGCCATAACCCACCAAACTCATGTGGCCACCAGCTTCCCTCCTCTCCCTGTGGCTGAGCCAGGATTGTCTCTATAGAAGAGTCACAGAATGGTTTGGGTTGGAAGGGTCCCTTAAAAGTCACCTAGTTCCAGCCTCCCTGAAATGAGCAAGGACAGCTTCAACAGGTTCTTGTTGCTCAGTCCCATCCTCCCTGACCTTGAATGCGCCCAGCAATGGGACCTCCACCATCTGTCTGGGCAACCTGAGCTAGTGTTTCACCACCCTCATTGTAAAAAACCTCATATCTAATCTAAACTTATCCTTCCTTAGCTGGAATCCATTCCCTCTTGTCCTGTCATTACATGCCCTCACAAAAAGTCCCTCTCCATCTTTCTTGGCTCCTATCAGGTACTGGAAGACCATAATTAGGTCACCCCAAAGCCTTCTCTTCTCCTGGCTGAACAATACCAATTCTCTCAGTGTCTTCATAGGAGAGGTGCTCCTTCACTCCGATCATCTTGGTGTCTCTCTTCTGGACTATTTCCATGGTCCATGTCCTTCCTGTGCTGGGACCCCAGAGCTGATGCAGCCCTGCAGGTGGGGTCTCAGCAGAGCAGAGCAGAGGGGCAGAATCCCCTCCCTCCCCTGCTGCCCACTCTGCTTTGGATGAGCCCAGGACATGTTTGGCTTTCTGAGCTGTGAGTGCCCATTGCCAGACCATGTCCAGCCTCTGATCCAGCAGCACGGAGTCCTGAGTCCTTCTCAGCAGAGCTGCTCTGGATCTGTACATGCCCCATCTTGTGTTGATGTTTGGGATTTCCCCAACCCAGCTTTAGGACCTTGAATCTGGCTTTGTTAAATCTCATGACATTCCCATGGACCCACTTCTTGGACTTGTCCAGGTCCCTTTGGATGGCATTCTGTTGCATTAATAAGCAGTCAGGACTTAGTTTCTTCATGCAGAAAAATCATTCATATTTATATGAAATATCCAAAGGCACTGTGTTAAACCTCATCGGTCAGCAATACAGTGAAAGTCAGTTCATTGGCTGGTAAGGGCTATTGAATATGTCTATCAAATTTTCTCTCTCTAGATATGTTTACATATTTTCTTCACTGATTCTTATGGGATGGACTTCGTGTTTTTGCAGATGTTTTGTTCTTGTTTTTGCAGGTCTTGTTTCTACAACAATAGTTTTTTTATGTTAACTGTTTTTCATTCCTGTTAACTCTTCACTTACGAGAACTTACAAGCCTGTTGGTAATTCAACAGAGCAAGGCCTGATTTTATAAAGCCTTTTTTAAATAATATCTTTACCTGTATATAATAGCATTCCATCCTTCAGCTGTGTCAACTGCATCACTCAGCTCAATATTTTCTGCAAACTTGGTGAGGGTGCACTTGACCTCGCTGTGCCACTGATGAAGATCCTGAATAGTGCCAGTCCCAGCACAGACCCCTGAGGGACACAACTTGTCATGGATGTGCATTGGGTGGTTGACTTCTGCCCTCTGGCTGCCACCCTCTGACCAATTCCTTATCCATCTCACAGCCCACCCATCAAATACCTTTCTCTCCAGTTTACGGAGAAGAATATGGTGGGAGAGCCATGTCAAAGGCCTCACAGAAGTCCATAGAGATGACATCAGTAGCTCTTACCCTGCCCCGATGGAGTCACTCCATCACAGACAGTCACTACTTTGGTCAGGCAGGACTTGGCCTCGCTGAAGCCGTGCTGGCTGTCTTGAGCTACCCCACTTTCCTCTCTGTGCCATAGCAGCAATCATCTGGACCTGTGACAGTGCCGTAGAGTTGGAGCTTTCAAGATTGTGGAGTAATTCGCTTTTGATTTTTGAGACTATTCGGTTTTCTCAGACAGGAGAAAAAAATGAGGATGAAGGAGATAGCCTAATTTAGCCTGATTTGCAGTCAAAAGCAAATGTATTCCCTTGCTGAACCAAATCCAAGGCATTTGGTGCATGCAGTACCTCACAGCACACTTTCCCTACTGTGCCATGCCTTCATCACAGCAGTGGCTATAAGGGCCTGGAGTTAGGGAATCTGTGGCCAGAGCATTCCTGTATGTGCAGCTTGTCTTGCTGGTTTCAGTGGGCATGGGGGGCATCCTTTTTTCACCATTTCTGGCCTCTTCATTTCAGAGAAAGATGGCCAGGTTTCTGCCTTTTTCTAACAAAATACTCTCATTAGGCTTACTAGGGAAATTAGGGCAAATTAAAAGCATTGCCAGCAAGCAGGAAAGTACAGTTGGGTTGTGTGACTTTACCTCCCTGTCCTTGCTGGTGGCACATGGACGCAGAGGTGTCACACCCCAGACTTGTGTGGGACTGGTGGCTGTGGGCAAGAAGCTCTGTGGGCAGCAGAAGGCTTGGTGAATGCAGCAGAGCACATCCAGTGGGCAGGGTGACTTTAGATAAATTAACCGGTCAGAAAATAGTTAATGGCAGGGCTGCCCCCAATGGGTATTGGACAGCTGTTTTCCCAGAATGGGCTGACCTTGCATCAGTGGCTGAGGTAGAAAAAGGCCCAGATCAGCATTGTTTCACCTGTCTGTTTCCTTTTTTTTTTTTTTTTTTTTTTTGGGGGGGGGGGGGGTTTTTTTTTGTTGCTGTTGTTTTGGTTTTGGTTTCTTTTTTTGGGGGGCATGGGGTTTTTTGTTTGATTGCTTTTTGGTTTTTGTTTTGATAAGGCTGACTTTCTTGGCTGAGAACAGGCTAAGTATGTTCAAAACCATTCAGCAGCTAGTGAAGATATAGCCAGAACTGTCAGAAAATGCAGAACAGAGGTATCTTTGCAGGTGGAAATGAAGGATGGGAGAGCCACATTTGGATTAAAAAAAAAAAAAATTAACCTTGAACCTCTCTCCAAAGTCTGATTTAAACATGAATCTCATTTAAATATAAAAAAAGACAAAAAGTATAATTCACTGAGCTTTTTATGCAGTGTCTGCAGTTCCTGGTTTGGGGAAGCGATGAGCTAAAGACAGCCAGAGTGCAAGAGAATGGTGCTGACTACAAACATCACCTGCACAGGGGGCAGAAGCAGAGAGGTCATTGACTTTTTTCCCCCGGATGTGTGACTTGTCCCCTGCCTGTTATGCTGGATTGATGATCAGGTGGATTATCATTCCCTTGAAAGTGCTGGCAGACATAATTCTTTGCAGCAGCACCAGAGACAGGCTCCTTATGTACAAGCTTAGATGAACCCATGTCTTTGTCCAATATTTTGTGAGGTCCTGGTGAGGAATATTATTATTATTACTATTATTATTATTATTATTATTATTATTATTATTATTATTTAGGTGGAGCATGCCAGGATGAAGCTGCTTTTCACAAGGGAGTGTTTCTTGGTGGATATTGGCTCACACAAGAAGTAGGTGATGCAGGATTGCAGGACTGAGGAGGAGAATTGGCACTTGGTTCAGCCTGAATAGATGGCTGAGCAAAGAAAAGTGCAGTAAACTGCTTGCAAGTCAGGCAGGAGCACATAAATGAATCCAACTTCAAGGCAGGAACATATAAAAATCTACCACTAGCCCTTTACATCTTTATCAGTCCATTTTTCTGATGCTTGAAATACTTTCTCCACTACCTATACCACTCACAACTTTCAGATAACCAGAGAAGGGATAAGAGAGGAATTAGTTTTCCAATGAGCTTGGAACACATCCAGAATGATGCTAGTAAACATAAGCTGATGAACCCCCGTGTTTGGTTTTGTCTTCCTGAAGTTGTACATCCCTCTTCTTCCATGATGGCAACCTTCTCTGAAGTACTTTTTCAGTGATTATCCCTTGGAGAGAGGTCCAAGGGATAATCCCTGATCTGTGAGATGGATAGATCAACCGGGATGCTTGGCCAACAGGGTAGAGTGGGATTCCAGGGAGGAGAGAGAACTTATTTTGAAGCACTGCAGTAGCAAAGCCCCTGAGAAGTTTTCTGTTTGGGGTGTTTGGTTTGGTTGATTTTTCTTCTAGTGGAAAATTGTGCTTTTTTCCTATTTAATCAAAATCCCAGTTTGCCTTATCGGTTTTGACGGAAAATTTTCACATAGATCTTTGTTGTAAGATACCAACACGACAGAATTATCCCTTTATCTCAGCAGATGTGCTTTCCAGAAGGGGAACATCTCAGATGATGAAAAACACAGCAGCTTTGCTGCCTCGGCTCTATCAGACAGGTTTTTTTTTATGACAGAGAATTTGTCAAAACAGATTCTTGTCATTAAAACTGAAATGCTTTGTGGACAGGATTTGGATTTGCTCAAGTTTTTTACTGCTAATTTTTTTGCTGCAGAGTTATGTGCAGTGAGTCATTGTGCCTTCTGTAGTGACAGTGTGTGTAGGGGTATGGGATCAAGTCTCTGCTTTGTCCTTTACTTGAACTGGCCGTGCTGAATGATTCAGATGAAGCCAAGTCATGACATGAAAGACTCCTGTTTCTGAGGCTGTCAGAGGTATTGCACTGTTTGCATCTCACATCTGGAATTAGAAAATAGTGTTTGACCTAGAAAGGGAAAGTTTTGACCTGATTCCAATTAAGCAGAAACCTTTGTGAGACTGGCTCTTCTTTTCTGTGGACTACAGAAGAGACCCCAAAATGCCTGTGTAATTCTGCCACCGAACACAGTAGGAAAGCCTTGATTCTTACCAACACCAGAACCTTTCAAACAAAAACTTAAAATATAAAAGCAAGATTACTAGTTTTCATTTCTTTTGAGTAACTATGGCTATTTTACCCAATTTTCATTCATGAAGGGATGCATCTTCAGGATGTGTCTGTAAATGCATCAGCTTGCAGGCTCTGGGAAGTGCCTGCCTGCTTTGTGTCCTTGCAATCCTCGTTATTCAGCTGGTATTGGGAGCAGTGGCACCTCCCTGGTCAGCAACAGAAGCATTTTGCAGCATGTTTGTTTCTCACCTGTTGTCTTGCAGAGAACCCCATGGGTGCCCCAGATGGAAAATATATATACAGCAATGGCTCTTCAGTAAGGATGTCTGGGTATTTGGATTACAACCAGCAAGGACAAGCTACTTTTGAGCAGTGGGATATAATATATTGGTAAAAATCAGCTTCCTGGGAGCCAGTGGAAACACATTTTCTTTGCTTCTTCCCCAGCTGCATTCCCCTAGCTCTGCTCTTGGCTGGTGAACAACTGTCTATGCAAAAGAGATTGAAAAGGGGATTTACTTTGATTAGACCAAAGCCTTTCCTAGTATTTTCAGTCATAAGTATGGCAGCTTTAATAAGCAGGAAAAGAAGATAAATACAAGTAACAGACTGACAAGAAAGTCAATTGGAAAAGAGTAGGAAGTTCTGTTGGAAGCCATGCTCTAAGTTCAGTCTCTTTCTAGCAGCCTCTGATAATCTGCTCAGTCCGAAGAAGGTAACTTTCTGCAAATCTCTGACAAATACCAAGTGAGGGATTTCAAAGGGATAAAATTAAAGATTTAATTGCTGGGATAGAATTGAATTTGCATTCCACCCTGTTAAGGCTGGGAGAATTTCCCATCAGATTTTCTCTTTCTGTGACCTATTGGTTCACAGCCTTCAATGATCTCCTGTCAATCCTGAACCAAAAAGAAGAGAGGTTGTGAGCTGATCCTTTTCATACAGGGGAAAAAAGCAAATTTTATAGGTCATAAATAGGTAGGGGGAAAGAGCCGAGCACAGTTTACCCAATGAAAGCTGTTGATTCATCACTTATTTAGGAATACCACTTACTCCTATCTCCTTATTGTCCTGCTAGAATTCAAACTAAAAGGAGAAAATGTATGCAACAGTCATGACAGGCTTTGACTTTATATTACTCACTATGTCCTTCCTCAGCAGCATCATGAAATATTGATAACAATAATTATTAATGTATGATTAATTATTAACAATCATAATCTGTAGATGAAAGACTGAATATTAACTGCAATGTGCACTCAGAGCCTAAAAAGCCATCTGCATTCTGAGCTGCATTAAAAGCAGCGTGGCCAGCAGGTTGAGGGACCTGGTTCTGCCCTTCTGCTTCACTCTGGTGATACCTCACCTGAGGTGCTGCATCCAGCTCTGGGGTTCCCAAGCCTAAGAATGACATGGACCTGTTAGAACAGATGCAGAGGAGGGCCACAAAAATGGTCAGGGGGCTGGAGCACCAACCCTGTGAGGAAAGGCTGAGAGTTGGGGCTATTTTACCTGGAGAAGGATCTGGGAAGACCCTGTAGCAGTGTTACAGTACTTAAAGGAGGTCTACAGGAAAGCTAGGGATGGCCACTTATCCAGAACACACAGGGATAATGTTTTTAGACTCAAAGAAGGGAGATTTGGATTGGATATGAGGAATAAATCCTTTACTGTAAGGGTGGTGAGGCACTGGCACAGGTTGCCCAGAGAAGCTGTTGATGCCCCCATGCATGGAAGTGCTCAAGGCCAGGTTGGATGGGGCTCTGAGCAGCCTGGTCTAGTGGAAGGTGTCCTTGCCCATGGCAGGGGAGTTGGAACTGGGTGATCTTTAAGGTCCTTTCCAATCCAAACCATGCAATGATAAATTTTTTCATTTGTTTAGACAGGTAACCAGCAGCTCCAGCAAAGCCCTGTTGGCTGTTCAAGGCATTGAAATTTCAGATGGAAAAAGGGATAAGAAGGGATGTTTGAGAAAGAGAAGGGATGTTTGGAAAGAGCATCTGTTTGAGCAGAGAGGCAAAGGTCTGGCTTTCACAAGGGTGGGTGACAAGGCCAGTGTTGTTACCTGGGGCCAGCCAGTGGCAGATCCTAGAGAAATGATCAGTCCAGACTTTCTTTTGTCTAATAGGATGAAAACCACAGTTTTATGTTCAGGTGTGATTCTGATAAGAGGTTGCAAAGACATGGATTTAGCTAGAATTTTTTTAAGGAATAGTTATTCCTCATCACAAAAAGTTACATCCCTGTTTTTTTAGCATAATCACAGTACATGTGCTAACAAGTTATAGAAAGAGGTAGCATGCATTACCCAGAGTTCATATTTTTTATCTATGAGCCTTTTTTATTATTATGGAAAGCACGGAGAAGTTTTGTTAAGATATAAAAGAGAGTACAAAAATGCCTTTTGGTACCTTTCCCCAAAAATGACATTTTTTCTTGCTATTCACCTTATCCCTCCTGTGCTGGTCTGTATGTTTTTGTATCTCTGCTTTACATCAAGTGCTGGATGTAAAGGGATGCATCCTTTCTGGGAACTGTCATACTCCATGTAATGTGGAGATAACAGCCAAGGACAAAGGGAAACTTGTGAGAGTCTCCAGAAAATATACTGCAGCTTCACAGATGTGTTCCCTGTTGGATGCACTTTTGAGGATAATAGGGCCAGGAGGGAGTTGACCCATGCTGGAGAAGACTGCTCTCAAGGCTTTTTGCAATGGGACTACAGGAAAGTCTGGTCGACTTCTGACACGATATTTACAGGATTTATATTCCTAATCCTAGAAATCTGTGTGCCGCTTTATCTTTCTGATATGTCTCCCTCAGGTTTGGATTGTGTGTTCCACGGACAGCTTTTCTCCTGAGCTAAACCCCCAAAGTTCTTAATCTTGAGACAAGATTGCTAGTTCATTTTCAGTAAGGCTTGGTGTAGAACTGTGCTGTTGAATGATATTTCATTATCTGTAACAGCAATAACTGAGAGGGGAAACATTGTATAGGGACTAGAATTTGGTGAAATTATCTCTGCATCTGACCAAAGTGTGACAAAAGACTGTGTGTTTAACAAAATAATAGAAGTTGCATGTGCCTTTTTTCCTCCAAGTGAAGGAAGAGACACTGTGCTGTGTCTGAGGACTTACACTCCCTCCTCTTTGAAATCTGGTGAGATGTAAGCACTACTTATTTGCTTCACCAGACACAGGTGTCTTCTCTGGCCGTTTCACACCCTTGAATGCTCACAATAGTGGTGCCATTTTGTGACCACAAGACTTGTGCTTGCAGGATGAAAATACAGTAGTTTTTGATTCTGTAAGGGAAAAAAATTATGGTGGTGATGAATCCAGCAGCCATGAAAGCAGCTTCCATATTATACTTTAGGAAAAACTACTGAGCTTGAAATTTAGTCAGGTTTTTAAGAGAAACTGTAAGGTCGGACACTACTTGTTTTTTATCATTGTTTAAAGACAGGTTTTTTGCAAATTGCTAGCCCACTCCCCCATGATAGGTAGATAGATAGGTGGAAAGAAAATCATTGTGGAAAATATGTTCGGCCACAGTAATATATAATTACATGACAAAAAAATAAATCAGCCTGTGCTGCAGGCAAGGCATTGTGTCTCATTAGTGTTTGGTGGACTTGATCACAAATAACATGTTTCAAAACTGCCAACTCCCTCTAATTCTTTTTCTATACTTATACTCAGTCACATTCAAAATTAGAATATTCCTGGAAATACACTTCTTCTGGCCAGCCCTTTTCCTAATTATTTGCTTGTGTAATTAAAGGAAAATGTCCTTCTGCAGCTGCACTTTGAGGGACTAAAAGCAGACAGGCTGTTTTCACTAAGGGAGCAGTCATTTTTTACCCAGTTAATGGTACCAAAGTGTCCTGTGCGCTGTGTGTTATGACAAGTGGCTCAATGCAGATTTCAAAGACCAGGGCTGGCCATGCCAGGTACTCCTGAGATGCACAGGCCAAAAAGCCAAGAGATCCCATTTGAGATCTAGTATTTTACTCCACTGGTTGAAACTGAATGCAACAAAGCCATTACCAACAGCAGGCTCACTCAGAGCTGTGGAACTGTGCCTTGATGCTGATACATGGCAGGACATACATAAGAAAAGTGAGCAACCTGCAGCTGAGGGTGCAATCTCACTTTTTTTCAGCAGTACTGCTGAAATAGATGCAAGCTTCCATTGTTTAGTCCCTCTCTGTGTTCCCATCTGTTAAGGCAATAGAGAGAAAAGAATTTTTTTTTTTCTTGATATCTTCAGATATTTTGAGATAAAATTTGTTTTAATCCCATATTTTTTAGTATAGCCAATGCATGCTGATTGATTTCTCATTGTTTCTATTTTCTTGAAAGACTACTGTATGAATTTTGCCATGCCATATACTCAGAGTCAGATAATAATAAAGCATACTACTTTGACCTTTTCAGTTGTCTGCACTTTAATTTACTGGCTATTCTCATTCCCTTCTGTTTATGGCCCCTCAATATAACTGGCAAGGAGAAAATAGACCAGACAGCTAGTCAAAATGCAGATTATTTAAAAGGGTAAAGACTGGCTTTATCATTCTCTTTAAAATTTATGGTGTTTTGTGTGTCCTATTGGTCATTAAAGTCATGATAACCCGTTCTTAGCTATAGCAACACAAAGTAGCACAAGTTCAACTTCATTTGTAGTGGTTTATGGGTCAGCATCACGTTACAGTGGTGGGATGTAATCTGGATTAAGCTTTGTAGGAATCAAAATCAGATTTTTCTCTGAGCTGAGTAAACGTCTGCGTGATTTGTTTGAAAGTGGGCGCTCACCTGACCACTGCTCTGACTCTGACACTGCTGGTTAGTGGGAAATCAGGGAAAAATAATCCCATTACAGCTTTTCCCTGTACCAGTTTAATTCACAGCAGCTAACCCTGCTGCAGGCTGTGACAGATTTCCTCCACCACATGGTCATGGAGATAGTGACTTGTCTGACTAATGCAGAGAGGTGAAGCTGGCTGTGATCTTTCTCCATGCACTTGTGAAATACAAGCCACAGTCAAAACTGCGTCATGAAATAATCACTGTGTTTGGTTGTTATCAGTGCCCCACAAAAATTCTGATCGTCCTTCAGTTTGGTGAAAGCCTAGAGGGAATTTTCACAGTGAGAATGGCAAAGGGATGACAAAATGCTCTGTTGAAAGACTTATTTGTGCAGGGATGACTGAGAGTGGGGATATAGCAACAGCAGAGACTAGATTTTTGTGGCAGAGCTTTTTGTATAGTAAGATAGTTTCAGTTTTCTGGTGGTTCTGAAAAACTGTGAATTGGAATCTATACATTAAAAAGAACAGGAATAATGAAAAGGTAAAAAATGGTGGGAAAAGCAGAAGATTTGGTCATTTGGTTTGTTTTATTTGCTTTTCATCTAATCATATTGATTTCAGGGTTGCTGTTATGATGGTTTTTGGGGTTTTTTTTTAATATCTCTGTAGGAGTGCAATAAAATATCCAACTAGGTGAATGAGGAAGGGTAGCCAAAGCTTGATTACATTCTGCTGCTCACTGCACATATTTGTATATTGTTAAAGCAGAAGGGACTAGGATGATCTCTTTAACTGAGCAGAATGCATAAAATTTTACCTACTGAGTCCTGCTCCAAGTCTAACAACCTGGGCCTGAGCTAACTCAAAGTTCTTAGAGAATGTATTCAGTCTTGATTTTGAACACTTAAGGATTTACAAAGATCTAGAAATCTTTAAAATTTAAGGAGACAGAGACCACCATCCTCTGGATAGTCTCAGAGAAGATCCTTCAAGACCTTTGGATAATCTGCTGATTAAAAATTCAATATAAAGAAAAAGCAAATGGAAGCACATATCTCTCTTTTTTCATTATTTCTCTCATTATTCTGAGTTCAAATTACAGCCTGCAGAGGTAGGAATGATGTCTATGATAAGCTGAAGAATCTTAGAAGCACTAGAAATGCTCTTTCTGCTTGGATAAATTAAGGCAGTGGTGAGCTACTAACCCTTCATCTTCAATTTTAGAAAGCGGAGAAGAAACCGAGAGGAAATCCTACCTCATGAGTCTGTAGAGCCTGGCATCACCTGGCTGTGCTCCCAGGGTAGTATGGCTCAGGCATCACTGTCTGGCAGTGCTGACTGCACAGACATCAGAGAAAATCAATGGGATTCACTGTGGAGTGAAGCGTTACCAGCCAGGTAAAAATGTCAGAAGGAAAGGATGCAGTTATTTGGTAGGGCTGGCTGAAAATTTTCCATCCTAGTGCTTTTCTACTGAAAACTGTGGAGTTTGTGAAAGCCTTTGTTTTCCTCAAGCCAAAGTCATTGTTCAGAGCTTGAATGTGTTGTTTTCATTTTGGCTTTGAAAAATTCTGATTTCGTTTGGGGCAAGACAAAATTAAGGTCTGAGGTAAATGTCAAAACTCAGCAAAAAACTTGAGCAAATGCAAGCACAAGGCATATTTCTACAGAAAAAGACAAATCTGGCTTCCAGTCATGTTTGTTTAACTTTTTTTATCAGCCTTCTTAAAATATATCAGCACTTTGTGGGTATTATCTAAAGAACTGGGCCAAAAAATAAAAAAGAGAATCCAGACTATGAGTGGGTTTTGAAATGCTTGATGATAGAGAAAGAGGGAACTCAGACTATGATTTTACAGGTATAGGCGTTTGCCCCAGTTTTCTCCAGTGACATAAATTAGCTCAGGTCTTTTGCAGTCATGGGATAAAACTCCTAGCTGATATGGATCAAAGTACCCCTATTGCTGATAGCCAAATTTATGTCTGGAATAAAAAGACACAGCTCTCTTCATGAAGTCAGGTGGACCACATCTGCAGGGGTATAAACCTCAATTCATGAAGTTACCTGATGCAGATCAGTGGCAGATTTGACCTATTTTAGGTTTTATTGAACAGTCTGAATCATTGCTGAGTTGTCAGCACAGAGTTCAGCAACTGAGAAGCTATAAGCAGGGTAGCTTGGTCAGACATTGTTAAAATTAAACCTTGGAAGTGTTTACTCTGTTAATGCTGTTCTACACAGAAGAGCTGAAAAGATATGAGATTGGAACAGTATTTGCTGATATAGTGCAAATTATAGACTAAATAGTATAAGGATATAGGAAATTACCTTATATCTATACATTCTCTGCTGGCAATTTTTAATTTTCTATTCTGTCTAACTTTTTACTCTTGGACGACTTTTACTGTTGCACCAAGTAATCCATAGACACTGTCATGTGTGAGGGCTTGAAGGACAGAAAGTCTCAAGTCTGACTTTGTGCCCTGATGTACAGAGATAGCTCAGAAGGGGAAAAATGTTAATTCCACTTTGATTTCTGCTTTGTGCCCAAGCAGCTGCCCTCTGGTACCTTACAGGATAATTTTAGAGTGTGGACATACACCCCTTAAAAACTAGTCTGAGGCTTTGCATCCCCAAGTTTCTTTATAGACAGAAATCCTTAGTGAAGATCAGAGAAATATTGGGAGAGGAGAAATTGTCTCACCCCAGCTCCTGACTCCCTCATTGTCCTATTCAAAGAGGATTTCATAGTTCCCACTGGCATAACATGTCCAGAGAACCCCTCTGAAAAGATTTCTCAACAGATAGCGCTGTGTCATCCCAGTGGGCACCCTTAAATTCCCTTAAGACCTCTAAAAGGATACATTTAAGACAGAGTTTTAATTATCTGCTGACTCCTTCCACACTCCCCTGCACACACAAAACCTTCTGTATTTCAGCCACTACTGGCTCTGAGGAAAGAGGATGAGGTTATATCCTACCACCTATAGCAAGTACCAACAGATGCCATCATAGCAGCAAGAGGCAGCAAGATTTTATTTGAGTCCTTGCACCCTCCCCCATTGGGAAGTTATGGGTTTATAGCTGTCAGAAACTGAGCAGCAAAACCCAGGTTCAGAAAACCCACTGAGACCCTGAAAGACTGAAGCTGGGTGCTTTTTTTCCTGAGCTCCTGTTACTGACCATGGAGTTGTGGGGTGTTTAGAAAGCTCACATTTCACTTTCCACCAAATTGGTACAAATGGATTGACTAATTTCATTTTCTTACTCTCAAAAATCTTTGAAGAAGGTTTTTCAGCCCTTCTAATCCAGTATCAAGCTAAACTTATAGATTTGTTGTCTGTACTTTTAGGCTTTAATTTAGGTATTTGCCTTATATGTTGTCTTGACTTAGCAATGCAAGGAAATATAGCACTAGAAGATCCCTTGTCAGAAACTGGCTCCTAATTTCATTGGCAGAGCTCAGAGAAGGTAAACTTTCTGGAAAGGATGGGCTTGTCTGTTGGAAGTATCCTTTTGCAATTCTCAGCCTCTGATTGTCATATTAAAAAAATGGAAATAATTAAAATGCAAGATGGTGAAGTTTATAGAATTTGAGCTGTTGCTTAGAATATTTCTTGATTGTTATGACAGTCTTTCTGCTATGCCATTAAATTTCCTGCAAGCTTCTCCCAAATGACTCCTGTAAAATATATTCATTAACAAAAAGGACTAAAAAAATCCCCTACTATGTGGATATCTATTCTTCCAAAATTATTTCTGTTTTTCTGACTTCTGCTATGAGTAAGTGTGTTCGTTTAGGTACATTTCTGGAAAGACTTGCAGAATGATGGTGTATCCCATCCCCTGTGTAGTGGCTCTCAAACTAGGCTGTGCATTTTCTGTGTTGGCAGACTCTTATCCTCTGATATTCCCCTTGGAGAATTTCTTTGGAGGTAGTTCCTTGTTAAGATATACCAGTGCTGCTCGGTTTCAATTTGGTGCACTCTTTTAATGTTCCAGATAACTTGGATTTAAGAATAAAAGCACATATTCACTTAAGGGTGTAGTTTTCCAAATGGGAACAAAATTAAGGATGTACTTAATGAAGAGTCTGCTTGGCTGCTTCTACTTTGGTTAAATTGAAATCTCTATTAATACAAGATGCAACTTTAGTACCCACAAAAAATGTGATCATATTGCTGCTTTTGTGGTGTAATTTTTTTTTAAACTTTCCTAATTACATGGCTTCATACTGGGATTATAAGAAAGAATGCTAACTATCAAGACTTGTAATAAAATTAGAAGTGTTGGTCAACTACATAATCCATATTGCTTTTCTATAACCTCTTGCTGTAAAGTCACCAAGGCAGATAAGTAGGGTGATGAGATAAAGTGTATGTTCTGCTACATTAATATAGCTTCAGATGAATCTTTTCTGATTCATGAAATTTTTTTTAGTGCAAATCCAAAATAAATTTATTTTACCAGCAAAGTTCAAAAAACAATAATAAAAAATTATTTCTTCCCACTCAGCTGACATCAGTAGATGTGTTTGCCTTACCTAGAATGCTATACGATATTCCAAATTTATTGTGACTGTAAACAACAATTCTGCTTGCTTTATGGCTTTCCTGAGCTCCAACAGTAAAACACAATATCTCTATCTGGTTGGAATTATGTGTTATAACAGTTTTATGGTGGGGGGAGTAAAGCTCTGATAAAGATAAAATAGAGTTTTGCTTTTCTGTGTGACCTTGTCATTTGAAAAAACATTGCACTCTAACGAGATATAATTTAAAAGACTTCTGGGAGCAAATTGAGTTTACTGAGATATTTCTGAGAGTAATTACTTACTGTGAGTTGTCAGTGCACTCTGTTACAGTTCCTTTCCTAGCAAATGTAGATATCTGGGACTGTGTAGAATGGATTAAAGCTCCTACCATTAATGTTTGATGGGAGACAGTAGTGAAAAAGATGGATGCTTATATAACTGACATTTCCAGCATTTATGGCCATAGACTAAAATGCCAGGCGCATAATTTCAAGTAAAATGGCAGACCCAACTCAATAATATTTAATGATGTAGTAGACCTTGGCTGGAAGAATAGCTAACGGAAGTCATTGCACTGCATTTATCGAATTGTTAAAATGAGTTGAATAATAATTGTGTTTTGCAGGAGTTTTGTTTTAGAAATTTATTTCTGTGATCTGGTACTCCAAAAACAAATTCTTTCTCATTTCAGTCAACACAAAATGCAGAAAAATATTTCAAACTAGCTAACTTGATGGTTAGATTTTTACGCTGACTTTGTCCCGTGTTTACAGCACAGAGATATATTCAATAGCTCAGATGCGGTTTGGAAGATTGGGTGAGATTGATTGGACAAGCTAGCGAAAGACAAAATTGCCTTCCAGAAGAATCTCATTTTAGTGTTTGACTCGTTACCAAGTTGGGCCTTTTTGTCTATCATCACACATCTAGGAATGTTCAGATTCCGTGGAGCATTATACAGTACAGAGACACTTGTGTGCCAGGACTGTGAGATCACTGATGATGTCAGCAAACAGAAAATTAACTTCTTCTGTACCATTCTGCTAATACTTTAACCTTGAATAAGCAGGAGTGACATGAATGGATGGAGAATCTCAGATTGGTAGAGGTCTGTGGGGGTCTTGTTACCAGGACTGCAGCCAGAGCATCTCCTATGTCTCTTTCCAAGGCAGTGCTTCTCCCTCTCTGGAGGGCACAGAACAAAAGTGGACTCGAGGAAGAAGTGTGCATGACCTACCATTTCCAGCCAGAGCCAGAGGACTGTGCAGAGGTTTACAAGAGGTTTCCAGAGGTTTACAAATTAATAATGGACAGTATATGCATTCAGGTTCAATGACAGTAAAAAAAAAAAAAACCCTCCTCAAATCTTACTTTCTGAAAGACAATTTTTAAAGCATTTTCTCTTTGAAAATCAAAATATATCAATTTGACTATTCTGAGTATTCTACTTATTAAAAAAATAAAAAAAAAAAAAGGAAAATTTGGAATTGGGCTTCAGCATTGGCTTTACCTTACTTTTTTGTAGGCTATCACCTTAAAAAACCATTTTAATTCTACTCACCATTGACCAAGCTTTCTCCCCAGCTTTTTTTTTCACATAAATTTGTCAAAGCTGCATTACTGTCAGTGGGCCATGACATAGCTCTTAGCAGTACTTAGTAAGTCTTTCTGTTCTGTCAGAAGCAAAACTGAGCCAGGAAATAGCCACACTCCACATCCAAGAAGTGTAGACCAGGTTAACACAAAACTTATGGAGACTTGAGCTTAACTGCAGAATGTCTTAAAATAGTTCAAGCGTGGGAGGAATGGAAAGGCTGTTGTTAATAGATCACATAGGTAGGGTTGCTGTAAACCCCCAAGAAATGGAGTGGTGGAACATTTCCAGATACTAGAGAAGTTTTAGGGGGCATTTCAAGAGCAATGATTAAGTACTTATTTTTAGCCTTGCTTGTTTGGTGCTGAAAGAATCTGTTTGACTATCTGAGCAGTTTCCTGAGCTGGTAAAATTCCTGGGGTAGAGTAAATGGCAGTCATAACTATAAATTCCTATAAATGGCAGAATTTCCTCTCACTTCAACAGGAATAGGACATTCGTGCAGTATAAATGTCTGAAAATGTAAACTAAACTTCTCTTGTTTCAGAACTGCCTAAAAAAAACCCCAAAGGAGTTGAAAATTCTCCCCTGGAGAGCATCAGCAGGCGCCCAGAATACATCTCCAGGGTCACTTAATTCCCTGGATCCTACCCAACTGCTATTGAAGTTAATTGAAAAAACTCCCATTGCCTTGAAGAGGTTTTGGATCTGACTCAAACAGCTCAGTGGCAGCAGATTACAAGAAGGAACCCCACTGTGCAATTCCAGCCATCTGCCTATGGGTGAGCATTTATTGATACAAATGTATTTGCTTGGGCTATGTCATGAGGCACTTCCATCCCAATTAGGCAGTATTTCAGAATGAAGGAGATCTCCCCCTCTCATACGAGGTCATTGTTATCAGATATCTATTTGGAGCTGGTGAGCTATAAAATAGCAATACAAGTTTACCCACAGCAATGTCACAAGCTCCTCCTCTGTTCTGTGTGTGTAAAAAGATCAGCTAGTGCTGGGTTAAGGTGGTGTTCAGATCCCTGTGTGTCTGCTTGCATTAGACAGGACAAAATCTCATAGTTTCCTTCTCAAACCCATGCTCAGTGATACCTTTCTCATTATCAACCTTTTGCTATATCATCTCTGGGCTTAGATAAGAGAATTGTTGGGAAACAAAACTGAGTGTAGTATATAAAGACTTTCTCAATTAGCCCACACAGCTGTGTGTTGCCCTTTTCATCTAAAACTGGTAAAGAATGAACGTGATGTGTGTGGAAAGCGCATTTGAAGGATGGTTGTCTCCAGTATTATTGCAGCATACCAGAGAATCAAATGAGTTTTGATGTAAAACACAGCCAGAGACTCTGTAAATCGCCCCAGCTGATTAGGAAACAGGGGAGTTGTTAACATCCTGGAATGATGTATGTAACAAAATTGGTGTGGCTTTGGAGGAGAGCAACTGAACAGCCTCACCACGTGCCAGGACTCAGCAGTGTGCTGTACATACTTTAATCATCAATTACTGCAATGCTGGGGCAACCCACTAACAACTTAATTATTGTCTGGGGCTCCAGGCCAT
Source organism: Pyrgilauda ruficollis (assembly GCF_017590135.1). Taxonomy (NCBI): domain Eukaryota; kingdom Metazoa; phylum Chordata; class Aves; order Passeriformes; family Passeridae; genus Pyrgilauda; species Pyrgilauda ruficollis. The sequence goes on along the minus strand of NW_024530932.1, from coordinate 926,773 downwards.
AGGTGGCTTCTCTAGGCTGTGTTACATAGAAAATCAAATCAGCCAGTGCACAGGCTAGAAAGGACTGTGCTGCAGCCTCTGTGTTGGGGTGTAGGCACTACTTGAGCTTGTGCTGATAGCATCTCAAAGTCTGACTCTGTGCTCATTCCCTAGTCAGGAAACCCATAGCACAAGCTGAAAAAGACAGGCTGCAATATATTTTGTAAGCTTGGGGCAGCTGTGTGCTACCAGAGGAGGAAGATGTAGCAGAAGGCACTTCTGGTTATGAAAGTCTTTTTTTCCCAGGACGATGAGTATGAGAGCAACATAAATTTTACACCATGACAAAAATCAGAGCAGGAAGCTCAAAATGGAGTCTAGCCCCAACTTACAGAATCTCCCAAGACTCTTCTATTTTATGTCAGTCAGTTTAGTTAAGCCCTTGGGCTCTTCTCCAACCAAGTGTTTGTCTGCCTCTAGACATGAGAATCTGCTACTAATCTTATTTCTGTCCTGGGCTAGATTGTGTCCTTGATAGCAATTTCCAATATGGATAATAGCAAGCTTTTTTTGCTTATGGGTTTTTGCTCATATTCTTTAGAAAATATTTCACATCCCTGGTTTTGTCTAAGGAACATTTTTATAAAGATGCCTATAAGCAAGAAAGAAATTTCTCTGCTGGAGAGAGCCTTTAGTTCAGCTCTGAAAAATGGTTGTGAAACCAGTGACATGTAAGTTTCAGTTTTACTCTGGATTGCAGTTGCCATACTGTACCAGAGCTTATGGAATTATATAATGATTTGGGTTGGAAGGGACCTTAAAGATCATACAGTTCCACCCCCCCTGCCATGGGCATGAATACCACCCTCCAGATCAGGTTCCTCAGGGCCCCATCCAATCTGGCCTTGAACACTTCCAGGGATGGGGCATCCACAGCTTCTCTGGACAACCCATTCCAGAGCCTCACCATAAGCAAATTTCTTCCTAACACCTAAATGGAATATCTTCTCCTTTAATTTTAAACCATTCCCATTTTCTTATCACTCTCTGTCCATGTAAAAAGTTGTTCTCCCTCTTATTATAAGACCTCTTAGGTACTGGAAGGCTGCTTTAAAGTTTCTCCAGAACCTTATCTTCTCCAAGGTGAACAATACCATTTCTGTCATCTTGTTTCATAGGAGAGGTTTTCCAGCCCTCTGATTTTCTCCATGGCCTCCTCTGGACTTGCTTCAGCATATTCCTGTCTTTCTTGTGCTGGGAACCCCCAGACATGGATGCAGTACTTCAGGCTGGGTCTTACAATGGTGGAGCAGAAGGACAGAATCACCTCCCTCAACGTGCTGTCATTGCCTCTTCTGATGCAACCCAAGATGCAGTAGCTTTCAGGGCCACACTGCTGGGTCATGTTGGTTTTCATCTACCAAACCCCCCGAGTTCTTCTCTGCAGAGTTGCTCTCAATGAGTTTTCCCAATCTGTACTGTCTGGTATTGTCCTGACCCAGGTGCAGCCCTATGCACTCATACTTGTTGAACTTCATTAGGTTCTCAAGTGTCCACTTCTCGAGATTGTCCAAGTCCCTCTGGCTGGCCCCCCTTCCTTCTGTTGTGTAAACTGTACTGCTCAGCTTTGTGTTTCTGTCATCTGCTAATTTGCTAAGGTGGCACTCAATCTCGCTGTCTGTGTCACTGATAAAGGTATTAGACAGCACCTGGACAACAACAGAGCACTTTGGGACACCAGTTGTCACCAGCCTCCACCTGGACATCAAGCTGTTGACCCCAGCTCTCTGGTTTTGTCCATCTGGCCAATTCCCTATCCACTGAATAGCCCACCCTTCAAACCTCCTGACTCTCCAATTTGGAGATAAGGGTGTCATGGGGGACCATGTAAAAAGCCTTATAAACTCTGGGTAGATGACATCAGAGTGTTAACCCTGTTAATGAGCTCATCTGCAGTGATGAGCACCAGGTCCAGTGATGCTTCTCCTCTGGTTGGTTTGTCCAAAACCTAGACAAGGTCCTCAACACCCTCTAGAAATCTCCTGGACTGTTCACAACCAGCTGTGTTGCTCTCCCAGCAGATGTCTGGGTCATTGCTCCTTGGAATCTATATCAGACAGGTGCCTGCACATCCTGAAACCTCATGGGAGTCTCCATGTGTGGCATGTAGCAGGTTGTTTTGTAGGGAAATGTAGTACACAGCAGAAAACTAAGAGTTAGCATGCAGGCCAGCAAATCTAAATTACTAACTCAATTTCCCTTCAAGATAATAGATTGGAGGAGTTGCCCATTGTAGTAAAATGCCCAGTTAATCTGAGAGCCAAACAGATGGGAAGTTTTGAGAAGGTAGGAGAGAAAAGGAGGTAATAGAAGCTGCAGTTCCATAGACAAGATTTGGTCTGAAATAACAGCTATAAATGGAAATTATTTGCAGGATATTGCCCATATGCTCTCTGAACCTGTGTCCAGGCTGCAGTGTTTTCAATTACTTCCCCAAATGCTGTCACATCTTTTCTAGTGCTGTACTGAAGGGGGTTTTGAACGTGAAACTGGGCCAGCAGCAAGATTAATTTCAATTTTAAAAGCTGATGATTTTTCACAAAGGTGTGCAGCAGCACCAGACCAGCACAGCTGCTGATCTCTCCATGGCCAGGCTGCAGGAGCTGAGCATCTCATACCAGCCCACAGCAGCCTTGCCAGAGACACTGGCAGTGCACACACACCTGCTCTCCTGGTGAAAGAAGAAACATCGAATTCTTGCCTTCGGAGCGTTGTCCTGGTCTCCCCATTCCAGTTATGTCTCCTTCCTGTGGCTCAAGTGACTCTGTGCTCCCTACTCCATTCTCATCAGCCAGCTGCTTACGAGATACCAAGGTTTTAGGTGGTTCTTTAGATTTAGTTTGACTGACGGCTTTGACAGATGGTTTTGAATATCTTGGCATTAAGAATATAACCCCCCCCTCTTGTAACCACTTTCTGGTACTTTAAGGACTTTTTTGGCTGTCCTTCCTTCCTTAAAATCGCTTGGAACTTATCTTCCACCCCTGTGTTTTCTTATGGGATTTTTTGGCCTTTTGTACACATGCTTCCTACTGCTGGAAGCAAAGAAAAATTTCTGATTTTTTGTGGACCCCACTCAAACACTGAAGGTGTACAGGAACATGAAAGCAGCTTGAGAAGAATAGGGCTTTCTCACACTGAGGAAAATCGAGGATGTGGCAGACCCATCTTTTGCCCTCTGTTCTGTTGAAATCCCTGTATAATCTTCATTCTTCTGTTTCTCACCTGTGAATGAGGAGCAATGTCATTAATATCACAATTCTGGGTAGTTTGATAGTAAAAAAAAAAAAAAATCAAATCTAGTGTAAAAAAAAACCAAAAAAAAAACCAAAAAAAAACCAAAACAAAATGGAGGATATTGGGAAAAAAAACACATCCTAACAACTCACTCAGCAATGGTTCACCAGCTTCCTTCTAGCCCTTCAAAGGAAGATGTCTGGGTTAAAACAGACAGTGATGCCTCAACATTGGCTTAATGATGACTAGCAGTACTGAAAGCAGACATAAGGTTGGGAATTATTATGAGGGAGTAGACAACAAGGTGGAAGTCATTATTCCTGCACTATAAATTCATGATTCCCACTTCTTGAACACTGTATTTCTGGAGGCCTTACATTTGAGTAATATAACTGGAAAAAATTCCTAAGGACATATTTTGATGACCCACCCTTTAGGAGAGGGATATCTATGCACATCAAGGACAATCAAATTATGGAAGACCCTCAGCACAGGGAGTGACCAAGCAGTTGAGGATTTTTCAAGTTGGAAAAGCAATGGCTGGAGGACTGTGAAATGAGTTTCTGGCAGAGAACAACTGTTGTATGATTCTTCCAGGACCTCAAGTATTAGAGTAGACTGAGGAAAAACTATCACACAAAGGCTTAATCAAATTCCAGGAGGTATTTTTTTTTACAAAGCATATAGTTCAGCTATGGAAACTCTTGATGTAGAATGTTTCAGCTACTGAAAGTTTACAAACATTCAAAAAAACCCCTAACCAAACCCCAGAACAATCTACTGGAAAAATTGACACTGGAGTTGTGAAAATCTAACTGTTCAAAGTCAACACTTCTTCATCTGAGGTCTCCTGAGTTTCAGGTGCTTTGTGCAGGGAGGGAGTGTTATTCAAGTCTGTATCTCCTAGTTGAATTTCAGGCAAACCCTTTATTTTATCCTTTCTCAGATCTGTGAAACAACTTTTTCTTCTGCCTTTCAGTATCGTAGAGAGATGGATAAACTGGTCTTTTCCGTCTGTGAAGGTCTGTGTGAGGGCTGTCTCATAGAGAAAGACCATGACCTCCTTTTTGCAGGGTAGATGGCAACTTCTTTGCTTTGTGAAGAACCTTCTCTCTTGAAACCCTGTCCTACAGTTCATAACATGTGAAACTGATCTTCTCTGAAGGAGTTGTTTTGGAGTTTTTTTCCTGTGGTTCTTGCATCTTTAAAGGAAAAGTTGAAAAGAAAAATACAAGGGATCACAAACCACTTATTTCTCACAGTGTGATTCACCAGGAAACAGGAAGGCAAGAAATGAAAGTAAAAGAGCAATCTCTGGAGAAGGGGCTAAGGAGAGGAGGCAGAAAACAAGCCTCCTGACTTGCAGGGAGGCTGGAATTGCATGCTTGTTTAATGATTTCATTATAAGCTTAAAAGGCGAACTGTGAAGTTGGAAGTATCAACTGGTCAAGGACGCTTTTCAAGCTAAATAAACCCAGCCCATCTTATGGAAGCTGGCACCAAATGGAGGCTCTTTGGGACCGAGGGAATTGCAGATCAGTCAGCCAGTCTCCACCAAGTAGATTATTGCTTTATTCCCTCCTCTCTCAGGTGAGTTTTGCTAATTCTGATTATATCACATTTCACCTACTTCCTAGTTGAAATGTGATATAATCAGAATTCCTTCAGGCTAAACAACCCCAGCTCCCTCAGCTGTTTCTCATAATATTTGTGCTCCAGACCCTTCACCAACTTTCTTGCCCTTCTTTGGACAAATTCCAGCTCCCTGCAACACTATTTGCCCCTGATGTTTTAGGGTCTAGAAAAGGTACTCCTGTGGGTCCTCTGGGAGTTCTGAAGAAGTTGTACCACTATCTGCTCCTTACCTTTCCTTCCTCTTCCTTTCAGGAGGGATGCCTGTCCTCACAGCGGTGGAGACTCCCAAACCTGTGCTAGATTTCTGATCTGCTTCAGTGCTGAGGATCATTTCAACGACTCTGTGTTACTCTGAACTAAAACAAATTGGGAGTGCTTGCATGAGCCACCAGGTACTTCAGCTGTGATGTGTTATAGCCAGTAAGCAGGGTGAAATCTTACACTGCAGGGTGAGGTCTACCAGAGAACATTGTTTCAGCCATTTTTCCCATACCTGTGCCTTCAGTTGCATGGCAGACCTCTCAGCTGATGCTGGAACAGACTTCAGCTTTCACAGCTTTAACACTATATGCTCAGCCACATATTTCCAGTGACAGCCTTTGTGGGAGCTTCTAGCTAAGTCTTTTTGAACCTGCTTGTGCTCCATCTATGGGAAAATTCATATTTGTCCTGCATATTTTTCCTACCTCCTATTTGGAAGCAGACTCTGGGGATAAACAGGGAGCTGCCCAGCAGCGTGGCAAGCTTTGAGAAATGCCATCCTGTGCAGTAGCTCAAAGAAGGGGAGCTGACAAGCCACAAACCTGAAATTTGTTAATGACTCTAAATGCATCCCAAAAACCATGGAAGTTCAGAGCTGAGTTCTTTCAAAGTGAGAGTGCTGGGGTCGTGGTCCAGTCATGAGGTGCCAGAGCTGTCCTGAAAGGTTTTGCCTTGAGAACTAGCAGCAAAGCAGCATAGAGCTTGGTCCAGGCTGGTACTCCCTTCTTCAGATCAGAGCAGTGAGGAAGGCTGAACTTCTCGGGTCTGTTCATCTCTCATTCGAAACTGCAAACTTCAGGGAGCAGCAGAGGGTGACAGGTAAGGCAGTGCTAGCAGGTGGCTTCTTGGCTGTAGAAGAAAAATTGGATATTGCTGCTCCCTAGAAGAGGGGTGATAGCAGGACTGACCTATAACAGGCATTTTTCTGTGCGAGAACTCAAAACCCTGTCTTGTATAATTATTTGAGGAGAGCTGACTCATTTTATGCCTGTAGCCTGTGCTTGAGTTAAAGGCAGAAAGGATCCCTTCTGTGGCTTCCCTCAGTACTTTCTCACTCTAGAAAACCCAAACACACAGGGATTACTGTATTATTTGAAGTCATCTACTGCAATCAGATGTTAAAGAAAAGCTGAAGTTTAGTGATGAGAGCAGAAGATTGGGATTGAGGTTCCAGATGTTTTCCTTAAGTTCCTGGGGTTCAGTTGCTGTTCAGACCTAAGAGAAGGCTTACACAACTTGTGCATGTTGTCAGGCATGCATGTCATTTCTTCAAGTATTGTATGTTCAGTGTCTGTGATATTTAGCTTCTTTTTCCAGTGCTGCATCTTTCTTATTTTTTTCTATGCAATTATCTTTGTACCTCCCAAAGTTATAGTTCATATTGTTTAAAAAGTGACTGAAACAGGGAATATAAGCAGCTGAGTATTATTCTCTACAATATACAGCTTTCAGGAGCCATACGCCCACAAACACCCACCAAGCTGTCTCCATCCTCCTCTGTGAAAGAAAGAAATTGCTGCTGAGAAATGATGAGAAGAGATGCTTGCAAAGAGATGAGGCTGAGTAAAATGCAGCAGGACATGGGAGTGTGCTCATGGCTTCTCATTAGTGGAGGAATCTGTGCAGCACATCACAGCACACACAGGCTCATGTGACAGATCCTGCACCTCCAGGCTGTAATACAGTCAAGCTGGGAGGACACAAAAGCAAGAAATTTTGCTTTATTCCCCTAATATTTTTTTCAGCAGGTTTTAACTTACACAGTCTCTCACAATATACTGACAACGGCTCTCAAAGACGAAATTTTAAGTGAAATCAAATTGCTTTGTGAGAGAAGGTTTGTGGCTACATTTTCATGTCAGAATTTTAAAAATACAAAGCCAAAACATTTTTTTCTAAGTCATCTATTTTAATGTAAAAAGACCCCACTCACTAACAAACCTTGGTCTCTATTTTCTACAGAAAGCAGTAAGTATTTAGTTTGATCTAGTTTTGTGGTTTGTTTCTGTTTGATTTTTTTTTTCTGGGTTTCAGCAGTGATTTATTCAGTTACAGGAAAGTATAAAGCTGCTGTTATTTATAGAAAAGTGAAACAAATGTTTGTAGCAGAATCATAGATTTTTGTTTTCAGAAATGTGTCCAGTAAACACTGTGAAGCATTGTTACATACATCAAAGCAAGAAAATTATACAGGCTCTTACAGACTGTGTGGAACAGATGCTAAATACGTTTGTAAAGGATATTGCACAGTATATATTTGACCTTAGAAAATGCATAAATAAAAATGCAATAAAAAAACCTAGGAAGAATAAAGCACTTACATCTTGTCTGCTCTGTTAGCATGGTCCTTTATCAGAAAAACTCATGTGTTTATCACAGATTACAATTTCCAATTGCATCCTTGGTAAAAAGGACCTGTATACTATTCTTTAAAGGAGTTATTTTCCCAGGGAAGTCCATAGGGATTTTACCTTAGCAAGACACATAAAGCAATAATTAACTATACTTGTGCCTGCATAAGCTGTGTTCCATGGCTGCTGAAATGAGAGAAATGTAGCCTGAAGTGAGCTGCACTATCTTCCTCTTAAAATTGACCTCAAGTGGTAGATTTGTCCCTGTATTGTATGTTCTGAAAAGTGGAACTTCTTTACCCCAACTGTGTACAACATTTGTATTTTTAAACCTTAATCTACAGATAGGTTCTCTAGTGCTATTTTCCCACAAAGTACAGGTATCGCCAAATGTGAAGGTACAAAAGACTTGGTCTAATAAGAAATGGTGTCAAAATTAGGCTCTTGGTTTTGGTTTGTTGTACATGACTTGATTGTAGGTATCTGTTCTATGAAGCAGAGTTTTGAAAGGTCTCAGCCCAGTGAATTCAAGAAATTAGTTGCCACTGACTTTATTCTGACGGGTAAAGGATGCCCCTGTGGTCCAAAGGGCTTCAGCCTGGAAATTACTACTCAATCAGACTCTTGCCTGGAGAAATGCACTAATCAAAAAGTACTTGGAGCTCTGTCTCACTAATGCCTCTCTCTGAGTACAAAGTCAGAAGGCACTACTGATTTTTGCCATTAAAACTTGCCTCAGATCAGGAGGTGACAGCTCTGCTGTCAGAGAGCCAAGAAACATTGATGCCATATACATTCATCTTCCTACAAATGGAAGAAATTACAGTGGAGTCATGTTTTCCCATTTATAGTTGGGTACAAAAGTTTACAAAGCACACCAGAGAGTAAATGTGATGTATCAGTTACAGAGCTGAAGGTTAGTCAAGGCTAGTAAGACATGACTTGGGTGGGAACAAAGGAGCAAGCAGCATTCCCAAGCAGAAAAAGAACCTCAGCATCATGCCTTGTAAACATATTGCCAGTGGCCTTTGAGTGTGTGTCTCAGAGACCATTAAATGGGATTCCAGGTCCATATAATTAAAAAAAAAAAGAAGAAAAGCAATCCCTTATGATATTTTCATGCTGTAACTCAAATATTTTCTTCCTTGCTGTTTTACATTTTTATTTGAAGCATGAAATTGTAATCTGGTTTCTAACACCCTTCTACAAGGAAAACAAACAAACAAAAAAAAAAACCCCACACAACAAAATAAGCATCCTAAGCAAAAAGTCTCCAAAAGCCCCCCAAAAATCACTATGTTTCCCAAAAAAAGTATTTCACTTTGTGTTCTCTTGAGGCCACTGTTTAGATTGAATCAGATTGTGTGTCCTGGATTTTGACATAGAAATGTCCTGCCATTCTTTTTGATAGTTTTGAATCAGGCTCCCAGATGAAGATTTTCACATTTCCTCACTGCTGGAATTCAACCATTACACATTCAGAAACACCACTGAGCTGTGAGACTGGGAACCCTAATCTGTGGCTATACAGTTGTGGGGATAATTTAGCCAGCTGAGGTCTATGTCTGAGAAAATAAAGGGAATTGGAGATTTGGCAGGGGACCTGAAAGATCCAGAAAAAGTGGGGGTAGGAAATGCTCAAATAAATAAATATTTAGATGTTTTCTACCTCAATTCTTCCTGACATATATGTTTTGCCAAAGCCCGTGTTGAACTGTTGTTTTGAATAAGACTTTTGAAATATTTGAAAAGAAGAAAATTTCAAGGATATTTTCAAATGTGTAAGCATTTCAAAAGGAAAAATTTAGATGTTTCGTCACGGATTGTTAGACAGATTCGGAGCAAGCAGTCTGGTTCAGGGTAAGGATTTGTGACATGCTTGCTGATACTGTGAAATGTGAAGTTGTGGTTGAAAAAAAACCCTTTTCTTGGCCTGTCTGGAAAGAGAAGCACTATGATTTCTTGTCACTAGTCATAGGAACATTTTATTTTGAGCACAGTGTCGTGTCTGTTAATGATATAGACACAGAGCTCTCATTCTTCCCAGAATATTTCTGTTGCTTCTACACAGAGTTAGATTGAGACGTGAGCATCCTAAAATCTTATCAAATTTGTAGGTAATATATTATTAGGTAACAATTAATGCTGGGCACTTTCCTGCCAGAAGTGACAGGAACCATATGCTGGTGCAACTGTAGTCTCGCTGTGTCCCAAATTGGTATGTGGCCAGTCACAGTAGCACATTTTTCAGTCCCAATTAATGCACAAAATCTATAAAAATGAAACTTCTGTTAATGCATGTATTCCCCTCAGGCATGAGATGTGAACGAGGAGTGTGAGTGTAGGGATATATCTTCTGCAAACAAGTAATTTTGTTAATTTTTTATTATTTGCTTAATTACATTTTTGCCTTAATCTTTAGTTCTGAAAATCAGCCATGAATGTGAACAGTAAGTATATCAAGGTCTTGTCATTGCTCAGCATTTAAAGTTTTTTGATTTTCTGGCAGAAGCAGCTAGAACATAAAGTATTTGATAACTTTCCAGTGCACTGCTATGATGTTGCACCTGCAACAAAGATAAGAAATGTGGTTTTAATGGCAGAATAGGTGCACAAAATTGAGGAATTAATCTTTATTGTACTTATTAGTTATGAAGGTGCCCTGGTTTCAGTGGGATAGAGTTAACTTCTTCTCAGGAGCTGTTGCAGTGTTGTGTTTTGGATTCAGAATGAGAATGGTATTGATGCTATGGGTTTTTGCCAAGTCGTGCTTATCCCAAGTCAAGGATTGAGTTTTTTCTCCTTGTCTCATGTTCTGGCAGTGAGGAGTGAAATAAATGGGCAGGAGATCTTTCTCCTTTTTAATGCCTTTATTAAAGAGATTCAGCTCAGGTGGGGAGAAATGAACAGGCTGCGCCCATGCCGCCGCTGCTCCCAGGAGTGGCACGAAGGAGGAGGATGAAGCAGCTTTATCTGCTGGTCTGCAGGCAGAGCTGGGGACTGTGTCCTCACGAGAGATTAGCAGATTCCTACTTTTTGGTCCAACACTTCGGGTCCCCTCCCTAGTGAACATCCTTTTAGGTCAGGGTGAGAAGCAAAAAAAGGATCCAAGCAGGCACTGGACTACGTGCCCATCCTTAGACATCACCTAGGTCCCCTAATTCTATGTTGGCTCGTTGTTTTTAGGGGTTTTCCTGGAAAACTGGAAGATTTGATGCAATGCATTTCTCATCGGCATACGAGGTCTGAGGCCACTCCCATTCTCCTGGTGCTGCAGGGTCCAGGTGTCGCTCCCGGGCAAGCATCAGGAGGACAATGGCTAAATCACCAACCATTGACGGGCAATTGAAGAAGAACTCTTAACAATGAAGCTAACTTAATAGCAACTGGTCCAACCAGTTTTAACTCTGCAACCTTAAACAAAAATAGATAACTTTTTATTCATAAGAAGGAGGTTTGCAAAAGAAATTGGGAGGGAACATGTCCAGGACAGGTGACTCAAACAGACCGCAAGGATATTCCACACTATAGAATGTCATGCCCAATATGTAAACTGGGGGAGTTACCTGGAAGTGTGGCTGATCTGGGTTTGGGAAGAGGGATCTGTCATCAGTGGTGGTGAGAAATTGTGTTGGGCATCACTTAGCTTTTTTCCCTTTGTATTATCATTATTTGTACTTATTATTACATTTTACTTTATTTTCAGCCATTAAACTGTTCTTACATTGACCTACAAATTTTACAAGTTTTGATCCTCCTTCCCATTCCATCAGAGTGGGAGTGAAGGACAGGAGGGGTGAGCAAGAAGCTGTATGGTGTTTTATTTCCACGTGGGCTTAAAACCACTGCAGGGGGTGTTCCTTGAGGATGACATTTATTTTTAACTGAAGTATTTGGACTGGATTGGTTTGTTCATAGGGTTTTCTGCTAAGGAAACTTAATGAGTTTAGGCCTGACATCTGCCTTAGGCTTTGGCCCTTGAGTTGATTTGACCCTCATCCTTGGCTGTGCCCCAGTATTGACACCTGGGGGGAAGGCTCTCGGTCACAGAGGCCCAGGGGAGCAGTGCTGCTGATATGAGTTTCAATTTGCCTGGTTCCATACTGGTACTAAACTATCCCCTATTAAAATGATTACATTTTTAGCAAAATGTTCAGCATGCTGAAAGGTTAACCAATGTAGCTACTTATTAGTCACTTCTCAAATCATTAACAAGCTATTTATGACACCTTCATGTGCAGGTACAAAGCCTTCTGGAGGATTCCTTCAATTTAATTTCTCTAGCTTAAAGCCGAGTGGAGAGAACAAAGGCAGAGCTCACAGTCCTTAATTAAGAGGATGAAGGAAGGCAGAGGGGATGCTGACAGGAGGTGACAGGCTCATTGAAAAGAAAAAGCTACATCCTGAGAATGGGGAGATATTATAGACAATTCTTTGAGGCTTGCTGAAGTGCAAAACTAATCCATGAGTATCTCACTACCTCTTTTTGTTAAAAACCGCTTTGTCCTTAACTATTTACTTAATACTGCACAAAAGCAGCTTATAACTTCACATCTGAAATAATACCAAGTACAAATTCTGTTTTTCTTTGCCAAAGGACTTTGGTAGGACATGCAGTCCCTTGATTACTAAATGCTTCATGAGTAGCTGTCAAAGGAGTCAGGCTGGGAATAGGATTTCCCTGGTCCTACATGCCTGCTGTCTGAGGTTGACATACCACATGTGTCAAAGTATCAGCAAATCTTGCTGTCCAGGTGGCCTGAGTGTGCTGGCCAAGTCCTCTAGCAGAGAGAGATTTCACTGGAACCATGTTGGCAAGGAGATAGCTTTGCTTTGTGGGACAAAGATGGGCTTTTCTGTAATTGCCCAGGGGCTCCCTGGCATCAAGGGCAGTAAGTCAGAGGAAAATTCTGGTGTATTAGCAAAATCAAGTAATGCATTTTAAACAATCTCCAATCCACTAAAAAATAAAGAGAGAGTCACTGATAATCGCTTTGGCTCAAACTGATTGTCAGCTTTTCTGCTGCTCTCACCTGCTCTTTGTTTCCTCTGTAGTTACCCTGCCTTTTCCTGGTTTTCCATTCGTCTTTTTATTTCTCCCTTACTCCCCCATATTTTAAAATATTAAGATGCTGGGCTCTGTGCAGCTGTGATATTCACCAAAATAATTTTCCCATCTGTAGTCAAAGGAGCAATTCCCATGTCTGGAGTCTCATTTCTTCAGGGAATCACCAAGGACTTTGCAGTCACAGTGCAAATGCATATTCTTCAATTTCATTTCTCCCCTGCTGTCTTTGCTGCCTCATACCTGTGGCTGAGATGAGTTTGGTGTCGACACCGACCGAAATTGCTTGAAGGACCCAGTTCCTTCTTGGCAGGTGAAAATACCAGCACCCCAAGCAGGGAGGGGGACTGCATCTCCAAGCCTGCCTTGGATGGGCTTGCAGAGAGCCCGTGTGACGTGGCTGCCCTGCGTCCCGGCATGGGGGCTCCGTGGGCAGCACCACCATGCACAGGTGAGTCCCCAGCAGGTGTGGACTGTCCCTGTCAGAAGTGGGGACCCTTACTGGGTGCTGGGCAGTCCGTGGCACACGAGGCTCCCTTCCCACCTGGGGCTTGGGCTCCTCAGGTGTGACTTTATTATAATAACAACCATAGGATTGACTTGGTTTTTCTTGGTAAATTCCTGCAAAGTTTTTAATTGGTTTGTGATCCTACAGAGAAAGAAGTGAACTGTTGAAGTGGTGACGTTTAAGCACTGCTGAAGTGCTGTTTTGTGGCTCTTGAGTTGAATGGCAGCCCTAGCTGAAGAGGAAGGCTCATTTGTAAAGCTGCCTCTTTCTTTGCCAGTTTCCAAAAATTTTTATTAACAGAACAACTGTTTCATTAGCACGCTGATTAGCTGCGAATTTCTCAGCTGTCGGAGATGTGTGAAGGACAAGCTCTTAACACAAAAGGAGCAATCAAGGGGAAGGAACTTGTTGCAGCATGCAGAACTGACTACTAAATGTTCTTACTCTGTCCTGTTGTATTTGCTCATGTGGAGAGATCCTGGTGCTCACCGTGCAGGGGATAGGAGATGGCAAATTGTACAAGCAGCTGAGCAAGGACCTAGAGATCTCTGTGAAACTCAACTGCTTCTGACACATACCTGAGCTGGTTTTTCACACTGATGAGAAGATTGGGGTGCTGCAGGACAAGATGCATCCTTTGAGGACAGTGGGTACAAGCCCTGGCTGGAGCATCCCAGGGTATCCAGGCTATGTGCCCACTCCCAAGCTGCAGATAGGACAGGCAACTCAGGGTCTGGCACTACCAACCATCCTAACTCATGTATTTGACAAATAAAATGGGAGCGTTGAGGATAGTAAGAAGCTGGCAATGTGACAGAGATAATTTTTATCTTTGTTTTTCTCATCTGTGGGTGTTGCAGGACTTGAGACATATGGACTGTCCCAAAAGGTGTGACTTAATGCTCATTAAATTCAGTAGGATTTTCTTTTTTTTTTTTTTTTTTTTTTTTTTTTTTCTTTTTTTTTTTTTTTAATGGTTTTTTCAACATAAAGGTTTTCTTACAGCTTGAGAAATCAAAAGGACATTTTTCAAGTCATTGACATTTTCAAAAGGACATTATTTTTTTTTCTTGTAATAGCACTGGATGCCTAATTTTCATGCTATGAAACTTCCTTTTTAAAAGTACTTTGATTTTTTTTCCTCAGGAAAATCAACTTTGAAAAGTCACTAATTTCAAATTAGTTTAATTTTTATATTTTTAAACTGAAATTAGACAAAAAAAATTTGCTCAGAGGCTATATATAAAATAACATCCTCTAAACTGATACCGCTTGTTTCTGGTACAGAATAAAGGTTAGATTCTCCATCCACCTATATCTGTGGTATCTTGGCATCAAAGTCAATGTTCTTCCTGCTCGGTATCTGTTATTTTCATTATCTATCCAATCTTTTCTTTAATACAATAACTGACTTTTCTGGTGTGTGATTAATGTCCTTAAACAGGTACAGATATCAACTGACATGTATGGGCCAGAGGTATTACATGAATTATGCAGGCAGCTGAAAGAAGCTGGCGTTTAAATACAATTCCCTTTATAAAATTGATCTCTCGTTTTTTCCCCTAATCACTCATTTATACTCTACTTTTTTTTTTTTTCTTTCACTCTGATCCTTCTTTTCTAATTAACTCTTTCATCCTCCTCTGAGAGCTTTTGCAGCCTGACTACAAGCAGATCTGCTGAGAAAGCCTCTCTTCTGTCATTAGGAACAGCTCCAGTTTGTTTCAACTTACAAGGAATGATACACTTTGGGCCATAATTTTAGAAGAAATCCTAAATATGGAAAGGTATCATTGAAGGAAGTTTTAACTGCCTGCTTACAGGGTCCTCAGCTTTTGAGCTGTGCAAAGTAGAGGTTTATACTACACCACACTGTCCCAGAGAACTTGCAGTCCAATGAACAGAGGAGGTGGGGGTGACAGGATTTTTGCTCTCAGCTGAAGTAGCTATTTATATCCAGGGCCAAGTAGAAGTACCATGTTTTTTAGCTGCTGATCCTAGTACCCTCCAAATTAATTGCTCTGTGCACTGTGAGTAGAACGTCTGTGGTTTGTGGGATAAACCCAAAGTGATCTGTACACTCTCCTTGTAATTATGTTTTAGTTACAAGGTAACCACCTAATTATTCTTTTTCATATATGTAATTAAATTGTAATACAACCAAAAGTTTTCCTGCAGGACTTATAAAATTTGCAGGGTAAATATAGTTAGCTATTAGCAGCATATCTCTTAGTATGTCAAAAAGGTGATATATACAATGTTGTTGTACCTACTTTCAGCATCACATATATCACCTTTAATTACATGATGAAAAGCAAAACTTTACAATAGAGCAAGTTTGTAGTTAGGTAAATCTAACTGGAAAATATGATGGTGTATCTATTAATATCCATAACTAAGCTTTACTTTCAGCAGATATAAATTCTGCCATATCTCTAGTGACTGTTCCATAGTGTGGGTGTAAAGTAATAAGCTCCTTTGCACTAAGTGATAATCACTATGAGGTCCTGCCCTAAATTGCCTCTCAGCACTAGCAGATTATGAAATGTTTAATAAATGCATATAATGGGAGGAGAACTAGACCCCGGGGTTTAAATGAGACATGCTTATAGCAAAGGAATAGTTATGTTATGTTTAAAGCAGATTAAAATGCATCTTAATGATTTCATTCTCCTTGTAGCCTTCTCTGTGTAAAGTTGTCTGTAACTCTAAGTAGGGTGTGCACTGCAAGCCTTTCTGTGGACAGAAGTAACCTGGTGGTCTTAATGCTGTGCCACCTTCTCTACAGGTGACTTCCCATTTTCCCTTTTCCAAAGTCTGCTGTTCTTCCAAGTTCTTCCATTTTTGCAGGCACAGAAAGAGGTGAGGATCTGCTCTGGCACTGGCATTTCAGCTCTCTTAATTTTTGGCTCTAAATAGGCAATACTGATTACTAACCTCATGCCTTTTTTTTTTTTTTTTTTTTTTTTTTTTTTTTTGTTCTGTGAAAGCAAAATTGTGGCCATTTGTGGAGCTCTTACCTACTATTATAATGGAGGCTGTAGTACTTAAAGGAAGTGAAAGATGAGGGGATACATCTGTGGAAAAGTTTCTTGTACCAAATGCAAGCTCTGATTTGAAGTTCTGGATGAAGGAATGCATTTCACCCTAATGGTATTCTGACCCTGATAATACTAGCAATGTATGTTATTTAATAGCCCTACACAAGATAATTGGATTTAATGAAAGTGGGCAGAATTCTCAAGTCAAGATTCTGTTTCCAAAGGGCAAATCTAGCTGGGTAATCATTGCTGTTGAGTGCTTTTAGAAATGAAAGTTTGGTAAACTCTCCTTTCTGAAGTCTGAGGGACACATCTGCATGTGTTCCCCCAAGACTCCCATTTCCCTTGCTCTGCAGACCTGCTCTGGTTATTCCTGGCTCAGGTTCATCTAGTTTACATCCTCATTGTAGTGAGGATGCTTCTTTCCTGCTTAACATGTATGTCACACACAAATTATGCAAATTATGGTGCTTTGGCAAGGTCTGAGTTTGAAAAGAAATCAGGATGTCTGTGTGTGTTTGAGCAGGGAATGTGCCAATGTATTTTATATGCGTGTAAGAGATGGAAAAAGACTTGGAGCTTGTTAAAGCTTGTTTAACTTTTTTAAGTCCAGATTTTTAAAAGTGCTCAAAGTGTTAGGTGGTTGGTTAAGTTCTAGTTACCTAATGTGTACTTACTCTGTGCTTTGGGATTCCTTTATAAAAACTCTGTTTGGAGGGCAAAAAAGGAAACAGCCAAAATCACAAGTCAGTGCCGAACTACCAGTCCATTTATTATGCTTAATTTTTTATGATGACACATGTTATGCCATTTGGAGAGGCAGGATTCCCTAAGTTCTTATGAAAACAGTGGTGCTTAACTTCACTTTGCTTGGGAATAATTATGCCAGTCTCATTTCTCCCTTCAGAGGAGTGCTGGACGATTGTCAGATGCCAGTATCTGTCAGTAAGTCCCTTCCTTTTGAAAACCACACATTTAGCTTCCAAAGGTTTCTTTCACTGATGTGGCATAAATGTGATTAAATATATTATATTTAAGTTACAGAATCCCTGAGCTTCTAATCTTGGTAAACCTGAGAAGTTAAACACCTCGTATGGCTTTCAGAGCTTTATTCCATCCAGAAGAAACCATCTGCTTTCCACAAAATATCACTCTGTTTCCTTGATCTCTTCAAATTAATCCTACTGTGATTAACTTCAATCCAATTAAAAAGAACATGTAGGCAGCTGCACAGGTCTGATTACATGTGGACATGATAGTAGGGCTCCTCATGGGGGAACCAGATTAAGGGCCAATATGTTATGCTAGTCGAGGCTGGTAGCAACACTTCACACTCTGGTATCCTGGTAGGACATGCAGTATATTATAGTACCATACTTGCAAGCTATAAAACTCCTTGCAGTCAAGGAATTTAGAGGTTTTCATGCGAGCATATATCATTACACATCCCTCTAAAGATGCTATGAGACTGAGCATTTATGTCTATAGCAAGATCTTGAAATAGAGCTTTATTGAGTGCAGAGGACTAAGGCGTGATGGAGGAGACAGGAATTCCACACTTCATTTCCATGATCCTGTGGCAAATAGTGTCTTCCTTGTTTATTCTTATTGAAAATGCCAAAACCAGGGGTATTTAGGGCCCAAATGTTTGCTGGAGCTTTTTTTTCATTTTCACAGAAAAGCATGCAGAGAAGGGGCAGAATTTTAGGTACAAGTCAGAGAAATGATCCTGCACCTCAGCCCCCAGAGTCATGATCCTCAGGGTCTTGCTATGGGAAACAAGGCATGCAGTTTGCCACAAAAAATCTGTGTCAAGCCTGCATGTTCCTCTGCTCTGCACTTAGCAGGCTCCCGGCATTGCAAAGCCTTGCTCCACATCACGGAGGAATTACCATCAGCTTGTGTGGATAATTTAATGAGAAGCACTTCAAAAACGTTTATTGTTATGAATCATATTGCCATGAATAGCCCTGCAGTTGGTGGTGGGCCAGACTTGGAAATGGCTCAGTGCCCAGCGCATCTGCTTTCAGATACCTAAGTGGGGAGTTTTGGTGGCTGGGATTTGATTGTTCCCAGGTGGAACTGCTGGAGACTATCCTGCCTTGAAAAAGAAGCAAGAGCAAGCCCAAATTTGGAAATTTTTTTAGCATATGTAAAAGGAACAGGTGGGAAATTTTCACCCTCAGCTTAATCTTTGAGTAGTCTTTGAAGGACCTGGCCATGGTGTGAGCAAAGCTACCCCAGAAACACAACCATAAGACAATAGGAAGAACAGAGCGCTTATGAGTAATGAGTCCAGCATTACAAATTAAGGCTGAAAGGCTTAAGGTTTTTATGATTGAATTGGTAGCACTGGATATTAAATGTTTTACTGTGATTGGAATAGAGCTGTTGGGTTTTTTTTTGTTTTTTTTTTTTTTTATTAGGGATGTTTGTATATATATATCCATAGCTTGTCATTAGTGGTTAGACACTGATTTGTAGCAGCACAAAATTATTCCATTGAATGTCACTGCAGCTCCTATTCTTTTTCAACATCTCTCTTCTTTTCTTCACTTCCTCTCTCTCTTTTTAACTAAAAAAAAAAAAAAAAAAAAAAAAAAAAAAAAAAAAAAAAAAAAAAAAAAAAAAAAAAAAAAAAAAGAAGGTGGAGAAGACTATTACCACACTGATTTATGTAAATACAGCCCTAATTCAGGTTGGTGTTCCAGCAGTCACATAAAAATGATTCAGTGCCACGATGTTTGTATCTTTAATAGCTTCTGGGATGGACAGAATCCTTGTCCTAGCAAGGCCACCTCTGAAGAACTGGAAACGTGCAGATTTTTCATCTGAGTTGCTCTGAGTATTAGAATGATGAATCAGTGACTGCTGAAGCATCTAATTCAATTAAAGCTCAGCATCAAAGAATTGGGGTTGTCAACATTAGCAACCAGGTAAGGATCCTGTTGATCTGAGTATTTAATATGATCTTCAGAGATTTTGAAAACAGATGGCAAATATCCATCTACTTCTGATCCAGCCTTCTGCCAGGAAGATATAAATACAGAACTAACTAGTTGCTATCTGATTAAATCTGAAGATTATAAAGAAATCTAGAATGTGGTATTTATGAGTCTGGCATACTTTTGTCTTTTCCACTAAATTTTTCTGTAGTTCCCTTGCATGTGTCATAATTGTTGCTCTCTGGGTTGCCCTGTGTACAAACAGGATATGCATAAGAGAAAAATAGAAAGCATTCCTTATAGCTTAATGCACCTAATATAACTATTCAGTCTGAGCATTAACCCATTTACTACTCCAATTAAACATCAAAGTCTTTACTGGCCAAGCTGTAGGATGGGGACATCGTCCATTGCTCCTGGGACCAGAGTTGTTTCTTGATGTTGCAGTTTCCATTCTCTGAGTCTTGTCTTGCCACCACCATCTTAACCTGTCAGTTTTTCATGTCCACACTCTGTACTGCTTACTCTCCCCACCTCAAAAACTGCAGTCTCGGCTTTCACTTTTCTGACCTTGCATGGCCTTGTGCTCTTGTGGGCTTTCTCACACCACAACATTTGGCCCAGTAAAACATACCTGAAGCAAAACAAGAGCAGGTGCTGAAATACAGCCTTGCCATTAATATTTCCCTCATGTTTTCCAACTTTCCTCAAGCGTTGACTGCACTTTGAATCAAACTGTTCCTGGATACTCTTCAAAGAAAAAAAAAAAAGGGTGGTTGGCCTTCAGTTCTCTCTTCCTCAGATTCTGCAAGTCCTCTGCCTGGGCACTGGGCTGCCAAAGCAAAGGGAGCTCTGCCTCCCTTGGTTTCCAGTGTAATTGTGCTGCCATGTATGTACTGTTAGCCCAGAGATAGCTCTGTTATCTGTGAATAAGGCATGATAATGTTTCTCTGTGGAAATCAGCCTTTCACTCCACCACCACCACTGTCTTTATAGGGGTATATTTCAGCATATATGAGGAAGTTCACATGTAAAGGTTTAAATAGCCAGATTTCCTAAAACACTAAGCAGTAATATCAGCTGAGATCCCTTAAGTAAAAATGATAGAGACTAAAGAAAGAGAATGCAGTATTCCTGGAGTTTGGAGTTGGTTGGATTATTTTTTTTTTTTTGACCCTTTACTGGTTTAATTGGGAGATACTGGCTGGTTAGCATATGTAATAGGAACTTATCTCATTTCTGGGTCTTATTTATACTGTTTAAACAGCCTGGTACAGACACCAGATTTTGCAGTCTATGGCTTCAAAAGTCATTAAATGAAGTTCTGTGAAGGTGGATGCTGTTCAGATAGTGTACCAATATTATCTGACTCTCCTCTTCCACACATGCAAATAAAACAGTCATAATGCCACAGAGGGCTTGAAAGTTACAGGGACTTAAAACTGCTGGTGAAAACAATGTCTGTGTCCCCTGCACAGACAATAAAGTGAAGAAAGACCTTTAACTTTGCACAGGGACTTTGTCAGATAGGCTCAAGAGGTGTTTTGCCATTTTCCAGAGCTATCTTGCAAGCATCATGGATGAAACTTCCCTCACATATGTGGCAGAACTGGTTTGAATATCTGTCTGAGTTACTAGGAGGTTACCAACAAGGAGGTCATTCCCAGTGGTGTTCTTTTCAAGGGCTGAAAGATCCCATGCAAAGGCAGATGAAATGAAGCCAGAGTGTTGATTAGCTAAGGAAAACATTCTTTTCTGTTGCTGTCAATCACATGCACAGAAAAAGAGATTCAATCATAGTAAAGACATTGGACATTCAGCTCAGCTTGATTTTTTAATTTTATAAACAGTAGGAGGCTCAAGAAGAAACAATGAGGAAAAGAAGGGCTATAGAATCAGAAAATAGGCTCAACTTTTGATTCCTATGTCGTTTAAATCTAAATTATAGCTATTTACTTAGTCCAGAGAGCCTGAATTTTCACCATTTTCCATTTTAAGCAGCTGTAACAGCAGACTCCATGAAAAAGTCCTGCTTCAAATTTAATTTATAAATTCACCCGTCCTTTGTTGGTTTTTTTTCCCTCCCCTCTTATTCTGCTATGGCAAATGTAATCCCACATAGCTTTTTGTGCTAGAAACAACACGGACTGCAAAATAACCTTTGCAGTTAGCAAGATAAAGGATGTGCTGTTAGTAACCTCATAGCTCCAGATTCCCATCCTGCTCAGCCTCACAGATCAACATCACAGAGATATAACCTTTACTTGGAGTCCTGGTTCCTGCCTGCCTCCTGCAGGAGCTGTGTGCACTCTGAAGGTTCTACCTTTCTTGCTGAAGAATAATTTTTAAAGACAATGACTATAATAGTAGTAATTATTTCTAATCAGATATTTCAATGTCAAAAGCAATAATTGGGGTTTTTTCTTTATTTTAAAAACTGCCTACAAAAAGGTGATATTTCCTATATTGAAAAAGTACCACCTTATTTATCAAATGGTGAAAACCATAGATTTATTCCAGTTAGCATTGATTTGTTCAAAATTAGAAAAAGAAAAGCAGTGAAAACTTTGCTTGACCAAAAACCTTGAGCAGCTCAGTACTTTTGGGCATTAAGCACAAATTCCACTAATTCAGATTCCTCAAGATCTCCATGCTTGATGTTTTCTGTGGACTGAGACTTTCATAGCCTTTGCTGTCAGGACACATAGGATTTAGGCGAAAGCTTAATTCTTTATGCTTAAAGTCCAGCAGGCAGAATCCCACATTTTTAAAATCTTATCCAGTGGACTTGTCGGTATTCAAAAATGTTTTTTTTTAAGAGCTAGATTAAAATCCCTTTGAAAATGTTAAAATTTGAATTAAGAAGTCCTCTGTTCCCCACTTCAGTACCATGTCAGGGGCTGTGTGCAAGTGTCCCTGTTGGCAGGGTCTGATCAGTGTCCAGGATCTTCTGCTTATTGTTGAGCACCCTCTCCTGGCTCTCTGCTATTTGCACACAAGTTATATCATGGATTGAGTGCTCTGGAATAAACTGCAGTGCCCAGTTGAGTTTAGGAAGATGTCTGCTCAAATAATATGAGTTGGTGGTCTCCTTAAAGCATACCTGGTTTTTAAAAACATAGCTGATTTGCAGCCAAGAAATCCTTCTAGTGGTGAAATTCCTCAGTAGGGATTTTTTTCTTGCCTCTAATGCTGCTTCTAATTGATCCCAGAAAAGCAAGACTAGAGAATACAATGCATAAGGCACAATCTGATAAGGGCATGATGCCCAGCTGGTAAAAATGTTGTTTATTGGGTGACTAAGCCTACACATCTCAATGGATGTTATCTTTCTGCAATACCTCAAGCGGCCTAAAGCTTAATCTAGGCATGAATTGGTGTGTCATAAAGCAAGGGATTTTTCCTGGGATTCTGGCAATAAGCAGCAGCTAGAATGAAAATAGGAGGTGAAGCTTCAGGGTTACCACTCAGTTAAAAGTTACAATATGAGAAACCATCATCTGATTTTGAGATCTCATAATAAATTGAGCTGGAGCACATGAAAGTGCTCCTGCAGTGTGTGACTGACTGATAGCCATGGCTAAGGCAGTCCAAAATTCTTTGAGTAAGTCACAGCAGAAAGGGCAGAAATCTTCACTTGTTGTTGCTCTCCTGTTATTCCGCAGCCATGCGGCATTACTGCTAAATTTAGCAGTTCCCATGCATCTCATCTGGATCCATCCAGTAGCTTCAGGTGTCTAATGAAGGCATCTACTTATATAGGTCTTGGTCATCGTCCTCTTCATAGTTTGTAGGAGTTCAGGAAGATGAAATTCTTAATTTTGGCCCTTTATGGAGTTGTGGGGGGCTCTGCTGTTGTTAACAGCCCTTGCTCCTGCTGACTTCAGAGAGGTATTTGCCCTTGGAGCATATTGTACCTTGAGGAAACCACCACTGCACAGAGACCAAGAACAAGGCTCCCCCTAAAGGTGCTAACAAGACATTCAAAACAGCATCATAGCCATTTCCCTGAGTGCTGACAATTTTAAACATAAAATTTAAGTGATTCCAGGCTGGTTTAAATGTGCAACATCATCCAAACTCTCTGTGATATTTGCTCTAATTATCCTGTTAAATAAAACATTGATTTAGCAAGGAGTTTCTAACATCAGTCCCTCTCATCTTACTCTCAGGTGCCACACTTGCCCAGCTTGAGGAAATCTCAGAGGAAAAGGATATTTCTGAGCACTGGGAACCTTGTCACTGAGCATACCCCAAAGAGTAGGATGCCAATTTGCAGTAGTTGAGGATTATACTCCAACATTTTTTATTGCACTGCACTCTGTGGCTTTGTATTCCTATACAGCAAGTATGACCCTGGCTGTTATGGAGGAAAGCCATCATTTCTCCTAGATGCTATCGTGGGACTGTTTGGTGTAAGTAAAGATATCCTGTTCAGCTCTTTGATTTCAGCCTTCAAGCCAGCTTTCATTTTGGATTACCCTCAATTAGAAAGTACTTTGAATTTTTCTGCTGTTTAATTGGAAGATGTGAATAAAGAAGCAGGTAGAAACAAAGAGAATACATAAGTATTTTCAGGTCATTGCAAAATGAGAGCAGTGGTGTTACTGAATTTGAGTGGATGCGAGGAGGGACTGTTCAATTTGTGTGTGACTTTGATACAGGAAAAGACACCAAAGTCTTATGGTTTTTAAGTTAAGAGGCTCAAAGAATAAATTGACTGCAGCTGAGATCTGAAGCAAAATACTATGTTTATTTCCTTTGTATGTGTTAGAATACACCTTTTTAGCTGCAAGAGAAACTCCCTAATTTGTAATAATGAGATTAACTGGAAGAGAAAAGAGTAGCACAAAGAGAAACACCATATCATGAAGTGTTGTTATTTATTTGTTCCACAGTGGAAACAATAATCCCACTTTTCTTTTGTCTGATTCCTAAATCACTCGGATGGAGTTTCATCAGGAAGGAATAAATGCAAGTAGTTCAACTGAGTTGCAGAGGACTGTGTGCAGCAAAGTATCCCTATCTCTTTCCAGCTCAAGTAATCAAAGAATTGATAATATGTGGCCTCACTGTGGTCATGTCTTGGCAAGACAATGCTTATTGCTATTGATTAACATTTTTGTCAAGTAATAGAAGCAAGGAGAGGCCGATACAGTAGACATGGAAAAAGACAGTGGGACAGAAGGCCTTAGGGCAAAGGCCAGAGCGGGAGCAGGTTGCTTGCCCAGCTGCAGGGCTGATGTTTTTTTCCTACAGGTTTAGTGCACTGCACCGACCCCCTCCATGCACAGAGAGCACTTGCAGAGGGAGAAAAGCCCATGAGACTTTCCCGTCTACCTGTAAAATCCCTTGCAGGATCCTGGTGCCCGGCAAGGCTTTCCCAGCCCACGTTGTATTGGTCGGGAGGAGCTTGGCAGTCCTCCCCTTGGCAGAGGCAGCAGAGCACAGCCAAACCCTGCATCTCGAAGTAAGTGAATTTGCTCGGCTAATTGCTCGCAAGTGCTCCCTCCGAGCACCTGTAAATTGTTAAGTTTAATAGGGTGGCAGCTGTTGCTGGCTGCCTGGGCTCTTGCTGCCTTGGAAGTAGTTGGGAGATGAGAGCAGCAACTTGTGGTGTGATTATCCTTTTCTCCATTTCCTCTCAATTTCATTGTCATTTTCTTCTCTCTTAAGAGCGCTTAAAAGCATTTTTTTGCTCCTTATAATACCCACAGGAGCTGTTGTGAAGTGCACTTTTTGCGTTTAAGGTTTCAAAACCTAAAATCTCTGACTTTAAGAGGTTTAGAGAGTGGTTTAGTTGGAAGACTGCTGCTGTGCAGACACCTGCAAAACATTGAATTTAAGCTGGCACAGCTGGAGGGAGGGATGGTTTAGGATGATGGGTGGTTACACTGTTGTGCTTCAGTGCCCTCAGTCTCCTGTAGGAATGAGAGTCTGTTGCTGGCTGAGTGGAAAGTAGATGCCTGAATATTTGGATGGATCTGGACTTTGGTTTTGAGAACTTGACAGCTGTAGTGGAACAGTTACTTTTCTGATTCTAGCATCCTAGTAGGAGGGAAATAGAGTCACTAGTAATAAATGAGATGTTCCTCTAGTTGTGCAAGGTGTGGCAAGAATGTAACACATCTATCTGTGGAATTTAGTGGGCTGAAGTAACCCTCAATCTGCAGAGGGTAGAAGGAGCTGAAGCTCTTAATGCAGGTGCCTCCATCAACTCTGGAAGTGTGCTAGAGGAAATGATCCTTGTGGTACATTACAGATAACCAGGAAGGACTGGCAGGAGATGCATTGCTCTGAAGTGTAGCTGGGCTTACCAGATCCCCTTTGCCACTCCTGAAGTAGGTAAGGATTGTTGTCTCTGCAGTTATAATGGTTGAATGCAGATTACTCAGGTAAGAATTGGGATCTCTGAGCTTACTAGTCTCTCTGTTTTTGCAGGACAGAAATATGTGTGTTCCTGGAGTGATCTAGCAAGCTCTGCCTTCACAAGTAGGTTTGTGCCTTCTTGTCTTTTCCGTTCTAGATTGGAGACATGCCACCCCAGGCATATTTCCTTCTGTGGCAGCTGAATCTGGGTGCATGACCCCCACAAATAAACCAGGTTTCAAAGTTTATTGGAAGAAGCCCTGGTATAGAAGCATTGCCCATAGCCTTACTTTAGAAAAATCAACTTTTGTGTTAATGCACTGCTGGTGAGAGAGGAATCCCTGACCCTGAGCAATCAGACCTGAGCAAGACAACCAGTCTGAGCAAGACAGGGAGGCTTCTCCCTCCTAGGAACCAGGCAGAGCAGGAATATACCCTGTCTGGTGTCACAGTGACGCCATGGCACAGCAAAATCCTCAGGAGTCACTGGGAGGAGAGGGCAGGGGATGGCCACACACAAGGACCTGACTTTGTAATATGCTGGGTAGGATGCTCTGCTGACAGGGTATGAGGGAGCCTGGGCCCTGCTTCCCAGCACCATCAGCATTTTAAAGTCATATGAAGCATATGAAACAACAACAGATCTGTTCCCCTAGTCTGACCCAAAATTAGATGGCAAACAAAGGAAATATCCAGAGTAGTAAGCTGTTGTAAACCTCTCCGTGGGTTTTGGAAATTAATTCCCCCTCCTTTGTTTATTCTTATACTTGCTGAGTGGCCAGGTTCTCCTCTTTTTTTTCCTGATCACAGATTGCCTTTCCTTGGCTTTGAAAGGAGAGGAAGTTTAACTGGTGTGATAATAAAAGAACAGAGCCTGTCATGATTAATAGTCACATGAAATCATGTGTGAAGAACACTGAGTTATAGCTATCCTCCGGAGAGAAAAGTTTCCCAAATATCTTAACAGAAAGAAGGAAAAGGGTCAATATGTCTGTGATTTCTTGTGATCAGTCACTTTGTACACAGAAGTTAAGGAATACTACTGCCCACGGAGAGCACTTTGGGGGGAATTTACAGTGAAAGGGTAAAAAAAAAAAAAATAAAAATTCTGAAACATTTACAAAAAGTTTGACTTTTGCTAAAATTTGGAGCAGTGCTCCACTGGGACCTCTTCTAGCCCAGGGGCTGCTTCTGTTTAAAATCATTAATAGCCAGCTCAGTTTCTGCCAGCGTGATTGGCTGAGCCAATATAGGCCTATTAATTGGACTGAACTTGAAGATAGAGAGGAAATATAAAAACCTCTTCAAGCTGCTGGTACCTTCTGGGATCTCAAGCATACAGAGGTCTTGAGAAATCTTACAAATTCATACTTGGGGGGGAAAATTTGCTAAGTGGTTCATAGGGGCTTACCTGTATCTTAATGGGTAGTGATCAGGCAAAATGTTGCAGAATGGTTTGAGCATAAACCCTATAATGTCTGATCCTTGTTTTTAGGGGAGTGATGTTACCTCCAGAAATAACCTAGCCTTTTATCTGGACTTCCAGAGCTTTCTGATATTTTGTCCAATTTTTACAGTGTAAATAAAATTGTTTTGGGTGTTTATCACTCGGATCAGCAGCAGTTGTAAGTTATATAGCCCAGATAATAGTAGTGAAATCTATTGAAATGCTACTGAGCTATAATTCAGGACTAGCTGCCCTAGCCTACTTCCTTCCCCTGCATTTTGTTGAGTGGTTAGGAGCACTTGTCCATTGACTAAGCTCTTTCCTCACCCTAAAAAAACGCATGTGAATTAATAGAGCAGGAAAGTGAAAAATTCCCCTTCTAGGTTTTGAATTACTGTGAGGTTTGCTACCTGGGTTTTGCTGCTCCCTGGAGCAAAGTGAGGGGTTTGAATTGCTGTCTCTGGTTTTTACCTGGAATTCTGCCCTAGTCAAACTCTACAGTGATGTTCATGTCCATTTCCACAAAGTCTTGAATATAGCCATTCAAAAGCAATTTGTATCTACCATTTATCCAGGTGCCTTTATGCCTGACTATGAAAGTGTAGAAATCCCCAAAGCATGGTTCTGCCCAAATCACTGCTCTCCATGCCTAAAATTCCAGGCAAGGAGTGGATTCAGGTATAGACCCATAAACTGCTGAGAAAGAGATAATACTGGGATGGGTGTGACACAGCAATCTCAACATGGGCTGCTTTACCATTACCAAGGGTGTCCTGAAATGATGTATGTGCAAGGAGACAGGATGGAAAACAGCTCAAGCAGAGATGACAGAGCTTTTATACTGCATGTAGAAGGAATGAGATGTAGAGGGTTCTACTTCAATGAGATGTAGAGCTGTCAACTGAAATCCAGAGAGGATAATGCTTTGCTGGTAGAAGAGTTTGCTCATATGTATATGTGTGTGTTAACAACCAAAGTGTGCAACAATTTTCCTTAATGCAAAACATGTACCTTGATCAGCAAATTATCTGCTTGCACATTAAATTATGCACTGTGATCTCTGAGGTGTATTAAATATTGAAATCAGAAATTTTATCATTAATGGAAAGCTAATGAGCAACAACGATATTATGTGCCTCAGTTGACTTTTGTCAGAAGCAACCCATTGTAGTTGGAAGGTGACTTTCTGAGTCTCTGGTGGTAATATGCCAATTATTTCAGTTATCAATGCCCCTGGAGGCTCCAAGTGCCTACCATGGGTGTTTTACCTCAAACTGTGTATGGAGCAGGGTTTCTCAGTACATAGATAAAAGCCAATTTGAACAGACTGGAGGAAAGAGAGACCAGTTTTTTTACCATGCAGATTTATAGCTAAAGGCATTCTACCAGTTTCTGTGTTTCAGCTTCTTTCATCCAATGAGGTGGCTTTTAGGATGTGCAGTTTCTTTGGACTTTGGGTAATAAAAGCACAAGGTGATGCCTTCACCTACAGTTAACATGTAGGTGCCTCAATTAGAATAAATACATATGCAATGTGTAAAGTGCCTGAGGATGACTCCAGGTGATTCTGAAATGTTTATTATTGGGATTATTGAGCCATCAGAAATCCCAGCCAAGATCAAGGTCCCATTATAGCAGACTGCCTTTCCTGTCCCTGCTCTGCAGTTTAAACAGGTCTAGGAAAGTGGTGTGACTTTTTCAAGGACACTTAACTTGTCAGTGACAGTCCAGGAGCTCAATCGGGATCTTCTGCTGTTTGGTTCACAGGTATTGGATTGCACATCATATATATATATATATATATATATATATATATGTCCAAGTTAGCTTTCACCTAGAAGTTTGGGCTTCATTTATGTTAAAGGGTGTCTGGGTGGGCTTGTTGGAGCCCATGTCACTGCTGTGCCTACCCGTACTGTCCTTTCAAAGTATCTCAGCATGTCCACATCATCCCTGTTTGCACCATGAAGTCTTGCACAAATGAAGGCTTTACAAAATGCTTTCACCAATGAACTAACCTGTTTTTCTCAGCTCAAGGGGATAAGCTGAAGCCAGATTTGGATACAACTCTAATCACCCATGACATGGCAGATGCCATGGGCTCACTGCTTGATGGACAGCGAGTCCCAGTTCCTGGTCTCTGTTCCTCAGCTGCTCTGCTGGCTGTGCAGCCATGTCTTTCCCCCTCCACTGTTTGGATCTGGGCAGGAGGAGTGGGGCCGGGAAGGTGGTAGCACTGCTCACCCCACTGGTGCAAACAGTGCCAGGAGCCTGCCTGGCAGGAGTGTGCCTGTGGGTGAGGTTGGGTATTGGCTTGCCTGGCAGGCTGACCCTGCCTACAAACACAGAGCTGGATGAGGCTGTTTGTAGGGCTTAGAGATGTCTTTCTTTTACATCCCTCTCCATTGCTGCACATTATTAGACTCCCTTGACTTTTATGAAGGTCCTAAATTGCTACAGAAAACAGTGCTGTTTTCTGCTGGCTTAACTATTGCATTCCTTAAGGCTTGTTTTTCAGTGCTACACTTTACTGCCTGTTAAGTTAACTGGATTTTTATCTCCTCTGCCTCTGAATGCCTTCTGTAAAAGTCCAAAGTAAGCCACAGCTTGCCCAGAGGAATATTCCAGGAGAGAAAAGGAAGAATTCAGGAACAATAATAACGTAACTCTGGCAATCCTGTTGCAAAATAATACTACAAAAACATTTAGGCATGAAAGAGTGATTCCCCCCATAGATATCTACTTAGAGTACAAAAGAAAAAGCTCCCCAGGGACTTGCTCACTTAGAAGAGATTGCAAGTCTAGTTTATCCTCTGTAGATGCAAGTATGTGTTACAGATAACTTTGAGGTGTGCATTAATGGGGATAGTATTTTCTCTCATGCATTGTTCCCCATTCCTTTGCCCTCAAGTATTGGAGAAAAATGGATTATGTATCATTATACTCCCTTGGGTGTGATAAGTGCCCTTTACTGTGTTGAGGCAGCAACCTGCCCCTTCTTCCTCTCAGTCCCCAAACCCCAGTTTGATGTGGGGACAGAGCAGAGATGCACAAAAGCAGTTGCTGTGGTAACCCCAAGCAGCATGGGTTAGCAGTGGGCAAAGGTTGCTCTCCATACCCTCTCTTGTGGAGGATAGGGCTGAAATGCGAAATGGGCATTTGATGTCCTAGCCTAGTGGTTTATCTCTCACAGTTCAAAGATATTGGGCTGTGTTCCTCCCTTGTTGGCTATAGTTTGCCTGAAGGTTTTGCTAACTTTACCCTGAAATATGTTCCCACAGACTGTTTATGCTATTCTAAGCCAATTAAATAAAAGCACTGCTAAGATGTTTGTGTTTCCATGTTTAGCAGCCACTGGGCTCTTTATGCTACAACACAAGCAAGGGCTGCTTTGGGAGGGGACTTACTGTGCCCATGCAGAGCTGATCCCACCAGAGCCCAGCCCAAGGCACAGAAGAGACACAAAGTGCCCTTTACAAGGCTTGTTGGATGAGAAATAGGGGTTTTGAGA
Source organism: Pyrgilauda ruficollis (assembly GCF_017590135.1). Lineage (NCBI taxonomy): Eukaryota > Metazoa > Chordata > Aves > Passeriformes > Passeridae > Pyrgilauda > Pyrgilauda ruficollis. The sequence continues at coordinate 896,364 of NW_024530932.1, read as the reverse complement.
GAGAAATCTATATAGATTGTGAGCATCTTCTGACAATTTGAATAGTTTGGGGTAGTAAGTGTTGAAAGAAGGTCTCCCAACACTCTAGCCCAAGTTTGCTGTGGTGAAACTAAGGCTAATGGAGAGTGTTTGCACCACCTATAGGGCTAAAGGTGGCTGTAGGTTTTAATTTTCTTTCATCAGAAGTTACTTGTGAGCTAACATTGAGGGCTGATCCACACTGCAGGCAGCTTGCAGGGAAGCTTGTGGTACATACCTCCTGTTTGCTCTTCAGTGTGTGTTTGGTCATTAGCTGGGTGATATATGTGAAGAGGAATGAAAGATGGGTTCTGGTAGTGAAATTTAGGGAGCAGCCAGAAGTACTGCTGAAGCTCTTGTTTTATTTTTCAGGAATGTGAAGGATTCATTACTTTGCAGAGCAAAGAATGTATGTTTTTCACCAAACAAGTAATAAATGATGAGGAGGAAGAAAGACCTTTAAATATCAATGGACTCTGTTCATGGTCATATTGCATCACGTGGAAGAAAATACAAAAATCAGTGAAGAGTTTCAAGAACATTCAGGTAAACAAAAACTTGATGCAGGGATACAACCAAGGATAGTCCGAAACCAAGGCCAGGCCTCGAATTAATGTTCCTCGAGATGTAGAGGGGCTGTCATGATATTTTATTCTTTTCTGCTTCTGATAGAAGAACAAGAATTCTCCTTGAAGGACAGGGCAATTTCTGTTGCCAAACACACATCCTGAGTAGCAGGAGTGAGACCTAAATCCTAAGGTTTCTTCTTTGGTTTCATATGTTTGATAGCTTCTAATCCCATAACCATGGCTTGCTTTGTGTGTTTCAGTTTTCAATTGCTCCTCTCTGAATTAGTTACTAAAATAATTTAAAAAGATAACTGAATCTATCTGTTAATCACGAATATTAGGGTTCATAGAACAGATATTTTGAGTCTTTCAAAGAAAGTGCAATAGTTTTTGGCTGAGAGGGTATGGTTTCAGTTCAAATAGTTAAAGAGCAGGAGGAGAGGGACACTGGCTGAGTGAAGACACTGTTGTAATTTTGTGCATAGATGGCTTTCATGATCTCAGCATACAGGGCTAGGAAAGTGCCTTTCCCTTGTGTAAAGAGTCTATGATTGCATTTAAGCAAGTTAAAATATTAATTCAGCAGATGTGTGCCTTGAGATACCAAACTACTTTGTGGAAAGGAGCAATCAATAGCTGATAATATGAGAAATGGTTGTTTTCAAATATTCAAGAGCTATTCAAGAGCCAGATGTGCATTGGTTTAGCAATACCCTGGCAGATCAGGTTGACTTTTTAACTCACAGAACATGGGTGGTAACAGATGGTGTCCAGTTAAGCTGAGTTGCCCATTTCCATCCTGCTGTCTCCTACTTGATAGTTGTGATGATAACACACCTTTTAACTTTAAATATCCTCAGACTTGTCCCATCATGTATTTCCTGCCATTCAGCCCACTCATGGATAGAGTGTTCTGCAGCTTAAATGCTGAAGAAGTTTTACTCCTATCACATCTTGAAACTGTTAATAAAAAATATTATTGTGAGACTTTTCTACTTATTCCAGAAGTCTCATTGTAAAGATGACTTCTTTCTTCAGTGAAACAAAGAGCAGTGATTGGTGGCAGGCAAAGCACTGACCTGTGTTTAAACCACTGTTGTCACTCTTGTGTGAAACTCTGTGATTTTGTGAATACTGAGATTATGGGAATGGAATGAAAGCCCAGGATACCTCAGGAAATAAATGCTACTTTCTCTCTGTAGAGCAATTAATTCACCAGGTACCTAGGAGAGGACACTCTGCCCTTGGACTTCCTGCCATATAGAGGACATCAAGCTGGCCAGACTCCAGCTAGGACAAAAATTTTTACTTTGAGAGCTGTTTTCTGAAGCACCTTGTAAGATGCCCCTGCTACTTGAGGCTTGCAAGTCAATTTGGTGCCTTGAAAATTGTGCTGATCGGCCATAATATGTGTGTAGCAACAATCTGAGGATGGGGGATGCACCTGTCTTCTTTCTTCATTGACCTTAGAGGGAGCCTAAGCAGATACCTGAGGTTTAGCATCTGAAGTTTAGATAAGAGAACAGATAATTTTGAAAATTCAGTTGCATGTGCAGTTGTGCCACTGAGAGCTAGACTGTGGGTGGATTGCTTCCTGCAGCTCAAGAAGGCTGTGGAGACCTGAACACACTCTCCCCAGGTGTCAGCTCAATCTCATCACCTCTTGGAACTGAGTAAAACCTTTCCCAGATGTTTTTTGTACTAAAAATTTTAACTCTTCTAAATTGTTGAGGAGAGAGCAGAATAGTCACCACCCATTAACCTGAGTCCTGTCAGGATGCAGGTGGCATATTACATGTTTTTAGTGTTGTGCTACAACTTTTATTAGCTTCTCCGTACCCTGGAGCCAGTCTGTTGCCATGTGCCCTTTGCGGAGCTGGCCCACCCTTGTCCTGTGCCAGGCTCCATGAATGCAGCTCAGCCTTCCTGTCAAATTCCATTGTCAGAACAGAAAATTCTTCTTCCTTACACTGGTAAGGAGCACAACATGTGTGTGTTTTGCACCATATTGCAGCTGTGAAGGGGGAATTGAAATGGCTGGTGGAGCTTCTCCTGGTGCTACTGAGGATTTCTCTGTCCTTGAAGTTTAGGACTCCTTCCTTGAAGCTTTTCAATAAGAGCTGCTGCAGACTTGACACATTGGCATTAATTTAGTCTTCACAGAGGAACACAGAGAACGCTTTACAGATGTGCTAAAAGTGGTAGCTGGAGCTGCCTCCGCTCCGAGTCTCTAATAATTCTGCCTTGGGAGAGAAGAAAATTATTAAAAACCTGCGCTCCTGAATCCTTTCCCTGCCTCTGTCCTATGATGGGAACATATTACTGAAATCCACAGAGCTGGTGAGTTGCAAATTCCCTGACCAGGGCACTGAGTTTGGATGGTTGTGCTTCCCCCTGAGTTGTTTGTGCAGCTGCCACTGGCAGGGATATGTGGAGTGAGCAGCCCACAGTGCAGCCTTTCTGGGATATGCTGCAGCCAATTATAAGACTGATGGAAGCAAGGAATTTTTTTTTTTTTCCCTAGGCTACAGAATACAGAGAAATAAATATTCAGGCTCTGTAGCTGCAAGTAAGCCCAAGGGCAAGGTCAAATGTAAACATTTCAGTGACTTTTTGGTTGGCCTGTAATGGCCTTTTCAGCCTTCTAGCATATAAGAGTCATCGGGCTCCTGGTCAGAGTATTGGGTTGTGCTTAGAGCTCACGTTATTTCTTCCCTGAGGCAAGATATTGTGCTTTGTGGTTATTCTACTGTAAAGGTCAAGCTGCTGAGGCATTAAATGCATCCCTCCTTTTCCTGTATTGGCTGTTTTCTCTTTTAGGTCTGCTTCCACATTTGGGGTTTGTGCCTTCCCTAGGTAGTTACAATGAGTCTACTTCATAAGCAAGTTAAACACCTAATGTACTCCCATTCTGTCTATTTTCTTCCTCTGGTTTCACCAGCTGTTTCCAATCTTGCATATTGATATCCCCAGAAAGGCAGTCTTTGTAGGCAAGTAAATTAAATTGAGTGGCAATGCTTGACCCCAGGTTTATGGACAATTGGTGATTAAGTTACCTCTGAGAAGCATTTGACTCCCAAAGAGAGACACAATATATTGCAAATATGCTCTAGTCTTCTTCAAGGGTTTTTCGTGTAGGGGAAGAGTTATAGGATCATAACTAATGCCTTATGATTAGCTAAAACTTTGTCTTTCAAAGAACAGGATCTCAGCAGAAGGAGAATATGGCTGGAAGTAAAATTATTGTCCTGTTTTGGGGATATTGGAGTGGTGGTTTGTTCAGGACTTTTTTTTTTCCCCTTGTTTTTTTTTTTTTTATGTTTTTTAAGTTTTGTTTTGTTTTGTTTTGTTTTGTTTTGTTAGGGGCATGATGGATGGAGAACTGCATTTAATGTCTTCCATGGGAGATGATGCTTTTGGGATCTTGGAGTAAATTTGGGACCAGCCAGCACAACCAAGGTATAGTGAGGAGCTGACAGGCAGGATATAGTCATCAACCATGTATGGCCAGCAAGTCCCTATGTGAGGCAGGATCCATTTTCTGTAACATTCAAAATTAATCAGAAAATGAAGATTTTATTAGGGGGTTTATATGTTTTCCTCCGTTCTCTGACATTAATATGTGGGAGGTCATCATTGTCTTTTCCTGCAGTCTGGCCAAGGTAAAAGGAAAATTATTAGGCTACATTCAGTCCACCTTTTCTGACTTTTCAGAGCAGAATCATGTGTATGTTGCTGAGCTTCCAACCTGTAATCTTATGGTTAGACATAGCAGGATTACTTGTAGTTCTATTTGTTATCCAAAAGTTTATAGATTTAAGACTGAATAGCTGAATTTCTGTAGCCTTGAGTCCTGATTCTGCAAACAGTTCTTATCAAAAGGGGATTTTGTGCAGGTCAGGAACTTGATTTGTTTTTCTGTCTTTTAGTATAACCCTGAAAGCTGCCTTGATGATTATGACCTTGTGGTACAGCAAAGTGCAGCAAGTGAACTTTTCTTTGTTATGTTTGTTGTTGCTTTGGATTTTAGTTTGGCTCATTTCCTAGCTCAAATTGGTTTGGGAATTGCTAGAAGACTGCCTGAGTGCTCTAAGCACCAAAATCTCAGTCCAGCAAAACTCTTAGGTGTAGGTTTAACTTTAGACATGGTTTTTAGATTCCATCATGCAAAATGGACTTTTGGGAACACCTGAGGATTTTATTCACCTCCAGCCACATTTAGGGGCTAGTAGTACCCCTGGAAGTGGTGTATTTAGTGACCCATGGCAGTGCTTCCTTCCCTGCAGTGAGGAGTGGGACACAATTTTAGCTAGGAGGTGTGCTGTTCTAACAGGATGTCTCCAGCTTTTAGGATTGAAGGGTGGTTTTGTCCCTAAGGGTGCTTTTTGTCGGCAGTGTGGCTGATGCAGCTGTCTCCAGCTCACCAGTGTATGAATGAGAGAAGCTTGGAAGTGGTTTATGCTCACTCACACAGCAGCTCTGAGACATGAGAGAAAGAAAGAAATGAAAGATGTTGCTGCTTTGCACACAGATTAAAAAGCTGCTGAGGACTGTTCTGCCCAGGATGGGATGTGGCAGTCTGAAAAAGAAGAAATAAAAGTATTTTGGGACTTGGTTTCATTTCAGCTGGTGCCAAAATCAGTATTTGCAACTGAATGACTGATAGCAGGTCTTATATTCCTGCAAAACTTATTGGGATGAGAGATTTGGGAACATGTGCTCCTTTTGCTTTTCTTAATAAAACTCAGGTCACAGCTTCTCTCAGAGCCTCAGTTTCTCACAAAATGAAGGGGAGACAATATTATTTATTCCATTAATGTGGTCTTTTGGGTTGGACTTACCCTCCATCACAGAAGTTAATCATGTGGCAGTCTCTCTGTAGGGAGTAGAGACAGAAGAACCTCCAGAGAGCCAATGAGCCCAGCTGAGATCTGAATTGCTCTCTGGAGTTTCAGCTCGGTCAAGTGGCTAAAGGAGACATTTAAGCAAAGGCACATCCCTTTTAGGTGGCTTGCTTAAGTGCCTGCAGGACAGTGGAATGGCACAAGATCTCCTGAGCTACAGATAGTACTGAATTTATGTGGCCTGAAGTATTTTCACTGGCTATGCTTGAATTTTGCAAGTGTAATGCACCAAAGTCCCTTTTCTTGCAGGCACAAAGAGAAAGCACCATCCACACGATTAATCTCTCCTAGTAGCCTGTGGTTTTTAGAAGCTTATGCTAAAATTGTCATAAGGAAGAGAATTTTTTTCTATTAACATGCAAGCAGCATTTAATTTCCAAGTGCTAGGTGTCATTTGGGGTCATTAAACTGCTCTTCTGCTGCAAATTTGGAGAAATTAGTGACTGACCTCATGCAAAACCAGACCTGGGATATTAGAAATCATAATTTGTAAACAAGCAGTGCCCTGAGAACTGCAGCTAATTAAAAGGTGTTTTTATTGGAGGGGGTTTGTTATTGTTTTTTGAGCTTTTTGTTTAAAGAGTCTGAAGTCTATTTCTTTCGGGAAGGCTTGCATAAGCACTTTCTAACCATTATAATGTCATTATATATGGGATTCATTACATTAGAAACATTAGGGGAGATTAAAAAGGATCTATTGGAGGCATTGGCTGAAAAAGAAAGGATAAAGACTAGTTGCAGTTTGAGCTTTCATTACGTGACTTGAAACAAATGTTGAAATATTGTATTTAAGCTAAATGTGTTTGTTGGAGGGAGCATTAGGAGGGAAAGCAAAGCAGCAAATACCACTCTCACCACTAAAGAAAAAAATCACAATGGCTGGGAACTGTGTGTTAATTAGCAAACTAATTTCCTTGTACTCTAAGTGCATAACAAGTTTTAAATGCTTTCCGAATGGATGGTATCAATCGCATTTTGCTCCTTGAATGTAATTGTTTCCATGGCAATGCTGAGTTCTGCTGTACACAGATTATGTCTGTAAATCCTTCCAGTCATTTATGGGAAGTCTGTATTAGTTTGGCAGCTGACCTGTATTCAGGTTATATTTTCCTTTTGTTGCAGTTGTTTTACAGGCAAATGAACAAAAAGAAAAGTCACTGGAAAAGGGCCAGATCCTCAGTCCATCCCATTTGGCTTAATTTCACTGATTTTAGTGGATCTGTCCTGCATTACATCAGTCCCTGCCCTGTTCTTATTATGCAGGAAAAAGGGCTACAAATGTCATCTCCCTGATAATAGGACATTGTTCAGGTCACTTTTAATTTGCTGCTTGTGAGATGCTATCAAGTAACCTCTTATTCCTCAGGGAGAGCAGGTAATGCCAGGGCACTGCTGTAGAGCTGCTGGCCAGGATCAAGAGGGGATCATTGTTTTTACAGGGCAGCAGACACTGCTTGCAGGGTGACCTGAGCATCCTGTTAATGTGAGAAAAGTCATAAAGGAAAAGGACTAACACACCAACAACTTCTTGTCTCTTTTAGATTAAAGCAGCACCACATCTCCTTTCCTCTGCCGGCTTTTCCTTTTCCCCTTAATTCGTACACAAGGTGCTATAATACACCTTGCTCAGAGTCCCTTTACCTTTGCTCATGTAAATTAGAATCTTTAGGTTTTTTTCTTCCAGTGTCAGAAAGAATAGTCTCTGTTCAATAATTCCCTCAAAGTTTGGTTAACAATACTTCGTGTAAAGATGAATGACAGGCTGCATTGTCTAAGGCCAGTACTCTGGTCCCTCTAACTCAACTCTAGCCAGATTTTGTTAGTTCTTGTCATAACTGGGAAGTATTAATGGACTGACAGGCAGTGGAGTGGTTGAGAAAATGGAATTTTGGTTCAGCAGCCAACAGGGTTGTTTAGTTCTTTTAGAAGAATGGAGAGAAAACGACTGCAAGCACAGGCAGCTGCTGGCACCATTTTTGAGTCCTTACACATAGGAAAAGTGTGGAGAAATCAGCTCCTGCATTTTCCTACACAGCTGTTTCCTCCCACTCTTTCATCCCCTTCAGTATGTCTTGCTGGGCTGACTCACTGGACTTCCCTCTGGTTCCTGTGCACAGTCCATGCACAGCCATCCTCTTGTTAGGGTACATACACACACATTCTGTACACACCTGGCAAGAATTCCGTGTTGAGGCTGTTTTTCTGAACTTTGGGGTTGTTCAGAAATTTATCTCTAGGTGTGACTTGGAGCCTGTTGAGGTACTGAAGAAGTAACACTTTTTCTTCTCTGAAAGGGGAGATGGGCTAACCATCCCATCCAGACCTGCATTGCACCCATGCTCTCACGAGGCTAGAGGAACCAAATACCTTAGACTCCCTTAGTAATGTTCTGGTTGATGAATCCCACTCTCTAAGGACCTGGTTTCCTTCAAAATTTTTGGGAGTTCTGTTCCCAGCAGGAGGTTTCAGGCTCTGTGTCTGAGAAATTTGAGATTTAGGAGAAACAGAGATAATATATTTAGAATTTCAGGGAGGGAAGTTTTTGAGAGATCGAAGTTAAACTTGTATACGTAACATGGAACATTTCAAGCTCCTGACAGAGACGACCTGAGGTATTAAAGTATGAGGGACTGGGATTATGAGCTGGAAGCATCTATTCTAAATCCCTTTGAGTTTTAATCTGGAGCAGATGAGAATGTGGGAGGAAAAAATGAGAAGATTTAAAAATAGCTGCATGCCTTTTGCAGTCAATTCACTCTGCAGGAAATCTGAACAATATTCAGGAAATAGTATAACTCCCAAAAAAGCCTGTTGTTTCTAAGCAAAGCCAGTTTGGTCTTATCCACACTGAGGAGCAAATGGGATTGACAAGCATGTAAAAGAATTGAGACAGAAAGTGTGAAACTGTGTTTGAAAGCAGAGAGAAGCTTAGAGACAATGTTAGTTTCGGTGTGATTGAGAAAGGAGAGGGGGGGAGAGGGTGGAGAAGGGCATTCCTTGAAGGAATTGGGTCTGTGTTTGGCAAAAGCAGTGAGCACCTGAGAAAGACTAAAAAATACCAGGCTAAAAGCTAGACTTTTGTAATAGCAAACAAAAACAAATAGCAAAATAACAAATAAACAAAAACAAATAGCAAAAATAATGTTGCTGCATATCATTAAACAGAGCATGTGATATCCACTTTGCATCACTTCTATGAGTGAGTGCATGAGGACAGGGAGCCTGAGCAGAGCAGTGGGAGGAAAGTCGCACAGGCCAAACACAGCCCTCATGAAATAACTCTCTGGCTGAATAGTTGAATTCCTCACTCACTTGAGACAGGATACAACTCAACTGAGAGCTAAAGGTTTCATTGCCAAAACTGCCTTGCAAAGCAGCGGTAGCTTGTCCACACAAAAATCTTTCATTGCAATAGCAGCAACACTTATGAATCTGTTTTTTTCCTCCTGGGTTTGGGTGGGTTTTTATTTTTGTTTATTCCTTTTTAAAAGCCAGAACAAAATCTGTCCTGTATGATGGGATTTTTGTCAGTCTGACAGAAGCTGTGCATGCGTTTTAGGAGGCGTTTGTGATTTCTAGGAAAGGAAATGCCACCCCTTATGAAGCTCTCATGTATTCCCTCATCAAAGGGGAAGGAATTTGGTGTTTAGATAACTTTCAGACCCCTAAATACTACTCAAGAAAAAAAAATCATAGAAATGGAAAAATTAGGGGTTTTTTTTTGTGGGAATTGAGTAATGTTAGTCCTTTCAAACAGCTCTCTGCACTGAAGGGTATCTGAGTGGTGACACAAATCTGTGCGTGCAGAGCTGGCCATGCCTGAGCTATAGCCAGAGCTGCAGCATCTGCTTGGGCCCAAACACCTATGAGATTTGGTTTCTAGGGCTGAAAGTTTAATCTTCAAGGGTGTGACCAGCTCCTTTGATCCTTCTGTCATCATCAAGGCTAAAAGAACCCACCTGTTGCTTTGTACACTTGCCTGGCTCCCTCTGAGAAATAACACCCCCAAAACTTGCCCTTTGCTTCCTGCTGGGCATCTCTTTCTGCTCAGGATTCACAGGTAGTATTGGGAAACGGGAAAAACCTCAGCACAGCAGAAAGGATTTCCATGCAGAGCAGCAGCTGCTTTTGTGAGCAGGACAAGCTCATGCAAAACTCTGTCTTGTGAGTATGTAACTTAACTACAAATATTTAAATAGCAGTGATTTTAAGCATGTCATCACTCTTTATTTGGCTAAAATAAAAAGAAGAAAGGTTTTGTTATTTTTCAACGTGGTTATTCTCTTGATTTGAGTATGATCAGCCATCTGTTGAGGGCACAAAAAGACAGAAGCAAGTAATTAAGCAGACCAGTTGCTCTCAAATAACGAATAATTGAGATTAAGTGTTTAGTGACAGTTAATGGTCTGAAAGTAATTTCTCATAGGAAGTGAGTGCTTGTGGAAAAATTATGAATCTGTTTTTGTGAGGGAAAGGGTGAGGGAAAGGGTGGCTCCTGAATAAAAGACAAATGAGAAGTAAGGTATCAAATAAGGAAAACGAATTTTTGGGACTTTGTCACCTTGCTGTGATGGTCTGAAAGTTTCACTAAACCTGTAAGTAATCTTGAGTATTCAGCAGAGATCTGTACACTTAGTAAATGAGTTGCTCTTCTTTTTAGATGTTGTCCTTTCCCAGTACTCCTGGAAGGAGCACACACCCCAGGGTTATTCAAGACATATTACTTCAAAAATAAAGTCAGGGGGAAATTGCTGCTCACAGAGTGAATTCCCAGCTCCGTTAAAATCCAAGGCAATTTTGCTTTTCTTCAGAATTTTCTGAAAAAGAGTCCCATTTAGGAAGTGACATCCCCCAGAAACTTACATTAAATGTATAAAATTATAGGGTAGGCTGAGTGCTAAATCTTAATTTCAGAAACAAGCAAAAAAGGTAGCAGATAGCCAGTACTTCTGTGCCTTCCCAAAAGCCTTTTTTTTCACAATAGTGTGTGTTTTATTGAAACAGGCATAAACCACAACCTTGAATGGGCCTTTTACATGAAGTAGTTGAAATAAAAGGATATCTATGGGTTGTTTTTATTAGTCCTTTTTGGTGAAGTAAGCCATTGTCATCTAGTTTTTTCAGAGTGGATATTAAATGTTATTGTGTTTGAGGTGGGTCTCTGCACAGCAGCACCATTGTGGCTTTGTCCAGAATGTCCCCGTAGCACTGGCTGTGACTTCTTAAATGCTTTTTAGCAAATTTACCCATCCTTAGGTTCAGAGCTGCTGATATGCTCCCTGTATGGAAAGAGCATGGGAAGGGAAGGGAAGGGAAGGGCTTTGTTGGGAAATTCCATCAACTGATTTAGTCACCTTTACTTGTGATGTATTTACATAACACTTTGGGAGGTGCTGGTGGGAGAAAGGCACCCCTCACTCATGCTGTTGCCAAATTCTCCAAGATGGAAGTCCCCCTACCCTGGTTTGGAGTAAACTGGTCCAGCAGTTCTTGTGGAGCTATGTGTGGCTCTGCAGTATATCAGACATCATCAGCTGATGGGCAAAATGACTTATCAACGTTATAGTGGCTGTACTTTGACAGGTATTCAAACGGAAAGATCAATTTACATTTTCTGAAAGGAAGGAACATGCAGTAGATTGGTTTTCAAATGTTTTTTAGTACAAGAAATGAACCTACTTACATCAATGATTTCTAAGGTTATATTTATTTTTGCCATGGTTTTTTTCTCCTCTTCTAGATGCAATTCATATTTGCTAAGAACTCTGGGCATTACATTAGAATAAGGAAGACTTGGAAGGCAATTTAAAAAAAATAGATATCCAAATCACTATCATAATCCTTCTGGCTCTTTGAAAATGAATAGTAGAGTGTTTCAGAGAGATGTTTATTGGAAAGATTAGTTTTATCATGAAATTGTTACTTCAGCACATGGTTTCAGATTGGCCATTACCTTAGAAAATTCACAGATGAAAACACAAGGAGAATTGCCAGTGAAAAAGTCCCAATGGCTGAGAGAGTCTTTTCCTTGTGCACTTTCTTCCCTTGAAGTTATATATTGGCTTCACCTGGGAGAAGTAAACAATCTTTAAAAAGTCAAGGATGGAAAAAATAAGCTAAAGCTCTACTGTAAATTTTGTATATCGTCTCTTTTTGTGGGGGAAGGTAATTTTGCTTATTTATTGATACTGCTAAGTAAATGTTGAAAAAACTCTAAATATTTATGAAAGAATGATTTTTAAAAATAAACTCTCTTTAAACCTAGCTATAAATGTTTACATGGGAGCCTGGAAAAGAGTTCTTAGCTTTTTCATATTTTTCAGAATATATGGACAGTATTCAATGATCCTGTCAAAGGGAAGGCTTTACATGCAAAAGGCAAAGAAAACTCCTGTGAAGATTGTTAATGCATTGACAGCCTTAAGAGAGCTGCTTTGTTACATGTAACCCCTTGGGAAAGAGCTCATCAACATCACCTAAAATCAGAAACTTTCTGCCAATTGAATGCTCTAAATAGGAGATTACCCTGTTTGCTTTCTTGCAGCATCACTTCACCACCTGCCTAGTTTAGCTCTGGAAGGACCCCAGCATGAACCTGTGTTTCTTTCCCTAATGGAGACTTGGTTCCTCTTACTGAAGCTCTGAATTTATAGTCCTTCCACATATATGGAAAACTCTGATGCCCATAGGGATGGACCTCGGAAAAAAACAAAAAAAAAAACCCCAAAAAAAACAAAAACAAAACAAAAAAAAAACCATGAATGGGTATGTACTCATTTCCATTCCTGATTTGGAGACACATCTTTTGGAAGAAGACTTCTAATGCTTTGGTCTTTCATTGTTGCATTTCATGCTTATTTACTCTTGTTCCAATTCAATTTGATCTTGGACAGTGTAGGGATTTTCTTGAGTAAAACTTAAATACCTCTCTCAGGAGTCTGTTCTCCCATGTTAAAAAAAAAAAAAAAAAAAAAAAGAAAAAAGAAAAAAAAAAGGAAGTTAAAGGAAAGTGGGTTTTGAAGTTCAGAGTCATATAGTTAATTTCTGTGTCAGCATAGTGGGTTTTGTGATGAAAGGGTATTTAATACTGAAATTTCAGCAGAGAGGGATGAAAGGAGAATGCCAGTGTCCCTTTAAATGTCTCACACAGGTTGCATGAAAGCAGGACTATATCAGTCTCAGGATGCCAAGGTTTTATTTATAAAAATAAATTCTTGTAGAAAATATCCCAAGCTGGTGTCATACTGTTGAGTGCAAATGGCTCCATTAGCAGTTAGTAGTGCTTGTACATATGTCCATCCATCTGCCTTATGGCTTTGTATCTGAGGAAAGGGCTGTGAATTAGTTACTTATGTAAAAGCCTGCTTTTAATGTGTGTCAAGAAAAGGATTGCAGGCAGTGATGATACACTTGGCTAAAAGTACTCATTGTTGTAGACACCCTGGGCAAGATGAATCAGAGTTAAGAGCAGGCCATAAAATGGATTTAACAGAATTATAGATGTGTCCTCTTTCAATTTTTTTTCCTCAGTCAATCCTAAAATTTTCCTATATAACTAGAGCACCTTTCAAATTGGCAAAGGAACTCTTTTCTTTGAGTGGGTTGGTCTGTTTGTCTTGCACAAGGCACTGAAGTATTCTCACTGGAGTGGGTAAAATGCTGCAAAATGGTATTTTCATATTCTCACTGCAGCTCTGTTGCAGCTCCTTTTGCCTAAACCTGAGGCTGCTTTTTGCCACAGGTAAAAATTTTGCTTTTGGCAGTGACTCAAGTGTGAGATGATGCAGATTCAAATCTTAGTGGTACTTTGTGCCAAGTCTCTGCAAGAGCCCAGAATTTATAGTAGTAAACTACCATTGCAACTGTAGGACTAGAAGTCCTTGATAAGCAGGGGTTACTGTCATGGGGAACATGTTGTTTATTCATTTCTTACAAGTTCTCTGTGGAGAAAATTTCAGTCCCCCAATCAGAGAGGAGAGATACAGATATGTAAGACAGATGCAACTTCGATGTAACACATTGTGAGTAGCAAATGACTGCTTTGAAAATGTCTCAAATTCTGCATTGTGTGAAAAATCTTCCTTATAGCCATCTGACAAGCATGCATGGAATTGGGCTTGAAAATATATTGTGATTTCCAATGGTAACTGAGAGAAAGAAGATAAATTTACAGCTATTTTCTGTTCATAATGCTGACTAGCATTTGTTCCAGCAGCCTGAGAGGGCACAGGCATGAGCCAGTTTGCTGCATGTGGTGGTTTATTTCCACAAAGTTTTTGTACCTACATCTCTGATTCAGCTTCAATTCTGCAGTCCTCTTCAGCAGAATATCTGAACTGGAGCAAAAAAAAAAAAAAAAAATAGCTATTGGACAGTCATTATTAATCAAGATAAACAATGTTTTCTTCCAAAGATTTCCCCTCATGCCCCATGCTTTTTGGAAACATAAACTTCTGGGGAAGCTTTATACTTGCATACTCTCTTTCAGCAATTTCTATTGATTCGGTTATAAACTGATTTTGCAGCAGTAGAGAAGACAACAACTCTGCGCAACTCTGCAAAGTTCTTGCCAGTGGTTATCTTGCCTGCCTCCTTCCCTGTCTGGCATGGCCTTGGTCTTCATTTCCCTAAACCAAATGGAGTTTGCTCTCATCTCTTGCGCCCAGCATTGCCAGATGGCAAACTTCTTTTTTTTTGTTTATAACATCTGCTTCTTCTCTGGTCATATCTCTCCAGCTGGCTGGCTAATCCAGCTGTTTGCAAGCTTTTCCATAAAGTGGAATTTATCTTGCTTTAGGAAACAAAATGGATAAATCCTCCCTTTTTGCAGGAATACAGGTTGCTAACCTGTATTCATGGCAGTTTCATGCAACTCTGTCCAACCAGGAAGATGGTTCCCTGCTGTTCATCTTTTATGTGGTCTGTGGTCTTCCTTTTGAAAAAAAATCAATAAAACGAAACAAAAAAAAAAAAAAAAAAAAAAAAAAAAAAAAAAAAAAAAATCCCAAAAGGTAACCCAATGATCTGATGTTTCCCCCTTTTATTCTTTCCTAATTGCTCCTCCTAATGTGTTGCATCTGTAAAAAAAGGAAGAAAATTTAACGTGATGGAATGGACTTTGCTAAACACAACATTAAATTTAGGATAGGTACTAAATACAGCAGTGCCTTCCAGTGAAAATCTGTAGATCTCTTGATTTTTTCCCAACCCTGGCCACAAATAAGATGTCTGCTACTTGTAGCACCACAGAACTCCCCTCCATCAGATCAATTCAAAATCAATTATATGAATCCAAGCCAAATATGATGTAACAGGCAAGCTGCAGATAAAATGTGGAATGAGCATTCAGGATTGCAAACTGTGGCACTTAAATATCACAAATACGTTTACCTCCCCACTTGCTCCATCCCCATGATGAAATATTTGCTTGGAATACTTTCAGAAAAGATGCTCTCCTCCCAATCTTAAATGTATTGGTTTTTTTCATTTTACTTACCAGCAGTTTGAACTAGTTAAAGCTTTTCTGATTGCAACTGTGATGCTTCATATTGTCATTGATTTCTGTAAAGGTGCTTTGGCTGGTCTGTGCTTCCTGTGACTGACCACGGCATCTCCAGGCCATCAAGGAAAGCCCTGACAGAAAATAGAGGCAGGGGTCTGGGGCCACAGCTTTGCTATCTGACAGAGTTACAGGATCCATGGTGACCCCACAGGCCACCTAAATTGTGAAATTTGTGCAGATTGGCCTTGCCCTTCCCAGGCAGCTGTGAACCTGAAGCCCCAAAGCCTGTCTCCAGGTGAGCCCAGGGCAGTAGGGGTCTCAATGAACTTGTGGGCTTTCCTTTCTGAAAAGAACTTCCCAATTCCCAGCATGGTAGCTATTTTTCCGTTGTTTTCTACTCTTCTTGTGATTTTCCAAGCAGTGGCTTTGAAAGCTTCTCTTGCTTTTCAGAAGACCTTTTTACAAAATAGTGTACAGACCAAGAATAAAACAAAACACAAAAACAATCCAAAGCCAAGATGCTTGTATTCTGCTCAGCACTAGTTAATGATGATAATGATAATAATAATAATAGTAATAACAATAATAGTAGCAATTTCAAGTGAATTTATGTGCATACTCATCCATGTAAGTTGGAATCTATTTCATGGCAACACTTCTGGTAATATTGCAGAACTTGCATCTCTGGAAAGAAAAAAACAAATTAATTTATTTAAATGTTCAGAAGTACAATTGTAACAGCCTTTCTGCACTATTTGTCCCTAATGAGAACAAACTGTCATTGTCATTGTTTCCAGGCAACTACCAAGGAATACTTAACCTTACATGGGGGTCTCAAAAACCACACATTATGCCAGGTAAAGCATGTCTTTGAAAAGAAACTAGCTTAAGAGATCACATAGGAACATTTTATTTAATCTCACTTTTAATTAGTTCTTTTTTCTTACTTTCAGAGCAATTATTTTTCTGTCAAAGACTTGCTTTTCTTAACTAGGAAAATCAAATTAAACATGATTTTCACATTCTATTTTTAATATTTAACAAGCCAAGAAGTACTCTGGGCTACAGTGGTTACTGTGGGGTCATTTGGAAAGATTTTGACAGCTTGAGAGCATTCCCTCTTGATGAAAATGGGAAGAGCCAGTAAGAGAAGTATGATGGGCAGTTTTAGAGGCTTCCACTGAGACTGGAACCTCATTATGCATCATGCATACTGCAAATGCCCATCTCTCTTAACAGACTACAGCCTGAATAAATAAGAAATTGAGGGAGAAATGAGGGTACAGTAACGAGTGGCATAATGTGCAATAGGGGACTCTCCACCCAAGTCTCAAACAGCACCTCATGAACTGAAGGAGGTGGCAAAAATTAATCCAGTCTGGCAGTGGCCAAAATTGCTTTTCACTTATTAAGTGAAAAAACATATACATGGCATTGACCTTACTGTGCTTCACATCTGACAGCATCTTAAACCAATTTTTGTGGTTCTATTAGAATTTCATCATTACCATGGTTTTTATCCATGCTTCTAAACAGTGCTTGATGACTAAATTGGAAAATAACTGGAATATTTCTTTGGCAATTCACTAAAGTTCACATTTTCTCATCACAGCACTGTTCACTTTGAAAGCTCTTGTTACTTGGTGTAAAGAGCAGATTAAGCTATAAAATAGAATACAATGAACAAACCCGACCTGCTTTTTACAACCGTAGTCTAAGGAGTCCAAGGTCCAGTGTGTTTTCTTACCCAGTTCCCTCAGCCTCCAGGGAATGTAGAGGAAAAGTGGATAAAGGTTCTTGAGAAAATATCCTTATTGATAGTCATGAATAAGATAAGTTATAATAATTGATATGCTTTTCTAGCAAAAGAAAAGATTCTAATGGAATCAAGTTTGCCAAATCTAAAGCCAAAGCAGCTCTCTTGACCTGTGCAGGGATGGGCTTTATTGTCTTATCTTTGTCAATACACAGATGAAATTCTTTTTTCTTCTAGCAAGAGCAAGTCATGTAGAGGCCTACATGATATACCCTAAATGAAGAAAGAGATTTGTCACTTTTTTGACAATAATTCACATAGACTCCAAGACAAATGTACTTCTGAGCAGTGACTCTGTGAACAATAAAGCAAACACTCTCAGCTACCTACCAGCCCATCCATCTTTTTAAATCATGTCAGCAGGCTTCAAATTGTTCATTAAGCTTTATTGTTTCATGGAGAAGGAAATAATTTGTGGTGAAATACACTGAGCCATTGAACTTTGCAATTGTTTATTACTTGGTCTTGATTTCTTGTACATTGCTGCTTCATCATTTACCTATCATTTGTTTTGGATGACATGGTTTATCCTCTCTTCAAAACTGTCTGGGTTGCATAGGTAAATTTGTAAACTGAACAGTTCAGGCCTTCTGCTTATAAAAGCATCCACCTACTGTTTGTGAAATCTTCCAAGAGTGCTCTGTGTGTGATTTTGTTGTAAGCAAGGTGTGAATTCTTTCTTCTATCAAGAAAAAAACAGGTTTATGCAGCCTGATGTGAAGCTTGCTGGCTTTTGTTTGAACAGGAAGACTGATGAACAGACTTTCTGGAAAGTGAGAAGGTACAGGCAGCATAGCAGATGGATACAAAGTGGTTGAAGTGGCAAGTAAAGTAGGCTTTGTGCCATAAATGACATGTTATGGTATAAGAACTACTCAGATAGGGGTCATTTCTGTGTCATGAGGAAGAGAGAGGTGACTGCATCTGTGCTAAGTCTGCTGTAATTTCTGTTGTTATTGGTGTTATAAATGGGTGTCCTAATTAGAACTGTGGGAATTTATGGGCAGATATGAAAATGTGGTTACTATAGTTACCAGGTGCTCCAGCTCAGTCAGGAAATGTGGCTAATATAATGATAGCCCAAGGGTAAACACATGAGGTAAATGATGAACAAGCTCCCCTGCATCAGGAGAAAATATTTTTCTTCATACTTTTTGTTAGTTTATTTGCCAAAGTAACATCTACCACTACAATTCCTTTTCTGTCCTTCCCTTTCTTGCAATGGACTGGTTTAGGTTAGACTATGAGGAGTTTTGGGGGAAAGAAAGTGCAGAGTGAAGTAGCATTTAGAGGCGGGATAAAGATCTGTTTGCCTGTCTGTCAAAGCTCTCTGCTAAGATCCCTTCCCATTCCTCTGTACATATGCTAGGCAGCAAGGTGAAATATGTGTATTGTCACAAGTTCAGAAAGAAAACTTTTTTTTTTGTTTTTTGGGGTTTTTTTTGTTTGTTTGTTTGTTTTTGTTTTGTTTTGTTTATGACCCTAATTCCAGTAGTGACCCTTGATCTCATGGCAGCCTGTGGGCAGGGAAGGAGCAGAAAGGCAGGGAGACATTGACAGGGAGAAATCCCATTGAGATTTCTCCCAGTCTGAGAAAAATATCATCTCAGAGGGATCACACCCCACAGGAATGACTGGAGTGGGCTCCTGCTTGGTGCTGCCTACAGTAAGGGTCTACACAGGTTGTCTCATTTGTTAAAAGGAAAGGAAGAATAGTGAAGTCAGACTGATTTCTGCAGCAATTTCTCTGGAGTCAACAAGATGTCACTACTGATTGTTTTGACATAGATTTTTTGGTCCTGAGTAATTACCTGTCCTTTTAGAAAAAGAAAACACAAGAGGAGACAGAAAATCAGAACAGCTGAGGAGAGCTGCTAAGGGAGCTGATCCCCACCACCTTACAGTGCTGACAATGAGTTGTTCTCTGGTTTTGGAGGGGGCAAAAACCCTGAAGGATCTATATCCTGCTCAACCAGAGATAAACTGCATCTACACTTATCAGTATCCAGCATGTTGCCTGATGTTCCTGGTTGATGGAGACTAAAAGAATTATTGCCCCATGATTCATTAGCTCTCTGTGACTGTAGGGCTGGACTCCAGTGACCCACACACAAGCAGAGCCACAGCTGCAGCAATGAGAAGGTCGGTGTAAGGACTGCCGTTGGCCATACAAGTTCCAGATCCTTTCTTGGGATTGCTGCAGGCTGATGAACGTAAATTTTGAAGTTGGAGAATATTGCCTATCCATTTTAGTCTCAGGTACTGTTGTATTCCATTTTATTTAAATGGTATGCTCTGTCTCACCCCTCCAAAATGTATGGTATATTCTAAGCCTGTGGTCCTGCCCTGAACTATCCTGTACCTGTAATCCCATTGGCCCAATGTGATTCCGCGCCCACTTCAATTCCCCTCTTAAGCTGTGCTAGGAGATCAGTCGCGCTCTTAGCCCTTCCTCTCTCTCAGCCTCTTCCCCTCCTCTTGTCCCTTCCCTCCCCTCGGCTCCCCCTCCTTCCCCCCTTCCCCCTTTTCCCTCAGTAACCATGCGGTTCCCGGGGTTGGGATCCCAAATAAACCTTCATCTCATCAGCACCCTCAGAAGCCGTGTGGAGTCTCCTTGCCTGCCTGCTGCTGCCAGCCAGCTCACAGCCTAGGGGGGCCTCCGGGGACATCCCCGGGGTGCCCCCACCCCTTAACGCACCGCAACAAGGTACCTTGCTGAAGTGCCTTAATCAGGCACTAGGACCTCAGTCTTGAGCCTTAGACAGAAGCTCCAGAGCAGCTGGTTTCCTGCATCCTGGCATTCTGCCTCTCCCTCAGCAAAAATGCAAAAAAGGCTTTGAGTGTGATTGCCTCAGATAGGGTCTTAGTCATTGCTGTCTTGATGAACCTGACCATCCTGAATGGTTTAAATTACTTTGGATGATGGATTTTATCCATTAGCAAGAAGGTGATATACCAGCTATGTCACTGGCCTTCCCACAGGAGATTTAAATGTGCTGAGCTGCAGTGTCTGGGCTTCAACATTAGTGGTACTTTATAAAATAAAGCAAAGTGCACATGAAAACACTTCCAGTTAGGCAGTGTCTCCTTTCTACCCAGAGCTTTTTGGAGTGCTGTGCCAGTGCCAAATACAGTTGAATTAGGTTCTCAGTGGAAGTAACCAGGCAGAAATTACACCTGGACCAATGCAGGCATACGAGATTTTGCTTTGCTGCAGCAGGCATCACTGTGGCTGCACAGGGCTCATCTGCTATAACCTTCTGTGCAGAGAATACTCAGCTCTTCCTCTTGGAAGATGGTCCTACACTGAGTGTCCTGAGGATGAGTGGAAACCTCATGGACTTTTGTTGTAGCCTAGCTGCTGTTCCCTCTTGTGTGCTGCTTGCAGTGAGGCACAGGTTGCCCATAGCAGCTTGTCCTTCCTGCAGTAAGCTTACAGCTTTGTCCAAGCAAAAGAAATAGAAAATACTTAGAAAAAAAAAAAAAAAAAGTCTTTCCAAATGGCTAGGAAAGGAAGGAGAGAGCAATTTACATAAGCACTAGTGATGAGAATGGGGTTGCTTATACATTTCTTGGGATAGAAAAGATACCAGTGAAATTAAAAAGCCTTTAAAAAGCCTAAGTAATACTAAAACAGCCTTGCCTGCTGTTTTAGTATTACTTAGACTATTGCTCTGCTCTGGCATAGCATATTTCCCCCTCTTTGACTTTAGAAGCTGAAGAAAGCCTCAGTGCCCTGGGAGTTTGAGTTTGTCAGCATGGTGTTTCTGGGCTGTGCAGTCCTAGCCTGGACAGGACACAAAGGGACAGACAGCATTAATCCAGGTGTTTCCCTGCTCAGTGGAAGTGTTCCAAGCAGACCTTCAGGATTTGTCTTTTCTGGGCCTGTTTTTTGTTTGATCTCTGTATGCCTTAAGAGAATGAGAATCCCATACTACCCGCTCTTCTGTCTTTTCTGGCTACCTCCTACACTCTGTATTAGTCAAGAACTTCATAGCTTATATGTGCATTTAAATTTTTGGTCAGGTTTAAAAATGTTCTGTTTTCCCCCGCACCCAAACTAAAGGAAATTTTAGTCTACTTGTTTGTGTTGGGTTTCAATTTTGCAAATTATTAACATTGACTCTTTTGAAATTCTTACCATCTTGAATGTAAATTAATTCAGCAGCAGCATTGATATGTGCATTTTGCAGGATGGATAGTGAGGGGACAAAATTCTTTAAAAATGCTCAAATAGAGAAATTGTGCTTGGCCACAGAAATTCTCAGTGAACCGTGCCCTTGTGACAGCACTGGAGAAATCCCATCTTCCTCACCTCATTAAGACCAAGGGCAACTGCTATGTGCTGAATCTCTGAAAAAATGTGATACTCAGTGCTTCAGACCTGCCTTTCTTTACAAAGGTGATTACACAGACTTCCTCCCTCCACAAATTAATAGTGTTAGAGATACTCTACTCACAAAGCTGCTCTTCTTTTTGCTGCAAGAATACAGCACACAGCCTTTGCCTGGTGATAAGCCTCCCTCTAATTGCCTAGGCTGGTTCCACTGTTTGAATTTTGGATTGGGCAGGTGGCCTGAGCCAATTTTTTATACTTTGACGTTTTAGCAAGGCCCAGCTGCCAGGCTGGGTGAGCTGTGAAAACAGTCTTCTGTAGGGCTTGGCTATTTATCTTAGCCACATCTTTAATGCCAAAACAGTCCAGGAGCATCTAGCTCTCCTGTGGTCTATCAGCCTTTACATAGAGCCATTGCTCAGAACGAAGAGCAACAGAAGCACTTTTCTTCTCTATAGTTTGTATACATTTGCTGTTGCAGAATTTTTTTGAAGGGGCAGTTTACATATTGGCCTGAACAACATTCTATCTGTCTATTTTTCCCTTTGGAAGACAAAATCCAAGAACCCTTCAGTTTTTCAGGACACAGAAAATGTCCTTTTTCTCTGATACCTGAGCTGGTATTATAATACTGTGGGCAAAGTTAGAAGTCAGTAAGACAGATTTGCAGCCTGACAAGTTTTCTGAGTTGGCCTGGAGAGCACGCTGACAAGCCTGATCACTGAAATTGGATAAGTACATACCTCATTTTCACACCTCATGTTAGCACCAGGATAAACAAAACTAATTTTGAAAAGCAGTAGAGCTAGCTGGAAAATGAACTCCCAGCTCTGAAAGTGCTCAAATCTCAACACCTGTTGTCACATGACTTCAGACAGAGATAAGGACACTGCAAAGCCCTACCTCACATCTCCTAACATCTGCTTTTCCTCATGTTTTTTGGACCACGTGGATTCTTCAGCTGGAAGATGGAATTCCTATTGAGCATTGTTTTCAAAATCTAGCCAGTTCATGCCGCAGATGTACTTAAAGATCAGTGATGTTGAAAAGCACTGTAAGTCTGGGATGTGGTTGTTTGGATGCACAGAATGACACTGACAGAGCCTAGAGCTGTACAGGACTCCTGTGGCCATGGTAAGGACTTTGTGCAATGTAGAAGCTGTTAGGAGATTGAAGAACAACATTCTTCCTTGCCTTCTAAAAAAATCCTGAAGAAATGAGCTCAAGCACACTCAGATATCCTTTTTTGCTGTCTCTCCCTTTTGATATATAATTTTAGAATTCTTTTGCCAGTATTAACCGAGTTTACCACAAGAGTGCACAGAAACAATTAAGCTCCTATAGGAAAGGCAGTCAGATGTCAAGAGAGTGAGACCCCATACTGGTCCCACCCAAATAATACCCTGATTGCAGTGAAGCAACATTGTACAGCAGCATTGTGACAGTAAGAAAACATACATTTTATTAGACTTCAGTGAAGCCAGCCAACAAGGCAGAACTGTGCAGGAATACAAATTGTCAACGATGTTACTTCTCATTGAATAATGACTTGTTTTCAGAAGATATTGTAAGAAAAAAAACAAAACATCTTAGTGGTATAAATATCACCTGGGACAGTGCAATAGCATGAGGTAATGCATTTGCATGAGCTATGAAATCAGGCATTTGCTTATGGGTGCATCATAGAATTTCTCCTGAACCACATCAAAATACTTCACTTTCTGTTTGATAAGATTAATGACTACTTAGAGCTCTCTGTAAGCAATAGCCACTGGTGTGTAGCTCTATATTGGGTTGTGCAGTTGCTCCTCTGAACCACAAACCAGCTAACCTTCCCTTATGTGTGCAAATCAGATTAAAATTCAGCAATATAGAGGCACCTAGCACATGATAGCAGAAAAAGCAGCTGTAAAACCTTAGCCACCTCACTTGGAAATGGAGGAACTGGGAAAGGATTGGTAACTACCACCTGTAGAGATTCCTTTTTCAGATAGAGGTCTGTTTTGGGGGTAGCTTCATGTATGTGATAAAAGGGTAGGACAGTATGGATGGTGATCCTTGAAGAATGGGGCAGCATTTCAATGTTTCAAGTTGCAGAAAGTAAATGGTGGATGGCATGTGAGGAAGTGAGCACTGTCAGGGCTCCCATCAGCTGTGGGCAACATCTGCACTCGTAGATTGAACAGTAGCAGAGAGCAGGTTTTGGTTCTCAGGCCAGCTGGCAGGACTTGACCTTGTCCACACTGTTAAACTCCTTCAGCTGAGCTGCATGCCCACATGGAAGCTGCCTGTTGGACACAGTTCCTGGGTAGTGCTAATGGCAGAATTTGGGAGATGCTTTACTGGCACAGGCAGCAGCGTGCTGGAGCTGATCAGATGTAGCGTAGCCGACTGTCAGCTTCCTGTGCACAAAAGTGGTGTTTGGCATGGTGAATTTGACTTGTGCAGCTTCAGCCCTTCTGTCTGTCTCTGAATTCTTGTGTTTACAGTCTGTTGTTTCAGAGGTCAGAATTATCATACATGCAGAAATTTGGTGAGGTGCAGGAAGCACTTAGCGTCTGCAAGTGCCTTAAACTCTTCCCTGACTTTCTGAACCTGACTCAGGCAAATCCTCATTAGCCCTATTAATGACATGAGATGCCAGTGGAGCCATGAATTCGGTTTGCAATAGTGACAATTCCTGTTCTGTGAGTCAGACTTGTGTCACTAATCTGTGACCCTTTGGAGTTGGCAGCCCCTCTGCCACTGGGAAAGGGTAAGTGCTTTAGGAAAGCTTACAGGTAGTGTGGAATAGCATCATCAAGCAGATGGGTTCTGGCTGCCCCAGTCAAACAGTTGTCTTTCAAGACATGTCCTAGATTTTAACCTATTGAACAAAAACACAACAAATCAAATGGAAAATGCTTGGTTCACTGCTCTCAGTTTTGATAGCATCAGGAAGGTCAATCAGAGATTAATGTGTGTAACTGTTTTCTAAGCCTATCTTTAGCTTGGTTTCCAAAGGAAATAGGCTGTATGTAGTAATCCTCTTCTGTTTTTTTTTTTTTTTTTCCTTCCCAATCATTCTTAATCTGAACAAATCTGACAAGCATTTCAATTCTTAGAAGTTTTGTCTATCCCAGTACAGGAGGGAGTCTCTGTCAGTGAAGAAAGATGGTACTTAAGCTCAGGGAAAGATGAGCAGGGATTGCACAAGAAAGAGCAGTTCTATTAACACCCCAGCTGAAGGCAAAGCTGCTTCCTGAGTTTTCTCCATCAGTGAAGATCTGTAATAAAATAGGGCTTGAAAATTGCCTTTTGGTTACTCTCCATCACATCTCAGTCTTTTTTTCAGAGTAAACTTGGCAAATGGGACAAGGTTAATAAAAGCTGCTTTGGAAGGTGGGGCTGGTGTTTGCAGCAAGAGCAGTAGCTGCTTGGAAAGGAGGGTGATATCATCTGGCTTTGCTACCTAGGAGCACTGCTGCACAAGCTGTAAGGGGATCCAGCTGCCTGGCCCTGCAAAATGCCATGTGCTCAGAAAACTACACACTGGAACTTCTTAGTGGTAACAGACAGGAACAAACAGATGTGCTTTGCCTGGAATGAGATACTTTCATGCACAGTATTTTGAATGTGCCCTGTCAATTCTGTGACTTTTTGTGTTTAATTTAAAATAACAGCCAAGGTCAGGGTAACAGAGCTGCATGCAAAACCCCAGATAGCTTTCAGGGAGGGAGAAGGCAGTAGTCAAAGGAATGGTTTATTATCAATTTTTTTCTGAATTTTCTCTTCCTTTGTTTCTTTCCATGTATGTCTCAGCTTTTTCGGCGCCTCCCAACCACCTTCTATTTCTGTCTTTTTTTGTGAATCCCATTGCTGCTCACTTTGCATTTTTTGCCCTCCCTTCCTCCCCATTAGTCTATTTTTCCAGATAAATCTCATTTATCTGTTTTCAGCCTTCTTGCTCCATTTAACTCTTGCCTGAGACTGTTCCTTTTCTTCCCCCACCTTGCTCTGTGTTTTGTCACCTTTGTCTCTGTTGATTGTGCCAGAATTCAAACACCCAAGACTCAGGCGGTGCACAGCAGATATCCCTGGGCTCTGAAGAGGCCCTTCATTTCATGGCAACTAAAGACAAGCTTGAATATCTGTATTCTGACTAAAACAGTGTTGCATCTTTCCCCATCATGGCCTGACTTTTCTGCAGCCCTAAGGAGAGTGGAGAATTGGGTGTCATTAGGATTAGTTGTCTCAAACTGGAAACAGCAGAGCTGAACCCTGCTGGAGCAGCACTGTGCATACCCCAGAGTTATTTGACACAAGCCATGTGTGTTTGCAGCAGGCTGAACCCAGGAATGCTAATGGTGCTCCCGGTCCACCAGAGGCAGTGGAAATGAGCGCTTGCTCTCAGCTATTTCACCTTGCTATTATTTTGGACCATTGACTATGAATGAAGTTCAAACCAAATTGAACACCAATCACCTAAAGCTGCATGTGAACGGCTCAGATGAATTAGCAGTAGAGCCTCTAGCCTCACACAGTTTAAGTGAGCCATCATTGCATATCTTCCCCGAAATGCCAGCGCTGCTCCTCCTGCCTCCCTGTTGCTGCGCGCTTTAGAGTGCACAGCCTTGGCAAGGCTGCATTGCCACCCTGCACTCAAACGCTGCCTTTATGGATTACTTTCCTCTGTGGCACTTTGTGAGCAAGCAGAGCAACTGCTGACAACTAATAGGAGTGGTGACAGTGGGGACTGATGTTTGTTCTGTCTCTAGCAGCACACAGGTAGCCATGGGAAGTCCCTTCTGCATTGTCCTCCACTGGACCTTTCTCTTTCACATCCAAGGAAGGCTCCTTCTAATGGGTACTCATCAGAGTACCCACTCATCAGAAGTTGCAGGAAGGCTCTGAAATTACAGGATCAGCCAGAAAGCCTCCAGTAAAAAGAGATACAGGAGCTTGCATGGGAAATGTTAGAGGCCTGGCTTCTCTTCCAGACCCCGAAGCTGCGTGGCTTTTTGTGTCTGTCTGTAATCAGGAGCAGGAAAGGGACTCTCCTCTCTAATTGTCCATCTAATTTTCTTTAATTGAGGAAATGGCTCTTTTTGTGAATATTTCTTTCCATTGAGCAGGTTAGAGGGACTGCTTTGGGCATCTTGTGCAGTGCTTGAATGAATGGGAGGAAAAGTGCCTCTGGATGAATGGCATTTATTCATTGCCTCCTCCTTGAGAGGGAGGTTAGTGTATCACAGCATGATTAAGGGCAAGAAAATCTTACTCTAAATCAGAGAAAGATTGGGGAGAAATTAAAATTTACTTCCTCAGGCCGCATATATTTTTTTCTCACTGCTGTCTTTCCTCCATCATGGGGCTCTGGCACTGTTGGCATGTACAATCTAATGGGTACACCAGGGCCAGCAGCGTGATGGATTTCAATGTCACAGAGGGACTACTGAGTGAAGCACATGAGGGGAAAAAAGAGAAAATAAAAGATCCTTGGATTTCATTGCACAAATAAATGTCAGAATGAAACAGGTCTGGCATGACTTCAGCTCCCTGCTACCCAAAGTCAATCACACTGAAATGCTCATACAAGCAAGAAATACTGTACTGCTCTGGCACAGGTGAAATATTTGGTCTAGAATAAACCTTTTTGACCACTTCAATGCTGCCTAAAACTTAAGAATAGACTTAGCAGCACTTCAGTGGAAGTTGGAACTGTTCACCCAACCTTACAGCAAGGGTAATTAGTACTGCAGTTTGTCAAGCCTGGGTTGGAGGGGTGATGCTGAGCTGTGGGACCCCAGCTGAAACTTTCCTCACCCCCTTTAAGCGCTGTGCATTGAATACAAGAGGTGTGTGTCTTACACTGTGCCATCACCAATCCTCAGACTATATTTTTTTGTGCAGCACAGGTCCATAGTTCCCGTGGTGAGCCAAGGTGTCCCCAGCTGTTACAGCTAGGACCTCGGAGAGCAGGAGCAGGAGCACAGCTCTCAAAGGAAAGGCAGAGGTGACTTGGCACCTCCGTGTGTTGCTGCCTGAAATGGAGGTAAGGGATGGTTGTAGAACTTAGCAAATTCAGGTCATCAACATGTGACCCCTCCAGATATGCTGTTTGCACTGCTGCTGTGTGACAGCAGCTCAGGTCAGCTCTTCTCAGGAAAGATTTAGCCTGGACTTATTTGACTCACGAGACCAGCTATTGCTGTTTAAGGGATTTTACTGAAAATCCAGTAAGTAGAAAAAGGCTGGGTTTGCTTTGCTTCATCCTTTTTCCTCACCATTTCCCACAGGCAAGCTCTCATATCATTTGGAGCAAAACGCTGTCTCTTCAAGGTAAATGAAAAAAACCAAAGTTTAGAAGTACAAAAATCTTTCTTTGTGGAATAAATACCCTTTAAGAACCACCAAAATATTTTTGAGATTTTAATCACAGAATCATAGAACATTTGACTTGAAAGGGACCCACTAGGATAATCAAATTCCAGCCCCCAGCCCTGCACAGGACAACCCAAAAATCATATCCAAGAGCATTGTGAAAATACTTTTTGAGCTCTGTCAGGCTTGATCCTGTGACCACTGCCCTGGGGAGCCTGTTCCAGTGCCCAACCACCTTCTGGTGAAGAATCTTTTCCTAATATCCAGTCTAAACTCCCCTGACAAAACTTCAGACCTTTCCCTCAGGTCCTGTCACTGTCACCACAGAGCAGAGATCAGTGTCTGCCCCTCCTCTTCCGCTCATGAGGAAGCTGTAAGTGCAGTGAGTTCTCCCCTTGGTCTCCTCTTCTCCAGGCTGAACAGATGCAGTGACCTCAACCAGTCCTTGTATGGCTTTCCCTTCAGGCCTCTCACCACCTTCATTGCCCTCTTTTGGACAGTCTCTGGCAGTTTAATACCTTCCTTACACTGTGGCACCCAGAACTGCCCCCAGCACTGCAGGTGAGGCTGCCCCAGTGCAGAGCAGAGCAGGACAATCCCCTCCCTTGCCCAGCTGGTGATGCTGTGCCTGATGCCCCCAGGGACACACCAAGGCTGGAAGAGACCTTTAAATCACCAAGTGCAGCTGTGCCCTCAGCATTGCCACTGTAGCCCTTAAACCACTAAATCAGATCACTCAGTGCCAGACCCAGGCACCTCTTAAACACCTCTCTGCGGGGCCTCTCTGCCTTTTAGTGATAATATTGCTTGTTACAGCACAATCTCTTGTGCTTGTAGAGACTTTCCAGAAGCTGCAAAAAGCACAAAGCAGCAAAATATTCACTAAGTATCCTGGCAAAGGGTACACTTGTGATCAGGTCTAGATAGCAAAGATGTTTTCTTCCTTCATTAGTCTCTCCATTTCTGCAGGCACTACAAGGTGGCTTAGCACATCCACTGTTGTGGGGAAATAGTCTAATCTTTATTTGCCAAAATGATAGCTTGAAACTAGAAACTAGCCCAAGAGGCATCATGTCAATTGAACAAATAATCCTGACAGTTTCCATGGCTCCTGCAAGGTTTTTCTTATTTAAAATAATAATAATAATAAAGCTGAAAGCAAGCATTGAATCTTTGTGTAACCCAGTGAGGGCACAGACAGTAAAATTGCTTTATATGTGTCCCTCTCTTGCCCTTATCTTCCTTCAAAGTATCAGAAAAAAAAAACCAAAAAAAAACCCCACAAACCAAAACCCAAGAAAACAAGAGGAAAGCAACAAAACCAAATACTTTATAGACCATATAAAGTAACAGAGGATCATGATGCTGTTTCTCTCACTGATGCAATGTAAGGTGAGGGCTGTGTCCTGTGTGTAGCTTTTGAGCTGCTACTTGACAATTTGTTTTAGTTAAAGTGGTACAGATGTCTGGAGTTACTTGTACAGTAATGCCCTTGGGAGCTGTTTCATGCAGAACACTACAGTATTCATACAGAACACTACACTAAAGTCAAGTCATTAACCATATAGGATGGAAATCCCGGCTTGTAAGTGTCATTGGTACAAAGCCTTAATGTAGAACAAAACTGTATGAATAACATTGTTTGTTTGTTTGTTTGTTTTTTGTTTTCCTTCTGGTATATAGGACAAAAATGGGAAACAAGGTAACCTCTAGTTCTTATTGAAAGAAAAGACAACCCCAGGGTGTTGAAAGAACTGTATTTGACTTAAATAGCTGATTTTTTTTTTTTTAGTTTTAAACATGTAATTTGTCTCAAAATTGAAATTCTACTTGCAGTGATAGAAACATTGAGTGGAAAGCAACCTCCTAACTCTTTAAATGGGACTTAAAAAATGGAGACTTGAAGAGCTCACCCCTCTCTTCTTTCCTCTGCGTCTAGTTTCAGTCAGCACCATGAATTTGCCACACTGACTGTATGGGATACCTGAGAGGGCCTGGCATTTTTAGGAAAAGTGTGGTGTATCACAGAAGGCATCCTTTTGAAAGGCCTTGTAATCACCTGGTTATACCTTTAAAGTAATAATCTTCTCAGTTTCTTTGACTGTACATTTATTCTTCTTGTTCTTTCCTTTCAAAGATAAAAATCCATTAATAACATGTACACACTATATGGGGACAGAGAAATAGCTTCCCATGAGGTCTTGAAATCCTTCATAAAGTGTTTCCCCTCAAGCTGTCTGATGTGTTTTGCTGGGATTATTTTTTGCTGTCTGTAACATCATTGCTGCTGAGTCCCTGGATGCCTCAAATGTGGCGCTCTGGGACATGACAGGTGAGGGGTTATTTCATGCTTTACTGGAAGCTGTTTTGGTGTGAAAAGAAATGGGCCAGATTCACCTGTTTCTAGTATTTTATGATCCTGTGTATAGGAAAAGAGGTTGTTGACAGCACAGCCCAAGACAAAAATATGTTCCTCAGGAGCGCGTCCCTTCAACATTGGGCAAGAGCAGGACTGAGGACATTTCCATAGACTTGGTAACAAATTAACTTCAGAAGACATGTTATGCCTATGCTTCTGTTCTTCATCAGTGGAGAAACTTTAGTTTGGTTATTTGTTTTAAAATCTGAATTGGGGCAGAAGTTACTCTGGCATAAATGTCGAGCTGGGAGGAGTTTTTAGGATGGTCCCTTATGTTTCTTCTATTTCCTGAACAATTTTTAGCAGAGTTGTCAACTGATTCTGTGGCAAAAAGCACAAAATTAGGATATCACAGTGCTTAATTTGCAGCTGATCTGAAGTGTCTCCTTCATTTCTCATAATGAAAGTCAGTGAGTTTTCCCACATCTTCGGTTTCATTAGGTGATCCTTAGTGCCCTGGAAGGCAGGCTTCCAACCATCAATCCTCTAGAAATAGTGAGGTTCAATTTGTCACCTAGATGCAGCTCTAGCAGTAGCTTCTTTGC
Source organism: Pyrgilauda ruficollis (assembly GCF_017590135.1). Classification (NCBI taxonomy): domain Eukaryota; kingdom Metazoa; phylum Chordata; class Aves; order Passeriformes; family Passeridae; genus Pyrgilauda; species Pyrgilauda ruficollis. The sequence continues at coordinate 865,892 of NW_024530932.1, read as the reverse complement.
TTTTTTTTTTTTTTTTTTTTTTTTTTTTTTTTTTTTGTTTTTTCCCTCCCTCTCATTTGATTATTTTGTTTTTTTTTTTTTTTTTTTTTTTTTTTTTTTTTTTTTTTTTTTTTTTTTTTTTTTTTTTTTTTTTTTTGTGACAAGAGGGCATCTTCACTTGTGGGGAAAAAAAAAAACCTGAAAATTTTCTGGAATGGCAGTGCAGAAGGGAATCAAACTTGCAGTTTGTACTTACGGACAAATGTCAGTAGAGTGACATCTTTTTCACTGATGGCAAATGAAAGGTAAATATTGTAAGTGATGGGTTTGTTTGAATGGCTGAAATGAAGCTTTGCTCTGACTCTCCAATGTGTCTTAACTTCCAGGCAGAGGAAACCTTGACCCACCCTGGGAGGTGCACCAAAAGCAACTTAGGAGATTGCAAGGAAAGCCAGCCTCAAAAGTGTGGATTGGTCACTCCTAGGTCACTTCCACAAAGAGGAACAGTAGTCGGAAGGTGCTGCTAGTGTTTGAGGGGATGGATTGCCTGTGAGCATCTTATCACTGCTTTGTTGGGTCCAGTGCTGATCTGTGGCTGTTACAGCCTTACAAAATTCTTCCAGCAGCGCTAGAGCAGTCTGAGTGGCTTTGAAAGGAGATGGTAGAGCATTAATGTCTTTGTTTGGCATGTGTCTGTGGAACAGCTTGCATCCACAACCAGATCATTTCATTTACTTGCTTTCAGTCCATGTTCTCATCTCTTTAAAATGGGCACTATAATGCTGTCTCATTATGCACAGACTTTATGGGAGAGGTTCAGTAATCATTATGAAAAGGTCAGATTCTTCTGTGAAGGGCACCTATAAATGAGTCTATAAATAAATAGTCTGGAAGCCTTTAGGAGAGGCTAACAACTTATTTATCTTTTATCCTGCTGGTTGCAGGGGATGTATAAAAGCAAAAGCATACTGCTAATTAGTTTAATGCTGGAATTTTGTTAGGGTGCACTGAGAGACTGCTGGGTGTAGCAGTTGGCTTGATGTGACACCTGACCAGCACTTGGCTCATACCAATGCACAGTGTGGCTCCACAGGATCTGTGCTGAGCCTCACTGGGAACTGTGTTTCTTAATTGGGAAAGGATTGTGTTTATTGAGATGATACTCGCTGCTAAATATATTATCAGCAACTCTGTGGCACTGCTTTTTTCCACTTGGCTTAGAGGAGAAAAGTAACTCTTAGTAATGCTTTTTATTGACTAGTCTGAGTGCTGCTGGTTGTTTGGTTAGCATTCAAAAATGTCAGCTCTGGACTTGAAGCTGTCTAGCAAAAAGCTGGTTTCATTCCACACTCCAGTGGTGTTTAAGGCCGGTAGTAGGAAACACCTCATTTTCTTTAGGGTCATCATATGGGAGAGGACCCTCCTGATGTGCCTGTATACCAGTGGGATGGATACTTTTGTTTGCCACCTGCCTGTGCAACAGGCTGTGGCTGCAACAGACAGGTCCAGGGTGGAGCACAGAGACAATTCTGTGGGGTGGCAAGAGAGGGGGGAAGTCCTGGGGTGACTGAGGGGATGCCTCTTTGCAAGGCTTGTCCCTTGGGCAGCTTGTTTAATTGCTTCAGTATTGCTTAGCTTTTTGTCACATGAGGTTCAGCACTTCCAGCTGCAGAGGAGCTGGCTGAGGTTTTCAGAGCCTCTGGCACACAATCCTTAACACACAGCTCCTTAGGAGATCCATCTGATTCCTTGATCTCTGGCTGCAGACTGAAGCACAGAAAAAAACACTTGAACTTGACTGTAGTTTCCCTTCCTTTTCCCTCTGACTAAGGAGACTGGACTTACAAAGGGTGTTTTCAGTCCCAAATAATTTTGGTGCTTCTGAATCCAGTCTGCTTCAGGTTGCAAATCGGCTTAGTTCTCTGGTTCTTCCCTGTGTCCCATAGTTTAATGGCAGGTAGAAGAAGTCAGTTATTCGTTGCCCTACCCTTATCTCTCCTCGGAAAGAACTGAGGTAGGCTGCATGTTTATTTTAAATCTGATTTAAATATCTGAGTTAAAAGACTGGCCTTTTCCCTTGACAGCCTGATCCCAGCTGGGTTTGCTTTTATCAGCAGTCTGAATGGAATAGGGCTCAAACACTCTGTAGCTTCATGACAGACAGTCTCATTTCTCTCTGCTGGGCTTGCACAGGATGGTATTGGGCATTGCACTCTTTGCAGGTGGGATTTTAATGATTGCAACCTTTCTCCTGTTGTAGCCCTTCCTTTCAGAGAGGTGGGAAACACATGCATCTGTCCAAGAAGAGAAAGAGCAGAGACTACTTAAAAAGGGAAATGCCCTGATGTACTAGGAAAAAAAAGTGAAGCTGCAAACTTTGTTCCTCAGTGGAAGATGACCAATCCCAGGAAGGCAGATTTGGTAAGCAGCTCTTTCTGTCTTCAGACCACTGTCTCACTGAGTAGCTCAGCCTACAAAATGTTCTCCTGCTCTGGCATTTGCACTAGTTTGATTAGGCTGGAGAGAATTGCAGGGCAGCCCTTTTCTCTGATGGCACCTTTAGACACTTCAGCCCAAGAAACAGGAGTACACTCTCTCCAAAAGCATGAAGGCCCTGGGAGCTACAGCAAAAGATGCAGCTGAAGAGCACCTGCATTCAGGAAAGTTCCCAGCTGGTGCTAGAGGAAAGAATTAAGCAATGTGTTAGCACATTGCAGATTAGTCAAGCATCTGTCTGGCCCTCCTGAGCACCCAGGACAAGCTTATGGTTAGGGTTCAATTTCTACAGAGGGGCATTGCCTGAACTGAGGTAGCTGTATGTATTAATTGAGCCACATGGGAGTGGTTCCATTGGCACACCCAGCAGAGCAGCTTTATTCAGTGTCAGGTACAGGAATATCCACTGGATTCCTCACTTTGCTAAAAGAACACAGGGGTGAAAAGAGCCTAAGCTTGGGCTCTAGAAAGCTGGGCAGTGCCCACTGTGTGTTGCCTTTCAGTGAGATAAAGGACTGCATCTTCTGACTCCATCTCCATCTTGAGAATCATCTGGTTGTTTGACCTCTTTCTTTTTCCCTGGAAGTCTTCTCTTCTCCTCCAAAACCCCTGCCCCAACCTAAGCCCTTCTCTCATAAGAGACTTCTCCGCTGTACTTCATGCCAGCCTTCTGAAGATTGTTGAGCCATGTATGAGGTGGGGCAAGCTGAAGAAGAGCACAGATGGCAACTTTCCAGATGAATACATCACCAGGTTCCTTAGACTCTTACAACAGTTCTCTCTTTCTCACAGGGTGTTGTCTGTTTCTCCTGCAGCTTATTCTTAGCCCAGAGAAATAACTTTTCTTTGCAACTTTAGTCATCACTGATGATCTTTGCTGGAGGGAAACAATACATTTTTGCAAGCAAAGTAAAAGGTGCTCTGGTGACCACTAGAATAGACTTTCCTTTCAAGCAGAGCAAAACATTTTTGTCAACCTGAGGCTGCTTTACTTTGGGAATCTCTAATGACGGGGTTTACAGTCTTTGCTAGCTAAAATATTGTCAGTTCTTCAGGCTCACTTTCAGGCATTAGTATATGTGTAAATGAGAGTTTTCCAGACCAAACTTCACACCATATAAAAGTATATAGAGCCAGGGTTAGGCAGGCCATAGAAATAGCTGGACTTTCATTTACAGTGTGTTATAGTTGTAAGGATCATTCATTCAAGCCCAAATTTTTGCTATTTTCGTTACTGCCCAGGTGCTCTCCAGGAAAATTTTCACCTAAGAATTTCACCTAAAAAGCTACTGAGTTAATATATGTGTATCTAATTATTTCCCCTAGTAAGCTAGTGAAATAAGAGCAGTTTCCTCAACATCTTTCCCATGTGAAGTTTTTTTTTTTCCTGTAATACCAGCAAGACACTTCATCACTCTTGGTTTATGTTTCCTCCTTTTGAAACAGGCATTAAAGGGTTGGCTCACTAGGCAGATTTGTAGCAAGGATAAATTCAGCTATACACATGAAGATGGCAGATATTGAACAAGGAAGTGCCATCCCAGATCAGTATCTCACTGTCCAAGCTGTGGGCTGGCTATGGGAGTTGCCAAGTAGCTCCCATCAGCCGAAGTATCCTTAAATAAATGATAATATTTTTTTGTCTCAAGTTAAAAGATGATCCATTTGGTGCTGGCTGGCATTTATATTTGCAGTCCTTTCAATTTTTAAGAAGGAGATTTTTTTTTTTTTTTTCATTTACTAATGGAGGAGAAGTGGGGATATTTGTCCTACAAGTGCCTGCTCTAGATGGAATATTTAATCTCTATTTATATTTCTTCTTTCTACAATGGGCACAGATATTTTTGTCTCATTATTCATAAACTTCAGAGGATTAGATAAGCAATAATGGTGAACAGGCCAGATTTCTTATTTAGAGGTTCCAGATCAACAAGGCAATGAATAAATAGGACAAACAGATTTAGCCAAGGCTTACAGTGTATTAACTTCATCTCATTTCTCATTAGTTTGGTATCGAGCTTGTCTTACAGTCTGCTGCAGTCATACTGTATATAAAAATCTGCTCTCAAAAGCAAGTTGGTAGTTTCTGGGATTTATTAATATTGATGGCTGAATGAGGCTCCCGAGTGTGTCATGACATTTCACACTGGAAAAGAAGAAAGTTGCAGCAGCTGTGCAGCATCCCAAGATCCCTTGCCACCAGCCTTTTTTCCTCTACTGTTCAGCCTTTCTTTTCCACCTTACTGAGGACAAAGATGTCTTTCTTTTTTCCATGGGTTTGAACCTGCTTGGGAAATAAACATTCTGCATTCATAATGACTAATAGCTAACTGTTAATTTTAGGCTATTCTTGTTAAAAACCGCACCTCTTACAAGTGTTTTTATGCTGTGCCCTCAGGCATGGTCAGAGGTTATGCTCTTCCATGTCTTGGATGGAAGCGTCAGAGCTGTAATGGCTCAGTTCTGTGAATTAGCTGCTCAAATTCTTTCTCAGTCCTGGAAATAAACAATAGATAGGTCTTGTGTCTCTAAGAAGTGAAGCACACACCCTTCTCTCTCTGCGGTCATCAGGTTTAAGAGAACAAAGCAGAAGGTATTTGCATGTATCTTGCATACTTACTGAAATGGAAGTGACACTGTTCTTAAAAGCACATGTGTAGAGAGCAATCCAGGCTATTGATTTTTGAACCCAGCCCTTTTGTTCCAAGGGAGAAAGTAATTCATTCTTACATTAGACAGTGGTTACATTAGATATTGGAAATTTGTATAGCAAGACAAAAATAATTGCTGCCCTAAAACTTATATAAGTCTGTATCTTCCCTGGAAAAATGCCTGGGTAGCTGCGAATTGGTGACATCACATCAGCTCTGAGCAGGAATTGTCCCAAAAGAGGGTTCTTGAGTGCTTTGTCATGCAAGTTTGCAGTTTGGACAGGAGCAGCTGAACAGTGGTCACTATCTGACAACTGCCTGTGCTGCAGCTTTCTCCTGTAATGAGCAAGTCAGAGTGTTTTGTATTTTTGTGTTTATGTGTGTGTCTGTCTCAACAGCTCTTGCAACATTGCCTTGCTGTGGAAATTTGCTGTTACAACAAACGCTGTGCTAACTGGTGATGAGATGCTTTAGGAAGCAGCTCTGCATGTACTATGATTAATGAACAGAAGGGCTATTTCATAGTGCTTCTTGGGGAGAAAAAAGAAGTCCTGTTTCCCCTCATTGTCTCTATTTTTTAAAAGGGTTGTCTTTTGTCGGAACCCAGGACACTTCTCTGGGTGCCCTGGATGACACGTGCCCCTTGTAGGGGACTGGAGAGTCCTGGCAGGAAGCCAAAGACACTTGGGATTTCGATCTTAACCCATGGAGCAAATTACCAACCTTGTATGAAGAATTACAAGTCACAAAAGTTTAAGTAGAGTGATAATCAATTAATCACAGGCTGAAAAGTGGAATTTTGGGGATTTTTAGGGGTCTAGGAGGCAAGATGGAGGTATTTGGGTGTTGTCCTATTCTTCTTCCTTCTTCTTCCTAGTCTCCATCTTCTTGGTGATGGTGGCACATTTGGATTAGTTTAGAGTAGAAGTAGACAGTCTAACATAGGTGATAGGTATTGAAAAATAATTGCAAATAAAGTACATGTGGTTCATAGTATAAAATGTAGACACCAGCCTGGGGGCAGGCAGTGTGTGCCCTTGACAGACCTGCAGCGCAGACCTCTGCGGGTCTGAGTGAAAATATTTTGGATAAGAGACAATAAACAACCTTGTGAACCAGAGTTAAAGAATCCCGATTCTTTCTTCAACCATCGGGCTAGGAAAAAAGACACTTGGAGTAATCCTGAACACAGGAAACCTGAGAGTCTTTATTTCTTCTTAGTTTGCTGTTTTGTTGGGGTTTTTTTGTGTGGTTTTTTTTGTTGTTGTTTTGTTTTGGGTTTTTTGTTGGTTTTGGGGTTTTTGCTGTTGTGGCTTTTTGGGGGTTTTTTGTTTGGTTTGTTTTTTTGGTTTTTTTTTGTTTTTTTTTTTGTTTGTTTTGTTTTGTTTTTTGTTTTTCTGACTGCTAGACCACCAGAGCAGCCCAGCATTTGGGAAATTTTCCCAGAATATATTGACACAATCAGCTTCTTGTCTGTCAGCATCCACAGCTGCTCTGCTGGGAAGGGAAAGGGACCTGCTTATTATTCACTGATAGTTTGTTGAATGCTTAGAGGCAATGATTCCCAATTTTCTCTTCACTTAACTCCTTCATTTATTGTTCTGGGGAGAAAACAATACTGTTTGGGAGATACAAAGGGGCTCTAATGGGGTAGAGTTGGGATAGTTATTTTCTTAAGGTAATTCCACCCTATTGTGAGATACATTTTCAGGTGGGTGAATGTGGAAGAGATTTCTTGCCCAAATACTCCTTAGCAGTGTGGGCTGCACAAGCTTAATATCTGTGACTGGCTGACAAAAAAAGTGGTCTGGTTTTGTCTCCTCCTATAAAAAATACAGTCTGGATCCGGAGAGAGAGAGAGTGGCATTTGTTGACCCCTCTAGTCACACCTCTGTGTGCTTGTATGCTTGTGTCTGTCCCCACTTAATTACAATTAAACCCAGTGCCTGGATGCAACCCAAGAGTCTCATGCGTGCTCCTGTGAATTTCATGAAAATAGGTGTCCAGATGGAAAACAACTGCCCTGCTGAGGGAAGGCCTTCCAAATTCATGCTGTGTTAGACTCTGGGGAAACCACATCGTGGAGCTTCTCGGGTCACAGGATACATTAGCTCTGTTGAACTCAAAAACCTACCTGTTGGGAGTGTTTGGTTTTCAGACTGCCAACAAACCTCGAAAATCAATTAGTCGTGCAGCTTTACTTGCAGTACATATTTTCCTGCTGTTCACAGGTAGAAGCTATTTTATATTATCCCTAATTAGTTTTACATTCAGCTTTCCCTGCTGGCTAAGGCAGGCATTGCTTTGTGTACAGGAATTAGATCCCAGGTACCTTCTGAGTTTGTCAAACCTGCTGTAAACCTCTCTGAATATCTGCAATGGTATTTGTTTGGGTCTGGCACACTTGATGGAGGACGAGAAAGTCTGACAACTGCATAGTCTCCCTCAAAACCTTTGGCATTGCACTGGGGGTAAGCATAAATCCACTTCTTTTTCCTGTGGCCAGAGCTCAATATTTCTTAGATTCAAATGGATCTTCACAGTTCAGCTCAAATGTGTTTAATACATTGTGTTTACACCTATTGGTGTATGCACATGCATTGCAATCTGTTGTAAGATTGATCCAGGACTTTACATTTCTTAATGTTAAGCATTTTCCTTTGTTGTAGAGAAGTGAAAACCTTCTGTGGTGTGTGAGGTGTGGCTGTTTCACAATAGGGAAGTGATGTAAGGCTGGGGGCTAATTTTCCAGCACTTATCATGGCAATAAAGTTTGGATAACCCAAGTAAAATTCACCGTCCTGTGGCTGTGTCTTTTGCATACAATTGTTGTGCTAAGGAAGGTAGCATAGAGAATGCTCCCACTTATTTTGATGTTTTCCCCAAAATCATACCCACTAGTTTCTTTACTTGCCAGGCTCTTGAGGTTTCTCAGCGGATCCTCCCCATCACCTCTTACTGTCCTCCTGCCATTTGCTCCACTTGTTCCTCATCTCCCTACATCTTTTTTGCCCTCAGAAAACCGTCCTCAGTTTTCTGTTCCTAATTCCATCTCTCTGCAAGTAGTTTCCTGGGAAGGAGATGGCACATTTTGAGGTTGGTGCTAAGCTGCCCAGTGGCTGCCCAGTTGCTTGGCAGGGCAGAGGACATGGGGAATTGCTGAACTCTTCTACTCAGCCCTGATTTTCACAGTTTGCTCCAATTCAACTGAGATTTCTACCCTCCCTTCCAACTCAGTTGAAACCAGGCAAGCAACGCAAATGCTGTTAAGAGGAACCTTTGAGACAGGCACAGTCCAGCCATGCAAACACACACTTAGAAAACCAGGGCCAGAAACATGTTGTTCCACATAAAGAGTAAGAACATAATAGGCTGATCTCACCCCAACAGAGTGATCACATTCAGGGTGGTGTGTGAGAGCAAAATTGGAAGCTCTGGCTCTATCTCTGCCCTGTCCAGTAGCTATCCTAGAAGCAGATAATTTGGTAATTTCATTCTTAAAACTTCAGCTCCCCTAAATGACCTTTAAAATTTGTTTGCTTCATTTACCTAGGTTTTAAGAGATTATGCTTAAGTAATGCTTTGCCGCATTTAGTTTTTTGTTGTATTTAAATTTAGTGTGTAATTATTGTCTATATTAAATAATAGCAGCAACATCTGAAATTATTAATCAACAAAAGATGACTGATAATGCATGTTAAGTTCTCTCTGTATTTTGGATCATTTATCTCCCAGGTAACATAAGAATGTTAAATCCTGCTGGAACACATTCCTCAGCTGATGTAAATCGGCAAATGTACAGCAGCTGAATTTCTGGCCCATTATGTTTTCTATGAAAGATTTCTTTGCCTTTTGAATATTAATTATCCATGATTCTTTTACTTTTCTTGTTTTCTGCCTTTGCAGGTGCTGCTAATTCTCTCAATTTCTTCCAGAAATGGGAAAATTTATCTAAATTAGGAAATGTGATCTTCCTTTCTTCAGTAAGCTGCATTTTCATTTTTGGCATCCATATTTAAGTCCTAGTGCACATAGAGATGTGAATGATGTGGGTTTTACTGCTGACAGTTTTAAATCCTACCATGCATCAGCTGCGTAGACAACTTAACCCTTTGTTGCTCTAGCAGGAGGCCATGTGTTATTTTGCAAAAGATGACAGTGTTACACACTGCACAGATGTCTCTGGCAACAAACTGCCACCATCTTCAAGTCCCACCATTAAATCAGATAATAAATGATGTAGCAAGGCTGGATGCTGGAGAGGGGATGAAGGGAAGGCCTAGAGTCCCTTACCTCCCAGTCCACTGGCACTGGCAGATGTTCCAAAAGCTCCCACCCAAAGGGACACAGTTGAAGAGTTCCTTTTCCTTTCCCTGATTCCTCCTTCAGAAAAGCTCAGGGTGAAGCCCACGATTTCTGAGCTCTGGAATGACTTCCCATGTCCTGCTGCTGTACGTGAGGGACATTTCAAACACAAGTGGGTTGTATGCCAGGGCAAGGAATATGCTGCTCCAGAGGAATTCATCACTGGTGGCCTGCATCCAGCAGTCATGATTGGAGCCCCAGCCACGGGAGAGACCCCCCTCTCCATGAGCCTGTGTGTGTGCTATTTGCCACCACTCAGTGTTTCCCTCAGGAGCTGCAGCCTGCCTGGAACAGGGGAGAGGGTTCATTCTTCCATCTCTACAAGAGTTTAATTGGAAGGGAATTTTCTTTGACTTAATTTCTTCTCTTGTCTCCACTCAAGCCTAGTGGATCAAAAGAAAAGCAAATTGAAAGATAATATTTTGGATGTGCCCTATTTCAAAGTTGAACATGAATAATCTTTCATGCCTCTGACTCAATGTCTGTATCATTTTTGTCATGAAAGTCTTGAAACAATGAGTATTTCTTGTGTGACAAAAAGAATTTACTTTTCATCAAGAGAGGAAACCTGAGTGATGCTCTCACAGTACTAGAACACAGCTACTAATTATCTCATGTTATCAAACTTGACATTATCCTTTAGATTAAAATACCATATGTTTTATTTTATAATGAGAGGGCAAAGAACCAGTTACTACAAAAAATTAAGCTACTGCATGTTGGGTGGCACTATATAGCAGGGTTTATTCACACAGAAATTCAATTGGCTGATTAGTAGATTAATGGTTAATGCAATTTAATATAAAACCTGTCTCTTTTTTCTTTCATCTTCTTTTCTTTCATTGTTATTTTGAATTATAGCACTAGAAAAGAATTTTTCAAGTGGTTAACTTCAGTTTTCTTTCCAACATCTCTTTATTTGTGAAGAAATGAATTCAAAGATTCTGTTTTCTTTTTAGTGTTTGTGAAAATGAAGGATAGTTGTGCCTGCACTACAAGAAGGGTGATTTAGGTAAATGTCTCTGAGGCAGCTTGAGTCAATGTAGCTTAGACTTGCCCTGAAATTCTCAATTGCTTTGCTGCAAACCTTCCCAAGAGAAAAGATTTACTCTTGTTGAGCTGTATTGGAGAAGAAGGTAGTTTTGTTGGTGTCCTACATAATGGCTGACAAAAAGGGTAGAGAAAAATGCTACACTGAACCACATCAATGGGGAGGAAAAAATATTCACTCACTTTTTCTCCACATGTTCAGTCTAGCAGTGATGGATGTCAGTTGTCTTCTCTAAAATTCACATCAGACTTACCCAAGAAATCTATAAGGATTTTTTTTTATCTATGGTTTTCCGAGAATTCCTCATTTTCAAAACACACAGGAGAGATTTTTCCCCAACTTCTTGAGTGCAGATACTAGAGCCCTACATTTTGGCTGATACATTGGTAGAATAAATGCCCAGGTCTACATTCAGCCCTATCTTGGGAAGGTCTAAGTATAAATTTATAGATGGAAAGATAACCCAAAAAATCCCACCTACTTCTCTGGCATTCAAACCGTACTGTCCTGAGAATGTGCTCCAGATCTGCACCATGGAACATAGGGGAAGGCAAAGTCCTGAGACAAAATAAAGGGAGAAGATGCAAGGGAAAATGCTGTTTTTCCATTACCATGGCACTTATAGATTGGGAGAAATAAGTTATGCCTGCTCTTGGAACAGAGCCATTCCTTTGCTCATGCAGAGACATCTCTCAAGCCAGCTGTGCTGCCTCTGAGTTCCTTGTTATCAACTCTTACAAGTGTGGGGGAAAGAAACAAAATCACGACAATGATAAATGCTGCTTCTTTACACACTCACACGGTGCCAGCCTGGTTTGTGGTCCAAAAGCCCCACTGTGGTCTGGCTCTGAGTAAACAGAGTTATTAGCAGTCACGGGAGGCTGCGGGGTTGGAGGTTGGAGCTGACCGGTTGTTACAGAAAAACAACAGATTCCTCCTCTTCTTCTTTTTTTTCTTTTTTTAAATTTTTTTTTTTTTTTCCCTGGGCTCCTTTTATTGCAGATTCTTTCACACTCTGGAGAAGAGCACTGCTGTTGTCTGGTGGCCAAAAGCAAAATCACATAAAGGGGGAAGAGAAAGGCGAGTAAAACAAAGAGTAAAACAAAGCTGTCTCTCGCCACCAGCTCGTTAACAAATGCAGCAAGCGATCCCGTAGGCACACCAGGTAGTGCCCCTGGGCTGGCACGGTGCCCATCTGTGCCATCTGCTGAGTATCAAACCTTCCTCTGCTTCCCATCACGCAGAGCCTGCTGCAGCCAGGCGCTGCTTTCCTGCTGAAATCGCTGCGGCACACGGCCAGCCCAGGTTAGCAGTTCCACAGCTTTTGCTACAAAAAAAGGGGAACGGGAGGAGGAGTGTGCATTGCACCTTTGTATTTTCACAGTTATAATCTCTGTCATGGTATTTGTGAGTGTAATAGGACATTTCTCTAGCTGTTTACAGCAGGTCAAGTGTTCTGCTTCCCATATGCCATCTCACTGAAATGGCTTTTTTTGTTTGCTGAGTGCAACTTTAGGTGCAGGTTAGTAAAACAACTACAACACAGTCATTGATGTGATTATTGGTCAAAGGGGAACAATAAATTAAAATATATTGTATATATTATGAGATGGAGGACTCAAAATGATGGACTGTTTTATAAAAGTGGGAACAAAATAGGAAATTGAGAACCCAAAAAAAGGCAGTAGTAAAAAGTTCAGTATTTTATTCCTTGCCAGATTATTTCTCTTCTATCTAAACTGGCACATTTCCTAGAACAATATTGTTTAAGGAAATAGCCGGCCCATCAGAATGTTTTCCTTCTGCTGTGTATCATCTGCCCAGCATTTTGCTCTGATCAGAAAGGTAGAGTAGAGGGAAACTTGAAGGAAGAGAAATTCTGTGTCTCTAAACAACAATGCAGCAGCTCCAAGCAAAGTCATGGAAGTGTAAGAGAAATTCACTAATAAGTTAAGCATTGACATTTTCAGCAAGAGAAAATACATCCCAACTATCATAATTTCTTTCAGGTTTTAGAAGGCCACATCATGAGTACTTCAAATCAATAAGAATGTTAAGGCCTTTATCTGAGATTACAGTAAAGCCATCTAATTTCCACAGTGCAAGGAACTCCCAACAAATTTTGTAAAATCCATAAGTCTAGAAGTCTTGCATGTGAACACAATCATGTTGTTCTAGTCTTTAAAATTGAAAATATAATATAGTACAAAATGTTTTGAAATGTCATAGGACTCTCTGCTTGGATGAGATGCTGCTAAAAAAGCCTGTTAGGGTTAGCAAGTAAGGTTTTAGTTCAACTCCTTCTGATCTGTGTTAAAGAACAGCTTGATTTAAAGGCCCTTCTCTCTATAAAACCCAACCACAGAAGAATTTAATTTCCAGTCTCATAAGCCTGGGTCCTTTGGAGAACTCTCACCTTGGCATTTTACCTTTTGGGGTTTTTTTCTGCTTGCAAAGTTGGGAATCCTTGAGACACATCAAAATTAAAAACAGGATGGGCAAAAGAAGTGTTTTGCCAGGAATAGTGTAAGTTTTACATGAAGCTACTTTTAGGCTGCTTTTCTTTCAACTTGAATGGAGTCACTATACTTCAGAGCACTTGCAAGAATAGCTCATGCATTGATATGTGATGTTGGGTTTGAAGTGTTAGGCAGACACCCTAATAAATAGGGTGATATTTAAAGAGGATGAACACCGAGTGACACCTAGTGAGTTATTAACTTCTATTTTGTGCATTTTGCCATCTGTCTTTCTTGCTAAGCTTCTCGTGTTCTCAAATGCAGATCCAGTAGTTTAGCTGATTTTGTACTGAGGCAGCTCTGATGGACCAAAACCAAAGTTTTCAAGACAGACTTGCCAAATTTGCCAATGCTGATCTGGAAGTCAAATACCCAGGTGTTTTGAATAGTGAAAATGCTGGAAACTGAGTATCTCACTGACAGTTTTGAGGCCTTTTCAAAACCTAACGTTCATTTTTCCACCTCTCCCTGAGATCCTTTGAAAAATACAATTCTAAATGTGTATGTTGAGCATTTAAAAGTTAGACTTTGCATTCTTTTTGGAAACAACTCTGCAGCTCTTTTGAACAGAGTTAAGGTAATTACTGCATCCCCTGAACTCTACTGACATGGTGCAGATAGGAAAAAAAGCCATCAATGCCTTGCATCAACATTTAATTGCATTTGACTAAAGCACACATTTGCTGGAAGCATGTACTCCAAAAACCATGCAGATGTAATTTTAAAAATGTTGAAATGAATTGGCTTGAGCTTTTTACTTTTGCTAAAATACGAGTCAATGCTTTTACATTTAAAAAACCTCATTTCTGTTTCAAGAGATTTTTTTGAGACTGTAACCAAAGCCAAAGAACAGCTGTACAACACAAGCACGGGAAAAACTCGTCTTTCCCCCCAAAATACGTGGAAAACCCATAGTTTCTGATCTTGCTACAGCTGATTTACTACATCTTTAACTTGGCAATCTAAAGTCATATGTCAGAGATTTTTGTTGCTTTACTTTTACTAAAAATCCTTCTCTTATGTGTCTTGGTATCAGCTAAAGTTGGGTTCACTGTTTTTTCCAGAGCAGGGTGACAGGATCAGAATCCCCTTGACTCTGCCATGGCAGCTGCTGCTTGGGCTGCACACCCAGCTGAGGAAGCATCCCCAGGAAAGGGTGCTCAGAGTAGTTCCTGCAGCTGAAGAAAGAGCCTACACCAACCTCAGGACTTGCCTGTGGGTCACCACACTGCTTTTGGAGGAGATTTTTAAGGAGTTGTGGGACTTCAGACTTGAAGAATTACATCATGGTGAAATCAGGCATTGCAGTTACTGTGGAGAGGCACAACATGTGGTCTGGGCTAACTGGAAATAGTTCACTCCTTCTCTGAGGAAAATGTCTCTTCAGTCTGACTTAAAGCATTCAGTTCCATGTCCACCAAGTGTTTCAGGTTGTTCATTTGGGGGTTGCTATTTTAGATTTTGCCCTTTTCACAGGCCAACTCCAGACATTTCTTTTTGAACCCACTGGCATGCAGTGTGCCATCATGTCTGATTTTTTCCTTTCTCTTTCCCAGGTAAAAGTGCTCATCAGACAACCAGAATTTGCAGTTTCCATCTGCCCCAAGCTGGACTTTGGGCTGGAGGTGTAGCTGTGGGCTGCTGATCTCCTAAGAAGCAAAGAGTTTGGGGTCTATGTGTGCCACAGTACCAAGAGTTCATTTATCTCTTTCTAATAAGTACATGCAATGTGGACACACATGCAGATTTTATGTACCTCCTTTAGGGGAACATCTAAGGCTCCTCTCCAAACACTCCCTTGAGACTATGTGTTGGGTAAGCACATCCCATAACAATCCTGGCCTGTGCTGGAAATGCTCATGCAGTAAAATCTACTCAGAGTTTCCACTAGTTTTGCTGGATAAGGTAGATGGTGTTGTGTGGAGAGCATGCAGCCTGAGCAGAGTTGTGCGGGAGCACTTGGGCTGACCTGCTCTAACTTCAGAGCTGTGCACGGAATTGAATGCAGCAGGGAGAGCTGCAGGGCTCCTTCTCCTGAATGACAGAAGTCCCTCTTGACAGACACAGGGAAGCTGGAATTGCTGTATGGCCCCCTGCACTGATACAACACCGTTTCTGACATTCAAACAATAGTTGAATTTTTCTGGGGAGAAAACATTTCTAAAATTTCTGGGGGAAAAAGCAAAGTAAACCTTCAGAAAACTGCAGATGGAAAGCTTGTATTTATGTAAAATGGAAACATGCTGCGAATCATTGGAGAAAACCTATATTTTCTTGCCAATTATAACAATATTAGGTAGCAGTGATGGTTTCCAAGGCAACCTGGCCACGGGTGCATTCATGTGGAGTGTGTGTGACTACCTGCTTTGTCAAGCAATGGATGCATGTCAGAAGGTGGTATGTGGGGGGAGTACAGATCATTTCATCAATCTACACCACAAAATCTATTTAAAAGCAGAGGATTTGAGTTTTTTGGGGTTTTTTTTTTTTTTTTTTAGTTGTATGTCTGATTGTGCAGAGCATTTCACTGCTTTTCTAGAACAGGCAAGACATAGGAATAGGCAAATATGTGGGAGCCAGGCTGAAGACACTTGGCTGGTGGGGTCTCCAGAGGGGTGTTGGAGGAAGCCTTCTGGGCACAAGTTAGTGTGAAGTCTGTTCATACATTCCCCATGGATGTAAACAAATGTACAGCATCTTCCCCCAAAAAACTTCCTTCTTCCTTTTGCCTGAAATGACACCAGCCTGTATTTCCCAAGGTGTTAAACCAAAGGAATTCTTCCAACACCTCGGGTTTCTTGCCTTCCATTGCAGCACTTGGTACCATCTTCTTTTTGTCTGCCCCTCATTCCTCTCCAACACATCTTTATTTGGTGTATTGAAGCTTTTCCTGGCCTCTCCAGCTGTCCTGTGAAGCACAGAGAGCAAAACACACAGTGTGGTCCTCCCATACGTTTTCTTCAGGCCATGACTCTTGTTTCCTCTGAAGAGCCATTACAGTTAAATATTGTGTGAGGACCCTGCTGTCAGTCTCCAGGGAATTCACTGCCTTGTCTCTGACCTTTTAAAAACTTCCAAGTACTGCACATTTGGTTTATTTTATTTAGAAAAATAACATCAGAGCTGCCCAATACCTGATACAGCTGTCAGGAAAATGAAAAAACAGCCCCGTAGCCACCCAAGGGAACTGAGAAAGGAATGTGGGTCGTGTTCATCTGCCTTGACTGCTTTCCAGATTGCTAAGGCAGCTGTGACACAGCCGTGATGTAGAGTCCATCCCTCACTTTAGCTGGTCAGGCAAACTGAGCTTGCAGGTCTGAGCTGACATCAGTGGGAGCAGGGAAGATCACCAGGGGATGCAGCTGTAGCCTGAAAATTTCCACTGTTCTCCAGTAGCAGTCCTCTTTCCAAATTCATTTTGCTTCAGGAAAAGGCTGAGAGGATTCCCAACTACCTTTCTCTAAACCAAAACTGTTGTGGTATTGAGTTCACTGTAACTTTGCAGCTTCCCCTGGGAATTAAAAAGTCATGTGAGGTGTTCAGTGAGCAGTTACTCATTGAAAAATGCCTGTGTGATGCCTGCTGGCTCTGGAATGAGGGCTGCAACCACACTGAAACTCTGCTCATGTGCACAGCCACGCTCCTTCCTCAGGGCTGCTTTCAGAGTAGCCAGGGCAGCTGCTGTGTGCAGCGCATGGCAATCACACTCTGAGCACCCAGAGGTAAGCTTGAGTGAGAAATTTAAGATGCTGGGAATTTGTGCTTAAACTATTTCACCTAACCATTGCCTCTTACCATGGATTACAAAATGTCCTCTGTGCATGGAGATGTGGATGCTCACACACATCTAACTCAGCTCAAGAGCTCACACTTCTGTGCAGTGAGAACCCAGCCAGCTAACCAAGCTGGGAAAATGTACCCATTTACCTTCCCAGAGACCTTCCTCTGCACTGGCTGTCCTGAAATTGTAGGCATAAGCCTGTTTTTCCCTTGCTTGTGGGCAAGGGAAGATAAAACTTGGAAAGAGCCAGCCCAGATTGTGTCCCTTCAGTACCTAAAAGGGGCATGCAGGAAAACTGGAGAAGCACTTTCTACCGTGGCATGTTGTGGTAAGAGAAGGAGAAATGGATTTAAGGGTAGGTTACATTGGATATTAAGAAGAAATTTGTTACTATGGGGGTAATGAGACACTGAAACTGGTGCCTCAGAGAAGCAGAGGGCGTCCCATCCCTGGACATAGATGGAAGGCATCTAAAGGTGGCAGTAGCTTTTAAGCACTAAATATGTTATTGGATACTTTGGCCCAAGTGATTCAGGTGCTCCCAACACTTGAGTCTTGTGTTTAAGCCTCTCAGCCCCCTTAGGGTTCCACATTATTTGGTATTTTGGGTTCCAAAGAAAGATGCATCAAGCTCTTTCCTCTGGAGGCAAAGTCAAACACAGAATTGAATTTCCTTTCCTTTTTACAATATGGGACACTTGACAGAGCTACAGAAATCCCATTTGAAAAACGATAGCTGTTGATTTTCTGCTTGCTGAGAAGTATTAGTATTTTTTCTATCCTGCAAAACCAGCCATTAAATCAGCAAAATGCCTTGGCATTAGAACCATTTGGAATGTAAAAAATAGTGCTTCTTCTTGTTGAGCTGCAAATGTTCAGTTGCAAAGTTAAGGGAAAATCTAAAAGTACAAATAATGATCTTAATTTGAAAGACATTTTACAAGTAAACATACTACAATTGTAGCTACAAATCAGATAATTGCTGAACATTTTAAAACCCAGGAGTATAAAATTAAAAACAATAAAATCAAATTTAAGTCCAAACAAATAAGAGGGGAATTCTAAGTAGAAGGTTCATATTATTGATTTTTTTTTTTATGGACCATTTCTTTATCTGTAAAACCTGAAATATCACATAGTGGTCTCTAATCTGTGTTATAATATTTAAATGAGCATATACTTTAACATAAAGTGGTTTACAGTCAGTTTTTCTATTACTGTATAAGAAATGTATCCATGAGACATAAAAAGGTCAACTACTTCAATGAAATAACTTTAAAAAATAATATGATTTTACAGCCATACATAAATACATGTATTTTATTATGTCAAAGAATATGAAAGAATATAGCTCTGTGTTAAACTGCAAGTCTTTCAAGGAGGATACATTAGCTTTAAACTGGGATATATGATCACTGAAATACATTATTTCTGCTTTCGCCTTTACATTTCCAAGCCAAAGGTTTTTCTTCTCCCTACTTCCCAACTTTTTTCCCCACTCATAAGAGTTTATCATAAGTATTAAAGTACTAATATGTCTTGTCAGAATGTATTTTAATAATGAGTAATTAGACACTGGGGGCTGTGCTGGCCCCCTGCACTGTGTCCAGCTCAGTGGCCCAGCTCTGCCGCACCAGGACAGCCCAGCTGTTCTGACCACGCTTTGGGAGGGTGCTGGCAGCTGGGATGGGGAGAAAGCTGAGGTGCAGCCCCAATGCAGGTGACAGAGAGGGACTGGAAATATCCCCAGCCCAGATGGGACTTTGACTGAGGGGAACATGCAAAGAGACAGTGCTTAGGTTGATGGATGTGGAGCATTCATCAGAACTCCCTGAGAAGGCAAAAGGAAAGGGAAAAGAGACCAGAAAATATACTTTGTATATATATTTGGTTCTCCTGTCAGCCTGTGACAAAGTATGACTTGGTCTGAGCTGATCCTCAGAGAAGTTCCAAATCCCTAGATGGATTTTGTAACTTCTGACAAGTCTATAGCAGCCCAGACATCTCTGCTGATCTGCCAGCTAGTTCCTTCTGTGCAGACTGCCAGCATGTCCCCCTTGACTGTGGGATCCCAGGAATGCAGGTTCCAAAGCATCCACTGTTCCACTGTTAACTAATATCTCTAGGTCATACCCAACCTAAGTTTAACGCAACTAATTAAAAGGGTAAGCTTATTTCCGAGGAGCAGCTGTTCAGAGTTGGGAGGTAGAAGAAAGGTAAAAAGCATTCCCATTCCTTTCACATCCTTCCTCTGAAGCAATCAATAAGTTTAATTAGAGTGGTTAGGAATGAACTATGAAAGTGGCAAAGTTAGAATCAGATAAATTAGGGAAATATTGGGACAGGAGATATATTTGTGACATTTTTAACAGAAATCTGACGTAGGTAATTGCCAGTGCTGCTTGTTACGAAGGGGAGGAGTGCGTGCATCAGAGCCTCGCAGCAGTGGAAGGAAAGTCTATTATAATCCATCCATTTCACACACTGTAACTGCAGTCTCCATAAGTAATTGGGGGGGAGTGTGGTATAACACCCATGCCACCCTGCTTGAAAACACTGCTGTTCTCTTGCTGATCAGCCCTGAAGTCAATGGGTAACATACAGGTTTGGTATAATGCAGTATGATATAATCCTCCTGTGTGCAAGTTGTTGCACTTTGCACGTACACTTCTTTCTAGTACAGAAAAGTATCTGTTCAAAGTAAGCCACATCTTTTCCATTCCCTCTTGCAGCTGTGCTGGACCATGCATCTTAAAAATTCTTAAATACATATTTTTAAGGAGATGCTCCCTCAAATGATGGGCACGATTCTAGGATGTGGAGGTTCTACAGTAGGGATCCTTTATAACTGCAGTCATTGCCTTTCTGAAGAAAGAATTTAAGAAAAACCTTTATTTCGAAGTCAGGTTTTGTTTCTGGTGGAACTGTTCATACTTTTGAAGTCATGGATGTTCTTAAGACACTTTGCTCAAAGTCTCAAAAAATGTTATAGATCTGTTGATACCAGAATGTTTTGTGGGCATATCCTTTTAGTTCTTTTGGTGTAGTGAAAATACCTGAAATTTTGTCTGAAACACTGAACTTAAAAATTTTATTAGCTGAAACATCTGAACTTCCAATTTAAAATTGCTCCTTGCATCAATATTTTTTGTATTCAATTGAAACATCAAAGCAAAACACCTTGCATTTTTTTTTTTAAAGGATAGGTTTTATTGAGTGTGGAGGAGAGAAAAGATTGGATTATTTAGTCTAAAGGAGAGAACATGATGGAGGATATCTTTCCAAATAGATAAAAGGCTGATGCAGTAAGGAAGGCAATAAATCTGCTCTCCATGTTCAGGGTGGACACAAGAAGAAATAATGGGACTTTATTAGCAGAGAAAAACAACACAAAACATCAAGCTAAGCATTAAGAAAATAGTCTACTGGTAAGGCTATAGCTCTGAGAGAATTCTGCCTGACTGGAGATCTCCACCAAACTATCTCAAACCTGATTTTGAGGTAAAGCACCCTCAGGATAACAGAAAGGACTTGTTCTGCCTGAAGGCTGGATAATCTCTGAAGTGTCTCCAAGGCTTGGGATTCTCTGATGCTGAGGGCAGTTTTTTTAAAGATAAAGCACTACTAATATGGAAGGAGTCTGGTAAGAGATTGTAGGTGCAGCAAATAGACTCTCAAAGAGAGTTTATTTTGGACAGCAGTGGCTTTGGCAGGCTGGTGTGGCTGTCCCCAGGCTTTGCACGTGCCTTGCCTGTATGTGGTCTGCATGTTCACAGGCACAGATGGGGCTGGCAGAGGCAAAATATTTCTTTTAATCCTTCTAAGAAATGACAAATTAGGATGTGATTATAAAACTGTTAAAAAGGAATTACCAGAGAGGAATTTCCAGATGGTCATGCAGAATTACTATTGAAGAGTGAACAGCAAGGTTGAGTTATTTATCCAAGTACAGTTCTTTCTTCTCTTTGTTTCGGGTTGGAGTCCCATTCTGTCTTCCAGTCCATGTAATAATTTCTTATTCAGTCCAGTTACAACTACCTTTCTGCCTGCTAGTTCCATTTTCTTGGCCAGTGCTGATAATCTTTTAAACCTAATTCCTCAAGAATATAAAATGATGGGCTCAGTTTCTTCTCTGCTGTGGAAAATAACCTTGAGACTTTTTTGCCTGGTGCAAAGCTTATTTGACTGGGTGTAAGGGATGCTTTGGTACTGTTCTGTGGAGCAGCATGCAATTCTGCACGATAGGGTATCAGAGCAAATCACTGCTGATAACCTTCTAGGTTAATTGCTGTGCAAAGAGTGCCTTGAATCAACACATTATGTTTAATCCCGGAACACACTCTGGCTATCTCTTTACTGCAACTCTATAGGGCTTCCAATTGTTATTTATGCATGACAGGTGACACTTATTTCAAAGCTACCTAAGTGATTTAGATACAACAGTTTAACTCTTTTGCAGGAGCTCATCCCTGTAGATGATTCTGTCATAATATACATTGCAAATGTTTCTACATATGCCAGCTAATGCATAGATAATTCTCTACTCCTTTTTCTTATCAAAGCTTCTAAATCCTTATTTGTTCTAGCTACATTTTTTGCAAGTCTTTTAAGTGCTAAGCACTGCACATGAGTCTCAGAGGTCACCATGAGATCCTGACGGAAATTCTCATCAAACTAGAGGTTTCTGTATTTGATAGTGTCCAAATGCTGTGTTTATTTCAGATGGTCCTCTGGGAGATGATCCCAGAGATGGAGAAAGATTTCAGTCAAATCAATGGAAAGATTCTTGTCACTCCTTTGGCTCAGGCCCATAGCAACTCCACAAATCAAAAACCTTGCACAGCACGGGACTTGTGGCTGCTGAGGATTAGGCTGCATTGCAGTTGTACTAGGGAAAATTTCTCAAGGTGTTTCACAGGAACTAGATTCACATTTTTATTGAATTTTGTGGCAAATTAGATTTTGCTACTTCTGAAAAAATGTACCTTTATGATCTAACTGGATCAATGCTATTGTGGCCCTGAAAGGTGCACTGCTAACACAGCATCGAGTTTCCTAGGTTAAAATAACGCAGCATAACAAAATAATGTACTAAAAGGTAGGGCTGAGCAGGCTCTTGTTCACAAATTCACTGACCAGCCATGTGACAAGAGGAACTCTGGTAGCTTGGTCAATACTTTTTCACTGTTCACACTGCTTGTGTTCAGTCTCCATTTTAATTAGGTCTTGCACTTCCAAATCACAACATTTTTCACAACCAGCTGTTTAAATATTCTTGCCATGGCACATTGCAAGGGAAGGCGGCTTCTGTTTCTCTTTTAATCTCTTACCCAAGAAATTGTGTCTCTGCAATGCTCTTTCATTTATTGCTGTATCACTCACAGCTTCATTTTTTGTTGCCTCACACCTCCTTGTCTGCAGTATTCCATCCATAGTAATCAAGGGTGTGACTGAATTTACATCACCTTGTAATGCGGGGATGGGGTAAGAAAGGAAGGGAGACAATGCTGCACACACCCTGTTGATCTCAGAAAAATGGTCTGTGTATACAACATGCAGTTAGTTCAGCTGTAGTAAAAAACAAAGAAAATGCTGTTTTCTTACATTGCAGTCAGCTAGAAGCTATTATAAAAACTTCCACTATTGGCATCAAAATAAATCTTTGCTTCCAGATAAAGCAGTATAAGTTTTCTTTGCAGGTTCATAGAATAGCTCCCAATTTACATCTTATATACAGAATCTGTGGAAGGAATGTGTATTAACTTTTTCATCAAAGTGTTGATCTTTGCTTTGTACCCTGTGAGGCTTTCCATTGCTTCTTTATTGCTTTCAAGGCTGGTAGTGTGCTCACAGTGAGGACTGCTAAAAGTTATTTTTTCCTTAATCCTTCTCCATCACATGCTTGGACCTAGAGTCTAAGCCTAGCTTATAGACTTTAAAGTTAACCTTAAGTATTCATGAAAGAATCTTACTGCAAATATAGCATCGGCCTCTGTAGCTTCTTTGTTTATAATTTTGAATTTTATGGTTTTTGGAGAGGATGTAAAACAAAATATCATTTCAAGTCATAAAATGCACATCTGTGAAAGAATACATGTAGCTCAAAATACAAGGTAGACACAGGAGCAAAGAGCTCTGGGAATGAAATGCTAAATGCTCTCAACTACCCTTGCCATGTAGAATGAGTAACCTGCTAAAATCACACAAATGAGTAGATAGGTTTCAGTAAAATGCAGGACTTTTCTGATAAATTGCAACTATGGAAATTATGAGGATTTTGCTACTTGGGCTATTTCTGTGAAGCTGTTGTGTCACTGCTATATACCCTTTTCAAGTTGCACTTGTTTGAAAGATTGTACCAGCTGGAAATCATGATTTCTAGTTTGAGGAAAGTTTTTGTAGAGAACCTTTGCTGATCCTGATCACATCTTGGTATAATACAGCTCTTTTACTAAACTTAGATCTTAGACTTGCTTGCACTTTAGGCCAGGGTTGAGAATTGTCCTGTGGTTGTGTTTGAGGGTCCCAGGACAAGGGAAGAGATGAGAATTTTGACTCCATGCTTCAGAAGGCTGATTTATTATATTATGATACTATATTACATTAAAATGCTATACTAAAACTATACTAAAAAAATAGAGGGAAAGGATCCATCAGAAGGCTTGGAAGGAATAGAAAGGAATGGAATAACAAAATCTTGTGACTGCTTACAGCCTCAACACAGGTGTCTGTCATTGGTCATCAAGTAAAAACAATTTCACATGCTGGGTAAACAATTCTCCAAATCATATTCCAAAGCAGCAAAACAAAAGCTTCTCAGGAGAAAAGGTCCTGGCAAAAGGATTTTTCATAAAATATGTCTGTGACATTATCCCATAAAGGATAGGTTTGCATTCTAATCTAACGAGAAAAAGGAAAAGATTAGCGGGTAGCGTTCACTGGAAAATAAGGAATATTCTTCATTTGTGCTCTTTGTGCTGCAGGCACTGCAGGTTTCGCTGCTGATATACCGCAGGACTTTGCTGTCCACATTCTGGTTTAGAGCAGTTTTGTGACGACTCTGACCCTCCTGTGATGAGACTTAATAGCCATTAACCTTCTTGGGAGGGAAAAGACCACGCTCAGGTATCTGGGCTCCTTGTTACATAATGTCTCTAAGCTCAGCTTTACAGGGGCAGGAATGACCATGAATTAGTGCTAAATGAAACAAGGAAGAGAGGAAAGACAAGTGTTTTTGTGTATGGATATGTCTTCTGGGGAATGACCTACAGAGAAACTGTGCAGTGAAAGGAGTATTTTATAATGGCTAACACGCAGTGAGCAGTCAAATCCAATGAAGATATGCCTTAGAAATCAGCTGTGCTACATGAAAGAGAGGTGCAGAAAATTACCAATGCATTCCTCAATATAGTAAGTGCTTTTTAACAGAACAGGCAGAAGATGATGCTGCACAAGGACCTATCTTTCATAGCTTTAGTTTTATAATGAGACCACAGCAACTACCTTTTGTCATGAGCAAAAAAAAAAAGTGCTTTCTTTGAACATAAGTGCTAGTAGTTTCATAATATGAAACTTACTGATGCATATAATGGCAGCACTGGGCCGTCTGAGCACAATGTACGCTTTAAAATTAATCTCTGCACAGATCAGCAAGCACATGCAGATTCTCCCATGTTGACAAGAGCAGTGCACTTCTTTAGGAGAAGCCAAACTTTCAAAGCCTGGCAGCTGGAGTTTGGAGGCTTGTTGTTCCGTTATTAACTCTGTAAGCCCCAGGGAAGG
The DNA here is from genome assembly GCF_017590135.1 of Pyrgilauda ruficollis. NCBI lineage: Eukaryota > Metazoa > Chordata > Aves > Passeriformes > Passeridae > Pyrgilauda > Pyrgilauda ruficollis. The sequence goes on along the minus strand of NW_024530932.1, from coordinate 841,268 downwards.
GGTAATGGATGAGATGATCCCAAGAGGTCCGTCCCAGACCTACTTTGTTTGGTTTCATGGTTCCTAACCAAGCAAGCAATAAGCACAAGTGTTCTCTGAAATGAGCAGAGGGAAAGAGATGTGTATTAGTTACGCAAGATGCTCTGTTCAGCTCAAAGCTGTGTAGTCCATTCCAGAGCTCAGCAAAGAACAGGTGCAAGGAGCCACAGCCACAAGGACGGTGCTTGGAGGGACCCTGCAACCCCTGGTGGTGCTGAATATACTTTGAGGAAAACCATGAGACTGTAAAAAATTGATTTCAAAGCAGTGACATTGGGCAGGACAAGACTGTTAGGGAGAACCTCTCCCAAGAGTCCTGAAATGAGCAGACCTTGCCAACACTGCTCATCAAAATCTCATTTATTTTCAGCAAGAAAAAGTGGCATTTTACAGTGATACCAAAATCACTCAACCTATATTGTAAATGCCAGGGATTTGAATCCCAGTGGCAGAAACATACTGGGTTTTCCTGTTGCTGACTTGTGTGCTGTGATCCTTTGGGAAGTTTGTGTCTGGGGGGAGAGGTCAAGCTCCCACTCAGGGCAAGGCCAGCACTGCATCCAACCACGTTTGCTTGGGGCTTTGTCCACCTGGGACTTGAAAACCCCTGAGGGCTGAGATTCCTGTGCTTACCTGTCCTCCCGGTGAGTGCAATGCAATCCATTACCTGCTCTCAGGACTGGGGTTGCCAGAGATTAACCAAGCCTGTCTACAGACTGTAGCTGTATCTCACCTCTTTGCAGACTTTTTGGTGCTCCAGGTGTCGTCTTCAACCACCCCTTGCAGCTTGCCTTGAAGAGGCTTTTCTTGCACATTTGGTGGTTTCAAGTAAAAGCTCCCTTTTTTTTCCTCTTTGTATAGAAAAGGAAAGGCACATTTTTTAGAATAAAATCTGTCCCAGTCTTTTTGCAGTCCTTTGACTACAACAATGCATTTCTGGGTTTCTCCCTTTTCCTTCTTCCAACAAATCAAGCAAGCCTTCAGTTCAAATTTTAAATGGAACCCAGATGATTTGTAGGGATTTTTTATGCACTGTAGAATATTTGTACTTTTATGAGCTCAGGTCAGAATTTTCCTTGTGTCTAGAAGAATCAGGTATCTTTCCCCATCAGCTTTCAAGGGCTTTCAGGCATACACGAAAATACTCTGAGTGATTTAAGTACCTACTGAAAGTCATTCAGACACAGGACCTATTGCACTTTTAAAAATAAGACTTTCTTCAATGTGTTAAAAATCCCAGCTGTGACAGCTGTGGTGATAAGGCGTTAAGTTGAACTCTGCCTTTCTGTAAAACAGGTTCGTTTTTCTCTGTCTTCTGGCAGATATGCAATCCAGAAAAACAAGTCATTAAAAGATTAATTTGTAAGGATAAACAGAATTGACGAATAAAACTATTTTTTGAAACTAGGCTGAAAAAGTATTTTTTTTCTTGAGAGGTGATGATAGATTTCAAAGCTCAGTCCATGCTACCTAATACCTACACCACAATTCTTCCCTCAATTAGATGTTTATAAGGCAGTGCCATCTTCCACTTGTCACATTATAGACTTTATTTAAATGAAATACCTGAAAGAAAAACCTCCAACCTGTCCAGTACTACTCAGCAGAATTCTATTATGTAAATCTACTTCCATATTTTGGGAACAAATGATAGGCAGGACATAAAATGGAAAAATAAATTATGCTCACACAAGTAAAAGATCAGTCAGGCAATGTACTGAGGTATCATTAGGACTGATGAATCACTATTATCATTATAAAAATAACATATAATGCTTCAAATCCTGCATCGTGGCTGACTTCTTTGCTGCTGCTGAATATTTATGCAGTTTCTTTTGTTTCTTTGTGTGTCTAACAGATGCCAAGCTAAGTTCAATAGACAAATTGCATCTCTGTGAACTGTCACAGCCTTGTCCTTGTTTTTTCTAACAAACTGAAGTTAAATAGCAAAATAGAATAAATAAACAGAGGTCAGAACCTCCATCCCCATAAAAGATTCAATCAACTGATAAATAATGTTAAAGAATTCAGATCAAAGAAGGAATGAAATTTAAATATTCTTTATTTGAAATGAACCCTTGCATATCTGCACTCTGAGGATCATAAGTTACCTAACCAACATGTGTGTCATAACCTAATTAGCCACATACTTCTACTAAATTTCTCAATATTCCTTGTGTCTGTGCTCCTTACCTTCAGTGCAGGATGAGAGATTTATTATAAGCATATGGGGTTTATTACCAAATGAGTCTTATAAACAAATAAAAAAATGACAAGGACAAAACCAAAAATGGCTAGATAATGATGTCTGGAGACACAAAATCTGAGGTCAACAACATTTATAACATTTTTCAATTGGTAATAAATCAGTTCAATTAACTCAGTGTTTTAGCATAATCTTAAACTTTTGTCTTAGCACCATAGTTTTTATGGCAGGTGATTTTTTTCTTTTTAATTTTCTCTCTCTCTCTTTTTTTTTTTTTTTTTTTTTTTGTGCCTCCAGATGTACAGTCCTATTGATTTGCTTTGCAAGCTTTCTGTAGAAGGTAGAATTAATGGAGCACTGTCACCTAAACAACTCTGAAGTAGAATTTATAGATTTGGGGAAATGACTTAATTGCTGGAATGATGTTTGTAGCTAAGCCTGCCCACTTACACTTGTGCAACTACTGTGCATTATCCAAGTACCAGGCATCAAATATGTAACAGTATATACAAGTAACTGGAAAATAATGTAAATGCTTCTAGAATGTCATCACTTTTGTGAGGCATTACACAGAATTTAACTGATGCTCACACAGGGATACCATCTCTGAATTTTGTCCTTAATTCTTCCTAGAAGAGCCTTGAGTCTTTTGACATCTCCTAAGATGCACGAGGCTTCCCACTGCTAACTCTGGCTATATGAAAGCAGAGTTTGCCATTTAAAACAATAAGAGGCAGAATTAAGTAAAGGATTTTCTCCTCTCTCAGTGCCAATCACTTATTTCTGCCTTCATGTGAAAAGTCTCTCCTTGCAAAAGCAGCACTTGGGATTTGGTAGTGATTCAAAGGCTAAAGAGATACATGCCTTCCAAGAAGCAAATAGCTCAGTATCACTTCACTGAGTGATGTATTGCAAAGACCATTGGTCTACTTTGATAAGTAGAAACTCACACAAAAGTTGATTCTCCCTCATCAGCTTGATTGTTGCAGTGCCCATCAGTACAAGTCCCACGAGTCACTGTGATTACTTACTGCCCAACCTCTTCTCCAAAGTCTTGTAATCCCTCTGTTCCTACTTCTTCAGGAGGTGAACTTGCTGATATTTAAAAATGACAAGACTACAACCAAGCAGTGAGCATGTTTTGAGGGGACCGGGGGATTGCTTGTTTGTTTGTTTTGTTTGGGTTTTTTTGATATGTTTTGGGTTGCTTGGTAATGCAACACTCTACATCTTTTGGGCAGCTTTGTCCAGGAAATTTTTTATGTCTTCACAGAAATCATCCCCTCACATACCCAGCTATACAGAAGGTACTGAGCCTTACTCTGAACACCTCCTACTTCTGTGCTTGGCTGCTGCCAGGATGTTTTGCAGTGATGCCTTTGCCAAGGGATCCAAGAATGTGTAACACCACACCATTTTCTAGCACTTCCAATTCCCAAAGACAATACTGGATCTGGAACCAGAGGAGTGTTATTTACAAGGAAATCTTTGTACGTACCTGCACGATACTGCCTTTAGCCAGTGTCTCTTCAAGTGGCAATGTAAAGTCATTTGATTCACTTGCTTGACCAGTTTCTAATTGGATATAATGAAGCAATGTAAGACTGCTGTACACACTCCCTCCAGCACCACTCAATTATTCCTTGCATCTCTGTGATGAGATCAGCAGGACAATTTTGTGCATGCTGGGCTCTCCATGCAGCAGACAGTAACACCCCCCCCCCCCCCCCCCCCCCCCCAGCTAATGAGGCTTTACTGCCATTCCAGCACCATCACATTTTTATTCACTTCTCCTTAGATTTACACTTCATATTCATATTCCCCTCTGCAAGCACCACATGAGTATATCAGCTTATTAATGCAAAGCAATACACGATTCTGGTGGTGTGCATTACACATGTATACCTTTCACTAAAAATCAGCTGTGCATTAAATGGAAGGTATTTCTATTTAAAACAGCCAGTATAGTCTGAACAGATACACTGTGAGCTGGTTGCCTAGGCAACAAAATCCCTCAAATTAGAGGGGTCTGCAACAGAAGATGTTTATCTAGCTTTAATTTTGGGGCCTGGTTTCTAAAAATCTTAATTGACTCCTTTCAAATGTATTTTATCTAGTGATAATGCTACATTTCAAGCAACAACTAGGACAGATTCATCTACTGTATCTCTGATACAAATGATAGATATTAAGCACACAAAATAGAGACAAAGGTTAAAGGGTAACTTTTTTCACAGTTTGGCAATTGTTTAGATGGTTGAGCCTTGCCTCTTGGCTGCTAGGTTCACTGTATATTTGTTTATTGACTTCATTCATATAAAGCATCAAAAGTTATATTTGTCGATTTGACAGCAACTGGACTATCAGATACCAAAGTCCTTGACCTTGTTTTTATTAAGTTCTATATTTTCTATAATGTTTTCTGTAAGTCTCCCTGCAGCATGCTTCTCTCTCCACATAACTCAGCACCATGGATAGAGGTTCTCCCTAATCCTGGCAATGCTGTTGGATTTATTATCGAGATATTGAAGACAGTTTTGTTTTGCTTCACTCTTTTTTTTTTTACTAAATGGGCTTTTGCTCTCAGTAAAGTATGATTGCAGTCTCCCCTAATAACCCCCGTCCCCCAGATGGATGCAGAAGTAGGGTTGCATGTTAGCATGGCTTTGCAGCAAGGATTTTAGGGCTTAGTGCTCCCACACTGGGAGGTGCGGATGCATGACAGGGCAGCTGTGCCACTCCCAGGGCTTAAGTCAGTGTCTTAGGGGCAACATCAGACTCTGCTGTGAAGGGGGACACTGCAGGGCACAGCTGCTCCATCAGTGGGGGTGACTGTACATCTGAGGGGGTGCTGCAACACCAAGTTGGGGAGCACCATTTCAGCATTTAGTAGTCCAGCATTACTTTCCCAGGAGTTCAGCATCCATAGCTGGAGGGAAAGTCCAAAAATGCTTATGTCCCATTAGTTATTACTTAACTGAGTAGATAGTCTAAAATATTCAGCGTTAGATAACTTCTGTTGTCCTTACAGCATCAGAGGTTTCTGAAAAACCAAGCAGGTCATGGCAGCATGGGTTCATCCTGCAGGTCTGTGGCAGCTGACAAATTGCTTTCAGAGGAGACTGTGTGTGCAAAGCTGTCCCCTTGCAGGATCTCTAGGGAACCAAAGTTTTCTGGCTTTGCAGGGACTTAGAAAGGAATTAAAATTAATAGGAGGTAAGCATTCAGATTTCTTAAGAAGTTTTAAAAGCAAAGGCTTAATGTTTTTGTAGGTGTTTTTTTCAAAGTGCTTGAGAGATTTGAGAGCACGAGGCTCCCTGCAAGGCAGCAGGACTGCACTCCTCAATCCCTTAAGGGAGAGAATTGTGGGCTGCTTACCCAAAGACAGGTAGAAAATATCTTCCTGAAGAAAAAGTTGAGAATTCTCCACCTTGTGTTTCCTTTCTGCTCACCTGGATTATACTGATCTGCACTGAAAGCAAATGGAGGACTGGGAATCAATCACATATAAGTTACTTCTGCTGTCTGAATTTAAGTATTTCCTAGTCCTTGTCTGGAGCTGTGGTTCAGGGGGAGGCATGTGCAAGGTTTATGAATTTTAACTTTGGGAGGAAAGAATATGTGGTCTGGACAGCAGAAACATTGCACAGATTATGGTGATATTACTTTTGTTTTGCCTTCTCCAAAATTAAATCTCAAATGAATTAAATGAATTAAATGCTAAATTAGTGCTGATTTCCCCACTGTAGATTGAAATTTCTTAGAATTTTTTTTTCTAGAGCAGATATTTTTGCTTATCAGCACTGTTTTTCACAGATGTTTTTAAAAATCTTTTCTAATTGTATCTTAATGCAACACATGGAAACAGTCATGCACTCGTGCTTGTGTATTCACAAAATAGAAATTAAACTGATTTGAGAAAATCTGGTAAAAACGATCTGTCAAATGTACTAAAGTTTCAGTGCAAAATGCAGGCAGCAAAATATTTTCTACTCAGCTGAGTTTGCCTCGTCCTTTTCTTGCTGAGCACCCATTTGCTCCCTCTCCTGAGGACAAGATCTCTCTCACTTTCATTACGCTTCTCTAAAAATTCAGACAACATTGTTTGCTGTTGTCTGCAAGTTGATTTTGGCCTTTAAAAGTTCAGTCTTGCTGTGTGATTATGAAAGTACTACTGAATATTATGATTCTGGGTTTTTGTTCTTAACTGTCCATCAATTTTTAGTACCTGAAAATCTCAGTGGTTTAGACAAGAGAGAGATGTCAGATTCAGCTCAAAGGAGCTGCCATGATAGCAGCCTGTCACTAGGACCACTCAGTGACTCAAAATAAGATGCTTTGCTCCTAAGCCTTCTTTTGCATGTAGCTCTGGACATTTATTGTGATGACTTCAGCTTAGACAGATGTTTTTGCACGTCCTGTCTTGTTCTGACAGTAAACAGGAGAGATGGAAAAATGTACAACTAATTGCCAGTGGGGTAATGAATTCCTCATACTTTGACAGAGCCTGCTAATTAAATTGTGATCCTATGGGTTGTTTAACTAATTCTGCTTGGAAAAGGGTAGCCACATACCAGAAGGGTAGAGACCCATACCATGCTACTCAGGATTAAAAAGAAAAACTCTGGTTTTGGTTGATACAAAATAAACACAAAATATAAAGTCTTAATCAGCTAAAATATTTTAGAGCAAACTTCCTCTTTTTAAAAAATTATTATTATTTCTTTGGTGTTTGACTGACATTTTAAGACATTCTTAAAGATGAAAATGAACATTTGGAAAGGAACGGTCATTTGGAATTGAAGTATTCGTTTAAAGAAAACAAAACAGAACAAAACAACAAGAACAACAATAAAAACTCAAAAAGAAAACCAGCAAAAACAACAAAAAAACCAACCCCAACCCAAAATACCAACCTGAGATATCTAGATTGTTACCATCCTTGTTCCTTCCCTAGACCTTCACTGACGTGAGGAGTAAAAGCAAATGGAAAGGTTCTTTTTCCAAAAAAAATACTGTAGTATTACCAGGTGGCCAATTTTTTTTCTCCGAAAGCATTCTTTGACAGAAAAAAAAAATTCTTTGCTTTGTGCTTATCTAAGAGCATGTGACATTCATCTGAATTGCAGGTGAGCTCACAGAGGACTACAGATCTTCTGCTATCAGCAAAAAACAGCTTTTGAGTTAGCTCTGCACTGGAATAGCTGAAATCCTCTTGAACTGAAGGCAGTGGCAGCTCAGCCCTTTAAGAGAAAAACAAGCAATCCAAAACCAATCTGTGGGGCATTTACTAAATCACATAGCCAGAGTTCATGTGTAGAGTATTTTAAGTCAGTAAAATCTTCATGTGGGAAATACATTTGGGAGCAAAATTACTTAGGATTTCTCTGTGTCATTTTACTTTGCTTTAATTTTTGAGTTAAATTTGGAATAGCCTAATAGTTTTTTTTCTGAAATGTGGTAGGGCACAGAATCTAATAACTGGAGAATGGCACAAAATCAAGGATTGGAGGCCAGAAGCACATACAGGTGACTTCTGAACCCTTGCTCCCTCCATGGCTTATCTTACCCAGTTTGATAGATGCTTACTTGCTCTTAATAGCAGTGGAAGTAGAAAGTGCTAATGGTGCTCCTTTCTTTTTTTTTTTTTTTTTTCTCTGGTGAGAGGAAATTTTTGTCAATCCACTGTTTGGCAGCACTGGATGGTTCTGTTGAAATCACAGCTGGCTGGCCTTTTGCTGCAGTAGCAGATAGACCAGGCTGGCTATCACATTACTGTTTTGTGTCTCCTGCTGATATTCCCTGTCTCAGAACCCACATCATCCACTGGTTGAGAGGGTTAGTCATCTCCATCTCACCTCCGTGCTGGCTGAAGTGCAGACCCAGACATTTCTGTACACAAAAGGCCCAAACCAGGTGGCATCTTCCAACTTCATTTCTAGTGTCTGCTGCCATTGGTTTGACAGATTGCCTCTTTTTTTGAGCCTGACACTAAAACATGCCTTTACAAAGTCCCAGTGGTGTGCTCAGCACCCTCCACAGCTGTTAAGGAAATGCAGCAACGGAAGGCAGAGCTTATTTATACAGACATCCCCCTCCTTCTTCTGCAGTCAGTTTTTCCCACTCCTTTTTCCACAACCCAAGTCATCCCACAGGTCATATTGACTCCCAGAAAACACCTATTTCCCTTCATATCTTTAGCGGACTAAGACCTTTCTTGAGAGTTTTAAGAAAGATACCTGCAAGATGGTGGCCTGCAGTGGTCCCAGCACAGCAAAAAAAGGAAACAAGAAGTTTGTCCTGCAGATTTGGTGACTTGAAGGAAGATGAATGACCCAGTGCCAAGAAGTTTTGTAAATCCATGAAGGAATCACTTCAATCATCTGCCAAATCACCTGCAGAACAGCTTAGAAAACATTTCTTATGGTAAGTATTTATCCTGTAGTGATTGCCTGAGGAGGAACCACTTCACAAACTTTATGGTCAACATAAAGTTAAGCCTGGCTGACTAGAGATGGGTCTTTTCAACTTCCACGTGTAGCCAGCTCAGAGAAATTTTGTCTGTTCACCTGAATGGGAATAATACCTTTGAAGCCCATTTGTACAAAGGAAAACAGCTGTATTTCAGGCAGGTAAATCACAGTTAATGTTCTTCAAGGGATTCTGCATTGGGAAGTCTTACTGGAGGCAGCTGGATCTAGGAATATTTGCAGTGTTGTTCTGTTTTCTGAAGAGTCAAACCTACTTCTTGCATTTCATGGATTTTCAAATGTTTGTTCTGTGTTTCTTTAAGTAGCCTGAGTCCTGTGAGGGCTTAGGTCACTCCATCCTGCTCACCAGGATAGGGCACAGGAGTTTATGACCTCACGTGCCCCAGTGGCATCTGTTATCTTTCTTTGTTATTTCTTTTGCTTTCTTTCCCCATTTCTGTGGCAATTTTTGACAATGTCCCCTCTATTATGCAGTTCAGCATAACTTTAAAAAAAAAACCATTAAATTTTCAACAGGGTCAGATGTCAGGCTTTTTTGAACAAGATTGAACATTTGGCTGGCAAAGCTCATCTTGGAAAAGCAGAGAAAAATTCCTTTGTGTGGAAGCTTTTTCTAAAATGTACAATACGTCCTGTGATTGCGTGTGATAACATCTCTGCACTGCATCCCCAGCATGAAGTAAAGGCAGGGTGACAGCAGTAGAAAAAAATCAGCCACCAGTCTGGACCACCTGCATCTTTTTAGGCAATTGCATACACTTCTCTCATTGTGCTGCTCCATGGGTTTCTCTGCAGGGACAAGGCACACTAGTGAACTTGTCTGCCTGGTGACACAGGAAGATGAGAGGCTTTGCTTCTCATCTTGCTTTATTTAATTAGAAGAATCAAGAGCTAATAACACCTGAATCCTGCATAGAAAAATGCAGTGGTAAAAGACAGTATCCACAGGGCCCATGCCATGCCCATAATCTGCTCCCCAGCAATTATGATATCTGTGGTGAGCCACTCAGATAGTCACTGCACAGCTATGACAGTATTTTAGAAAAAGTCTTTTAAAAATTCCTGGTGTGGTAGTCAGTTTTTCTCCACCACCTTAAGAGAATCTGAAGTTGCCAGGCATTATATTCAAGAGCTGGACTCCTCAGTCCTTAAGTGTAGGACTAAAATACTCATGGGGGGTCTTCCAAAATTCTGGTCTGACTAGTTTTGCCTCTCTGGAAATGACATGGGGCTCTGACCTTGTATTTGCAGTCAGGAAAGAATGAAAGAAGTCCTTCCTGTACAGAAAGCCTGCAAATGAGATCAAGGGGGCTTCAGAGATCAGATAATAACAGGAGCTTGGGGAAGAGCAAACAGCAGGTTTTCTTTAAAAAATTTAGATAAGTAGAATGAAGATCAGCAGTTTCAGAAGATACCATGTTTATCACTGATACACTCAATTTATTTTTGTCTTCTGCCCTAAGAAATGACAGTGTTTTAAATGACGGGCAGGCCCATGAGCACACCTTGAAACCAGTGGCTTCCCTCAGATGAACGGAGGGACACAGATGTGCATTGTTTACACCTCATACTACCGAGAAATGAGTGATGGCCTCAGACCCCTCCCCATGAAAGGGACCACCGACCCATTTCAAGGAACAAATTGCACATGCTTAATAGCTTTTGAACTAATTAGCATACAAAGTAGGGAATGGGATGTACCAAAATTATGAATATGTATTTGTATTTTGGGTATTCAATACTTGTATAGATAAAAGGACTCTGTAATCACCTGTAAAATTGCGGTGTGTATTTGGGAGTTACCCAGCACACTACCCAGCGTTGCAATAAACACACTTTCTAACTTGAAACTGTTAGAGAGTTTTTGTCTGTCACAGTTGGATATCAGTACTAGATCAATATCCATACTTTTTTAATAAATCAGGCCAAGATCTAAACTATGCCTCCCCCGGGGGAGCTGAGGTCTGTGCCTGGGGCATTCCTGCCAGGACACAGCAACACATGCCCCCAGCTGGCTCCTGTGAGCTGGGAGCAGCAGGGGAGCTGCACTGGGGCGGGTGCTGCCTTTGCAGCTATGATGGAATTCATAGGGAAACAGAAATGCAGGAAGGGCTATTTCAAAGTAGTCCCTCCCTTTGTTGCTTTGAGGGAAGCAGAGCAGCTGTCAGGAGGAATATCCCTATTCCATATGGCTGTTCCATGTAAATATAGCACTGTAAACAAAGACCTGCTTGGGAATTAATCCCAGGACGACAAAAAATACATGGGCACGATTTTGCTGGCTCTTCTACCGCTCAGAGAAATGAGTAATAAAGGCTGAATTATCTGTTTAAAAGAGATTCATTTCTATTTTGCATTAAAGTATTCATATTTATGTAAAAAGTAAACCTCATTCCCCTTCCCCTTTTTAAATCACAGCCATATTCTGTTGCTTCTAGAGGAAGTTTGGGTTTGTTTCAGTGCTTTGAAATTAATTTTATATTCAAATAAACTCTTCCTCACTTAGGAACTCTTGAATTTTTGAAAACCATAGGGACCTAAAGGGTGTTGGCAATTCCATTTGTTCAAAATGGTTCCATGGGTAAATTTGAAAGCGTTTAGGAACTGTTTTGATAATCCCTCTACTGAGCTACTTTATAACTTCAGACTCTGAAATACTTCCCTGACTCTGGCCTAAATCACTTCAAAAACAGAATTTAGACACTTAAGTCATTAAGAGAAAATAATTCTACCAGTAACTCCTAAGTCCTTCTGAGAGAACCACTCAGGGTCTTTGGCAGCAAGTCCCGAGATCCCGCTTGTCAGACAAGAAAGCAAGTTCTGCTAGCAAGAAAATCCCCTCAGCTTTGAGAATTAAACTGCTGTGATACCCGCCAAGTCATATGCTCATTGCAGCAGCCTGTCATCAAAGTTCAACACCTTGTTCAGGTCTCTCACACCAGAAAGCAGTTGCCTTCATAAACCACAAGACTCTCTAGATTTGAAAAGACAGGTGTCTGCTAAGGAAGGTAGGTAGGAAATGGGAAATGTAAACCCCTTCCCTCTGAATTATTATAATTTTGAAATTAAGGGGCTCTCAGGCAAAGACATAGGAATCGGAATAACAGTTCTTTACTAGGAAAATTAAAATACACATGCAATTGTAAAAGAAAAAAAAAAAAAAAAAGGACTACTGACAGAGTATTCTGACAGTCAGAATATGACCTGACACCATGTGGGTCAGGTGTTGGTAGCGGTCTGATAAAATCGTGGCTGCAGTCCTCCTGCAATGACAGATGTGGGTCTGTTGAAGCAGGGATCCTGTAGAAGGGTGTAGTTTTCCTCTGAAGGTGCAGTGGTGATGTAGATGGGCCTGGTCTTCCTCTGGGAATTCAGCGGAGAAGAAAGCTGCTACTCTGGGAATCCAGTAGGAAAAGGCTGAGTGTGGTGTTCCAGATGTCAGATTATATCCAGGCAGGAATGCTTGGCTCCTCCCTCTATGCAGAGCATCTCACAACGGGATGATGTAATTTTATCAGTCATGCAGTGGCACTCAATGGCCCATTAACAGAAGATATCTTCCTGGAGGGAGGATGGGTTGTGGAAGAGATAAATAAAACTGCCCAATTAACAGAAAATAAGTGCCCTGCTTTTAACAGGTGGGGATAGGATACACACCCCCAGCCACATCTTGTAACCTAAGACAAAGACACATAGGCATCTTTCCAGAAACAGCAAAGCATAGCTAATTTCTTCTGTGTCATATCTCATATAGCAAAATCATGAAAGAGTTTTAAAGTGGTTCACAAAAAACAGAAGCAAAAATAATTGGTGTAGGCATGTTAGATGACCTACCTAATTACATAGTAAATTGGTAATGCCTTTGTGTGTACACATGGGAGAGGAGTTAAATATAGATCATGACTTGTATTCTTCAACATTTTTTTGCAGGAGATGGGGAAATCACAGAGTTGAACTACTACAAACATGTCACCTGTGTATGCCCTGCACTAGGTCATACCTAGAAATAGTTTAAACCCTCATTTTGCCTAAACCTGGATGCCTATTGTCACAGGGCCAGTAGATGGGAAATGTGACCTGTGGGAGGCAACTGTTTTTCTGGAGAGGTAGCCCACTGCCTGTCTGGGCAGGAACATTTCTACCCTTGCTCTGCAGTCTCCCTGAGGGATTAGATGAAAGAATCATACAATATGCTAAGTTTGAAGGGACCCATCAAGATCACCAAATCCAACTCCTAGCTTTGTTTAGAACCATCCCCTGCAGTGGTGATGTAGATGGGCCTGGTCTTCCTCTGGGAATTCAGCGGAGAAGAAAGCTGCTACTCTGGGAATCCAGTAGGAAAAGGCTGAGTGTGGTGTTCCAGATGTCAGATTATATCCAGGCAGGAATGCTTGGCTCCTCCCTCTATGCAGAGCATCTCACAACGGGATGATGTAATTTTATCAGTCATGCAGTGGCACTCAATGGCCCATTAACAGAAGATATCTTCCTGGAGGGAGGATGGGTTGTGGAAGAGATAAATAAAACTGCCCAATTAACAGAAAATAAGTGCCCTGCTTTTAACAGGTGGGGATAGGATACACACCCCCAGCCACATCTTGTAACCTAAGACAAAGACACATAGGCATCTTTCCAGAAACAGCAAAGCATAGCTAATTTCTTCTGTGTCATATCTCATATAGCAAAATCATGAAAGAGTTTTAAAGTGGTTCACAAAAAACAGAAGCAAAAATAATTGGTGTAGGCATGTTAGATGACCTACCTAATTACATAGTAAATTGGTAATGCCTTTGTGTGTACACATGGGAGAGGAGTTAAATATAGATCATGACTTGTATTCTTCAACATTTTTTTGCAGGAGATGGGGAAATCACAGAGTTGAACTACTACAAACATGTCACCTGTGTATGCCCTGCACTAGGTCATACCTAGAAATAGTTTAAACCCTCATTTTGCCTAAACCTGGATGCCTATTGTCACAGGGCCAGTAGATGGGAAATGTGACCTGTGGGAGGCAACTGTTTTTCTGGAGAGGTAGCCCACTGCCTGTCTGGGCAGGAACATTTCTACCCTTGCTCTGCAGTCTCCCTGAGGGATTAGATGAAAGAATCATACAATATGCTAAGTTTGAAGGGACCCATCAAGATCACCAAATCCAACTCCTAGCTTTGTTTAGAACCATCCCCTAGAGTCACACCATGTGCTTGAGAGTACTGTTCAAACACTTCTTGAATTCTATCAGGGTTCCCTTTTCCCTGGGGAGTCTGTTCTAGTGCCCAAACACCCTATAGGTGAAAAATCTTTTCCTAATATCCAACCTAAACCTCCCCCAACACAACTTCAGTCCATTCCCTCGGGTCCTGTCACTGCTCACCAGAGAGGAGATCAGTGCCTGCCCCTCCTCTTCCCTTCTTGAGGGAGTTGTAATCTGCAGTTGAGTTTATCAGCACCTGCAATTACATGGTCCCCATTTACCTCAGAGGCTATGCAAGAAGTGCAAGGTGTACACCAATCCTAACCATGCTGGGAGTCAGGTCCTCACTTCTGTTGTGCGTGGCATGACTCCCTCCTTTCTTTGATCAGTTGATTTGGTATGATTGTCTTTTCATTGTGGCAAACACCTCACTGCAGAACAGCTTTCCAAACTGAGAATGGAAATGGCATGTTCCATTTCAGGGCTTAGGGTCACCACTTCTTTCTGCCCCATCTTCCTTGGTTTGGGAGAAGTCCTTTATACTAAAGGTTGTGATAAAGTCTTGTGGATGTTATGTTTTTGCTGTCTCTGCCAGTAGCACTCCTCTAGCAGACAAGGTCCCATTTCTTCTTATTAACATTTTCAGAGAGAGGAGAGGGTATTGATTTTCCTGGATTTTCCTTGAAGCTTCACTCAGCTGTCAGCAGGTGTGGCGCCCAGGCAAAGTACTCTCTGCTTCCTCTTGGCTGCCAAGATCCTCATTGTGGAGCCTTCCACTCCACTTGGTGTGCTCTCAGTGAAAGTACCTGCTTGTAGGGCTGTAATTGCAACTCTTCACCAACCTCTTTGCCCCACTGCTGCTTCCTAGAGCATTTTGGTTGGGCACAGTTTTGCTGAGATTATCTCCTCAACAGTGCTAGGGGCACCAAAAAAAGGTGTTCAGGTTTTGAAGAATGACATCAGTAACTTTGGACGTCTTTGTTATGATAAGATATCTACTGAGATTTTGGGGTGAGAGGAAAAACAGCTAAGCCTGCAAACATTTAAGAAATAAGGTTCTGACTAACTCTGTGAGTTTTCGTGTGGAGATATTATTTCAAGGTAGAAAAAATAAGAAAAGAAATCTTGCTGGTAGTTTGGCGCAAAAAAAGATCTACTATGAAAACAGGGTGATGGATGTGTTTCACAGAATGAATATTAAACACCTTCATGTGTTTGAAAGAGTGAATAGATAGAATTTGATCCTAAATATGCTTGAAAGTAGGCAGAATCTGACTGACTACAGCCCAAGTGGCAGGAGAATTCGGAAGTCCGTGTAATGTCAGCCAAAAGATGTTAGTCTTACTGATTCATGCATTTTAACATGAACTCAAGTTTTAGTTTTTTGAGATCCTCAAAGCAAAATATGGGAAGAGATCACCATAAACTTATCTGCAGCTTGACAGGCAGTGCCTATGTCCACCACTCCATCTGCTTAACCTTCCTGGGATGCTGATGTTTGTCTTTGGGCTTCAGTTAATGGTTTTGTTTTACCAAGAAAAAAACCTGGATCAGTAGCACTCATGGGACTGCCAAATGAAAATGGAATTCAAAAATGCTGACAGTTGCTCTAATAACCAACATTTTGCTTTGAAATATTCTTGACACTTCCTTTTGAAATTAACTTGAGAAACATTTTATATGTAAAAGTCTTAAGGAGGTTTTCCTGACTCTGGGAGTTTAAAGCTTGTCCTTTCTATGCAGAAAGCTGAAGGGAGCTCCTCAGGAAAGAGCTTACAGAAATTCTCATTTTTAGTACTGTGACTATATCCAAAATATGCATTATGTAGGTGAAGGTTTTTTGTTCTGTTTTCATAGGTTTTGTTGCAGTTTCCTTACAGTTCATCCACACTCCAAAAAGAAATTTGTTGAGACTCAGACAGGAGGAAGTCCTGCTTCTTTTCATGTTTGTCAGGACTACAAGGTGGTCTTGGCCCTGGCATGAGAAAGTTTGAATTATATGGGATTTTTGGTCAGCATCAGGCCTTCCTATTTGAGTTTCTGGGCTGCTGGGGATTCAGTGTATCCAATACTCCTTAAGTGGAAGGTTTTGATTTAGTGTTTTCTAACCTGCGACCTGTGCCAACCACACTCAGGTTCCTCCAGCTATATCATTCTGGCTTCAGGCTTACAAACCAGACCTGAACACATGCTGTTGAAGAGATATTTGTAAGCTGAAAGTCAAGTACTCCGGCTTTTGAAAGGCACCCTAGTTTCATCAGGCCCTGCCCAATGCCCCTGTTGGTTTCTCTCCCCCACGAGGCAGATGTTACTCCCCATTTACAGCAGCTGTGGAGCTGAAAGACCCGAGCACGACTCGCTCTTGGGAGGTTTCTGTGCCTTGCTGCTGACAGACTGCACACACCAATATTTGGGCACAGTGGGTAACCCAGAGTAACTTGTTTTATTCCCAAGTGCTCAGTGCTGGCTGTTCCTCTTCTGTTCACAGATTCCCGCAGGTTCAGTCACTGGTGGAGTCTCTGCCCACACAGGTACAGTGTGGGTGGCAACTTCAAACACATCCTACTGCAAAGATGACACATTTCATATTTTAGTGACTGTCTTGCTCAAAGCATGGGAAAATAACAGCCAGCATGCAGAAAAGGAATAGAATAATTTCATATTTTTACAATCTCCTCATTAGTCATTTCATAACACTTTTCCATAAAGTTACATGCCCACATACTACACATTTAGGTTTTTTGACATCTCTAATTGAGGAATCTTTTCAGTCTGCCAAGTACTGCTTTTAATCTGTTATTACATACTCCTTTTACCTATTTAAGGACCATTAATTTCTGTAATATTTTTCTGAAAGCCATGAAAGTATAGTTCTCACTTCTGAAATTGCAAGGATAGCTTAATGATAACAAATTATACTTTACCAGATTGCATGTGGGAAACATTTGGTGTTAATTGAATTACTTGTTTCTTCCAACTCAAGTATCATTTGCCAATACATATAATTATATCTAGAGAAACTTATACACATTCTTTACAAATTGTACATAAATATACTTACGATCAAGTAATTTTGATCATATTTAACAGTGGGCAGAAAACAGCTTCTCTTTTGTGGACTATGAGACACCCTTGAATTTATACCTTATTTTCTTCTTTCCTATAACTTCAGCCATGGTCATTAACTAAGTATTATGCTTTTTCTTCCTCATATAAATATGTAATTGAAAAAATTAAAGTTAGGCAGAAATTACCTGATGATATTTTTGTAGGGAAATTAATTACTTCCTCTCCTGTGATGCTTATGGAAGACATTTAAAAATAACATGAAACTGGTGTTAATGACCACCTTACTTTCCCAGCTTTGAATATTTTCTTCCACAGGAGTTGGATATTAACAGCATAGTCAATAGGGGGTTAATTATTTTATTTGGTTTATTAGATATTATTCTTAGGCTCAGATTTTTGTCATCTTTTTTCCCTTCTCAGGGAAGGTTTTAACCCAAGATTTATAATCCTGTGCCATAGTGTCAGCCTCAGGAAATAGATGCAACAGTTAAGCCACAGTCATAGACAAGATATGATTGTTCTCTACTATTTCATTCCTTTTGGCCAGGATAGAGTTAATTTTGTTCATAGAACCTCATACAGACTAGGTTCACCTGATTCTTTTAAAATGTTGTCTTGTAATCCTCTGCAATGAACCAGAGAGCCCCTCCAAGGTTATGGAAAGTGCTTGAGTTTGGAGCATTTTCCTAGCAGTTGATGGAGACTCACTGAATCACTTTGTAAGACCATCTGTTCCTGAAATTTGAACTCTTTGTCAGTGTCTTCATTTGTTTCATGATTTAGGAAGCTCTTTTCTGTTGTCAGAGGGGGTTTTCCAGTTAAAAATACTATTATTTTTATGAACTTGCAGTCTTTTTCTACTTTTTAGCTGGGCTTCCTGGGTTCTTCTCTGGTTCTCGTTGTTGTGATTAGCTCTGCAGCAGGCCATCATTACTAATTAGAATTAGCAGGGGACCTCTCATGTGTTCTACTTGCACATCCAGCTTCACCCTCTTAGTTATACCTGTAAAAATGCCGTAGCAGTTCATTCTGTAGTTGAGCAATGATTTGAATGGCATTTGTTACATCTCCCTAAAGTTTCTATATCAATACCAATATCTCACACTACCCAACAGTCTTAGTTCAAGTCAACTTTTAAGTTCCCTAAATGTGAAACTGTAAACCGAAAAGCTGAGAAGTAACAGAGTTACTGCTATTCCTTGCTGCTTTGCTGATCTTATTAATTTTAATGATACTGGAAAGTCACACTGGTAAGGGCAACAGTACCTATAAAAATGAAACACACCACTCATATTCCTGCATCTTTAGTATATATGCCTGATGCAGAGGCAAAAGACCTCTTCTGGGGAACTGCTAGTGCACTGTGTGATCCTGCCTGGCTCCTGCCACCTTCATGGGGGTGGGAATGCAGCTCCTGCTTGCTCTGGTGCTGGGGGGAGGGCTCTTGATATGGCTGGTAAATAAATTGCTGCCATCACTTGTTTAAAAGTAGCACAGTTTAATATTGAGTATGTGTTGAATAATCAGCTTACAAGTATGAATTCCTAGTTTATAAATATTGTCTGATTATTAAACACTTAATAATTACTTAATAAGCACAGAAAAGATTGTGTAAGTATAACATATCAAGCAGAAGATGCTGTTCTGGCTGCTTCCTGCAAAAGTGCCTTCTCTCCCAGGGATGCAGAGCTAGTTCAGTCTTGGGTTCATCTGTGGTGAGTGAGGACAATTGGGCTAGTAACACTGCCACCCAAATCTCCAAGCAGGCACCACACATCGCTGGCACACATAATTTCTGCCCTTGAAAAGAGATGGGGAGGGACTGGCCCAGGGTTCCTTGAATCTCTGAGGAAGAAGCCAGGCTGCTTGTGCAGAGGACAGTGCTGCTGCTTGCTCTGCTCCTGGCTGGGGACAGCCCTGCTCATCCTTAAGCTAATAATTAAAGCTTCTGCTCGTTATAGCAGTGTGGGTTTTGACAAGGTCATAAATCAATCACTGTCCTAGGAACATGAATTGCCATAACTGTGCATTGTCTAAATATGAACTAATGACTAAATGACAATTCCAGCTGATGCACACACAATGAATTAAGAGCTGGACATACAAAAACAGTGCAAAAACTCTTTTCCTCCAGAAACTCTTTCAGACATTGAGCTCTGTCTAATGCCTGCTGGCCTCTTAAACTTTGGGGACCAACATGACTGAACCCCCACCTGAGGCAGGAGTCTCTGTTCCCTGACCACCTCCTGCCTGCCTGGAGCCCAACACCTTCCCTCTCACTCCTGCCCCCTGCTCAGAAGCAGATCAGTCAATCTCAGTTGCTGAGCCCAAACACACAGGACTTGGTCTCTGCTCCAAAACCCATGCCATCCCCAGGAACCCTTTTCCCACCCCCAAACACACAAACCATATTTTTCCTGTTTTAGAGCCCCCAAAACAGCCTTATCAGCCTGTTTTAAAGTCTGGAAAACACAAAACTTACTCTCCATTTCCAAACACAGGAAATACAGGACTAATTCTCTGGATCGGCTCACTCATGGTCTTGGGGCCCAAGAACATGTCTTCCTTTGAGAAGGAAGAAGCCCAAAGCCCATGACTTGCCCTCCTTTTCTTCAGTGAGATGAGCTGGGGTTTTGCAGCCCTTAAAACAGGCCCCCTCCCAGAGCCCATGCCTGGAAAATGGGATTTAGAATAGATGTCAGTGCCCTGAGCAGTACCAGCTAGTCTGGTTCCAGCCAGGATGTCACCTCCCCCGTTCCAAGAGCTGCTCAGCTCAGTGGGTGCCACTCAATGCCTTCATATCTGGGAACTGATATTTCTGAGAGTAAAAAGCAGAGTAAACTCAACCACAATAATCTGTTTCCACATCTAGGGCAGGCCAGAAGGTTCCCTGAGGGGCAAATATACTGTCAGAAGCCCTGGATCAGGCACTGAAGGTCTCAGAGCAGCAGTGAGAGCACACAGACATGTTGAGAACTGCAATTTTCACTGGAAAGCACACAGCTGTGTGCACAGGGCACTCACAAGTGAAAAATATTGACCAAGGAGAAAGAGCTAAACAAAGAGAAGTCCAGAGAACTCCCTAACATAATGTTAGCATCTCTTTTTCTACAGTCTGGTTTTTGCACAGGAGGGTGGACATATGGAGGACACACACACATTGTTATCTGCTTCCTTCAGTGTGCCTGAAGGACAGGCACAAAGCCTCCTGCACTGCTTAGCTGGAACAAGTGCCAGGAGAAAAGGGAAGTCCCACATGTGGAAGCCAAGCCTCTAGTCCCAGCCAACCGTAAAGGAAAAATCCAGAGGTGAGCAAAGGCCAAAATATCATCCAGCAGCAGTAGAATATCATCACTGCAGCTGATAAAACTTAGGCTGGACAGAGCCTTCCTTTCCCTGGAGCTGTCTGGGTTCAGCTTTCATCCATCCTTCCTGATTTGGGGCGGTGACTTATTCTCTTGACTTTGGAAGACCTCCTCACCAACTGTTGTGTTTTGGGAAGCAAAGATGTCTTGGGAGATGGCTGTCTCTCCCAGAACTATTCAAGGAATATGTGGGAAGATACTCCAAAAATCCAGGAGATTTTGTCCAAACATACTCTAACTTCACTTTGTTTTTCTCCTAGGGAGACCACCTGCTCTCAGGCAGCAAAGAGCAGCAGCCCTGCAGGGCTCTTGCAAGCCCTTAGAGCCCCTAATTGTCCTCAGCTGGGCCTGCCTACTGGTATATAAGCTCCAGCTGAGGAGCATAATTGGTTGTTGCTTCTCCTGCTTGGCTGCTGGGTGAGCTGAGCTTCATCTTTGAGGCTGGCTTCGTGATCACTGTCCTGCATCACACTGTGTGCTGGACCAACATGTGGACTATCCTGTATGAGGACAGGATGATCACCTTCCTGGTGGATTACAGAAGTTAAATGCTGCAGGAGGTAAGAGGTCCCTTTATGGTTTTTTGACTCTGGATTTTTTATTTCTTGCTGATGAAAAGCTTTTACAGATGTGGGATAACCTGGCTGCTGTTGCCACAGGGCTTTGCCCTGTCAACTTGTAGGCAATTTGCTTTAATGAAACTGTTCCTCTGGCCTTGCTTGTGTTAAGATGACAAGGTAATGTAAAATAGCCTTAATTTGTCCTTACCTAGGAGGTAAATTATCTTTTTTGGAATTTCTGCAATTTCTAGCATGGCAAGTCTTCTTATGAGAGCAGCTGGGATTTTTGGTAGCCTTGACCAAGTTTGGAAAGGTTTGTATAGCACAACCAGCAACTGGAATCTCAGTGTGTGGTACTCCAGTTCATCAGCTGGGGAAACGGGTTTTTATCAGCATCCAGTGCTCACTTCTGTGCCTGATTTTTCTCTGTCCCATGGAACCTTATGTGAGGAGAAGGTAAAAGTACCTTTCTCAAGGAAGTTCTGTGTGACCTGTATTTCCCTGTCCCTTTACTGAGGTTGAGGAATATTGCAGCTACTGAAGCTTTGGAGTAGTCAAAATTTGAAAGGTGCCACCTGTCTGCAGACCAAAAGCTGTATTATTTATTCCAGAATTAAAACAGAACATGGGTTTTAGGTGATAGAAATAGAGAGCTTTTGACAGCAGCAAAGCTTAGGTTTGGTTCTGAAGAGAAAGTCCCTTCATTTTACAAATGGCTGTCATAACTTTCACTGGAGGATTTAATATCAAGCAAAGGCTCTTGCAAAACCTTTAAGGTAGTCTGTAGTGAATTCCAAATTGCAGTTCTGTTTTTGTAAATAATAATACCCTTATTGGTTAAGCAGTCTATTTCTTGCTTGACTTCCCACCTGCCACTTTGTTCTTAAAACCTCAACAAAAGTCCCCCTTCCAAGAAGGAAGACCAAAAGGTGCATTCAAGTATGTATTTATGAAGGTAGTGCTTAGCGTGAACTGTGTTTTCAGAGTTTTGAAACAAAGGTGAAAAGTGCGTTGTCTTATTTGTTGAGCATTAGTCTTGCTGTCTTGAAATCCAAAGTGAGTTAGGATTTTGAAGCTGTTTCATAACTGGAAGGGAACATGGTTAGAAGAATCAACTGCTGTATATGGCAGTCTGGCAGGAGAGCTCTTGCTTTAAGTCAGACGAGTTTCCTGCCTGCATTTCTGTGAGCTGCTGTGTGATATTTCATGGGTTCCTTGTACTGACAGCTGAGCTTGATCCCAGGATGTGCTGTTGCCAAAGTCTGTAGAGACACTGGCTGCACTGTCCTTCCTGTGAGTGAGAAACAGTGTCATGTCAAAGATCTGGACAGACATGGACAGTGAGATAGTAAAGGAACAGCTGTAGAGACTAAAGGAAGAAATGTTGTTTCTGATGCTGTTTAGCATTAATAACATCCCAATCCAGTTATGTCTCCTATATACAGTAAGGTGATAGATGCCCACATTATCCTGGTGTGAGGGAGGCATCAAGGGTGCAGTTTTGTAAGAGGTGAACAGGCACTGGTTTTACATTACTCTGCTCACTGTTTCCTGGCCGTATGGCCTGCCTGCAGAATACTTTCTCATCTGCAAAAGTGCAATATTAAACTTTGAGTGGACAACTGAGTGTAATTTATAGTGTTTTCACATCCCCTTCATTTTTGGTTCACGTAAAATGTCTTGTTTATTTTCCTGATTATTCATTTCAACTGTACATATGATTAAAAATAATGAATGTTATTAATTTTCATCATTAGTACCATCATTACGCCTACTCATATCCTTTGATATTATTGCAAAAATTATCTTTAATAGTTTTAATAGGAGCTATTCCCCAGGCTAATGTGGATATAAATCAAAGTATTAAACAGGGTAGAAAGTAAAGTTTTGGACTCTATTCTGAAATGGAACCCCCTCTGTGCAGTGGATGCCTTTAGCTTTTGCTCAGAAGAATATTTATATACATCTCTTCCATGTACTTGCAGGAGATGGGGTTTAAATTTGACTGACAACAATTAGACTGTCTGTGGCAGCAGGGAGACAAATTCAAAGGTAGGAGAAGGAGCAGCAAGGATGTTGCTGCACTCTGTTCTTGCAAAGGTCAGGAGGTCTTATGCCCCTGGCTGTAACAAGGCGAGGCAGACTGAGTACTCCAGGGAATCCCATCTGAAGGACTTGAGCAAGAACTACAGAGCAAGAAGCAAGTAGATACCAGTCATTAAATTCCACAGGACCGTGCAGTAGAATTCTGTCTAATTACTAGGATTCCATCTGTTAAAGCAGAGGCACAGCAAAAAAGAATAAATAATCTCTCTGGTAGTCTTCCAAAGGATGTCTTCCAAAGGATGTCTTCTAAACATCGGAAGCCATCTCTGCCCTCTTATTGTCCTCTGTTGCTTCGCTGTTTGTAGCAGCGTGCAGCCTAGAAAGGATGGGGTGTTGGCAAGGGATCAGAAAGTCAGGCTGGTTTCCTGTGCTTTTTTTTGTTTTATTGGGTGTTTCACCCATTAGTTTTTGCAAGGCCTTTTTTTCTTTGCTGTAAATATTGAACTAAAGATCATTTTGTACAGCACAACACTCTTGCCAATATGAGCAAAAGCAATATAGCAGATAATGCTTTGGCATGTTCTCTGTGTTTTTAAAATTTCCTGTTCAGACTCAAATTCCCTGCTTTAAGAGGATTGCAGTCTATTTGCTACAGAGCCTGCCAATAAAAGCTTTTCAGATACCTATTTTAAACTAATTGTTGCTAGTCTTGTCACAGTTTTTGGGGCCAAGGACATTGCTGCACTTCGTGGGGAAATCTGTTAATGCATTAAATGAAGCTGCTAGAAAGCAAAAGCCAAGAAGTGCAAAGAAAACAGGAGTTGTGCCACCCAGCCTATTGCTGGCTGAACACTGAGCAATTTGGGGCTTTAGGGGCTTCAACAGCATTCTTCTGGCTGCATCTCTGAGGTGCGGGTGTTCTCCTCCATTCTGTGGTTAATCCCTTCCCCAGGAAGATAGAAGTGATGACAGGAGTGAAAGGTTGTACAAAGGGTAAAAATGTGCGTAACTCTTGCTCTAAATAAGTGCTAGAAGACAGCAGACTGAAGTCTAATACAGAACACATCCTCAAAATTTCTTGTTCCTAGACTCCAAAGACAGTTTGTTCCTCAGCAATTTAGGTACCAGCCTTTAGAAAGGTCACTGAGAAAATTGCCTGAACCTGGAGAACTGGAGCTGGATCCCATCTAGAACTGCTACCAGCAGTGCTAGGAGGCAAGAGGCTATTGCAAGGGGGGTGCCCAGAGCTGTGACTTGGCTAGGGTCGTGTTGCAAGCCTGCTGCAGTCAATTTGAACCTGGGTCTGTGGTGTCCTGAGGCAGCATGGGAAGTGCCCCCTGACCCTTTCAGTCTGCCACTCCCTCTATTTCTCCATGATAAGTGCTCCCCTTGCACTGGGATAAGGCATGTGGGTGATAAATGCTTTCTGCTTGGTTTCAGTAATGGGCTGTAATTGAGGCAGGCTTGAAAAACTTATTTTTAATGTTGCACAACACTTCTGTGTTGTTGGTGATGCTTTTTTTGCAAGAGGAGATTAAAACTATAGAAGGAAATGGGGGGGGAATTACATATGCCTTTTTGCTTTACCCTTAGTAAATGAGGTCTTCAGTGTTAGTCATCTTTCAAACTGCTTGATTGTAGATAATCATGTGTGTCTGCCTGGGAGCATTTCCTGTTGGAATAGCAACAGCTCCCTCTGTCTGCCTCCATCTGTGGGCTGTTGTACTTCAACAGATGATGCCATTTTCTTGTTCCCTGCCCAGTGAAATTCCTGCTCTCCAGGCATGTTTGCATCTTAAATGGATTGACATGGAGAAGGTTTTAGACTTCCTCTGTATATTTTTAGGAGTGGCTGTAAACTCTTTGCTGTAACTTCCTCTACCAGTTTATGAATGGAACAACTGTTGAAAAAACACCAAAACTGGGGTAGGGAATGCAGTGGCTGCATTAGTGGGAGTGACTCTTTTCTGTTGAAAGTGAGCTTTGAACAACCTGTGAGTTACTGTCGCATTGAACACATCTCTGGAGATTTGAAAGTTTTATACCCTCTTCCAACGTGCTGCTATTGTCTGTGTAACAAGCGTGAACTGAACTGTTCTGTTAAAAGCAAGTCATGCACACTTAAGAACATGATAGTAGTTCATCGTTAACAATGCTGCTACGTTCATTCCAGCAAACTTACTGTAGTACAACTGTAGCTCCAGCAAACCATTTGCCTTGTGATGAGGAGCCAGCATGCGATTAAAGGCATGCTATTAACATTTCCTAGCTCTCTTCTCGCTCTGACATTTGTCCTGTGTGAGGTTTTTTGATCACAATCTCAGCGGCAGACTTTGCTGTACGGAGCACTTCAAGGTTTCATAAAGCTGCCTATAAAGGATACATCATATCTCATCTGGTATTTGCTGCAAAAGATAGAGGAGAAGCAACCTGCCTGAACTTTGTTTTGGATTAAAATTTTGTGCCCAAGAGCTTCCTTTCATTTTTAGGTTTTTTTCAATATGTGAAAATAGGGCTCCAACTTTAAAGTATAGCACAAATGATGACTTGATGCAGCTCTACTATTAGGAGGACATTTGCAATGCTTTAGGGGACGGAGATTATTCAGATGACAAGCCAAAAATTCTTGTTTTCCACCACAGGAAATGTCCTCCACAGAGTTTGTCGGAGATGTAGTCCAGCCAGAATGCTCTGGATTTAGGTGACACATAGAGGCCCTTTAGGCTGGCTATGGTTCCTGTGATGTTTTGCTGGAGTATTTGAGTAAGTGGAGTTCTAGAGTTTCCATCTTTGACAGATTGTCCTCTTAACATTGAATTCTCAACTGGATGGAGGAACACATTTTTCTTTTAGGTTGCTGCTGCCTCCTTAATGAATTGGAATGAGGTACTTTTTGAAGAGTGTTCCCTAAGAACCCAGATTAAGAAAAAAAACAAAACAACAACACAATCAAAAAAGTAAACAAACACAGCCACTAAAAAAAAAAAAATAAGCCAAGACCAGTTTGCTGCCACTCCTGAATTCTGCTTTTTGAGTCAACTACCAAGGTTGTCTTGGCACATGTGTGCATGAGGTGTAAGAAAAGTGGCAATGAATATGGAGTTGTGTTTCATGACATGGCTCAAATAAGTGCCTATACTTCAGAAAAATCTCCCAAAATTTGCCCAAAGAAAGCAGCAGATGGTGACTGCAAGATGAGATGCTTATATGTAAGTGATGCTGCTGCCAGTGGTGTTGGCTGGTTAAAGCAAGGGGAGATGGATGAACAGCCCCTTGTTAATAGCATAATGAAGGCTTTGGGGCTGGGTGGCTGTCCTGTGCTTAGCTGTGTGTTTTCAAAGCCAACAGCTCAGTGACAACTGCTATTCTGCATGCAAAGTAACTCAGTCTGTGGGGAGTCCTGTTATTTTCTGGTCACAAATGACCTCTAGTCACACCATTGATTGTGTGAAGCTTGGTATGTTTTTGAGAGCAAAGAGTACATATTGTAGAGGGAAAGATACTTTGCTGATGTGTACCAGTCAGGTGAATCTACCCAGATAGATTGCAAAGATGAATTCAGGATACAACCATGTTCCCTGTGCTGTACTATGTAGGCAGATGTCTGGCATACTCCTCCTGTTGTGTTGGCATTGCTTGCATGAGTGCCCAGTTGTTACCAAGGCCAGCTGGCTAGCCTTTGGGATCAGTGCTCCCAGAGCACAGCCTTGCCTGAAAATCCTGCAGAGGCAGCCAAGAGGCACTGAAGTCTGTGTGCTTGGGCCTTGGGTGCCCAAGTCTTTAAAGCCCAGGGGGAACATTTCCAAATTTAATTGGTGTTTTGGATCCCTTGTGAAGTATTTGAGTAACTGGAGCTGTACTGTTCGGGTGGAAAAAAGATAGGGTTTGTTTTTCAGGTCAGTGAAAACTATGTGAACAATTCCGAGGGCAAATGAATGCAATTCCTAGCTGGTTTGGTTCTCAGAGTTTTGAGGGCCATTTCTGTTGGCTACAGTGACAAAGGGTTTTAAGATCTTTCCCATGTGCCTTGAACTTTGTTGTGGCACTGAAATTCTGCATGCATGCAGTCAAACCAGGAATAGAGGTGGTTCTGACCATGTATCCTCTGTCTGAAGGTTGTCGGGGAGAAATGTTTCCCTTATCCCATTTCATGGTGAGTGTAAGGGAGCTGGGATGAACCCATCTGTCCCTTGGAAAATCCTTCTGTGGGGAAGGAGGACCAAGGGCACTTGAAGGGAAAAGAGATCTGTCCAGGGACAATGTCTGAGCTGGCCTTTGAAGGCATCTCCTGGCTGGTGGCAGCAGCACCCGGCTCTGTGGCACAAAGGTGGCAGGCAGCAATCCAAGCTTGTCAGCTGCTGCAGCTAGCAGGGAGGAATTGGGCCAGCACACAGTCTGTCTGTCTTCCACCTCTGGGAAACACCCAGTGTTTGAATTCCAGCCCTATATACCAGGAGCCTAAACATCAAATGAGGTTTAAACTGAAGGATTAGCCAGAGGCCTTAACCAGTCTCTGGTTATTCCATGAGTGCTGCTGCTGCTCCTGGCTTTCTGTTTACTCATCTGCACCTGCAGTGTTGAAAGCCATACAGAAATCCTGCTCAGCCTGAGCCAAAAAGTATAGCTAGGCTTTGTGTGTACTGAGGGCTTTATAAAGGTCATGAATTGAGCTTTTGTGCCAACCTTTTTGTGATTTACTTCTCATTGTTTCTCTTTCTCCAGGAATTCCTCCTCTGAATTGCCATCTGCCAGCTCTTTTAACAGGGAGTTCTGAGTTGTAGATTTTCTATTAGCACGAGTCTTACTGCCTTTGTGCAGGAAAGCTGGATCACTGTGGAGTCATCCATGTGTTACTGTATCTACTGAAGTCATGATGAAGGGTGACTTGGTTTTTTGGAGAGGAAAGAACAACTAGCTCCCAATAGTCTGCAGCACTGGGTGTAACAAAATTGCTGGGACAGCAAGGAAACCTAGGGTGTGAGTGAGATTGTTGCACAAAATAATTTGGGTTTACTATCAGTTTTGTGGTTTAGGTCTGTGAGGGGTTCATTCAGACTCATTCATAAGCCTTCTATTACCAGTTCTGAGTATATTTTTAACTGCTTTCACTCTAATGCCATGGAAAAGGATTAGGCACAAAAGACCAGTTGCAAAGATGCTTCCTGTGGTCACTGAAACTGGGGTTTGCTGCTGTGCTCAGACCTGCAGAATGCTGATTCAATAGACTAACATGGTTCTGTCTCTCACTTTGGTGACAAACACTATAAATTCTCTCTTTAGGATGCTTTGGTTAGTAGTTATGGAGTTATGACATTATGCAGCCTTCATGTGTATGTCTTTAAAAATAGCCACCGTGAATGTGGCACACTATCAGCATTAAAAATTCTTCATAATTCTGCTCTTGAAAGCAACCAGCATCTCTTTCTGTAAAGCAGAGTGAGGAAGCTTCCTCTCTTAAAACTCAGTCAGGTTTTGGTTTAGGAGCTGTGATGCACTGATTGCAAATAGAAGACGGTAGTTTCTACTGCTTGTGGCTTCTACCATGGCAGAAAAGGAAGGACAAGGCTGTGCAAAGGTGGAATCTGGGGAAGGATTAGTTTGCCCATCTGTGGGACAAGTGTCTCAGTAATGGTTTAAACTCCCTCTGGTATGAGTGAGTTACCTGTAAGAAGGGCTTGATTTCTTTAAAATAACCAGCTTAGCCTAGATGCCTGACTTTTAGCCATTTAGCATTGGGTAATATGATTATCATCTGCATATCTATATTAAGATACAAGCTGTTGATTTTTTTCCCCCAGTTTTCCATTCTTAAAACATTATAAGATTTCAAAGTATGTTCTAGCCACAGCAGAAATAGGAGTGTGAGGTGGCTTATCCCTCCCTAATGCCAGAGCCCACTCTGCACATGGAAGCCTGACAATATTGGTGAATTCTGGGCTGTGCTGCACCTCAAGAGAATACTGACTGTCCATATATTTGAATACTGAAATGCAAGTCACATATTATTAAATAATGACAGGTGTCTGCACAAGGTAATCCTCAGGGAAAATGTGTTTCATTACTTGAATGTCAATAAACCTTACTTTATGCATGGAGGTTTGATGAATAAATGAAACCTTGATTTTATTCTGACAGGTGGCATCTCATTTAGTGCTTCTCCACAAAGAGCCAGATCCCTTTGCCCTTTTTATCTCCTGAGGTCTCTGAATTCTGGTTTGTCCCTGGTTTCCTTTTACACAGCTGTTTTGAGGTGTGAGTTAATATGATGCTATCTAAAGGTGAGTCCCTCAGATTCACTGCACAAAAAATAGGCTGTGTCTCAGGAGGCTGTGTTCAGCTAAGAGGAGGAACTGCATTTTGGAGGTGGTATTTATTAGGCAACCTAGTATTATAGAAAATTGGAGGGCAACAAAATAAACCTCAAACTGTAAATAACATGGGACCTATGAAGGCTTCTGCTGACATTGCTAAGCTTGACCTTGTGTCCTTAAAATGAGTTTGAGGAGCCAGGCACAGCTTTGAGATCTCCAGTTTTAAAATTAGTTTTAATTGGACATACCAGGCAAATTAGAAGAATACAATGCTGTAAATTTTAAAAGATTAATTGTAAAGGTTGAGACAAATTAAATGAAGCTTTGTAGACAAGTAAGGCCATAGTAAAGATGTGTTTTGTTTCTTGCGTTTGGTGTGGAGTGTTTGGCTGTTTTTATTTCTTCCAGTTAACACTGCTGTATTCTTCTGGGGTAAAACTGAAGTTGAATCACAGCCTTGCTGGGTTCCCAAGATCGGCCTAGAACTGCAGGTTGTAGCTGGCAGGGTTTTCCGTACCAACTTTTACATTATTTGCTTTTACCATCATAGCTAAAACTCTTTTCACTTTCCAAGGAAGAACAACCTTTGTGGGGCTCAGGTTTTAATGCATAATTCAACCTTCAAAGTCCAAAACAATCATGCCGAAATCAAAGGCTTGACATGAAGTGAGTTATTTGATTCTGCAAATAGCAGTGCAGTGGTTTTTCCATTGAAGAGGCTGTATTGCCTTTAGGATTTACTGTAATCGAGACAGTAATTTGCTGGATATTGATAATTCAGCTACTGCCTCTCTGAAAAAAGTAATTCACTAACTGCTGTATAACAATTTTGTGAGGAGTTGTCCCCTAGCAGCCTACATGCTTTCCTCAGAGTGTTTTTCTTTCGGTTTTACATATGTTAATATATATTATTTCTCTTTTGCATAAGATTCCCAGCAGTAAGTGGCATTCTCCTGCTGAGAATCAGTATTTCTACTTGAGTCACAAACCCACAAATCCTGCAAAGGCAGGAGCAGGGCACTGTACACACAGCTAGACCACTGAGCAGGCTTCTTCCTGTGCTTGCTGAGTAATACTGGGTGGGAGTGGAGAGACAGTGTGAGGCCAACAGCTAGGCAGAGCCACCTGCCTCAAAAATAAAATCCTGGGTTTAGCAATTATGATACCATCTACCTAAATCCCTATAACTATGGTCTGGATTTTACACATTACAGTCTGAGGATTTCCAGCCTCCTCAGAATTCTTGTCTAAATGTTATTTTCTATAATTTCTATCCCAGGTGTATCAGTGTATGTGTCAGACTGTCTTGATTCCAGCTTTGCCAGCTGTAATGCAGTCCCACAGGTTCAGGTGTAACTGCTGGCCCTGCAGCACACAAATTTATAACTGAGACAGGAACTGACCGTCCTAACTTTGCCTCCTAGTCTGCAAGTCCAGCTAATCCTGGCCCTAGGGTGCTGGTTTGGCCATGCTTATCTCAAACCATTTATTGAGCATATTCTAGAATGTGCAGTCATAGCTGTTGTAGGGGCCCTGTGGGGCTCAAGTGAGGCCATGGCATAGGTGACAGGCAGTATCTTCTTTTTTCAAGCCCCATCTTCATATTTTGTGTGATTTCTAGGAGGAACAGAAACCTGGACCCAGCAGTAAATAGACAAGATCCAGGCACTGCAGCAGTGGGGAGAGCACACAAGTCTTTGCAGGTCTGAGGGACACGAGCAAAGCAGGGCATGGCTCCATAAAAGCCCAGCTGACTCGCTGTGGTACCTTGTTTAAAAGGGTACCATGCATAAAAGGGCTCCGTGCTCCTGTGAGACTGACATGTACCTTTGGTGTCCTGCCTGGTCTGTGGATAGACGGGAGGGACGTGTTCCTGCCGCCCCTCCGGTCTGAGGCAGGTGGATCCAGAGCGGAATTCAGACATGCCGAGGTGGAGTCCTCAGTCAGTTATAAATCATTGATGCTTTCTCAGTCCTCTGCTTCTCAGACTTCAATAATTTCATTGTTCCAGCTGAACAGGAGTTTTACCTTGTTAAATTCAGGGAGTGCCACTAATGGCAGCAGTCTTTTATCCTGTCCTTCTCGTTTTCTGACAGACCCATAATGAATGATTAATCTTGGTGTGCTGCAAAGGGTTCAACTACCTGTTTCTTTTTTCTCTAATGAAATATATGCTGTTTGACTGATTGTACAGTAGTTGTATTTGGATTTTTCTTCCATTTAATCTCTTTTCTACTGTGAACCTGCTTAAAAAGCTGTACTGTAACTCTGGAAAAAAGTAATTTTTTCCCCTTTTGTCCCTTTTATTTTTAAAGAACTGATTTCACTATTTTTAAAGCACATCAGTGTGGGGGCCTTTACCACCTACCCATGGTAACACTCAAGTTTATTGATTATAAATACATATATTTCACTAGCCTTTGTGATTGTTATCAAAAATCAGACAGAAACACCTGTAATTTACAAGCCCAGGTTGCCATAGAGGTATCACATTAGAAATCAAATTTCCCCTCTCTATTTAAGGTCTAGAGCATTTTCTCCAGGCATGTAAATTAGTACAGCTCCATGTGGCTGTGGTCTTCCAGAGCAGCACATTTTCTGACATGGATGAATATTGGAATCGTGTCAGTACTTAAATAATTCAAGAACATGGAAACACTGGATCCATTGATTTGTTCTTTTTCTTGAAGTTATTTAAAAAAAAATTCACTGTTATTCTTGAGTTGAAATACTGAAGGCACAGTAAAATGCAAAATGAGTTGTGCAGAAACATCTTCATAGGAGGCTTGATTGCTGTTAGGCCAAGAGCAGGTATCTTAATTTACTAACATAGCATTCATGTCAAAATAACTCTGTAATTTTATGTTGTAAATTCAATGCTTGCTATTTAATATTGCATAAACTTTATTGCTAGTTCTCAGTACTAGACTTCCCATAATAGCTGTATTCCAATATATACTTGTATTCCTATATATAAATGCCACTAGCCTGAAAGTCTAGTGGATTTCTTGCAGCAATTTAACAAAGTCATTGCTGGCAGACTTGCTGCAGTGTGGTTTGCCACAGGTTAACTCTTTGGGGAACTAGAGTGAACTAGAACAAGTGGCCCTGAAATTCCAGTGATTTATCTAAACATAATTCTGCAACTTGCTTGAAACTTCGTGTCCTCAGGAAAGGAGACAAAGTGGTCATCAGTCTTTAACTCCTTGGGTTACCTCCCTGGCACAGGGCCTAGCTGGTGTTATTTTGCTTTTCTGCCTTGGTGAGCTGGTGGGATTTAAGACCAGGAAATGTGTGGCGATCTTTTTAGTAATGGTGGTGTGAATTTTTGTTTGTAGCAGCTCCCCTGCTGTCTATGTAACTACCCTTGGCATTAGTGATGATTTTTGGAAACCTGCAGCTGATGAATTGCTGAGCTAATGTACATTTTTCCATCACTTATGTTCAGATAGTACAGATGACCTCAGAGGTATCTACTCATTTTATGGGCACCCTACCTCTGAAGTCATTAGTGCTTAATTTTCACTGCTGCTTGCACTCAACAACATTAGTAGTGGCTTCATGAATTACTAATGCAGTGCTTAAAGGTGAAAAGTAAAGACCTCATCAAATTCTGGATATTTGCATATACATTGCAGATAATTAAGTATCTGAAAGGCAAGGCTTTTTTCTTCTCTCCCCCTCTGCTGTTAGGGTGTTCAATAAGAGAACCCATTTAGTATCTCTTGCTGCTGAGAATTAACCTTTGTTTAATGCTGTCCGGTCCTATCTGGTGCATCACATGCTGCATTAACCCTCATTTGCAAAGCAGCTTCCTGGGTTCTGTGGTGTTTACACTGGCAAGATCCAAGAGGTAATTACAGGGCTCCTTGGAAAGAAATTAAGTGCAGTGGATGAAGTCTTTCCCAGTAAATCAGAAATCACATATCAGTTCGGTTTAAGAACTCAGGAAGATCCTCTATTTCTTTTCCTTCTGAAACTCTTCTCCATCAAATCAAAAGCAGTTCTTCAAAGCACTGAAGTGTATTCTTAGCATTACACTCTCAAATTCAATAAGACACTTCTGCCTTTACTAAGCAGACATGTTTTTAAACAAAGCTCTTAAACACATGCTTAATTAGTTATTGAGACAAGAGCCATGGTGTATGTATTCTGTTCCCATTTTAAAAAGGGATTTTTTTTTTGTGCAGTGTATATGACCTCTTTAAGAAAGAAATGTAATTTTAACTTGAGTGATGTTGTCTTTTTCAATTGCTTTTCAGTTCAGTTTAGACAAAAATGATCTTTTAAGAGTGAGTCAAAAGTTTAAATGCCTGTTTTGCCCAATCCGTTTTGAAAACCTGTTCAGACATGCAGCCTCTTCAAAGTAAATAATTGTGCCAGAAGCTATGTTCATCAGGAAACTGCTTTTAGTATCACCTGCAGAAACCAAATCACAGATGTTTCAATCAAGGATGATTTTTTTTTTTTTTTTTAAGAAAGGCTTTAAATTGCCTGCTCTGCAGTATCACATGCTTGCTTGTAATTTAGTGCCTTATCCAGTGGAAAGTCACAGGGATTCATTTTCTTTTGGAATACAGAAATTATTAGAAAATTAAAAATCTGTATAAAATTGTTATATTTTCAGAATACCAAAACCATTTAAAATTCTATTTAAATTATTATCATTCTTATAATCATGTTCTAAAGGTTTTTTTTTGAAGTCTACCATACACTGTGGTGTGGGGAGTGTGAAAATTACACTTTGGGTTATGTGTTATTTGGAATTTTTTTAAGTTTTTCTCTTTATTAAGGCCTGATACTCTGGTGTACATGGGCACTACACAAATCATTACTTGAAAGAGGGACTGTGAGGGATTTTATCTCTTTTACATCTGAGCTGATTTCTTTAGGGACAGAACTGTGAGGTTCTCCATCTGTCCAGTGAGAGGTAACAGAAGACACATTATGTAGACTCTGTGGACATTATGGTCACCTCTCATGGGTTCCAGTGGCATGGTGAAAATCACTTTTTAGTAGCATGAGCAATGCATTCTGAGTAAAGCTGATTGTTCAAAGCTTCAGTGGAAACTGGTCCTGACCTGTGCTTATTGTAACAGATGAGAGAGAGAAAATTCTTAGATGCAGGTACTTGTTCACCTGACTGAACTTGTTGATACAGAGACTGATATGTTCCTGAACCTGTAACAATGAAGTTCAGACCTGATCACAGAGTAATTTGAGGCCACTGATTGTCAGTGTTGAATGGACACTGTGCATTGTTTGGAAGAGCATCCACCTCTAATTCATCTAGCTGTGTCTGACCTACCAGCAAGAGCCATAGGGGGTTTGAATGTCTTTTAGCTAGTTAAAATGCAAGCCTGGCAATAAAGCCTGCTACAGACCTGGAGTGCAAACTCCATCAAATGCAGAGGTGTTTTTGTTCCTTCCTAGCTGCACTTCAGGACAACAGAACAGGGGTCCATTGCTCTTCCAAAGATACATGGGTGTCTTCACTGTTTTTGTTGTAAGTCATGCAAATACCAGTTTGCATTATAGACAAATGATATTCCTGAAAGACATGATTGGCTGGAAATACTTCACATTTGTGTAGAAGTTGTCAAAAAAACTTCATAGTTAAGAGATTACTTAACTTAATTTTCCTCCTTCCAATCTGTGCAGACATTACTAAACTACCCTCCTGTTTCAAGCAGAAATAATTAATTTTTCTCTTGTTAATATGAGGATGTTGGTCTGCGTTTGGCAAGACTTCCTTTTGTGATGCATGAAAATATCAAGGTGATTCAATCCTATAAAAAAATTAGGATTGGAAAATAGCAGTTAGCTATGCCTTGCTTTCATGTTCTCATATTGCCCAGGATAGCTCTCAATTGCAGGTGCAGAGGTGACCTAGCACCTCTTTGTAGGATACTGCAAGATCTTCAGTCACCACTGTATCTGTAATCTCTCTGCCCTGTCACTGCCTATGCTTAAATGACTTTAGGGGCTGACAGCAAAACCTTTGGAATTGCTGATGTGCTGTAGAGCATTTGTCCATTGTCCAGTGCACAATCCACCTACTTGTGCAAAATGCCCCGAAGCCAAAATGTTCTTGATTGTGATCAAGGTGGATGTAGGAAGTGCTGAAATCAATAGGCTGTCAACACCTGTTTAATGGTAAGCAGGTGCTTAAATGTAATGTTGCACAGGAGGGAATGGTGATAAAAGCTGCTGAGTTTTGGTGTTGTTTGGCAGCAAGAAATTTAAAAATCAGGAGGAACATATATTTTATTAGTTAGTAGATGTGTCTGTGCTGCAGTATCAGGGAATATGTTAAGTCATGCTCAACAAGATGTCCAGCTCCTACTCATACTCTATGCTTGGATAATGAACAAGTTCAGTCTCATGAGTTTAAAGGCTGTACCTTTAACATAAAATTCACTTAAACTGTTATGGAGGGTGTTGGAGGCAGACAGAAGAGAAAGGAACATCTCAGCTCCAATCCTCTTTTTCAGAGACACATCAGCACATAGTAAGTTTTTCCATCATATTCAAGTAGATTATTGTTGCCATGATATTTTCTGAAAAATCCTTTTGCCAGGATTTTGTCCTGGGAAGCTGAGGAGCCTCAGGAAAGACATGCAAACAATAGCTTTCTGCTGCTGTGGAATGCAACAGGTGCAGCTGTGATTGGGGCATGTTGGTTGTTTCTAATTAATGGCCAATCACAGTCAGCTGCTTGGACTCTCTGAGGGTCCCGAGCTTTTGTTATCATTCCGTTCCTGTCCTTTCTAGCCTTCTGAAGGATCTCTTCTCTCTATTCTTTTTTTGTATAGTTTTAGTATAGCATTTTAATATAATATATATAATAATATAATAAATCAGCCTTCTGAAACATGGAGTCAAGATTCTCATCTCTTCCCTCGTCCTGGGACCCTTGAACACAACCATAGATTATCATTATCCAGCTTGCAGTAAACATCTGAATTGATCTAGACAATTGTGCAATGATTTGATACTTAATCAGTGTGGACCTGACCTTTACAAAAGCAATTTTAAAAGTCAGAAGCCATCCTCTTTCTAGTTTCTATTCCTCTGCAACAAGGCTACCCTTCACTTTTAAGCATGTTACAAAACTCTTACCAACTTACTTTTATCACAAAAATAAAAAAGAAAAAAACCTCCAAGAGACATTAGAATTTCTGTGTTCCAGCTCCCATACTAGGCACACCATTTGCCAGCCAGGACAAAATGTGAAAGTGAGTATTCATGGACTCAGGTTTGGTTTGGAGGCAAAAGGGCCTCCTGTCTGCAGCCTTTTGAGAGATACCTACTTATCAGCAGAGTTCTGCAGGGGAAGGGAAGGGTGAAGTGACTGTCCCATCAAACATCTTACTTTCTTTTTTTTTTAGCCTTATCTAAAACAGCTTCAGGCTACTCAAAATTTTATGACCTTTCAATACTTTACAAGCCAGCTGTAAAGCAAGAGCTCCTCTTGTTAAACAGCCAGCAAATCAAGGTGTGAAGCTAAGGACATGCAGTAGCAAGAAATATAAGAAATGTGCTGCTTCTGCTGCATTTATCTTTAATAAGAGGATGCCTAAAAGCTGCAGCTTTGTTTTATCTTTCACAAAGATTTACCAGAACATGTGGTACTAAGTCTTTAATGCTGTTGCTTTACATAACCCAAAATGTTAAATTTTATTTCCATTTTCATTCACCTTGATTTGAAAAACCTAACTCTATATTAAATAAGGATCTATTATTTTGGAAGTTTGTTTGGGGTTTGGGTTCTTTTGTTTTCTGATTTTTTCAAGTGCCAAGCTGTACTGATTCCATCACTGGAGTATTTTGAAATCTTTTTCACCCTCACATTTGCCTTCTATAGCCACGTATCTTGGTGTTTGATGAGATTTTTTTTTTTTCTTCCTTCATCTTTTTGTGGAGATAATCAGTACTTCATTGCAACCAGCATCAGAACTTCATTGGGACAAATCTCCTGTGCTTGTTCAATGAAATGCAAATTGCACCGTGTGGAACTTAAAACCTTTGTCTGACCCCAGGGTCTGTTGGTGCCACAGTGAGCTGGACACCTTTTCCTTTGGCCTGTGGTTGCATGGTAGGTGCTGTTCAGCAAGATCTGAGTCTTGAAGGCGAGGCTCAGCTGCTGTAAGCAATTTGCCTGACCCTTGGGTGCTGGCACAGGGCTATGGTAGGGCAAGGGCAGGTGACCAGAGGATGGGACTGGCCCACCCTGGCTTTGTGATGTTTCTTTGACATGTACTGGGACCAGTCACTGCAGACTCAAAGGGTAGTACTTCTATACCCCCGCTCTTCCTCATCTCCACTCTTGCAATGGTCTGCCATGGTCTTGGTTGGTGTCTATGACCAAGATCTATTGATTGTAGTCAAGTGACAGTGACTTATGTTACCCATGTCCCAGCACAACAAAATTTCACTCTTAAGGCCAGTCCTTCCTATCTGTCTGTTACACAGATTGTGAGATCTCCTAAAACCCAGCACTTTCCATTCCTGATGGATCCCAGGTGCTATTTCTGGCACAAGCACGTTGAAATGTTTATTCTATGACCTCTTCCTGTTCTATGGCCTGTCCTCTTGACACTGAAACACAGTTTGCTCATGAGGAATAACCCAGCTGGTTGTAGTCAGGCCACAGAAATACTTCTGACTACATAAGTTAGACATGTTAAAAGGTCTGGATTTTAATTTGTTTTTCTTCACTGGTGAGGAGAGGAAAAAGAAGAAAGCACAATACAGAAAACAAATTAATTGGTACTGCATTGCACAGAAAGAATGATTAATCTCCTGCATTCAGGAGCATCTGTCTACTACTTCTGCTTGAATTCCTCAAAAGGCTAAGAGTGTTTCTAATGGTCATTTAAATAATAAATGCCACCACACTCATTAAGGGTGTATCAGCCGTTCTTTTTCTGCTCTGGTGCTTGTTGTACTCTATTAATATTTATTGAATTCCAGGAAATTCATCCTGAGCTAGTGGTCCACATTTCTTTTCAAGGTCACCAAATATAAATATTTTATTTATCTAATTTAGAAAAATGACATTAGATGCGATGCAGCAAGCATGACAAGAGTATGAATTAATGGAAAGCTTCCCCCAGGAAATGTATCCAGGTACTAGTAATGGATAATTATAAGTCCAATAGCTTCTCTCTTAGCAGGTAATAAAGATACATAATGGCAATACAAGCCCTCACCTGAAGGTGTGCATATGGCAGTAACAGTTAGTAGCACAATAGACTATTTCCAAATCTCTTTCTGGTATTTGGGCCCTAAATAAGCTTATTAGAAGTTCACCTTCAAATTTTGACATGGATATGTATGTGGGCTACATGACAGATTTTCAGCAGCCCATTGGGATGAATATGCCTAAATCTGTCATATGCTTGCTGTTGTGTCTTGTGCTC
Organism: Pyrgilauda ruficollis; assembly: GCF_017590135.1. Classification (NCBI taxonomy): domain Eukaryota; kingdom Metazoa; phylum Chordata; class Aves; order Passeriformes; family Passeridae; genus Pyrgilauda; species Pyrgilauda ruficollis. Next base: position 802,562 of record NW_024530932.1, on the reverse strand, counting down.
GCTAAAAAACCATGCCATATGAGCGGCCAGAGCAGCTTATTTTGAGTATTGCATGGGTTTTCCTGCCCCTGACAGTCTACTGTTCTCCCTTCAGACAGGGCTGTATTGTCTCCTTGCTGTACATGTGTAGTCCAGGAGAGTCCTGTTTCTTTTTCACCAGTTATGAGATGAGAGGATTCTGACAGTATTTTGGGTGCTGAATGTTCCATGCCCTTTTCTGCTGCAGATTCGACTTCAGCACTCTGGGACTCTGTCACCTTTGTGTTCCCTAGAGATAGAATAATTCCTGTTACGATGATTTAATTTGAAGTAAGCACCATCCTGCCTTCTCCAAAAAGAAGGCAATATGATGTAGGGGGTACATTTTAGAAATTGATAATTGCATTATTGCTAATGCTGGCTATAAGAAAATAATGTTTCAAAAAGGAAAAAGCCAGTAGATTGTTTACCTTCTCAAAATGTTTATGAAAGAACAGTTCCTCCAAATTGAGTATTGAGCTGTCAAGACTCAAAGAAAACAAATGAAGTGGCATTTAATTGAATTGAATATTGTGCTTGTGGGTTTTTGTTTCTGTATTCAATTTTTAGCGCCTTGTAGCCTTTTGCTACAGCTAAGGTTAAAATTAAATTTTGTTGCTATTGTCTAGAAATGTCATAGACAAAGCACAGGCTTCTGAAGAAATAGGTGGTGAAAAACTTGTGGGATTTAGCAGTACTGGTTTTTAAATAATACACAGCATCTAAGGGAAGATGCTATAGGAGAATTTGTTACAGAAAGGAAAGGCAGTAACTCTGGGGCTTTAAGTGTTGTGTGACCTGTGCTGCTTCCTGACCTTCCAGGTAAGCATTCTTAGGGCCTGTTGTACTGGGTTTGCCTGGCAAGGTTTTGTTAGTGAGTGGGCTACAGGGGTGGCTCCCATGAGAATCTGTTGAAGCTTCCCCCATGTCTGACAGAGCCAATGCCAGCCAGCTCCAGGACGGACCTGCCAGGCGGCCAAGGCCACCAGCACAGTGGTCACATCTGTGGGTAATGTATTTAGGAAGGGGGAACAAAAACAACCCCTGCACAACAGCACCTGCAGCCAGGGGAAACTGAGAAGATATGATACCAACTCACGCTGATATGATACCAGCTCTGCAGACATCAGGTCAAGTGGAGGGGGAATGGAGCAGGAGGAGCTCCAGGTGCCAGAGCAGAACTGCACCTGTGGAAAGGGAGCAGTTCATCAACTCCTTCACAGTGGAGCCGTTGATGAAGAACTGCAGCCTGTGAGGAGGACTTGTGTCAGAGATCCTGTGGGATGGCCCCCATGCTGGAGTAGGGACAACAATGTGAGAAGTCCTACCCCAAAAGAGGAAGGAGCTGCAGACGTAGCATGTGACAAACTGACCACAATCACTGTTTCCCATGCCCCTGCACTGCTGGGCAGGGAAGAGGTAGAGAAAATTTAGAGTAAAGTTGAGACTGAGAAGAAGGGAGGAGTAGAGGGAAGCTGGTTTTAGATTTGTTCTTATTTCTCATTATGCTGTTCTGATTTGAATTGGTAATCAATTCAATTTTTTTCCCCAAGCTGAGTTGGTTTTACCCATGCTGTTAATTGGTGAATGATCTCTCCCTGTCCTTATCTTTACCCAGGAGCTTTCATTAGATTTTTCTTTTTCCTTTCTAGCTGAGGAGGGGGAGTGATAAAAGCAGCTCTGGAGAGCACCTGAAATCCAGCCAAGGTCAACCCTACAGACCCTTTCTGATCTATCAAACTGGAGATTTACAGCTCTGTCTTGCTGTTGACATTACTGATAATGCTCTGAAAATGCAGTACTAATTGGCAGCTCATTCATAGTCTCAGTGGCAAGGCCTTGGCAAGAACAGATGTAGGGAATAAATCACTCCATCTCTCTCTTGCAAAGTTTGCTTCAAGCTGTAGGGAATAAACCTTATCTCCTGCATCCTAGTTGAAACCATTTCAGATGGGTCTGTGGAACAAAAAAGTGGAGAACCAAGGTAATCTTGTAGTCACAGGAACAAACAAAGCTCTGACAAATATTGAGCTGATTTGCTAAAATAAGTCAAAAGCATTGAAAGTCTTTATGACTCTTACCCTGAGAGTAGTTATGGACAAGAGACAACAGGGACATGAAATGCTGTGAGAAGAAAGACTGAAAAAACTGAGGTAGCACGAGAAATTGAACAAAACAGAAAGAGCAGGTATCTCTGGAGCTGCATATATAATGAAAACTTTAGATCAGTGTCTGGAGAGCCTTTGTCATGAATAAAATAGATCCCTGTGTACAGGGACACAGGGTGGAAAGCATAGAGACACCTGAAAAATTAGCATATGGGTGACCAAACAGCTCAGTAAGCCCCTTAAGCAGGTAGAGAAGTGTGACAAGGAGCTGAATAAACTGTGTGACAGAGCAGAAACAGTGTACATATCGCAGGGACGCAGAGAGAAAGTACTCTGGGGTCTGCCAGTGAAGCAAGCCAGGAGGGCAGAGCAGCAGCAGGGTTGTTGAGTGGGTCTGAGCTGGAACCAGCTCTGGAGACAGGCCTGTTATTGCAGGCACTTCAGAGCATTAGGCTGGACAGGGCAGAGAGGCTTAATGGGTTTGGCAAACAGCTATGATGAGGCTTGGGGTTTATCATGTGCTTGAGTAGAGCAAAAATATTTGTGGCACCCCTATTTTTGCTCTTCTCCAAAATCACATCAGAAATTATGCATGCTGCATTCATGTATATATCTTTGTGTAATGCACCACATCCTCCCCCTATTTCAAACCAACATGGAAAGTATGCATGGCAAAAATATTTTTGGCAGCCAGCTAAACAAGTTCTACCATGATAGGCTCCTAAGGAAATACTGAACAGTTGCTAATTAAAGTGAAGTGTATAGTCCTTGATTTTTCAATTAACACACCCAACATATAGTGATGCCTTAATTATTTTTGTGCCTAAATATACTTGAAAGAAATCTATAAGTGTGGCAGTGAACTTTAAAAGGCAGGTGATTCTCTGTGTTTTCAGTGATAGGGTAATGGTGGATTTAAGTGAAATTGAAGGGATGCTCTGATGGAAGTGTACCATAGTCTGAAAATACCTGGCCTTAAATGATCTTGGCTCTTCCTGTTATTTTCCATTTATTTTCACTTTACTCTCAGATGAGCCATTGTCAATTACTTGCCTCTTAATGAGGCACATGAGCAACTTGTCTGCAAGATGCCATGTTGCCCTTCTGTAGATATTTCCACAGAGGGATCAGAATTCTCTGCTGTGAGCTCTGGCTCTTCAAACCAGGCTGCTGCCCTTCCTCTGGAATTGTTGTGGAGGAGGCTGAAGAGCCCTGTCAGGTTCCCTACTGTTGGGATGACCCGAGAGTCCCTTTTTCCCAGCCCGACAGCTGAAGAAAGAGTCAGGATTCTTCAACTCATGTTCGCAAGGTTGTTTACTATCTATTATCTCAAATATTTTCTCTCAGACCTGCAGAGGTCTGCTCTGCAGGTCTGTCAAGGGCACACTCTGCCTGGCCCCAGACTGGTGTTGTCTTTTTATACGATGAACTACGTGTACTTTATTTACCATTATTTTCCAATACCTATCACCTATGTTAGACTGTCTACTCTAAACTAATCCAAAAATGCCAGCATCACCCAGAACATGAAGGTTAGGAAGGAGAAAGAAGGACAGGGAACACCCAAATTCCCCCATCTTGGGACTCTAAACCCCTGTTCTAAAAATCCCAAAATTCTACCTTTCACCCTGTGACAACTACTATTATGCTACTTAAAATTCTGTGAGTTGTGATTCTTCATACAAGGTTGGTAATTTGCTCCATGGGTTAAGATCAAAATCCCCAGTGTCTTTGGCTTCCTGCCAGGACTCCCCAGACCCTTGCCAGGGGCACGTGTCATCCAGGGCACCCAGAGGGGTGTCCTGGGTTCCGACACAGCCCCACCATGAGATCAGTGTTTGATAGGTGAGGTGAATTGGAGCCTGGGCATGCTTGCACTCTCGGGACAAACAAGCTACTGCCTTAAACAGGTTACCTAACAAAGGAGATGCAGGGCAGGAGGGCAGGGAGATGCCCATGGCTTTGCTGCTGTCTGGACTCCTGAGTGCCTAATGATAGCCTACTGCTTGCCTGTTCCCATGGCAGCACTCCTAATGGCCATTCCCGTGGAAACCTGCTTCGAAAAGGATACACCTATACAAATGAGGGGTAATGGTTTAAATCGCTCAGTATTGGAATTTTTCAGGAGTGCTTAGCATCAGAGCTTGTCAGGATTGTCTGAAATGTTTTTAATCAGAAAATGGTGGCTTACAGAAAAACAAAATTTGGACATGTTTGCAGGAAGTCAGCTGCAAAATGTAAAAAAAAAAAAAAAAAAACCAAACCAAAAACACCAGGTTTAAGGCATTTTCAGGCCACCGTGCTGACTGGAAAGTTTGTCTTCTAGACTGAAATGAATTTTAAAAGCATATGTTACTTTGCTGATTTTTATTTTGATTATTGATCATATTTAGAACAAATTCAAGTATGATTGACTTGAGCTAACACTCTGCATTTAGTTTTGGAGTGTGCTTTCATGTTTTTTTAATTTTAGTATTAATATCAATTTGATGTGGGGAATATTTTTTGTCATTTTTATTTTCTCTTAGGCATTTCTCTTAAAATAATCTCCTATCTATCCCTATTGATTGCTCATCTAAATATGTTCCATTTTAGCCAAGTGTGTTAATTTTTGTTGTTTGTTGTTTTTTTGGTTTCTTTTCCTTATTCCCAGTGGGAGAAAATGATAGGTTTTTCAAAGGCATTCTGAGTTTCCCGTTCTTATATTTTGCAATGGAAACCCTACTACATTTTGGGTTTTAATGTCCAAAAGTATATTTCCCTTTAGCATGAGGACTAGCAAGTTGTCTTCACTTTGGAGGGACTGGGGAAATGGACTCACAGGTCCATTGAAGTTGGTTTCTACTGGTAAGAAATGTATGGTGCTGCTAAGCCACAAAATTCAAGCCACAAACCAAAGTAATTGGGCAGAGAATTGCTCTAGCATTTGGCTGCTAATTCTGAAAAATAATCTACCACCTGTTGTTTAGTCTGTAGGATTAAAGAAGGTTTAATTTTTGAGGCAAGAGAAATTTATTGCTGCAGATGGAGCACAATTTTAAAAAAAACTATGGGTGAAGATCAATTCGGTGCAAGTAGTCCACCTCATTTTCAAAGGTAGCTTGGTACAAGCCACAGCATTCTTAATAGCAACCTGTGGACATAGATGTTTTCCACCTTCAGAAATTGTTTTCTCTATTTGGAAATCATCACAGATGAGTTTATCACTATTCTTTAATAGCTACACTGTGTAACTGTTGCCTCTTTTTCTGCTGTGTATGTCATCAGATTTTAATAAGAGGCAATAATATTATTGGCCCACTAAGATTGTAATCAAAGTGTGTTTGATGCACAGGATAAATAGTTGCTGGAGAGGAAAAAATGAAAATTCAAGGTGTTTTTTTTTTGTTTTTTTTTTTTTTTGTGTTCTATTTACTGACCATCTGGAAGAAGAAAATACTGGCAATAAGAAACTTTCAGAAATCAGTGGTATGAAATCGATGAGAAGACAGGATAAGGTAAATCTATTAGTTGGAGGGACTGGAGCATATTGCTTGGAATATTTCTGCTCAGCAAAAAGCGGAAAATAGTTTTCTGATAGACATATAATTTCTGTGACAGAAGTGCTTGCAGAGAATATTTCCCAGTTTGGAGAAGGTAATGGGGGCATGGGAGAAGACTTTCTGGTAGGGCTAGAAAAGAGGACTTTATTGTCAAACAGTCATTTGTCCAGGGACTGGGGAGCTTTCAGGGACATAGAAATGTGGGTCCCATTCCTGGCCTGGGTCAGCCTGGGATATAAATTTGAGGTATTTGTTGGGAATAGGGGGAATTTGTCTAACATCACACAGAGGTGCATGTTGTCACAGAAGGCACGTTGGTGTACAGTCAAGTAGCTGGAGTTGAGAACCAGGATATTTGGCAGGAGACCCACACACACACAGTACCCCATCCTTGGGGTAGATTTAGGGATATATTAAGTAGAAATCCTATCCATGTTGGGTAGGATTTATTAAGAGTCTTGTCTTGCTGCTGGTCAAACTTTGCACTGAGCCTTTTTTCCAGTCCTGTTTCCTTCACACACTCCAAGTTCCATCTGGTCACTCTCAATCCCTGTTTTCTCCAGTCAGATTCATCCAGCTGTATGTGTTAAGGCTGGAAATCCACAGTGACACAGATCACAATAATCACAGCAATCCTGTTCTTCCCTGGCACCTCCAATGTGCCCAGCCTGTTCAGCTTGCAGAGTCAGCAGAAAACTGGGGGCTTACTTGGCTTGCCTTTGTGGGGATTTTGCTCCTTCTATTTCAACAGACTGAGCAGGCTGGACACAGGGGACCTGTGGGACTTCCCAGCATGGGGTGGCACTAGGACCCCTAAAAGTTCAGTCTGTTGTCAAGCCGGGGCCTCAGGTCTTTTTATCCAAGTGATCCCAGCCTGTTGGATGACTCCTATGGTAACCAGAACAAGGTGAAAAACTTGTTGCCTTTTGCTCAGCTACTGCTTCTGTAAGACAACATAAGGTAATGCAAACTGAGAACAAATCAAAGAGCGTAATAGGTGTATGGAGTGGCAACTGATGGCTTTTGGAAAGCTTTGTAGAAAGCAGCTTGACCAGCACAACCTCAGTGTACACATTTCCTACTGGTATAAAGCACTGAATTTAAAGCTCATTTTTCACCACCAGCATTTTTCAGTGGCAATGAATATTCAAAGGCCTGAAGACATAAAGAATCCCCAGGGATGCTGTAGTTCTCCCTTGTTTTTCTTCAGCAGAGACATGAACATGAGTATAGCTGGTTAAGAAGAAATAGCTTTGTCTAAGGGAAATCATTAAACTAAAGTTTACTGTTTACTAAAGTATTTTGGTTTTCTTGAAATTTTCTATCAGAGAAGATTTTTTTATGCAGAGTGTTTGTCATCTTCTAATGTTTTAAGGAGTGTTGATGTTTTGAAGCTAGTTGTGTCACCCAACAGAAGGTTTAGCAGATCAGCAATGATACTTGAGAAATTCAGTGGAAGGAAGTGTCTTTTAAGCCATCTTTCTGTCTGGAGCACCTTCTGGCAGGATATGAATGCTTACCATTCTCAGTGTCTGATCCAGCTCATGATTTTGGTCTGCTAGCGTACGGTGGGCTGCCAGTGGGGCAGTACAACTACTGTGCTTTTGGTCTGCATAACCTGTGCGGTTTGCAGAGCTGGGTCCCACCCTGGCATGCAGCCTTTCTGACTGCGGCTTTTGAACTGGCTGCACACTCTCCGTTAGCCAGGGGTGGACACATTTTTGTAGCAGCCCCCCAGGACAGTGCAATTGTCCATCAGGTAATTCCCAACTCTGCATCAAGGAGCACTTGCAAGATTTTGAGGGAATTCAGAACTTTGAAAAGCAGGTCTTAGGCAGTGGCTAATGTACCAATAGAATGGATAATGTTGTATTATGCAGAATATTCACAAACACTTCTTTGCAGTCTCACTGATACCATTGTAAGAAAAGCCCTATGAATTGAAGCTGCAGTCCAGGGCGTAATATTTCTGCTGCCCCAAAGGGAAAAAAAATCCATATTAGAGTTGTTAGGTGGACCTCTCCTTATCAGTACTTTGCCAAAAACCTAGCATTTAAAGGGCTTCAGCCAAATGGCTTAACACTTTCCACTGTGGGTGCTAGTCTCTCTAGCTCTCAGTTAATGTCTGAGAATCAAATGTCTTAGCACAAAATCTGCTGAGAGAAGGAATCTATAGTTACAGTGCTGTGTCTGGAAACACTTGCAAGTACATCACATGTGAATTAAACTCAGAAATTATAAGTAAATTTTAAAATCCCCAAATCAAGGATGTCTCCCCAGATCAAATATTTCCTGAATTCTTCATTTATTGTAGTGACAGTGCAATTCTTTGTGGATATGAATGTTATTTTTTTTAAATCACTGAACTGAGAAACATTTAGCAGCATTTCAGGTGGAAGACAACAAATCCATTGACTTTATCAGTTGGTAAATGTTGACCTAGGCAAAGTGACAAATGTCAAGAATTTTCCTCATGAAGGAGCTGGATGGAAGGTAGAAAGCATGAAGCAAAAACCTGAGCCAGTAGTACGCATGAATGCTGTGCTGGTGTGTTTTATCCCTCAAAGGCTATTCTATTGCATGTAGTACAATATTAGTGTGTTCCATGTTTTCATCTTCACATTTAAGTCACAGAAAATTTCACAGGGGAAAACAGAAACTCTCCTGAGTTCTTCAAATGAATAGTGAGTGATATGAATAGTGCTCAGGAAAAAGCCAGCCACCTCCTGCAAGTTTTTCTTCCTTGGTGGAGGATACATAGTGTAGGTTGTGTGTAGACATTGGTGCAATTCAAGCTCCAGAGATTTCTCTGGAATCTTGGAGAAAGCGCTGGTTTGTGTTTTAGAAGGTGTGGTATTTGAAGTGTCTGGTAAATAATGCCTTTGCGAATTTGGAAATTCCTTTCTTTCAAAATTAGTAGCAGTTCAGTGCCTGCATAGCCTAAATCTGACCCCAAAATATTTGTGTCTGCATTCCTGACACAGCACTGATACAAGGGGTCAAGCTTTTCCTTCTCTATCTTAGTAAGACTAGGAGGTCTTTGGGGGTGAGGTCTTTGGGAGGTCTTCCACTCCTAGAGTCAGAAGGTCTGCACCAATGTGAATTAGGCTTATCAGTGCCTATGATTTCCACATTTGGCATCTCTTAGCACCTATGACTCCTTAGGTATGTTTGAAATCTGGCCTCTCATCCATAGCACTCCTCATTCTGATATCCCAAAGTAGTAAATTTCCACCACTTCCCTGGGATTGCTTAGAATTATTTTGCAGGCTGATGAAGTCAGAAGGGATTGATACCAATCCTGCAACTTGTCTTGACATGTGTGAGTACCTTGCCAAACCTGCTACAGTTCAGTTACTGGCCTCATCCAAGTGAGGAAAGGAAGATCCAGAGGTTCTTTGTCCTTCTCAGTCAAAATGGACATTGTTTTAATCTCATTCATTCTGCTCTTAAGATAAGGTGTGTATATGTGGGTGGAGCTGGCTAAACTTCAGCTTCCGCAGTAAAGGATCTTTTTTTGGCATCAGAAAAAAGATGCAAATTTGTTTTCATGTGGCAGGTGTTTCAGCCAAATATCCTGGGATCAAACCAACATTTATCAAGTAACTTGAATCCCAGTTTTATGCACTCGGTGGGCATTGCCTACGAGGAGGTAATGCATCAGTAGGCAGAGAAGCTTAGAATACTAAGAAGGGGAATAAAAAAATCACAAATCAGCAATCTCAACTGTATTAAATATGCTGTCCAGGGATGCTTTCCTCTGACAAAAAAAACCTATTCAGATGCAAAGCTACCATAATGATTTTATAAAATAAACCAACTGTAGGTAGATCATAGTTCCATAACAGTCAGGACCTTGAGCTCCGTTTCAGATATCTCCTTGTCATATCATTGGTCCTGGAAGGGATCATTATTGCTGTTCAATTAAACTGAATTTGGTATGACAGAATCTTACCAAATACTGGCCTCTGAGGGGGTTGTTCTTGCTAAAATTTGAATAACATGCTGTTATGAATGATGGTGTTTTAAATTAGTGAGGATACTAAAAGAAGTAAAAATAGACAGGACACTGTGAGATTTCCCAGCAGCTGACGTGTTTGGCCTATTATTATATAGTTGAGTTAATTTGAAAAGACACATGAGTTTCCAGGAGTTTTAAATGCGAATATGCCAAGTAAATTAAATACGTGGGTGTGAGCTTTGCAGTGTGTTTTGGTTAGTCAAAATCAGGAAACTTTTGCATGTTCTTTTTCTAACATGTTAGTGTCCAGGAGGGTGCTGAGTTTAGACTCCCCATGACAACGTTCTTCACGTGGCTTTCTAATCCCTTATTATAGCTTTGTTCTAGGATTAAAATTAACACAGCCAATTAAATGCAAGGTTATGGGGGGGGGGGGGGGGGGGTGTTGTTTTGTTGTTTTTGCCAGTCCTAGATGGAGTAACCAACCTGCCAAAGGAGCCCTGGTGGTTGCTGTGGCTAGAAGGTCCACAGTGGTTTGCAGGGAACCGCTGCAGGAGTGACAATATCCTGGGAGTTCCTGCAGTGTGGGAGCTCAAAAGGTTCCTGTTCTGGACCCTTAAATTCCCAATTCCCAGCATCTCAGCCTGACAGCTCCGAATTTCTGGCATGGGATATAATCAGTGATTACAATATCTCTGGCACTCATGTGATGCAGTACCAGGAGCTGGTAACAGGCATGGAGACCACACTGAAATCAACCTGTGTTTTTTCACGTGCTCTGTTTCTGCAGGAAAAGCAGTGTGCTAGTTTCGTAGTGGCACCAATCAGATGGGATGGATTTGAAGCAGTTCAGACATATGACATGAGAGATGGTCCATGTTTTTTCCAGCCTGTTTTCTGATGTTTTCACCTCAGTTTGTTTTCCCTTGTTTCTGAGGGTGAAGCTCTGGGACAGTTCTCACCCTGGAGGGTTGGAGGCAAGGCGCTGTTACTTATGCTTTGTACCTTCATTAAAGCTCTGCATGGTGAATTAAAGTTAACAGCAAAGCTGCTTGCCTGTGTCCTGACCCTGCCATTCCCATTTTTTCACAATACCTTCCCTACCAATTAGATACCATAGTCTCTGTCAGTGACAGCTCATAACGAAGCCTATATTGGAATGTCTCTTAATTGAGCATCCTTTAGCTCTTTACTTTCTTTTTCATTTCTTAGCTACTTTAATACTGTCTTAATAATAGTTTCCTCTGAAGACTTCTTTTCAGAGCTCCTTTTCAAATAAATTGCTGTAGAAATGATCAAAACAGCTTAGCTTTTTTTTTTTTTTAAACACACAGAATTATCTCAATTGGCATTAAGGCCAGGGAGTCAAAAGGCCAAATATACCTTCATAAATCTGAGATGACTTCACTGAAGTCATTGAATTTACAGTCTCTTAACAAAGAGCTCAGGTTGACCCCAGAGCCCACAAAATTAGCTCTAATGGGAAATTTAGAATTTTCTGGTGCACTGAATACAATGATACATTGTTGGGTTTATCTGAGGATGGAAAACAAGTATTTGCTCTACCATAGCATTCTATTCTCCTCTGTATTCGTGTCTGCTCTGTTTGAATGGTGAATGGCAGTGACTGAAATTGAGGGTGATTGCACTAATAACCACTAATTGAATTCAAAACAGCACTTTTGCTGGGAGGATTTTTCTTTCCTCTTTCAAGTTGGAAAGATGTTGGCCAGGGTTTGGGTTGATTTTATTTTTTTTCTCAGTATTAGTCTTCTTAAGGGCATCTCTGTGGCTGCAGCATTGGCCAGTGGCTTCTCGTCATCACAGCCACTTGCCACAATGTTACCCCAGTGATTACTTGGGAGCAACATTAATTAACAGCAAGGCCACTGGTTATTAACACTGGATGCAATAGGAGAGGAGTAGTGTTGTGTGGAGTCCTTGAACCTGCACAGTGATACTCAGCATGGCAGTACCTCATCTCGCGCTCAGCTTTTTTCATTAGGTTTTTGTATTCAGACTGCAATTTATTAGTTGCAATTGACTGGCTTCATGTGTCTTGGTCATGCAGCTTTCCAGGTTAAAAGCACTTTCTTTTTGCTTGATAGCTTCCTCAGAAATGGAATTCAGTATTTGCAGTGCCACATCTCCTATTTGTTTGTTTACGATATCAATTACCTCCTTGTTCTACCTTGTCTCAGTGCTGTGTGTTTGTTTGCCCTCTTCTATCAATGATAATCAAGGGTCTGATCAAATCTACATCTCTTTGTCTTGACTCTGAAGCGCTTGCTGATTAAAGTGGGAGAGACAATAGAATGCAGTAGAAAGGATATAAGTTTAGTGAGTTCTGTACACAGCGTGATGTGTTAAACTTCAGCCCAAACATGCTTTTCTTCCATTTCCTGCTATCCCCCGTTTATCCATGCATGCCTGTTTTCCAAGCCCCCTTCAGAGAAATGGCCTTCTGGGCAGGACTGAGGAAGTCAAAACTTCAGACCAGCCTCTGCCAGGGTCCTGCTGAATCCCTTCTCCCTGCCATGTTGGCTGAAGTGCTGGGATGTTCATCCCTCCTGTCAGATAAAGTCGTATTGCTGTACATGATAAGAACACCCAGCCAGTGCAGCTAATCTGGGTGCCTGTGTTGGCAACTTCCTCCTCTTTGGAGCAGGCTGAGGACTGCCCCACCATGCAGGACAGCCACTGGGTCTGTGCTAGTCTGTATCTATCATTCCAGGTGTCAAAGGGTCCAGATAAACTGGGAATTCCATGAGCAGGCAGGCCAAGAATAGCTGGTGGGTAGGATATGTTGGCACGTGGCATATACTGGCGAAGTATCCAACCTACTATAAATCATTGCAGAGCACATGTGGGGAGTGAAGGCAGGCTAGGGTCAAGCCTTGGGTTTTTTCAGTGTCCTGAACAGAATTTGGCCACAGCCAAATGAAATCTTTAACTCTACTACTACAAAGCAGCCTCACACACACCTTGACCTGCTTGGTAGGGCAAATGCTTCCTGCATTACATAGATGTCAAACCACATCCCATAGCAGCAGCATCCATGTCATCAGTTCAGTGATAACCATGTTGTAGTAATCTGCAAATATTAAAATTATGCATGATTAGCTTGTCAGTTTTGTCACATATTCTTATATGCAAACAGATCTTATGGCTAGCGCTTCCAAAAGTAACTTGGAATGTGTCAGTGCTGAACACTCAGCAGGTTTTGTTGGTTAGGCCTGACCTGAATGTTAATTGTGTTTTTCCTTAGATGAGCATTAAATCTTTTCTGCTTCTGGAGACTAACATCAAAATTCAAATATTTAATTTGCTCATTGACATTTATTAAAATAGCTTTGTGCTTGAATATCAAGTCAAGGCAGTGGTAGCTAATTTCGTTAGTCTAGATGACGTTGGAAGTAAATTTAAATCTGATTGAGAAGCATTTAATACTCACTAAGAAAAGGAGGGAATGAAAGGTCAACGGTATAAAATGTTGACATCTACAAACAGCAGATCTTTAAGTTTGGCTTTTGGAGTAACTGAATGAAGCCTCAAAACCAGTTGCAAGAGAAATGTTTCAGAATGCTAGAAGAAGTGCCGCTTCTCTTTCCCCGGCTAGCTGATGTTGAGAGTGGGGGGCAGCAGTTTTTCCCCCTGGAGCTCCCTTGAATCCCAGTTGCCAGTTGATTCGGCGCAGAATAAAACACAGGCAGCGCACACGGGTCCCAGGGCAACTTTATTTGATGGTGTTTCTTCCCCTCTTTCTTCCTGGGCCCCCACTAAGGGGCCAACAAAGACTTATATCTCAGGGGAAAGGCAGGGGCAGACCCAACTTCCAACAAATCAGGAGAGTTGGGAGTAAAAACCCAGGCGGGGAATAACAGGAGCGAACCAATAAACTTCCAAGGAAGAAAAACAGTCTTAGGAAATGGGTAAAATTTGGAGAAATAGAAACTAGAAACTAGCTGACGACATTTCTGGGAAAAGGGTGGAGACAAAAGAAAAAACCAGCACCAAGGAAAACTACTAAATCACAAATCAAACCATAGACCTACTGATAAAACAAAAAGCACGATACAACAAAGAGGCTCTTCTATTGCTTCCCAAGAGAGGTCTTAGTGTCCTAATGAGACAGAGATGACCTCAGACTATTTATGTGTAAATCTTACTCCCTAGGCTGAAAATTCTTTGATTGGGAGGTTAAATGTGGATTCAGCAGAGATGAGTGTCGTGCGAGTATTTTGCTTTATAGAACCATTGAATCATTACATTGAGAAAAGACCTCTAAGATCCTTGAGTCCAAGCTTTGACCAAGCCATGAAAACTGCTGTCCTGGTTGCTCATGCTCCCTGGAGCCACTTAAATCTCCCCTGATTGCTTTGGCACTGCCATGACCTTATCAGCCCCTCTGGTGAAAGCTGCTCTGTCCTGCTGGGTATCTCCTCTCTCACTTGAGTTCTCCTGAGTCCAGAAACCTTCCTCCAGCTCTTTCAGAAGTTTTGCTCCAGAACTTACCATAGTCACCCTTGCAAACACTGCTGTCACCATGTACCTCACTGACTGAGGAGAAAGCTATTAATTTAAATGTTGCTATTTAAATGGGAAAACATTTACTTATATATGCACACACGTTGTGAAAAGGCCTTGTTTTGAATCATATTAAGGATATGAGGCCCTTTAACTTCTGTATAATGTGAGGGAAGGCATTTATAAGTATGGATGTAAGGAAAGACTGCATTTTTCAACTGAGTTGAAAATACAGGAAGGAGGGATAAGAATATTTGACCTCTTGAATAACCTTTTCAAGTAGCTGGCTGGTCTTGTGTTAATAACTGACTTGTTGGGTATAGTTCCAGTTTTACACCCCTTGCTTACATGATTGCTTGTATATTGGCCTGGAATACGGAATTGTGAATTTATTGTTAAATTCCTTTTCATTATGAAACCATGCAGCTGTAACTGAGAGAAATATGCTTAATCCTCTGGGGTCGGGATCAACTAGAGGCATGTAAGTACAAAGGATTATTTTTCCTTTTTTTTTTAAGAAAAGTTTCTGTATATTTATGGATCAGTAGATTGGAACATATTTATTCAGTAAACATAGAAGAGCTAGTCTTTTTAACAAACAGACTGAGGTTTGCTTTGGGGGACTTCTGTTTTGGTCCTGTTTCATTGCATTTCTATAGAACCACTTTTTTGGGGCATCTCTGAGGGGGTTTTGTTGTTTCTTTAATCTTGGCTGACATGCTGAGCTAGCAATGACCTCCTGAAGAGAAGGTTAGTATTAAGTGAAACTTCCCTAACTTAAAATACAGCTGTCACCCCTGTGCACAGTGTTCCAGTGACTAACACCTGTTTGAATAAAGCTGGTTGTTTACCTAGGATAAATTGTTCTGGATTCTCAGTGGAGTGTCCTACAGAGAGTCTGAAAACTCCTAAAACATCTCAGACTGAGAGCCAGTTTGAATTAACCCCAAGTGGGATTTCACAATTGAAAGTTTTTCCTGGGTGCTCTATTTCAGGAATGTGTGAGAGGTACCATATGGTCATATCAAAGAATGTAGATGAGGACCTTGCTGGTGACAATTATTTTGTCAAATGCCTACCATAGGAAAAGGTGGCTATCCTATTTTGTAGGCACTGAAAGCAGACATCAGTCCCAGAGCATTGTATGAATGACATCTGTTGCTTGGGTTTTGGCAGACATGGTTTTTCTCTGATTCTTGGAATTCCATGTGCAAAGCTTGGGGTCAGAAGGAACTTCTGTTGATTGTTTTGATAAATGCCTTGAAGCCCTTTAAGTAACTTTATAGATAAATACGGCTTTTTAGAGTAATTTTTTTTTCATTTGTTTGTTTTGCAGTATGTGGCAATGTATGTTTTGTTACCTGTCTGCTACTCTGTTTAGCTGAAGGAATATAGAAAAATTGATTAGGCTTTTTTTTCAAACATATTATTGAAAGGAAATGATGGAGTAGTAGTGATTGTGTACCAACAGTCTCATTCAAGAAGAGGAATTTGGATGAAAATCCAGTTGCCCTCCAAGTAGAGTTTCCCTCTGCTCTAGTACTCAGCTTCTCTGAGAAGTGGTGCTTGCAGCTCATTTAGGGAGTACCTTCAGCAGCAGCTTTTCATCCACTGTTTGAGGATCGTGCCTTTTTATAATGTGGAAAGACCATTCGTAGGAGAAAGCTGAGTCTTGGAATTCTTGTAGTCTTTGAACTGAGTCCAAGTGTCAGTCTTCTTGGGCCCTTTGTGCTGAGACAGCCTCTCTTCACAGTCACTAGAAAACAACTGAAAGAAACTGCTTCATCATAGCAGTGCACTCTTTGAGAGGAAATAGAGAGCTGCTGAGGAGAATCCCCACCCAAAAACCTCACAGCATTCAGTTTTATAACTGTGGAAGTCAGTTACAGCAGTTCCTGCAGCATTTGAATTCCCTATGCCAGGTGGAACCTAGGAGTGGCTCTGCTTTGCTAGGGCTCCCAGCATCCTGCTGCGTACTCAAACTTACTGTATCTGTGGTGCTTTGGTAAGGATGTGAGATTGATCAGCTTGTGCTGAAGGAGGTAAAAGTCATCCCTGAAATCAGGATTTCCAGGTTTGCCATGTTCAGTGCTAGTTGGTAAGGTGTGTGCACTTACATGTGTTTGCATTCAGATGGACTGTGGCTTTTCTTTGCACAGATGTCAGTTTGGAATTAGGAAAAAAAAATTATATTTAAGTTTTGCTTATAGCTCTATCCAGGGTGTCAGCAAATCTTAGTTTGAAGCTAGATGAAATATGTCTGTACTGTCCTCATGACACCATCACACTCTGTGACCTTTCAAACAGAATCTCTATGTGAATACTCTTTTCTACTTTCTTCTCTCTCAGCTAAATTTTAAGGTCTTGGATTTGGGGATAGCCTATGGTTTTACTTCTTAATTTTCAGAGTGCTCTGAAATGAACTTCATTTTTCTTGAGCATTGAAGCTCGTGAACTTTCTAGCCAGTGTCAGGCGGTAGTTTCACAGGTATTAACAAATTGTCAAGAAAACTGTTTACAGCAAGTCGCTATCCTGACAGTGGCTGCGTGAAGAATCAGTGTTAATTCTTGTGTAGCATAACTGCTCTGATTGAACAAGGCAAAGTGCTCCCCCAAAGGTAGAACTGTCCCTGGGGCTGATACCTTCCCTTGGTTTCTGTATCGAGTCAGAAGTCACTACAAGCAAATCAAAAGAAGAAAAATTCAGCCTGTATTGTTAAATATTGAAGGTGTTTTGAGACCAAATGGATTCTTAAAAGTTACATATCCTGCTTTCAAATGCAAAGGCAAAAACAGATACTTGGTTATTATGAAATGTCTAATATTGAGCTGGTTTGGGGGACATTTACTGTAGGAAGATGTTGATTCCAGCGGCTGTGAGGGAAGAAGCATCAGAGTAGTATTTGTTTTTAAACTGATCTTAGATAAGAAGTGGGGAGATTTTCTTGCCCATCTCTGTTTCAGGGTGGGTGTGTTATCTTGGTCCTCTGTAGTTAGGAGAAGAACTCATCAACAAAGAGCTCAGAAAGCAGCTTCTAGTGATCTTAAGATCAGACACATGTAAAACAAGATTTATCTCCTGATGGCTTGTGATACATGGTTTAAAAGCAAGTCTTTTAAAGTTATTTCTGGCTCCTCCTTTTCTCCTGCTTCCTTGTAATTTCTCCAGCCATGTCCAGGCTTAGATTTACCCAATCTTTCTTCACCCAAATACTTGCATTTTTTTTCCAAGGACTGGCACAGCTAGGAGCTAATGCTGTTTGTATTTGATGTAATAGAGATACAGAGCTGAAAGACCTGACATTTCTGCCAGCTGGGTCTAAACCTTCTCGCTATCTATCTTTGCAGCTGTATGTAAATGCCAGACTAGCTGGGGAAGGAGACTCACTCATTTTTATGGTCCATTGTTATGGGTTTATCAGCTCTAGCAAGAGAAGAAAAATTCCCTAGAACCAAGTGCTTTTATGAATACTATACAAAATCTTGGCATCAGATCTCCACTGTTAATTAAACTCTCATGATTGTGACCAACTCCTTTGCCTTTGGGACAAAATTGAAGAATTTAGGCTTAAACACGAGCTAAACCCTTCTTATAAACTACAAGAGAGTCCTAGGGCCATGGATAGCGAGTCCTATGTCTATTGAAAAATATTTTTAGTAGTGTAGTTGCTGCTCTTGTGTAACTTGTCTGCCATTCAGAATATCTCCCATGTTATCATCTTAATGCTCTGATGGGCACTTCTGCCTCCGAACTCAAGTGGATCGTCCCAGCTGACTGATTCTATTGTATTGCACACACCTCTGTGGTGGCAGAGAGGCCAGAGTTTGGGGGGAGAAGGTGATTTGCATATGCTTCATTTGTGTTCTCACAATAGCTATGCTCTGCCAATTATGCTATAAATAAGCTGGTTTGTAGGAAGGTACTGCACAGTATGTTGCTGGCTGTCTTCTGCAGTGGGAGCCATGTAAGTACAGTGTCGGAGCGCTTCAGGGATTGCTGCTTGTTTCACAGGCTGCTCAGGGAAATAATTGATGTACCTGCATGCCCATAGAACTGAGTATGCAGCAGTAAAGAGAATTTCATGGCTTTAAATCCATGTGCTGTGTTTTGGAAATTCATTGCTGTCTCTTTGATCTTTGCCAATGGGCACAATCAAGGACCTGATGTATTTTTTTATTTTTTTTTTTACCAGGAACTAGCTGTCATATATTGGCACGTCAAGCTCTGCTCCATTTATCTTCTTTAAACTTTTACATTCAACCAGCACCAAAAAAAGAAAACCAAACCAAAGTTTACAGTGCAGATAAATTCCATTTGACTGCAAGAATAAGGAGTAAAGATTTCAAGAGCCACCTCAGCCAGTAAGGAGTATGGAGGAAAAGATTTGTAAACAAAGGATGCAGAAAATGGCTGATGGCATAAATGAAAGCACAGAAGTGGGTAGGATGCTTTAGAAAACCTATTATATTCACAGTCATCCTTCCATGTTATCCCATGGCCTATGTTTCAATCACTACCTGAAATTAAAAAGCAATTTTTAAAGACATCCTTCAGTGTAGAAGGAATCTTCAGTAGAATTTAGACTCCTTGATGATTTCCATAAGTGGATCTGAAGATCCTTAAGCAAGTAGATGCTTTGGAAAATTGTGCCATGTGGATGTTAATGGTACACTCAGGTTCCTTCTTCATTACCTCAACCTATGCACTACTGAGAACTTTAAAGAGCAATCCCCTTTTCTGAGAAGTGGCAACACTTGACATCACATTTCAGTTTTGGGAAAGTGAATGTGGCATGGAATGTGAAGGGCCAAATAAAGAAATTGGTCGTCCTTTCTAAAAATATGTGAGACTTGGCTTTGAGATAGTGAAGGTATCCTACAATAAAGATCATCCATTCCCTCCTACCACTGGGGGAGACCCCTCTGGAGGCTCTCTGCACCCTGTAGGAGGCACTGTGGTGACACATCACTTATCAGTTCCTACAGAAAATCAGGAGCTTAAAACCGTCTCCTCTGGTGTCCTTCAGCTCTTTCCTAATCAGCTTCAGAGCTGCTCTCCAAGTCTGGACCCTTAATAGAGGCTGGCTATCCCTTATAATTAATCATTCCAAGTCTCATATGCTCTGGTAATCCACCTACCTTTCTTTTTTCCTGTGTCTGGGGTTTTTTTCTTGTGGTTTTTTCCCTCCTCAGTCTCTCAGAATTTTTTCCACCAATCCCAAATCCAATCACAAAAATGAAAAAAGTAATCCTGGAATCAATAAACCTTTTTGTTTAACTGGCTGACTTTGTTCAGACACTTTCTTCTCTTCTATAAGAGAAAACTGACACAGTTTTCATTTTCTATGTACATAAATTAATTTTTGTGTTCCTTGCCTCAAACATACTTTTCTGTTATTGAAAGGAAAGTAGTTTTTCTCTTTAGAAGCACCTTCTAAGCCATAAACAAATGCAAGATTTTATATTATATCAGCAATGACAAGGTATCAAAAATTCCACTATAAACAAATGTGTGTGTGCATGTGCACATATGTGCGTATTAATAGATGATGAAGGAAAGATGAGTTAATTTGTGGAAGATGATGATTGCCAGGTTCTCAGGTAGCTGGTATCTAGTTCTTTAGTCCTGATTTTTTAAAATCTGTTTCCTAGGAGAGAAGCTCAGGCAATCATATGGTTAGACAATTCTTTCAATAATTTTAAAGTCTCCTGGAAAAATGGATATTTAAGACCATTGTGTTCCTATGGGATTCCTGAAAACTGGTGGATGGAAGAGGTGAGCTGTACAGATTAATGCCATTGCTGAGGGCATTAAATTAACTAAATTTAACCTTTAAATCTTGTTAGACAGTAGTCAGCTCTGTTGCTGTCTTCCTTGTACTGAGTAGCGTTATCTGCATGAATTTTGCTCTAGATTAGCCACAGCATACAATAGCTTCTGCCAGACTTCTTTGTCCAAGGGAAAAAGAGGTATAGGGATGTGCAGGAGGTAATGTCCTGGAACACCCATCCTATAGGTGCAGGAGACCCATATTCACTGGTTTCACTGCTCGCTGAACAACTCGTCTGGCTTGTGTTTTGTTTTACATGCACCTTCAACAAACACCAAATTATTACAACAGTATTTAACAGTGCTGAAAGGTATTAATGGGAGCTACCCACAGGAGACTGGGCTTGTGGTTTTAAACTTTCTTACCTGTTCAAATGTGGATTCTAGTATTATAGCATAAAATGTACTGTGTACTGATTGCACTAAACCCAGCTCTGGGATAAAGCCTTTTATTTTTCCAAATAATTGAATAACCTAGAATAAAGCTGAAAATACTTAATGTGGAGGTAAAGCATGGCAGTTTTAGGTGACTTAGAGGTCCTTGTATGGAAGAGCAAAACAAGTGGCACTGTTACATGGATGCAAAATACTGGGTGAATTACTGGGTTGTTTGTTGTTAGAAAGATCATCATGTAAAAGGTGTGCTTTCCCTGGACTCTAAGAGAAATCAGTCACTCCTGTTACTCTAAGAATTCAATAAGGTATTATCAAGATGCACCAGCTTCTTTTCATTGACACAACAACAAGCCTGATGCCCACTTCTGAAAAAGTTTTCCTTGCACTGGGGAGAAATTGCTCTGTGCTGAAGTTAAGGTTTATGGGTGTGGGATTTAGCCAATGTAACCCAACTGAACATCTTGGGGAGGAGGTAGGATGTCCTAGTGAGAATTTCTCATTCTTGCCTCTGAGTATACTGTATATTTTGTTTAGCTGTAACTATGGCCCCTTCTACAAAACATCTGGCTTCTTTCTTGGGCTGTGCTTTGGATATTTCCATATTCTAAGTAGCTTAGCTTGCTGCTTCTCTTATTCAGTGGAGTATTTGGATTCCTTGATGTGTTTTTTAACTCCTGCTAAAAGCAAGTTGTGGCACCACCTTGAAATCTTACTCCCTCTCTTTTATGAAGTGCTGGGTCTATTCCTAGAAGCATTAATAATGTATGCACTTTGCAATTTCACTATTCAGTTACTGAAGATGCCTGGTACGTGAGAACCTATTTAAGTTGATAAGGCAAAGCTAGATGAATAGGATTATCCATTTCCTCGCTGTACAGAATACAATGGTATATAAACCTTATACCTGCAATGCTCTTTATGCAAATGGCTCAGAACATGCATTAGTTCCCACTTGAATCTACTAGAATTGGCATTAGAGAGAATAGAATTCTTAAATTTAGAAGGGTATAAAAGGTTAGAGAAGTTTTGTTGGATATCTGGGTTGCCAACACACTTTTGACAGACCTGAGCATAGGATATGAAAAACTTCACAGAAAAAATGCAAAAGATTGGAAAGTTTCTCATTCTATGTTGGACTTTTTTATGGAAAACCAAAATCCAGATTCTTCTTCCAGTTTGGCAAGTGATGTCAGGCCTTATACTGACCACTGGGGCTGCAGAGAACCCCAACTTGAAGAGCAGCACTTTGCGCACACTTCACTTGACTTAAGAGACACGTGCTAATGATTAGCAAAACTTCTTTAGCCCCAGGGCATTCATCAGAGACTCCACAGCTATGTCCTCATCTGCTTTTGCTGAGGCACAGTAGGAGAGTGCTGACAGGATCAGAGCTTGGGGAGTAGTGCTGCAGGGTCTGAGCTTGTGTTTATGTTGCTCCAGGCATCCTTTTATTTTTTTTCTTTTTCTCTTAATAACAGCAGGTTTTTCTGAATTTTCTGGTTTGAGGAGAGCATGCTACAGAACTGAAGTTTGGTTTGTTGTGGGGACTTGCCAGAGGTTCTGTACAGCCTAACTGGAAGGTACCTTGTCAATGAAGAAAACAAAGTAAGGGGACTGAATAAGAGTTGAGTCAGCTGATGCATAAAAAATTTGCCTTTTATATTGTATGGCATAGAAGAATCACCCAAGCCAACTTTTCTCTGGAAGGCACTTTACACTGTTCCAGAAAAAGGGCCATGCCCTCCCAGGGCATGTGACCTTGCTGGCAGACATGTACTTTTCAGCGTGGCTTCCTCTGAGTGGCATGCCTCCCTCATGTGATCATACCATCCAGGCTGAACTTCATGATTTGAGTCTGGCTGCACCTTCCACTCCACCTGATCAAACTGGACTTTCCCTGCAGCCTTCTCTATCACATCATGGTTTATTTAAGTTTCAGCAAGATACATAAGAACATGCCTTACCAGCTTAAAATAATCCTTTTAGTCTCAGTGGGCTTACTCATACACTCCAAGCTGGAAGGCACTTTGCTAAATGAAGACCTTTATAATGAACTCAGCATGAGGAAAATGCAGCTTCTGTTCCTTTTGATTTCTTAGAAGACTCAGTCTGACTCTGAGAAAAGGTTTAATCAGGCAAAATTTCCAGGCACATTAGGAAAAATTTTAATTATCAAACATGCCTGTCAGTAGGGGTCATTGCTTGGGAAGAGTGGCTGATGTTAGCAATCCTTGAAAAGACAAAGTTTTAAGTATTCCAGTCCAAATTAAAATGGTGTTGGTGCTTGCAGTAGCTAGACAAGAAAGAATAGAGAAACATAAGATACTTAAAGGCGGGATACCTATTGATGTCAAGAGGAAAACTCTTGTCTGCTTCACAGCAGTCTGGTCTTGCCTTCTTTTCCATACCTAGCAAAGGAAGCAGGGGTGATGTTCTGAAGACTGATGTTTGGGGAGTGTAACGTGCAAAGTAGTTTTAAAGTCGGTATCTGTGTTTTGCTGTGGAAAACACAGCAAGGGCTGATGATCTTTGAATTGTGCACAACACAGGTTTAACTTCCTAAGCTCTTACCGATCTCAAACCAGAGTGAGTTGTCCTGGGCAATGCCACCAAACTGGAATCACAACAATGTAATTCTGCTCAGGTCTTCTGGGTTTTACTTATGATTGTTAGAACCAGGTTGTTAGGGAAAGAAAAGAAGACAAGGGATAAAGGAGACATGCTCAGAACTCAGTGGGGATTATGGCAAAAGCTGTGGAATGAAGTAACAAACAGATCCTGCCCCTTCTGTATACCCCCTCATTACAAAAGCAGCCATCACCTCCCACAGCCAGAAAATGAGTGAACTGCCTGCTTTCCTGAGGGCAGCTGGTCCCTTCAGGAGCGGAAATAAGTTCAAGCTTTACTTCAGAAAGTAATAAGAGAAAATGCCCATTTGGATGAAGAGAAAAAAAAAAATCTATTTCCTGGTGTATAGGAGAACTTTAAAAATCATAGGGCAAGCAGGAACAAAATATGCCTCGAGTCACAGAAGAATTATAACTGTGGCCCTACCACAGCTCTGTTGCTTCCACAAGTTGTCCCTGCCTTCTGGCTATGCTGGGAAGGGTGCTGAGACCCCAAAGATTAGGGTGCCTGTCAACCCACCACAAACAGATCTGCCTTTCTAAGACTTGCATGTGAGGGCTCTGAAGAAGGGGAGCTTGCCATGTCCTTGTTGCTGGCTGGCTGCATGCCCAGTGAGGTGCCAAAGGTTCCTGTTTCAGCCATATTCATCACTGGTTTTTTGCAAAGGGAAGGGACAGAGAGGCTGCTGCATCTTGGGTCGTTTGGAGCTTGTCTGTGGTACCTAACTTGGACTGCAGGTCCTGGAGAAACCTCATGCCCTGTGTGTGTGGTTAACATGTCAAATCTGGCTCTCAGCTCCATGGTATGATGATCCAAGGCAGATGCTTTACAGGATTGCCAGTAAACTGATGCTCACAAAAGTACCACATGGAGCACTTTTTTTGCTACCTATGACTGAAAAGGCACTGATTTATTATATCCCAAAGTACTGTTAGTCATCATATCTTAAAATCTTAGTCTGATCCAATAAACAATTCTTTATCTAGGGCAAAAGCATTCAGTGTTAATTAAAAGAATAATTTAGTAAATAAAGGTCAGAGCTTTTTAAATGCTTTATATAGGGCAAAAGAAAACTTAATCTCAGGGTTATAAACAGTGTTTTTGTTCAGCAGACAGGAAACACTTCCAGCCGGAATCTCTGAAATGTAAATGAGCCTATTTTATCCCTTGATTTTCACAAATCTCTCACCACGTTGCCACTACAGAAGAGGAGATAAAAAATTCTAGTATTGCTTCCAAAAAGATCATGTGTTTACTGAAACCAGGCTGGAGCTAGATATGGGCATACTGTTTTGTGTCATTTGTAGCATTATTTTTAATATTGATTCAACACAAATCATAAACTGATAGACTGGTTTGGGTGGGAAGAGACTCAGAGACTATTTAGTTCCAACTCCCCAGCCGTGGGCAGGGACACCTTCCACTAGACCAGGCTGATCAAAACCTCGCCCAAGCTGGCCTTGAACACTTGCAGGGATGGGGCAGCCACAGCTTCTGTGCACAACCTGTTCCAGGGTGACTTGCTGCCCTCAGAGTAAATAACTTATTGAAATGGTATCTTGCAGCAAAATCTGGTTTTGCACTGACAGATGGAATCCTGAGTCTGAGCTCTCCTTGTGTATGGACAACTCACAATGGTGTGCTCACAACTGATGAATGTTCACCTAACAAAGGCCTCCAGTGCCATTTTCACTGAGATAGCAACAAAGCAGAACAGAGCTCACAACTTATGGTCTTGTGAATGAGGGGAGCAAATAAAGGGAAGAGGTGAGTGGTCTGAGTGATGTCAGGAAGTTTTGCAGATCCTCTGTAGGGATATACTTGGACCTCATATTGGTTCTCATGTCATTCTTTGATTCAGAGCTTATTCCTGTGCAGATCCCTTAGTTGTAATGTGGGGTCAGAATATGATCTTTTCTGGATAAATCAGTGAAAAGGGATAATCTGTGAGATGGAGTGTGCTACAGAGAGCTCAGGAGAGCAAAACTAGAAGGGTTGAACAAGCCTGCTGGTTTTACAGGTCAAGTGAAGAGTCTACCCAAGGTCTGGAGCTACTTGTATTTCAAAGGTGAAAGAAGGTGCAAGGACACACTGAGGGGCTTGGAGAAGTGATGTCTCAAAGAATGGTAGGAAGTTTTTAAGAGAAGGAAACACAGATGGTTTTGCCTCTTTACCCACCCCCCCCCCCCCCCCCCCACTAGAGGTTACTAGAGGTTGCAATCTCCTGTGGTTTACAGTAGTCATGGGACTGTCACAGACCTTCTAGATATCTCCACATTTGGAAGATAAATAAACTTCCACCAGTTTAACCTGCAGAATTTGAGACTGGGATTTTGAATGGCAACTGAGTTGGAACTGCACTGAGGAGGACTGTAGCTGCTCTGTGATAATCAAATTTGGTTTGCTTGACACATAATGAGATTATTGATTAGACACACACAGCTTGCCATTTCAAATCACATCTCCTCTTCATTTCCAAGGGATGATTGACATAGCCTGGCATGCTCAGCATCATTAAATGGAAAGAGTTATTTATGGTGTTGCATCAGAATTTATCACTAATTCCCAGATCTGACAGAAAATAATCCCTTTTTGTGCTAGGCATTTTTATCTTGCCATTAAAAAGTGTATCAAAAGCTTTAGATAAGAACTGAAGCTGAAATTCCTGCCTAGTCTCTATCCAGATAATCTGGCCAGCAAAACTGAAGCAGGGAGTGCTGGGATGTGTCAAATGCAGTTCCTGATCCTTCAGTGACTTCTGACATGCTCTGGCTGTTCCAGATGTGGATCTCAACTCAAAGGATTCTTATACTGAATGTCTTCTTTGTAAGGTTCTCCCAAGCTTCACTTTCCCTGTATACCATTAGTTATCAGCAGCACCAGCTGTGGGCAGACTTCAGTGGCCAGATAACATGTGCTGTGTGAGCCTTCATTTAGAAATTCATAAGGCATCTTTTCCATTCAAAGGAGGTGATATTTACCAAGAGCAGGTTTAATGTGCTTTTATTACCTTCTCCTTTTCTTGAGGAGAAAGGTGCATGGCACCCAAAACTCTGCAGGAGAGGCTGTGAAGGGGCACTGTGCTCTTGTTACTGATCCAAAGCTGTTAGGTTTTTGGGTTTTTTTTTTTTTTTTTTTTTTTTTTTTTTTTGGTTTTTTTTTAAATCCTGAATGTCAAGCATTTCTCCTTCAAAATCTCCCTCTGATAATTTGAAAGAGCTGAACTGGAATCCTTCCTGACAGGACAATTTTGCTTTAAAATAACTGTACATGAAATCATACTCTTCACCCAGTTCTCTTGCAGATACTCATGCCATATTCTGCCAATGGAGCTAAAGAGGTCTTCTGGGTAAAGGTATATTTGATTTTTATTTTGTGAACAGTCTCCTAGACTTTGTGGCAGTACCTCTATGTATGTGAGACACCACTGGTTCCACACTTGGGCCCACCTGGAACACCTCTGTGGAGTCCCATTCCAGCCTTCAGGCTTCTAGAAGTGTTGTGAGGGTGGAGGGTGTTTGAAGAAAACACACACGGTTAAATGAGCTGTAAAAATATGCATTATACAGAGAGACTCCAGGAGCTCTCTCTCATTTGTCTCATCAAAGCAAAGATAAATGAGCAACTTCCTCGTAGGCTATAATTACCTCTAAGGGGAACAAAAACATTGATAATTGACAGCTTTGAGCTTGACCCTAGGAAATAACAAAATCCAGTAGTTGGAAATTGAAATTTACAGTGTAGAGAGTGAAATTTAGCAACTCAGAGACATGAATTTAACCCTGTAGTTAACTAACTGTTTGAGTAGCAAAGTTGAAATTGTGTGATCATTGATTTTCAATCTAAATTGTGGGGTTTGGGTTCTCTTCAATACATGCACTCTTCTTCTAATATAGTTTTAAGTCCTTGGCCTGTATTGCCTCATAGAAAGGGCCAAGAGGTTTTAAGAGCTTAGCTCCTGTTTTGGCAAAAAGATGTTATACAGATAATAATCCTGTTTGGAAGGCATTCTCCAGAGCAAACCAGTCCCTACGTTTGAATTCCTCTGTATTTCCTCCCCTGTGCTTTGTCATGCCTGCAATTTCCACGGTTTTATTTGCCTAATATCTGAGATTTAGGCTGTCTAAAAATCCCATCTGCCCAAGAAAAATGCAGTGTGAAAGCTGAACCTGGTCACAGAGCACCTCTGCAAACTCCCTAAGCAATGGATGTGTTTTTGTGTATTCCATGAGTTCAATTGCAATTGCTTCCTACAGGATATTTTACTTCTGCATCTCTTCCAATATACAGCAGATGAAAAAGACTAACAGGCATTCTTGGCCCTGTTTCAGTTTCCTCTGTCCTCAGTGTCCCTGCGATGCATTTGGGGTTTTTAAATAACTCTTTGGACTTCAGGGGCTCCCCCTGCCTTTCTTCTGGGTTTATCAACATCCTTATGTCTATGCAAGGCTCAGTGTATTTGGTTCTTTGTTCCCAAACTCTGATGCTGTTCTCACCTTTTAAAAAAGTTTTTCTTTATTTAAAGGCTTCCTACTTTCTGTGTAGCATAAGCCCAAAATGAGAGCATGAATATGCAATTGAATCAAGGCCTTCTCTTGTCTAACCAACACAAATGATTTCTTTAGATTGTCCTGTTTTTCAGTTTGTCACAGGATCCAAGTCAAAAGAGAAATGAGAACTGATGCAGCTGAATCAGAACTGATTTACAAATCCAAAACCGACATGTGATAATTACAATGTTTATGTTAACTATCAAATTTCTAGGTATTGTTTACCTGACTATGCCGTATCCTGCCATGTAGCTGGAGCCTCTTTTTCATACTTCACAGCTGCAGCAAAATGGAGTCTGTTGGAAAATCCATGTTGGGGTGTTAAATTAGGGTTGTTCTTTTCCCACCATGTGTCACTTGCAGTCTGCAATTCTATTTTGTCTGCCATTGGCCAGTCACAGAGTTTTAGATGTTCTTTCTCTGCAGTTCCCCAGGAGGTTGTCAGCTCTTATACTGTCCCAAATAACTTGGTGTTATTGGAGGTGAGAGGAGCTGTTTCTACATGAGAGAGAACTTGTTCCATGCCATTATAATGAGACCAATGTTATACCCTAAAAAGCAGAATCCATTCAGGGTTGTCCATTCAGGGTTGAACTGGCCATTAGGGCCCAGGCTGGGATCAGGGTATTTGATAGCAAGCCATCCTCTGGGAAAGCCGGGCCTCAGGCTGAACCTTACATGACTTCCCAGCCAAACAGGACACTTCTGTTCTCCAGTGATCTGTGGGAGGTATTCAGAAAATGTTTTGTGATGGAACACCATCCCTTGGCTTCCCAGCCCAGTCTCAGCTCATCCCTTTCTGCTTACTCTCAGGAACAAGGTTGCCTCATGTTTTACAAAGCCGAAGATGCATTTTGAATGACTTCTGAATGATTTATCTTAAACCTAAATGCCACTGCAGCTAGACTGCTCTTGCAGTATGACTTTCTTCATTGCTCCCAGCAGGGAATCACAAAATGTGAAGACAGGGCATGCTTCTCATTTCAAATATATTTACAGAAAGCTCTTCCAGCTTTTCTTAACAGCTTTTTGTTACTGTAAATAACATGCAAAGCAAGAGTGAGTAATATGTTAAACTCTCAGACCTATTTTTCGAGGCTACCAAATAGGTTTGTGATGCTGCCAGTAGCAAATCAAGGTTTCTTTTTGTCTGTAGAGAAGTTTGTGAGGGTTTTCTTGCCTTTCATTTAGCTTTCTGAAAATGTAGCTGACCTTGATCTACTTGGCCTCCCTTCATTTCAAAGAGCTATGGGAGAGTTGTGACATGCAAAAAAAAAAAATATCTGCAAGAAACCTGCCTGCCTTCCCAGCCAACGATGGCAATGGGAGTCCCTGAGTGAGACTAACCTTACTTTCACTGGAAAAGGTTTTGTTCAGTAGTGCCTACGTGCAGCTCATCAGGGCCACAGACACTTTGTCATTTGGCTCCATCTTCTGGGATAAGGCAAAAGAAACAGAAGCCACTTGAGCTGACACTTCGCAAGTCCTGTCACACAGCATTTATTGGTCTTTTCTTACTCTTCATTAATGCTTCCATGCAAGCTCACACTGGATGCAAACACAGTAGGAAACTTTTTGCTTCTCTGGAGACATTTTAATGGGAGCAAGAATTCAGTACACAAAAAAGTGCTGAAAATCAATAGCTTTTTTGTTTCCTGAGACTAAGAAAGGACAGTTAGTGAATGTTTGACTTACAATTCAACAGTGATAGAAAAGAAAAGGAGCTCAGGTAAATGGCTTTTTGATTCCTGCACAGTCTTGCAGAATTAGCTCTGACTCTGGCAGCACAGTATTTGTCCTCTGCTGCTGAAGCTTTGAAGGAGAAAAAGGGATAAGGCATTATTGCTATAGCAACCTTGAAGTGGGTGCTGTAGGTGATCAAAACACATTATTTGTTGATGGAAATTTTGACCATCACAGTCTTTCTATGCAGCACCCAGGACTGTGGGCCAGCTAGTTGAGCATTTGCTTCCATTTTCCATTCAGTCTTTGAGTTTTTCCACTGTTCAACAGTTAACAAACCTGACAAGACTTTCAGACTTTCACCTCTGAAGCATCTGTGGTCTTGCTGTTGCTGAGACAGCCTGACATTAGCCCCTTCCTGGGGGCAGCAGCAAGGTCCAGCACAGCTTCTTGGCACTCTGCTCTGGCTTAGGCAAAAAGCAGCAGCTGTACCATGGCCATCACTGCATCCATTGGGCAGCTGTGCTTGCTCCTGGTGCTCAAGATGGTGCTGAAGTTATATTTGGCTTTTGAGGTTGTGTGGATGATGGCTTGTTGCTGGCAATGAGCTCGCAGAGGAGGTGTCTGCTGATTCCTGACCAGCTCTGACCTGCAGGTACAATACCTGCTTTCATCTTGGGAGATCTTGGAGTAGGGATGGCAGTGAGAGACCTGGGAATGAGGTCTCTGTATCCCCAGGACAAAACTGTGCTGGTTATTGGCACATCAAGCAGAGTTCACTGTAAAGAAAACTTGCAGAAAATAAATTAATTGTTAAATCAAACCTCTATTGTTATCATAATTCAGCAATAGTTTATACTTTGTTTCTCTTATTTGTAATTCATGAGGGGTGACTAAATGGTTAACACAATTTTAGATAAACTGGTTTGAAATAGGTTGCCTGAAATCATACTGTATGTTCGTGTATATATCTACTTCTCAAGCAACATGCTTATAATGTTTGCTGAGCACTTGGTGAGCCCTTCTGAATGCATTTTAGCAGAAGTCCTACCATAAAAGAGAATGCACCTCCTCTTTTTTTCACTTGTGTGAAAGCCAAATTTATTTAAAATTTGTGTCTTTTACTTGAAAATTAGTTTATAATGTCCAAGATGAAGATTGGTAATGAAATAGTGTGCACAGTAGTCATAAAAATCTGTAATTTTATAATTCAAGGTTGTACTGTGTAACCTTCAATGTAGAATAAGTTGTATTTGTAATTTGGATGAAAAGGAACTACCCATAGAAATACCTCAGACATTGGAGACATGCAGGTGTCAGTCTTGCATATTGGACTTCTGGGAGCTGTCCTGCTGGTTTGATTCTTTCTCTCACTTCTTTGAAGAAAGACCCATTTCCTGCAGCCTTTGAGATGATAGGAATTTGCTGCCCTCTGAAAGACGGTTTTGGCCTCTTTGGTTGTGTAGTAAGCCTAGTCTGGCTGGGAGAAGGCTTTGCAGGTCAGGTCCCTTGAGAATTAAAACTGGAGAATGGATTGCTTGGAACAAGAGGAATTTGGCTTCTAGGGATGCTGGAATTAAAGCTTTAGGTACAACTGCAATTTTGGAAGGATGAAGTATTTGCAGACGTGATGCGAGTTCTGCATTATCCAGCAGTTGATATAGGACTGTGCAGTCTGGGCTTTGTTTGTATGGTTTGGGGCTTCCAGAGGACCTGTAACCATGCAGATCCTTTAGCGAGACTTGCTGTCTCTTACTCTTTGCCCTCAAAGATCATTTGGTACTTTGCACACTGTAAACTTTGGTCATTTCCATGAGGTGCTTAAAAAAAACCCAAAGGACAAGAACCACAAAAACCACGAAACTGACTTATTTTCCTCCTAAGTTTATAACTCCAGCATAGAATTATAAAATCTCTGAGGATAGGGAGCGAAAGACCTCCAATCTCCACACCTTTTTCCTTCATTATTGTTTATGTCACAAGAAAGCCAAGGAGATTTGTGCTTATAAATAACAGTATTATTCAGAAAGACACAGGCAACTGGAAATATAGCTGCTATGTTCCACTTTGGGTTTCCCCACTTTTCTCAAAATTATCCTAAACTAAGTGTTTCTTCAGTCAGATCTTTGAAGATTTCTCTCTGTGATTTCTCCTGTCCTGCTGGGTTTAACACTAATACCTTGTACATGTTGTTGAATATTTGGCTTTTCCGCTGTTTAATGAGTGTGGAGCCATTGCCCTGCAGGTGGGCACAGTTACAGGTGGTATGACGGAGGCTTTGGGGGGGTGAGGAGGGCATGTATGTGTCCTGCCTGGAGACACCTGAGGGAGATGGCACCTGGGACAGAGTCCCTTTTCCTGGGTAGGCAGCTGTATTGGAGGGGTGTGCCGAGAGAGGCGAGGAGCCTGACTCTGTCCCATGGGAACAGCAACCCCGATGGTAAGAGGGAGATGTGCCTGAAATCACTTTTTGCTGTTCCTTTTTCTGTTTTCTTTTCATTCTTGTGCAAAGCCTAAATAACACTTGGCATTTGAGCGTGTAGGAGCAGCAAATCCCTGTTAGCAGGGAGCTCCCAGAGGACAGGTCTGCTTATACCCAGCTGGCTCCAAACCGTGGGTGTAGCAGCTTTTTCACCAAGCACTGGCTGCAGGTGCAGTAACTGTTCTCTTCCCCAATGCATCCTTTGACTAAGCTTAAACAAATTTCAGCCAGTATTCTGAAGACAAAGATGAAGTGTGAAAGAGCTCCTGTGAGGGTTTTCCATCCAAAAGAAGCCCAGGCATTCAGGAACATGGGACAATGGTAAAGGTGTGCCCTGCAGAGAAGGAACCCAAGGCCACATGTGTCCTGCATGTAGGCACAGCCGGCTGATATGTGTCGTATACTTATCTGCTGTTAAATTGTGGAGCTGTTGTTGTATTTTCTCTTAATACTGAAAGACAGATCAGGAGAGAGTTGGAATAAATTCTCGTGTAGCCCAAGCCTCTTGACAACAGGAAAGAAAAGAGGGGGTAAATTGGCCATGGCAGTCAAATACCTGGCCCTGGTGTGAGCTGAAGTGGATGAGACAGTAGCTGAGGTCTCTGCAATTGTTTGCATTGCACTGTGTGGACGTGTCAAATCAGACAAAGCTCACTAGCAGTGAATGCTTGACGTACTTGGTTTGCTTCAGGCAACCTTACAGTAATAGACATTATGTGCCCTTATGTGCTGCATTTCAAACTCCCAGTTCAAGACCCTTATCCACATTGAAGTCTGTGGTGAGTTAATAAAATATTTTGCTTTTCTGCAGATGGTTAAAAGTGAAGGTAAAGTGTTAGAAAAATTATACATTTTTTCATGTCAGATGTAGTGAGAATTTACTTGCTCTTCCAGATGGCATTTGCAAAGGCACAGAATGTCATAGGTTATTATCTTAAATTGAATAATAAAATATGCACAAGTTATTTTATAGCTGCTTTAATACCTGATTTGTAAAATGATTGCAAGTTAATAACAAATAATGGCTGTTATAATTAGGACTAAGTCATTTGTAATTATGGAACTCTAGAAGACAGACTATTGAAAGAAACGAGGAGAAACAACTTGTCAACTCAATAGCAATGTTTATTGAATGATGAATATTAATGGATTATCAATTAACTAGTTGTTACCTGATATAAGTTATTTGTAACTAGAGCTGAAATATCAGTTTGTGACTAAGAACATCTTTGTAGCCCATCCAGAAATCTCTGAAAAACAGCTGCTCTTCATCCTGTTGGCTTCAGGGATACAAAGAACTGAGGCTTTTCTCGAGTGACAGAGTTCTCTTCGCTCTGTGCTTTTTGTTAATGCAAGCTGCAGAACTTTGCTGACTTCATTGAGTAATGCAGTTTCTTTGAGAGCATAAAAATGACCTAGCCAAATTAAACAGGTCTGGCAGGAACATGTGCCTGGGGTAGCAGCAACTGCAGGGTGAGTGGTGGTGCTTCCTGGGATGTGCTTCTGTCAGCCTGGAACTAAGAGACTGCTTGGAGCCAGGGTGAAATTCCCATCCCATGGCTTTTAATTCACTGGCCTTCTGTAAAAATGTTCGACTGCTCTTTGAACCTGAGTAAAATTTTGATATTCCCATAATCCTGTAGTAATAACCTTTACATCTTGACTGTGTGTTGCATGGGGAATTCTAGCTTTTTCTTCGTTTTGAACCTACAACCTCCTGATGTGGCTTGATGTTTTTTAGGTTTTCTCTTATAACAAAAAAGTCCATCTATATTTCAAATTCATTTTTAATAGCATTTTTTTATTTTATTTTAAACCTGTGTTATATCATCCCTCTTGTATTTTAGGCTGAAAAGCTGTAGGCAATCCTGTTGTTCCTTGTTTTGAAGGTATATCATACCTCTGGTTTTCCTTTTTCTTTCTAGTTCTACAGTGTATTTGTTAAGATTTGGGAAGAGGCCAAACCTTCAAGCAGTATTCAAAGTCAGGGTTGCTTCGGATTTATACAGATATTTTCTATTCTGTTCTCTATTTTGTTATCTCTATTTTCTCTGACACTTTAACTGCTGCTCATTGAGTGTTTTAATAGAGCTTTCTCTTTTAATTCTGAATTCATTTTTCTGATTTTGTTCAAACCCTGTTGTTGTGAATATGAAGTTAGGATTGCTTTTTGTTAAGTGCATCACTTTACATTGCTTCAACCTTAACTTTATCTGCCATTTATTCAGTATAATAAAATCTTTCTGCAACCCTTTGGAGCTAGCTTTTGGCTTTTTTTTCTATCCTGCACAGCTCAGACTTTCCTTTTTGTGCATACATCTGTTTCTTGGACTCTTCAGGAAATATGCAACACCTATTGGCATGTCCTACCCCCTCTCCTACTCTCCTAGGACAGTACAGCACTCACTGACATTAAACAGCACACACATTTTGGGGTGTGGCCACACTCTGAAGTCCTAGTGCCAGGCAAGAAGGTTGTCTCCTGGCACATGTGCTGGTTTGTTCTTCTGCAGGTCAGGGCTAGTTAGCTTTTGGGAAAGTATGGCTGAACAGATCCATGCTCACAGCTGGGCTGGGTAAGGCAACCAACATGGAGTAGTAGCAGATCAGCCGTGTCAGCAAGGGTTCTGGTGTGGGTGGTCACATCAAGCTGTGCACCTTGGAATTTTCCCAGGTATTTACCTAGAAGCAGGTGGTAGAATCTATAATGGTCTTTAGCTCATTAGAAGAATGAATCTATATTTCTATGTGATCTCAGCTGGCTGTCATGAACCAGGCTGCAGCTCTAGCTCTGTCTCAGGATCTCTTCTGCCTCAGCTCCAGCACTGAGCTGGAGCAGAAGTTGTGAGAACCCACCCTTAGAGACTTTCCCATCTATCTGTTAAATAAATGCTACCTAGGGAGTTCACCTCTCTGGGACCTTGTTGTTGTGGTCAATAAATGGTGTGAGTGAGTGCAGTGTAAGTTAGGGGTGAGAGGGGGATGGGAAAGGCACAAAGGCTTATGGAATTGCCACCAAGGTGGAGATTTCTCGAGGGAATATTTGCCATTGCAGCCGTTTAACTGAGAATGATATTGATTATTTGCTTCCACTTTGCTCTATCCCCCTGAATTCTGTCAGCATTGCTTCCTAAGCAAGTGCCATGTGTCTGTTGCCCAGAGAAGAATGTTTTATACAGTGAGCCCTCGAGCACTGCTGCTGTCCAAACTGTCCTTTCAGACTGAGGGCTCCAAACTCATGTCTGCCAGATGCCAAATCCAAGCACAGACCTGCAAGCTCACCTGGAATGCCTCAGCCAAACTTCCTGTAGCTTTGTACCTGTGTAGCTCCTGCACTGCTCATGTATTTTACATCCAAGTCATTGCATTAAGGAAGGGAGGGCAGGAAATGGGACAAGTCCTCAAAGGAGGTTTTATACTAAAATGCAATTAAATTAGTATTTTAATTCCAATTTGAAAACATAGAGAATAATTTAGCAAGACTTCTTTTCTTCACATGTTTCCTCTCCACCCAAATTTTTCAACCATGTTTTCTGTAAATAACTAAAAAAAAGTGTAAAAAGTGTAGCCGGGAAAAAATTGTATTTTAGTACTCTGGGGATGTAGATCTCAAGGATATAGGTAATTCTAACACTTAAGGGACTAGAGTAGTGAAAGTGATCGTACATTTAAAGGCAGGATTAGTCTTTAAAAGAAAGTAACATAATTTTCCTTTCCAAAACCACTACAGCATTTTTGAAATAGCTTTATTCAAAGTTAAGCTTTCTGTTCTTACAAATTACTGAAGATTGTTACTAGCATTGTTAATGTTGATAAATGAGAATTTGGGTGTTGAGAGAGGGGAATAACTTGAACTTACATATATAATGGTAGGTTCTGGGCTGGCTGCTACTCCACAGGAAGTATGTTTGGAATTGTAATATTAATTTATATTAGTACCCAAAAAGGATATCAGATGTTAGTAATTAATTATCTGATGAGAGAATGGGGAAGAAATTGGACCTGTTGGAGCTGGTCTAGAGGAGGGTCACGAAGAGAGGGAGCTGGAGCCCATTTTAGCCTGTCTGCAAAGGAAAGAGTTGGAATTTTTCATCCTGGAAAACAGGAGACTCTTGGGAGAACTTAGCGTCCCTTCCAGTACCTAGAGGAGGCCTAAAAGAAAGCTGGAGGGGTCCTTTTCACAAGGGCATGTAGTGATGGAACAAGTGGCAATGGTTTTAATCTGAACTGAGGGTAGGTTTAGATGAGACAAGAAATGCTCTAAGGGTGGTGAGACTGGAACAGGTTGCCAAGGGTAGCTGTGAATGCTCTATTCCTGTCAGAGTTAAAGGCCAGGTTGGAACTAAGTGATGTCTAAGACTACTTCCAACCCAAACTATTCTATCATCCTGTATTTATCATGTGCTCTTTAAATCCATGGTGCGCTCAGATTTTTGACTGTGCAGTCTGGTCCCTTATCTCAGAAGAAATATAGAAGGAAAGCATGGAGAGGCTTCCATGTTGGTGCATAATGGTCAGGAGAGCAGGCAGTAAGAGGAGGGTGTGACAAGGGGGTCTGTGAAACCTTGAGTGGTATACAGGAGGTGAATAATAAAATCCTTTGCTTGGTTTAATGTTGGAAGAGAAAATACAGCTTGGAGCAACCACTGAAGCTTCAAAGTGTCAGATTGAAAACAAGGCAGCAGCTTTTAACATTTTTGTTAATAAACCTTTACATGACTTCCAGGGCAATTTAATGAAAGAGATGCCTCTTAAAGGACTCTAAAATAAATAATAATAATAAGGAAAAAAGTAGCAACAGCATCTCTGAATCAGAATGCAATTCAGCAACTTGGTTGTCTGCAAAACCCAGGAAAAAAATTGTCTGGTCTAGAGAGAGAAGGGATCTTTCCCCTTATTTGGTGTAGCTACTCTTGCCAAAACACGTGGGAAGGTTCCCAGTGCTGTCAGATCTATTCTATGTGGGTATCTTACCTTATAAGCATGCTGAAACAAGAGCCTTATATTTTTGCATATCCATATGTGAAAATCAACTTATAGATGGACTAAAAGATGAGTGGTAGGCCTAACATTTCAATGAGAGTGAAAAGCAGGGAGGACCTGAGCTCTTAGCAGGAAGCTATCCTGTCAATATATTGTCTCACCTGAAAAGCAGACTTTTCGCCCCTGTCACTCTGTATTTTAAAGGAAGCTTAAGCGTTAGCAAGTATCACTCTGCATCTGTAATCTGGAAAAAAAGCAAACAGGCTGTTTTAAAAAGAACACAATTACACACCATTGTGTGTAACCTGCTGTGATAGTGCAGTCTGGTTTTTTTTCTTTCCCTAAGGGTTTGTTGTTTTAAAATCTTTTGCATATGCAGGTTTATATTTAATATTTTCCACTCTAGAAATGACCCAGAAGATATGATGTCAAACTGTTGAAGTTATATAAAGGCAAAAGAAAAAGAAATAAAATATCACCTATAATTGACCCAAGTGAAACCATGCCCTGGGTGAAGTGCTACCCTGCTGCCTTCTGCATGTGCAGAGCTCCTTGCCTGTGTGGGTCTCCTGTTTACAGGGCTGAGAGCTCAGATGGAAGGGACCAAAGATTGAGGGTGGCATGAGAAACTAAACAGCTCTGAGGACTTTTGCTGGTTACTTTATATTGGCATGAAACCTCAGTGCACCTCAGTCCACTTCTGGATTACTCATTATCAAACTATTTCTTGTACCCTGGTGCAATGGAGGGCCGGTCTCAGAGTTTTTAAAGTTCATTTGAAACTTTATGAGAAGGAAATCAAGACAAGGAGGAAGGAAATAGGATGGTGACATTTTGAACTGATGATTAACTCAGCAGAATTACAGTGGACCAGCTGACATTTTCTTACCGTGCTGTCTGGGAGACCTGCCAGTGTGGAATTATATTAGTCAATGTGTGAGCTGACAAGATGTGTGGTCTTGTGTTTGCAAGAGAGAACAAGATTTAGATTGCAGATAGAAGCCTTTCTCACCTTATTCCAATGTGAATCAAAAGATAAATGGGAGTCCTTTTATAAAGACCAATTAGTTTTTCTCCAATTAACACAGGAATTATTGTCATAAGCTTTGCAGAAGAGTTGATACCATTATGAACATCTCCAGTTTTCTAGGAATCAAGCAATTAACAACAGTTGGTTTTAATAATCTGATTCTGAAAGAGCCACAAATGCTGAAGCAAAAGAAATATTAGCTGTGAGTGGAGAGCAAAGAAACTGGTCCTCACTTTCACAGAAATATTATTTCTGTCTCAGTACCATCTAAGGCTATAAAAAAATCCCAGCAGCATAAAATAAAAATGATAGGATATGAAAATAATAGAACCAGGAGGGCCATCTAACTTCTCAGTAATTTTGCATTGCATATAGTAAGAGCAAGGCAGTCAAAATACTGACCCAGTGCAAATGCTGAATGAGAGAAATTGCTAGGGAAAAGCTGATTCTCTGTAGGATCACACCCTTTTTAAGAAAATAAGAATCACTATGCAGCTTCAAAATGAACTGCAATTGCAGTGAGAGTTAAGGGAGGTGCAGATTAGCAGGGAGTGACCAATATATATAAAATCTCTATTTTCTGTTGTTACTATTCCAAAGCTTGGAAAAAGAAGTATGATGTTTCAAGTATTTTTTTAATTTACTTGAAAGACACTCATAATATTCTTTTCACAAGCATCGCATATTGCTTTTTTAATATATATTCATATATTTTGAATCTCTCAGCAGGAAAATAGGCAAAATTGAGAAAAGCTGCTGTTATTGAGGCTTACACTGCAAAATGCTCTGAAGGTACTGTGGAGAACAAGAAAGGTGTTGGGTGAGGTCTGACAGCCTGGTGGCATTCAATATTCCATAGGCAACAGGACCCCTTAGGTCTGAGTGCTATGGCTTTCAGTAAAGAGGATTTTCTGAAGGGATTCCTGCATTTGAAATGAGGAGAAAAATGTAAAATTTAAGTTGGGGAAATGGTGGGTAAGAATGAAATGAATGGCAAATATCTATAGCTCTCAGATATACAAATAGTCTGCAAAGTCAGTTTTGTTGCCAGGGACGATATAAAATCTTTTTTGTTTTCTCTCTTCTTTTGCAGCTTTTCATGGAATAGTCTGTCTTTTCCCTTTTTGTATTCTAAGAATAGAAACATTTCAGGTTTTGACTGTGAGAAATTAGTTTTGAATACTTTTTTCTGTGGATAAATTGTTGTTTCTTTTGCTGTGGGAGTGTCTTTGATTTCATAAAGAATAGTTATCTGTGTCCTGTTGTTGATTTATTTCCTGAGGAGAAAAATAATAAAAAAATATTGAAGCAGGTAGTTTGTGAATGCTCATGAGTCACAACTGCAAAATACCTGAGGCTGGAAAGGACTTCTGAGCTTTGCCTGTCTAGTTGGGTTTTGGATATCTCCTGGACTGGAGACTCCAAAACCTCTTTGGGCAGGCTGTTCCAGTATTTTATCACTCTGACAATAAAATGGTATTTTCCTATGTTTAACAGGGATTTCCTATATTTCCGTTTGTGTCCATTGCATCTTGTGCTGTCACTGAGTTCCGTTGGGAAGAGTCTGGCTCTCTTTCGTTTACCATCCTTCTCCCTGCTTCTGTCAGGTACACACACACATAATATCTCCTCTAAACTTTCTCATCTCTATCCTCAGCAATCCCAATGTTCTCAGCATATTTCAGTATGACAAAAATACAGACTTCTAGAAACAGTTTTTGTAGGTACTAAGCCCAGGGCTGTCAGATACCTGGCCATCAAAACTGGAATTTGAAATTTGGAATGCATCAATAAATCATTATAAATCAGTAAATCACTTGACCTTATCTAAATCTCACTGCACAGATGGAAGTGTGTTATGCCTTTTCAGTAATATTTTTCGTACATCATACCTCATAATTTCTCAAGGAAGGGAGAAGGGATGGAAAAAGAAGAAAACTTCAAATCTGACCCCAAACTACATTCTTATCAATGTGCTGCCTTTTAATTATGTTATTCCGATACTGAATGAATGATACAGGATCCTTGTTTTGATATTTTCAGGCTCTTAAAAGATAGAGAGATAATCCTGCAAGAGCTAAATAGCTGATAGTATGTTCACTGGAGAAAAGTGATATTACTCCACAGGCACATGAGCTATAGTAATATTGAAACATTCCATGGAACTGAAGATTAGATTCTGAAAAGTGTGCAGCTTCCAATGATTGCTGTAAACAACACCATTTTGAAAAGGCAGCTTTTCAGAGGCATGGAAATGAGAGCTAAGCTTTATAGAAAATCTATTCTGGATGACTTCATTATTGAACAGAAAAGAAGAGCTAGTAGTGATTTCACATTAACTAAACTATATAAGCAAAATATAAATATTTGGATAGCATTTGAACACAAAAATCTTTTGCATTTTTCCTAGAGCTGAAGTGAAGTCAGGAAGTGATGTTGGAATAGGGGAGTGAATGGATGCCAGCTAACACAGACAGCAGTGGCAAGGCTGGCTCTCCAGCAGGAAGACAGAGTGGGAAGTGCAGCTGAATGGAGAACATCATTGATACTGCCCTGAGAGGGGTAGCCTGGCATTGGCTCGCTGAGAGGTAACGTGAGGAAAAGAAGAGAGGTTGCTATTTATGGCCCAAGAGAATTGAATCCTTCAGGTGTGTGGTACAATATGTTATCTGTACTTTTGCAAACTACAAAAATGGCTGCAGTTTCCAGGGTTAGAGAAATCCCTGTCCCGTAGCTCAGGGTGGGACTACTGCTGTCATTGATGCTGAGTACCACCACTGTAACAGCATGGTGAGGTGTTTTACCCTTGAAGTTCTCCATTATCCATGAAACCAGACTGTCTTGATAATTCCTTTGTAAAATGAACTTGAGGTGTGACGCCAGGTTCCTCAAGATGTGAAGCTTCCTCTTTCACAGAGCACCTTTCCCTCCCTCCCCAAAGGGTTTGGTGGTTTGAACCTTTCTTCCTTCGAACATCTGCCCAGAGTACATGGAATCAATTGTTCAAACCTCTGATCCACCAAGTGACCTGAAACGGTGCATGGGCCCTTCCTCCCACCCTGAAATGTGTATCTAAAAAATTGTTTGAGGGAGAAGAAACTGGTGGGGGAGATACAGCTTGTGTTGAGCTGATGAGATGGAGCCAGCTGAAGTCCAGGAGGAGCAGGCCATGCTGTAATGTTTGCAGAGGGCTTGAAGTCAGCATAAAAAAGAGGTTTCTAAATGTGAAGAAAAGTAACAATATTTTAAGGACAGACATG
Organism: Pyrgilauda ruficollis; assembly: GCF_017590135.1. Lineage (NCBI taxonomy): Eukaryota > Metazoa > Chordata > Aves > Passeriformes > Passeridae > Pyrgilauda > Pyrgilauda ruficollis. The sequence goes on along the minus strand of NW_024530932.1, from coordinate 761,564 downwards.
GGATTAATCTAACTGATACAATAGCTCTTCCACAAAAGAATTGGCTCTAATCTATTTTAAAATACTACTAATAAAAAAGAGCTACCCCCCCCCAGCTAGAGCTCTCCATGCTTAAGGTAAATTTTAGAGAAGTTACAGGTACTTATTTCCGTGACTAAATTTCAATGGTTTGCAGGCTGTTATAGGAAGGAGGGAAGAGAACTAAAGGTGAAAGCCATTACTGATTGATTCAGTCCTGTTTCTTGCCAGAAAATGAAAAGCCTGTGCCTGAATGCCTGAATATAGGCAGAATCAAAAGCAGGACAAAGAATCAACTGGAGGGAATGTCAAAGGTCCAAGGCTTCTCTATTCTTTTCCACACAGTCAATCTGAAAAAAAAAAAAAATCACACTAGCATTTACTTGAGGCTATCTTGTTAAGTTGATTTTATTTGGAGTGTTTCTGTGTTTCTTTGGATTTATTCCTGCTCTCCTGTATCACATGGGCATGCCCATCCAAATGGATCACTTTCAGGAAGATTTTGATCGAGCTCATAAAAGCATTTCCCCTCATAGTTTTGGGCTTTCTGTAATAGAGATTGAGCAGTAATCTCACATTCAAGAAAAGCTTCATATTCTCTTGTTTTACCTAGTCACAGGAAATCATTGGCACTATCAGCAAGGAACAGGAAATTAGGTAGCACACAATATATTGAAAACATTTTGGACATGTGCTTTCCCCCCATGAGTTCTTGTCACTTTCTTGAAAGAAATGTGGTTTGCATGTTTCAGGAAGGTTTTCTTTGGGCAAGGTTTTATGGTTCATTGGTCATTCTTTGGGGTTCTTTTTGGTGCTGGGATTTCTCTGATCCTAGTGCCTAATTAGCCAAAGGCAGCAATGTCCAATGAAGGGACTGGCAGCTTGTTTTAGGGACAGCTAATGAGATCTTGGGCCAGGCCCGCTGAAGGCAGTGGGTCAGTTAGCACGGCTTGGGATCAGGTTGTGAGCATCAGAATTTGTTTTGTTGCAATTGTTAAATGCCCCCCACAAGGCCTGCAGGAAGATCATCACCTCCTTATTGTCAGTGGACTTTCCTTTTATCCCCAATCATTGGGAATATGCATATAAAACCATATGCAGATGGTTTTGAAGGAATGTGAGGATGCAAAATTCAGAGGGGTGTTTTTACTTCCCTCTGGTGAATGAATTATATTGGAAATTTGGCTTTAATTGTGTGTTTCTTTGACATTCTTCCAACAATAGTAACTTTCTGCCTTGTGAAGTCATGTGTGAACTAAATAAATACTTTCCTGGGAGCCTCAATTGCCATCTATGCTGGTAGCTAGGTATTAGGTAGTCATTTTGCAGCTAATGAAAGATAAATCAAAGTCACTGCAGGTGATTCATAGAGGGAATATTTCCCTTATGTTTAGACACAGTGAAATGATGTCTGATTAGCTAGCAGGTCTACATTTTTGTATTTTAGGAAGTTCAGGTCCAGTGTAGGGCAGTTGCTTATTGTTATAGCTGAAATTAAAATGCAAGCACATTGAACTTTATAGTCTCACTTGGGGCACAGAACACAATAATCAGGGGTCGTAAGTATGCTTCCCTTAAGGACAGTGTCAGAGCAAAACAAAACTCAGCTTTTTCGTGTCTCCTGGATGCAGGTGACTTGCTGCATACAATTTTGTTATCCAGCCACCCAGAAGAGAGTTATGCAGAAGAGTATAGGTATGGAAAACACATGCTCCCCAGAACCATGGAGAATTTCCTGAAAATGTGTGAATTAATTAATTGTAAATTTTCCTAGTGTTTTTCTTGTGTGAAATTGTTGGCAGATGGATTGCAAACAGCCAAATACTAAAGTTTACTAGGGAAGGCGAGGGCAGTAGTGATGGTCAGACTGTATTCCTTTGTTGCTCAGAAATGCTGTGTAGGTTCTGTGCTTAATGGATTGTTTTTCAGGATTGATTTTAAGGTGGCATATGATGGAGCTTTGAGCAGTGTTCTGTTTCTTCCCCATCTCTGGCATTGTTTATGCAGTGCTGGTATCAGGTGCATCAAGTTGCCCTGCTTTGAAGGAGACACCTCTTGCTGCTTTTGCACCCACGGCCCAGCAGCTCTGCCTGGGAAAAAGGAAAGCATCCTCAGGAGCAGCGCAGCTGGCATGGAAGGGTGGGGTGTTCTGCTGCCAAGCACAAGTAGTGTCCAAATATCACTTGTTGGGAACTAAACAGAGGTCATTGGAATTATTTGGTGCAGCTGAAATGAGAATGAAGCTCCTGATTTATCTTCCACAAGCAGAGTGGTTTCAATTCTAAGGAGCAATTCCTCTTGCTGACTTCTACCCCTTCCAGCTATGGCAAGTGAGAGCAAAGCCCTCTTTGTTATTTTCTGTAGTGCTGCTCCACAGAGTGTTAAACAATCCTTCTTAACATCTGGAAAGACTTTTGCTCTCACAATGTTAAGTAATACTTTGGCTGTCAGTGAGAAGACACCTCCAAGTAGAATTTAAATAAATGAACTTTCAGCTGGGACACGGTGGCCAAACCTAAGTGCTGAACTTAAGTGTATTTAATTCAATATTTGAGACTTCTTGTTGCCTCAGACAGGCAAACCATGAACAATGTGTTGCCACAGCAACAGGAGTCTGACAATGTTTTGGATACTATTTTCAGCTAAGTGCATGTAAAATAACTGCAATTTTTTTTAAAAGCTGTAATAACCACTTTAAGTGCGTTTATGCCTGAAGAGAATTTTTGTACTTATGTATTCCTATCCAAGGAGTTAAGGAAATTGTTGTAAAATGCACATTACCAGCATATCTTACTATTTAAATGGTTAAAATGTATCAAAATAGTATTTCAGCAGTCCTCAGTTTTATTTATTCTTTGTCTAATATCATGTAGTTAAAGTAATCTTTATTCATTTTTAACTACTGATAAAAAGTACAAAAAATGAGAACTGTTAAACATCTTCCATAAAAATTGATTTTTAAATCTCGCTTCAGTCACATGTAAGAGAATAAATTGTGTGCCATTTACACAGTGTAATTTGGCATCCATAGCCACTAAGGAAGCAAAATTAGGTCAAGAATACAACATCCTCATTTCTAATCAAACTATTTATTTGAATGTATAAGTTCACTGCAGAGCTGATGATCTCCCTCATGGTTTTCACACCTACAGCTTCTTACAAATGGTGTGACTGCCTTTTTTTAAGCTGCAATAAATTTCTCTCTTGCCAGGGAGAGTAAAAAGCCTGATTTTTAATATTCTGATATTAAATAAGCCTGGGTTTCTTTGGTGTACTCAAAGGCTTGCTTTATTTTTGATTTCCATTTGGCTGAAGAGGTAGTGAAGTTCAACAATGTACAGTGCTGGCTTTAGGTCTGAGCACCTGCGGCTCTGCAACAGCAGATGCAGGTGCAGATACCCAGCAGAAGGTGGTGATACTGTGAGATCATTTTCCTGCTGGATTTGGCAAGTGTTGTTGGACTGTTGAATAGTCTTCTGGACTGTTTCATCCAGGTGTTCTACAGTCCGGGTGGGGTTGGAGCAGAGAGAGGCTGACTTTGCATGTGGTGCTTGATCATTGGTGTTATGCATATGTGTTTAGGAGGGTCTAGCGTTTTACTTCACTGCATCTTTACCTCCTATAACTAGAAAGTAAGACCCCAGATTCCCACACATGGGTGAGTGAAAGCAGAAATATGTGTTGGAATCAGGATAGATATCTCGGTGTGAGTATCTGGCCATTTCCATAAGCAGAGTTATGGTATTCTGGAGATGTGTGTGTTCAAGTTTGATTTCTTTTGCTGCTTCCATGAGTCCACCTGTGAGCAAAACAATGAGTATTAAGATGTTGCAGGCAGAAAAATACCTAATTTGTCTACCAGTGATGCTGATACTGAAGCCTTACAAGGTCCAACACAGATTAGTCTTATTATTTGACTAATTTTGTAGCTGTGTGGAGTTGAATATTAAGTGCAGCTTACTGCAGGCTATTATAATGTTGAGTTGGACATATTTGAATCACGTCATTGTTGCAAAAAGACCACAACTACAGAAACTGCACAAATCACTTCTTTAGGATATGGTTTGAAAAAAGCAATTAGTGGAGAGAATAAAAAGACCATGTCTCCTTGTGAGGAAAATTTTATCTTCTGAAGGGAGCATTCCTTAAGAAAAACTGGCAGACAATGATGTCTCTAGAAAGCGAATTAAAGCAAATTGATTTTATTTCTGGGCTTAGGATGACTGCATAGGAGTGCTTTGGGTAAAGTATTCTCTGAATTCCACAGTGCCTTATGATGAATGTCACTGCAAGGCACTAATGCACTTCTTCAAGGAGACGGGTGTTTAAGCTGTGGGAGCTGCTCAGGCTCTGAACAGTCACATCTCATTCCTGGAACCTGACAAAACTAAGAAGCAGCATAACACATTATGACCACTTGTACATACAGAGGGCAGTATTTCTATGTAAGCAGAGACATGGCAAAATTTAGTGGTTTTTTCCTTTAGTGTGTCTTTCTGGAATTACTCACTGCTCCCCAGTCACTTAACTTGCACCAAGTTAAAAGGTAGAGCCCTTCCTTGGAATGGTTGTTGCTCTGCATTTCTGTGAATAATCTAACTTAAGTCTGCCTTGTGTGTTATTCCAGGTTGATATTGAAGTAATGCATTGATGTTGGTAGGTATGGAAATGGGATAAGTCAAAAGGTCCTTGTAGGTTTATAAATCCATGTTTACCCCAAAGGTAACCCTCTTTAATGGTTACTCTTTCCTTTTCTGATCCTTGTGCTGTCCTCTGACTTCTAAACAATTATCAAGAATAAAACCAAAATAAATAGTTTATCTTTAAGATATTCAGCCTTCCCAAGGACAGCAGCCTTTCTTTTTTGAGAAAGAAAATGCCCAGTTGAAACTTCAAAGGGATAACTGCACAGGACTGATTGAGCTCCTAATGCTTGAAAACACATCAAAGAATCCTGGACTTATAATCTTCATATTTTATTCATGAGCTCCTTAGAAGGGAATGATTCAGCATCAGTGAATTTGCAAACAAGACACAAAGAGGGAGTATTTAGAAAAGAACCCTATTTTAATGACGGGTGGGGAAACCTACTGTAAGAAAACATCACAATCAATATTGATGTAGGGAGAGGAACAGAGTGCCTGACTAGATTAGGAAGTGGTTTAGCCTTTAACCACGGAGTCCTCATTTGCAATCCATGCCTGATGACCAGCAAGTCTTTGTCCATGTGATGAGTCAGCTGGCAAAGCTTTTTTCTACTGTCCCTGTGGCTGTCCCTTTTTTCTACTGCAGGGGCAGTTGCATCATAAAATGCCTGTTTTTTAAGGGTCCTGGCTCCAGTGCCGATTGAGGTTGGAGGCTGACTTTTTGTTTCAACCTGCAGATGTTTGTCGGCATATCCTTGACCCAGGTCATGATTGCTGACCCCAAATGTATTTGGAATGGCAGGTTGACAGCATTATCAAAAGGTCACCTAGACCAGTCTACTTTCTAAGACAGGATGAACTATTCCTTCTTCCCACCAAGCATGTCAGACCTGTTTAAGATGCTCTGTCAAAAAAGACTGGTCTTCCCAATGCTTCTTAGCTCACATAGGTGCCAGGAAAAAATATTTTTTACTTAAAATGGACTAGATCTGCTACAACAAAGCACTTCATATCCCACCCACTGTTCACTCAGAGATCATATTTGGTACATATAAAATCTGTTAGTGCAGGTAAATGTAATAAAGGGAGGTAATTGAATTTTTATATTTTTTTTCCTTTTTGCCCTGAGTCTGGAAGAGCCTGGGCAATTTTCTGGAGCCATGATCCTCACTTCTATCCCTTCTCTTCCAGGGTATACACAGGCTTTGTCAGCTGAGGTGGTCAGCCAAGTTTGGCTGGCATGAGTAATCCCCTGGAAGAAGCTGTCAGAGATCCCTGCTGTCCCTTGCTCCGGGACTTTTATCAATGAGGGTGCTGTTGTTCTTTGAAATGTCTTTTACTGCACTGTCCTTCTAGCTGGGATCCTTTAGATCTTTTTTCCTCCTATTTCTTTGTTTAACTTCAATATTCTCCTTTCTTCCCACACCCAGGTCTTTTCTCCTGCAGCAATGTTCTAAAAATACTGAGCCAAGAAATTAATGTCTGCTTACTTCCATGTCCCCAAAGAAGAGTGAAAATCAAGATGTAAAAGCAAGTTTTCATGCTTTGTTCTTCCCCATTTGTTCTGCAGCACTGAGAAATTGAGATGTTAATAGGCAGTGCAGCAGGCCAGATATCAGGGTAGTGCAGAAGGTGCTTGCTGGAAGTATATATGATTTTATGCCTTCATTTTTCTTTTGTAGCTTAATGTGTAAGGAAAGACGTTACATTTTTCTCGGAGCGTAGCTGATTGATTGAGAAACTTGACTGGAAATAAAGAGGTCTGGCAGAGTGTTCCAGAGATGCTAACCTCCTTTTTTTTATTCTTGCTCTGCTTTCATCTTGCGAGCTTAGCCATGGTTTTTACTCTTTGTCTTTAACACTTGGAGAATGCAGCCTTTCAAAGATTAGAGTCTTTCAAAATCGACTGGAATTTCGAAGGCTGACTATTGTAGTTTTTTGGGAACTCTAGTAGTCTTTAATTGTTCCTTTGTATAATGAAATAAAGGTGTTGTGGATCTAAGGAAGAGGAAGAAAAGATTAAAATAGGTCACCTGATAGCTGCTGAGAGGTCAACACCTGTCTTCTGTGCAAAGAGCTCTGGATAGGAAAATGTTCAGTGAAGTCTCTGCCATCTGCCTGGTTAAGAAGAGCTGTTGCTGTTAGGATCACCAAGTTAAATACTGGCTTTTACATTCTTATCAAAACAAATACGGTTGTTTTACATTCATACAATACTTGGAGATAGATAAACTATTTACTACCAAAACTCTACTCATTGATAGGGAAGAGTTTTGTATTACCTTAAAGTTTATTAACAGGCATTTGCTAAGCTTTGTTGCACATTTGATTTGGTGTCACAATTCACTGGTGACTGAATTTGCAGACATAACTTTTTCAGACATCTTAACATCTAAAGGTTTTATTAGAAACCCCCAGACCTTGCTGGAATGTTGTAGAGTATCCTCTGTCTGATGTTGCCAGTGAAAGCTCTACCTGTAGCTTTCTCACACTTTTGTAACACTTCAGCCTAATTCCATTGAGTACGTGTTCACTCTATTGGGAAATAAAACTCAAGGGTTTAGACATTTGAGTTTTGCTAAGAAGTGTGTAGCTATTCACCTTCTTTATTGTCACTTCTTAGCTCCACCAGCTGAGTTTGGTAAGTGAACTTATGGGGTAGAAACTGTGATAGACTGTCCTGTCTCTCCCAGCCTGCCTTGTGTCTATCTCATCTACTCCTACTTTTTCGTCTTCTCATCTGCTTTCAGAAGGAGTCAATTGGTTGATATTACTAAGTATGACAAACTGCAAAATAGTGACTTTGATATATAAAGAGCTGTATCTTCATGATGACCTCTTCTCTGAAGAGGCATGACAGCTCTGTTGTCTGAAGTGTTCATGGATTGTTCTGAAGTTGTTTAAAACCAATCTTTAAGTTATCTGTGTATCACCTTTCTTGCAAGCAAAGCATTCCTATGAGATGAACTGTGTGGTGTTCATCCCTCCTGTGAGGGTCTCCCTCAAAACACTGCACGTTGAGAATTGTGCCTAGTAAGATGCATAATATGCACTTTTTTAATATGTAGACTCCATGTTGGATATGAACAGGGCAAAAAACCAGAATAAGAATTAGTTCTACCTGTGTTGCATCTCATTTGTCTGTTATGAAGCTACAAGGATGTGATTTCCATAGACTCCTACGGATAGGGCTAGAATTATCATAGTGTTCTCTGTGTTACTCAAAGTAATCTGTCTTGAAGGCAGGTCTTTCCACACCTTTGAAATCACTTCAGGGCTACTCACATGGCATTTTCCATTCCCTTGAAATACACTTTTTTATACACAATAGAAGTTATTTCACAATAGAAATGTGTATTTTCTAGCCTTCTGTTTTTAATGATTGCCTCTCTGGATGCATAGGGAAACACACCCGACAAGCCTCCTAAACTTATTTCGCTGCAGGAGCTTCTTCTACCCCTTCTGACAATTTGTAGGGTTTGATGAATTATTTCAGTGATAGCTGTAGAGGAAAACTTCATTTCTGTAGCACAGTGGATTTCAGTAAGAGATCTGATCCAGAATAGATGCAGCTCCTACCCTGGGGGTTAAGTGTAGAAATGAAACCCATGCAACCAACCATTTCCTTGACAACTGCAAACTTTTGATGTGATCTTTTCAGAGCTATTACACAGGGTCAGGATGAGACTATTAAATGGGTCTTAGCATAACACTGCCTTTAATCACGGAAATTGCTATTGCATGGAGGATCTTCTAGAGCATCTTAAAAATATTTCACCAAATCACTTGGCAGTCTCACTTTGCATGAAATCAACGGCACATTTCACTTTTGACTTCCTAGTAATGGGATTTTCTTTCTGTCACAAAACGTTACTTCATTTTTGCCTTGGCTCAGAACAGATCCAGCTGGTGCTGGGTAGTAGAGCAAGTGCAATGTTATTCACTGGAGTTTTGTGCTAGGTCAGTTTCTACATAGCCATTTCATGGGAATGGAGTCTCGAAAATGTGTGTTGGCTTGGTTCTTCCCTTTTTCCCTACCCTTGCTTTCAATTAGAAGTACCAATTATCCATCAGCTGTGAACTCCCTTCTGAAATTTCAAGTTGCAATTGTCTGCAAGTAGTGAACCTATCTTGAGTGCATCTTTTAAAAGAAGTACTGTTTAAGTAGCCAACTAAGTTGGTTTCGTATGTATGTCACACTGACAGGCTGTAACTGCTGTATTTCAGTGCTTAAAAAGGATTTACCTGTAAAGAAGTATGTCCATAATACTAGGAGTCTCAAAAACTTCAGACTACAAATGTTTTAGTTTATTAGATACTAATGTTATCTTCTGTAGATGCACTGTTGTATCTCAAAATGAAGTCAGTTTTTGTGCCTGGCCAGATATCTAGAGTTGGAAAATCAACCATAAAATTCAATCCATGCTGATATCTAGCCTTCAAAATATTATTTATTCAAATTACTTTGACAGCCATAATATATCTAGCTGCAGTCATTCTCTTTATTCCACATTGGATGCCTGCTTCTAAAAGGAAAACACTGCAGAAGTTCTGCAGAGAATAGAGAAGTAGGAATTAATCCATTGGATAAGGCACGTTGGAGGGAAGGAACATGAAGATTTCTTGGTACTCTGTAATTAAGTATTTGCAGTCATTATGGGGAATAACTATTGTAGGCATATTTTGGTTTGAAACTGAATTTTCTCTGTGGGCTTTAGGAAGTATTGGCAGCTTAAGACATTTGGGACTTGGTACCAAGAAAGTAACAGAGTATTGAGGAAGTAATGAAGTGTCTTAACAATTGGAAGCACAATTATGTTTTTAATTACTTTGCACAATGATTTTAAACTACTGGAGCAATCCATGCTTTAACAGCTCTCCCATCTCTGTGGGATTAGGTGTTGGGCATGTCTAAAGCAATTTTGCAGTCAAATTTTGCAATTTGTGTTAATTAATGTGAGAATGATCAAGTTTTGCTTGTGTACTCAGCAGAGGCCTAAACTCGTACCAAGACAAATTAGAGAAAGCTAAGTCAAGCTTAGCACAACCAACTTTACAGCTGCTCATCTGCAGCTCAGGCCCAAGGCATCCAAATTGTATTCTACAACACAAAGAGCAGTAAAAGGCAGCCACCAGCACAAACATTGGATTTGATGCATTCATTTTGCTGTCACATGTACTTACATTGTAATGCTTGTGCATTTGGCTTGTCCAGCTTTCTGTCATCATTTTGTTTCTCATTACAGGGTTGTTGAAGAAGCAGACACTGGGATATTTCAATTTTTTCCCTGATGGTCTCAGCCAGTAACTTAAATACCTACTTTCAAGTTCACATTTTTCTGGTTAGTCTCCCATCTAGAAACATTCCTCTTTACTCCAGAAACTATGTCAGGGAGAGATAAGCTCCCCTCAAGGGAAGACTCTTGAGAACTCCTAAGACAGATCTTATCTAAGCAGCATCTGAAGTATTTGCCCATAAGAGAGCTTTTGCATGTTGCTGCCTCCTCTTTTAAGCAAAAATCAACAAGAAGGGGAAATTGATAGTTGGATCAGTTGCTCTTCCTATGTGAACTAAGCGCTTGTATGGAAGAGAGAAAGGAAGTGTTCAATGTGTGAAGGGAGAGTGGAATATCTTCAGCAAAAATGCCAACAGTTTATTAAATCTGACCTTCTTTCTGGTGTGTTTCAGATGGGTTAAAGGATGAAAGAGGTTCCCTGAAATATTAAAGATAGAACTTTTAATTCTGAGAAATTTGGGGAGGACTATGTGTGCTGTGAGTGATTGGCTGATGGCCTTTCATGGAATTAAATATCCATCAAATCTAGGCTGCTGGGTTGCTTCTAGAGGGGTTTCAAGAAAGAGGTTTCTAGCACAGCAATTTTTCCAGTGATCCATCCATGTAAAATCTGAGTAACCAGATTTCAAAAAGGGACTTGGACTTTTGTCTTTGGACTCTTATTCTGAGAAATCAGGAGAAAAAACAATTTTTATCTCAAGTTAAAGGAGAATGATGGTATTAGAAGAGCCCTGGGAGTTTAGCCTGGGAAGCTTTTCACAGGGTCTGAGGGATGGCTGTGGAGACACCCTATGCTGATCCAAAGGCAGGCTGTCTGGTGGGAAGACCAGAGCTGAGCACACAATAACTTCTCCCTAGCTGATGTGGTGACTCACTATCTGCAGCTTAGCAAAATGAAATGGATCAGTGCAGGGTTGGAGGAAGACCAGTGCTGGCATAGAGAAAGTGCAGGGCCACAGTCTGCAATGGACAAAAACAAAAAATCAGGAATGTGACAGCAAGTGATTAGATCAGCCCAGACTAACTTGGAAGCAGAGGTTTGATTTTTCTGGTTTTTGCAGCGTTTTGACTGATTCCATGCCTTGTACATTCCCCAAAGATTTCCCTCCTTGCCCACGTGTCCTAGTGGGCCCACTTCTCTCCAGGCAGCACCACATGGCTCTGACTGTGCTGCATTGCTGGTGCTTTCCACTTCCTCAAAGTATGTTTGCCCTGCAAAGCTCACTGAAATTACAAGCTGTATGGCTAAACCTACTTCCAAAACTGAACTAAAGCACCCTTGAAGCCATGGTTTTTTCTAAGTAGACAGCTTTGGGTCTCAGAGGTAGCACACATAGAGGAGAGAAGTATGGAATTAACAGAAGTCTGTTGCTGGTGTTGTTGGGTCTTTAGTCGGGCTCACAGGAGCTGCCTTGAAGTGGTGCAGCACCAACAGAGATTTTCCTGCATGAGGCTTTGGACACATAGTTGAAGTTCCCATCCTTGTTACTTCTGCATGTTCTCTGCCAAGGTTCAGTAATCCAAATCCCTGTTCAGATGGGGGTCTTGAGGGCTTATACTGTCCTTACTTACATGACCAAAATCACATCTGTGGTAGTGTATAGCTGCCAGCAATTCGGATAGCAGTCCAAGGTGGATATGGAATAAATAAATCATGGGCTTGGGGAAAAAATAGGTGCATGGCTGCATTTCAGAGGTTACTTGTGCTGCAGCTAGAGAACCAGTTGTTCACTGCCAGTGGAATTGTAGAATCGTAGAATTGTGCAATCGTAGCATCATAGACTCATAGAATGGTTCATGTTGGAAGGAACATTAGAGATCACCTCGTTTTAACCCCCTGCCATGGACTGGGATGCCTTCTGCCAGCACAGATTGGCTGTTTGCCATGCGGGGACTGCAGGCCTTTGCTGAGATTTAGGTAATGACAGTCTGACCTGAGAGATGGTGAGCCCGTGAAACTCCTTTGTCCAGAGCTGGGATTTGCAAGGGATGGTCATTCCCAACTACCTGCTGTGGTTGTGGAGGTGACACCAATGTTGTGGGTAATATGGTTACCTGAGCAGGGTGCTCAATTCCTCTGACAGTGCAAAGAGAAATGTGTGAGTCAATGACAATCACCAAAATGATGCAGATTCTTTCAAGGTTTTGCAAGATTTGGCTTAGTTTGTGGATTTCACAGCAGCTTTGTCCAGGTCCCTACATGCAGCATGTGGCAATGGCTTGTGCCAATAAATGTGTCAGTCTGCAACCTTTTCCAATGAACACTTGACTGTTAGCTTTCAATGTACATGTTTTAAATGTGATATATACACAAATGCTTTGCACTGTGCTGTTTCCTAAATGATGCTCAAGATGCGCTGTAAGGATTCTTGACTGTTACACATATGTGAAATATGTACATATGGGACAAAATTAAACAATAGACCCTCTCTTCTTGGCAAAAAAAAAAAAAAAAGTACATGTACCTAACATGTACCTAATTAAATGCTGAAAAATCTGTATTACTGTAATGCAAACTCCATAATAAAAATCTTGATCTTCAGCCTGACTGAAGAAACATATAAAGAAAATTAACTCTACCTTTTATTTTATGGTACTGTTTCTTTGTTAAATTCTATTGTTATAAGGCTTATTTTTCTACCAGTAAAGTAATAAAGACATAAAGGTTCTTGTGAAACACTATCTCAGGTAAACATCATTTATTCCCTCAAAAATGATGCTGTGGTTTATTTTAATGGAGCAACGTCTGCTCATTCAGAATTAAGTGAGTTCCCTGAACAACAATTAATAAAAATATTGCCACTAAATATGCCTGGCATATTTTTTATAATAATAAAATAAACCCATACAACTGGGAGAAACAACAACAAAATAAGTGCTCTTGTCTGCTTCCCCCTTTCTCCCACCCTGAGGGTCTCTTAACAAAGAACTTCACTAGATAGTTAATTTTTTGGTCTGAATGCCTAAACACTGATAATCTATTTTGCTGGGAAGACTCGAAGTGTTCTAAATAGCAATGACTGTAGGAAGAGCTCTCATTATGTGGTGATATGGAGTAAATAATCCAAAAGCATGATACTAAGATGCTGCAGAGCCTGAGTATACAGAAGAAAGTCCTAATACATGCTTTTTTTCATGTTGTTCCTCAGCAGCAAAATTCACTAGCCAAGAGAGCAGGTCACTGACCCTCCATCAGTCAGCACACAGCAGTTTCTCACTCTTTAGAGTGGATTTTGAGATTTGCAAATAGAAATTAAATCCCTCAAAGTGTCATAGGAAGAGAATGGTGAGTGTTGCAACTTGTGGCATTTTTTTGTTATTTTGGGTTTTTTTCTAATATTATAAAAATATTAAGTTGCATTGCATGCGTCTTGGACATCAGTTGGTAGGGTGTTCTTAGGTTTGGCTACCATTTATCCTGTAACATTACTCATTCATTGCAAAGAAGTTTACTATCTCATATAACAGCTAAACAAGACATGCTAACAAGCTGACGGTAGAATGTTGTAGGAAAGATGTTTTTGGAAATAATTGAATATATTCATGTTACACAATGACCTTGGAACATATTTTCTCTGTTGACAATTAAGGAGAATTACAAATTGGACTTGTCTGGGTTTTTTTCTTATTTCTATATGGGCTTATGCTGTTAAAGAGAAAGGGAAGACTGAGTGGCTGACTTAATGTCCCTCTATTTTTAATTTTTCTGGCTGTGATTACTACTTTCAGTGACACCTTTTCCCATCATATTTACATATCACTTGTTCTAGGACTGACAGCATCTCTACAAAGGTCAGTCTCTAAAAGAGCAGGCTGGGATTTAGCTTCCCTAGGAGCATGCATCTTTTACTAAAAGGGAGAGAAGTGGTTATATTTGGGGGGGGTGGCAGGTGGGAAGCTTTTTTTATTCCATTATGAAGGAAAAAGGCTTTCAAACAGTTCAAGCTGCACAACTGTTAACAATGCAGACTATTAAAGGAATAGCAATCAGCCTACACAGCAGACACAGATTGAATTCTTGCTGCTTGTCGTGTAACCAGAGATAAGAGTATTTTCCAGTGACTCTGATAAAATAAATACTGTCATAATGATTCTGAGCGAGACTCATCCAGATGTTGCAGACTTCTTGCTGTGGTATTTATTCATAAATCTTGTTAAAATATAATCAGAGAAAGCATGTTTCAATTAAAGCCATCAAAACTCTGTGACAATGTTCGTGCAAATGCAATAATAATCCTAATGTGTTGACACAAAATTTGTGCAGTAGGTTACTGGCATATTAGAGCTCACTAATTAATACAAAACTAGCTTCTTACAAGTGAAAGAGGACATGTAAGTTCCTCTGTACATGAAGGATTATGGATTATGCCCTTTTTGCCTGTGTGCATATGACTGCTGGGACTTCCACAATGCTTAAAATTCTTAAAGATTTTCATATTTATTGACTTGTACATGTGCTCATAACTTGCTTCCCCCACTCAGTCTATACAATTGTTACCTGGTCCTGGTGCATGATAACATTTCATTCAAGAGTTTGGTTGTGTAAAATAATTAGGGAAGCATATGTAGATGAAATGGAGTTTTTGTGAACAATTTATAGGACAAAACAGCTTGCATAAACTAGGGTATCACCACTCTTGTTTCGAACACTTGACTGTGCAGCCATAGCAGTCTGCATTTCCCTCTGGTGAGCTGTATTTAAAGAAGCAAAAAATAGTTTAATTCTGTGTTTCTCTCTAAATAATCTGCTGCCCTGCTGTAGGAATACCACTCAGTTACCACTGGGAGAGGGTGATCCTGAGCTGATGATTCTGTTAGGATGTGATCACGCCATGACAGATTTAACTGTGAAGCTTTAAGACTACTTGTGAATGCCAAAAGGAAACAACTTAGCTTGAAAATTGTAACATCATGTGTCAAATATAATTTGGAAGCAGAAAGAGCGCAGGAATAATTCTTGACGTTTAGGCGCAACGTTAAAGCTGGATGAGCTTTTTGGGGACTGAAGTGCTGCCACAAAAGTCTTGAGGATACTTACAAGTTAAGGCATGACTGGCCAAATGTATCTTAGCAAGTTCGGGAGCATTCAGCGTAGCTGGATGGAGGGAGGCTAAGCACACTTGGTTATTTGACATGCAGTGGCTTGCTGCTCCCTAGCAACTTGTTTGTGACTGACACTGCAGTGAGACAAGTTAGGACTCCTGCTAAAAAATTGTAGCAAGCCTGATAGAAACAAATTCTCACACTGCAGGACAGAAACCACAATGCTGAGGCTTGTAAGCTGCAAATTGATTCTATAAGGCCCAACTGTGCAAGCCCAATGGCTTTATCTTTCAATAACATTGCGCACAGTTGCAAATGGTTCCCTGGGATTCAGATATGTTCTGATTGCCTTACCCCATACCAGAGGGCTTTCCCATCAATCTCTGACCACGGGCAGGCAGTTCCTCCTCTCCTGTCACTACACAGCTAACATTTTCACACTTGGGAAAAATGTGCAGGAGAGGTGTGCAGCTGTTGCACTAATATCTGGCTTTAAGCATTTTTACATCCTGTCTTGATGCTGGCCAGGCTTCAGAAAATTCTCTTCAGCTCAGGTTGGGGAAGGTGAAACTGGAAATAAAAAGACATAAAACACGCCCAAACCCTCCAAATTACAAACTAGATCCAAGTTGCAAATTGTAGGAGAAGGAATGAAAGAAAACTGCACTTGGTATAAATTTACTGATCTACAAAGTGAATCTCTCTGATCACTGAATCAGTGAATTCACTGATCTCTCCATGCACTCAGGGGAGTTCCTTTAGAGTTTCCTCATGAGAGATTGTGTCCTCCCACATGCCCTACATCTCAGATTTTTTATGCAGAGAGGTCGTAGAAGAGAGTCTCAGCTACTACACCTGATGACTTGCAGCCCTCTGGGGGTTCCCTTCAGTCACCCCATTTTTCCTTCCAAAATACCTTTGAGTTATTCAGGGAATATATTTTTAGCTTCTTCTGGTAAAAGGACTCTTTCACTTTTTGAAGATGCAGGTGTTACTTTTGCAGACTGGATGACGTTTCCTGTACTGGACTGGCCTGGGGTCATTCCCTAACTCTGAGAGTTATTTTCATCTCCCTCTCTCCCACGGTGAGCCAATTTGTATGCTTCAGTGTGAAGTGTCTCCATCCACTAACCCCGTCTTTCTTCTTGCGCAAGCTGATGTAAAATGTATGTAGCTCATTTTTTCTTTTGAGAGCGGATGCTTTAGGTGAAAAATAGGTTTGGAGTGATTGACTCTTCAAATCGATCTTTGGTATTCTAACACATAGAATTGAGCTACCTAGGTTTCTTTGTCTTTGCAAACCACACTGCGGGGCAGGAAAGTGCTATTTTCTGTATTATTCCTAGCAAACCAGAGCACAAAGAGGCTAAGAAGAGATTCCTCCAAGTATTTCAACAATCAATATTGTTTAAGTGACCCTCTATGGCTGAATCATTGTGCAGGCCAGAAGTCTCCTACTGAATACCACAAGTACCCAAAACAGTCTTTGCATCTTAAGTCCTGTGTTTCCCAGAGCAGTCCTCGTGCCACATGGGCACAGAAAATGAGCAGCTGTCTGTGCCCTCTAGCCATTTCTCTGCCTGAGTTTTAAAAGCACAAGAAGATATTGAAGGGGTTGGAGAAGCTTGTATTCAAAAGTTATTGATTACCAGGCAGCAGCCCAATGCCTAGCCCGTGTGTTGGGGATGTGGGGAGATGAAGGTTTGATGCCCAGCTCTGCTTAAAACATTCAAAACCTTTCAGCATTTCAAGCAGAATAAGAAAGAGACTGGCAACTCAGGTACTTTATGGTAGGAATAACACTCTCACAACTTTAATCTCTCTCAAAACATTTGAGCTTATGTTGGAGCATGGATGGGTGCTTTGGGAGGAGGTGGAAGATGTCCCATATGAAATTCTGTGTTTGCCATCTTATGGTCCCAAGACTTGATGTCTAGATAGCAGTAGTGTGACATTTCTAATGTCTAAGAGTCACCTAATCCATTTGGTTGGATTATACATCTACTTTGCTCTTAAAATCTTGGGGTGTGGTACTTTTTCCCATTTTCATGCTGAAGAATTATTTGCAAGCCTATCAAGAGTCTGCTGGTTAAAAGCTATAAAGTGCAATTTCATAACCCTTTATTGTCTCGAAGTGTGTATCTAAGGAAGCATTTCAATAGGCTGAAGTAGTATTGACACATTGTCTAATGGATCTACAGCAAATATTACTCCTCTGTGGAGGACAATCTAAGGACTGTGGCCCAAAAAACAAGTAATAGCTGAAATGTAATCATCATCAACAAGAGAATGAGTTTATGACAGAAATTACTACAGGGAGAAAAAAATGTTTTGGACAGAACAAATTCTTCCTGAAGGATGGATGCATGGCTTTGTGCTTGTGATTGAGAAAGTTCAGGTTAAGTTTGCTGAGGGGGATATTTCTGCGAAATCTCTCTTGATGAAAGTCAGGTCCTTAATTTAAAAATGCTGTCATACTGTCTGCAATCTATTTATCAAAGTAGGATGGAAGACAGTTCTCTTCAAATTTATAGCATCGTCAGCTTGTAAATGTATAAGTAAACTGAAGTAGTGAGTGTTGTGTTGTTTTAAAAACTGATTACTTTCTGGAAAAGACCTCTGTCTCTGTTTGCTTGTCTCATTATTGTGACAGCATTTCTCTGATAGCTTGCTGCTGCCAGTCCTTGTTAGACAGGCAAACACACAGGTGCTCTGTGGAAGCTGCTGTGTTGTCCTCTGGATGGGCTTTGTCCTCTGTCTTCCCAATTTCCCTCTGGTAAGCTACTGCAAACTGAGCATTGGGAAACTCTTGATTTCAAAGGTGAGACTCTTGTAATTATGGCTTCAATTTTCATCTCTCAGAGAAGCCCCATAGTCTTCATCTACCCCAAGAGTGTGAGATGGGTTCCATTGGGTTCCATGTGCACTAACATTTGCATGTTTAAATAATCCAAATTACTGACTGAAAGCCTCTTTAAAATCACTGAACTGCCTTTGGAGAATGATCCGTCTGGTTCTATCACAGTGGTTGTCAAGTGACAGGCTCAGGTGTTTAAACTTAAGTGAAAGCAACGTCACCTATTTTACTAAGATCTTACTGGAAAGAGTTCTGGCCAGGTATAAAGGACCAGATGTTCACAGGAGTTCAGCTCTCAGGTTAGGCACTTAAATGAGGTCAGTTTTTCACTTTTGTTGAGCTGCAAAGTGAAGTTTTGTGATTTCATTTCAGTGTCAAAAATAAAGCAATGTCAAAAATACAGCAATGACAAAAGGATCTGAATGTCTCAGGAAATTACAGCATTTTAGCACCATTGATCTCAAGTCAGGGAAAGAGTTGAAATGTATCAACAAAATTCACAGAGCACAGAGGTCTTTTACTTCGTTATTTTGCAGTGATAACAGACTATTTCAGCGTTTATAAATTGTACTCTTGATTTTGTTAATCTCTTAGGGGCTGCAGGACTCATATGGAGGGGCAGTTCCAGAATATTTTGTGCCTCTTTATCCTTCATTTCTCACATCCAAGATTAGCAGACAGTGCTCACAATTCCTGTTTCCCCGTGGTCCTTCCTTCTGTCCCATGCAAAAAACAAATGCAGAACTGGACCTTTCAGAGTATGAGAACAACCACTGTGACAAAGAGGATAAGAGAAAGTGCTCAATTTAGTGCCTATGCCACGCCAACAGGTGATCTACTTGCTGGAAAGCAAGCTAGGTGGGATGACCTGTGGTTGCCAATAAATTATTGCTGGTGCTTTGGTGAAAAGTTTGGAAGCTTATCATAGCATCTGCTTTTTATTATGCTGCTCTCTGAATGTTTGACACATGGCCTGACTTACACATGCACAATGTTTTCTTTTTTTAAAGCAAACAAACAAGCAAGCCAGTTTTGTTCTACACAAGAAACAAAATCTGCATGAATACAGTAAAAAAGCAAGGAATACAAAGTGCATCCAGCCTTTACCCCCGGGCAGCCACCTCTCAAAAAAGATTTGATTCTTACACACGCGGGAGGTTGGAGGATTCTTCAACTCTAAATTGGTTTGTCAGGTTTAACCAGACCTCACCAGAGATGGGCCATGTGTATAGCACCCCTTCTTTCACACATACAGATGTCCTCAGCAGAAAGCTGCTGCATTAAAAACAGGGTGCAGGATTTGTGGCACCTAGAAGAGGAGTCCCTCAGCCACTGAGGAGAGTGAGGACATAAAATTTGGAGTGAACATCTCCTCTAGTCAGCATGGGAAAGGGCTGGCAAAACCTGCCACTCAGTTTTTCCATGAGATCTTTGGCTCCTGGGAAACATTGCATTTAGAAGAAGTGAAGCCAGAAAGGGCTTTGGCCAGAAGAGTGAGATGCTGTTGCTTTTCTCCCCCACACACCATCCGCAGCTAGATATGCTGAATTTGCTGTGTGCAAGGCCACAATAATTGTTTTCCTAATTACATAGTAAGTTAGAAGCTTTAAAAAGGGGAAATGGATGCTTGGATACTGGGTATAGCACAAGGTCTTGGTTCTAGCTTTTTCAAGTAGAAGAAAATAAACATTTGCTCTCATAAAAAAAGCAAGGTTTTAAATCTATGTACTGTACGTATAACTCCTTTGAATCAGTGGATATGTAAATTGTATCAGCCTGTGAATTTCTAGTTTGGGGGGCTGTCTATTAAGCTGATTTAGCTAATAATTCTAAATTATTTTTCACATCAATGGTTTGGGGTTTTCCACAAGGTATTTCTATTTGATTTTGTGTTGTTTCCTTGAGTATTAATAAAAATTGATTTAGGCAATAAACTTGGTGGTGGCAACCCAATAAATAAGAGAGACCTTGTGAAGTGGTATTGAAATAGGAGACTTATTGTAAATTGCCTGAGCAACAACTTTCCCCTTCAGGTGCCAAACCATCAACAAGTAGCACTAATTTATGTGCAGTAGCCATACTGCTGTAAGGTAAGGACAGGCTGTTTTTTCTTGCAAAAAAATCCAATAAGATCTTGTCCCTTCTAAGAAACTGCTTTGGCACAAGTCTGTCATTCAACTGTTTGTCAGCTGTTTCTGAATTTATGTTAGACAAGCGAGTTCTGAGAAGCTGAGGTGCTACACTTTTCCTCCCCTTCTGTTTTAGAGAAAGGGATGATGAAAGGGGGAAAGTGCGCCGTGACAGGGTATGGACAAAAGAGCTGCAGTACCAAAAAAATTGTGTTAAAATGATAAAGTACTGTGCACTTCCTTTGATCTAGAGGTCCTGAATTCCTCAGAATCACACCTAAAATAAAAAAATTTAAAAAAAAAATTGAAATGCAAATAAACAATTAGACAGTGATGTTTTTCACCTGAAATGCTGACTCTTACAGACAGTCTGTTTCATGAAATGCTGCATTAAAGTGTCCAGATAAGAGGTCTTTGCTGTGAAGGTCAAAGCAAAAGGATTGGCCATGTTGCAAAGAGTCGGGAATGAGCACAGGACTGGCTTACAGAAGAGTGGATAGGTCCAAGTGGATAGGATAAATTTGGTTGGTATGGTGTCTAGTGGCTCATTCTGCTTTCTCATTCTCAGATGGTGTGTTATTATCTAGTCAATGAGAATTCTGGTGAGGATCTCTAGTGAGATTATCAGTGACATTTAGCAAATATTTACAGCTGGTTTTGAAGACAAGAAAGGACAAAGAGGCTTACTTTTTTTTTTTTTTTTTTTTTTTTTTTTTTTTTTTTTTTTTTTTTTTTTTGGAAAAAAAAGGTTTTTTTTTTTTTTTTTTTTTTTTTTTTTTTTTTTTTTTTTTGAGTGAGGGATTTAAGCCACTGTTTTTTATTCCAAATAGCAACTCTTTGGAAATTGTTCATGCCTGATGTGTGGAGTTTGCCTTTCTTCAGCATTTTTATGCTTCGTAATTATTTTCTCCCATGGAAAATGATTGATTATTTATAAGATTAAATCAAAAGGGTGTTTTTCCTGTTTGTCCTGGGTTCTGCTGGGACAGAGTTAATTTTCTCCCTGGTAGCTGGTACAGTGCTGTGTTTGGGATTTAGTATAAGAATAACATTGATGACACACTGATGTTTTGGTTGTTGCTCAGCAGTGCTTACCCCAAGCCAAGGGCTTTTCCCTTTCCCATGCTCTGCCAGTGAGCAGCTGTACAAGAAGTTGGGAGGGAACACATCCAGGACAGTTGACCTGAACCATCCATAGGGATGTTCCACACTGTTATACACCATGCTCAGTGTATAAACTGGGAACAGTTGGCCAGCAGTTTCTACCTCACTGTTGGGATCAAGCTGTCTTGGATTGGTCAGCAGGTGGTGAGCATCTACATTGTGCATCCCTTATTTTTCTTGAGCTTTATTTCTTTCTCTTTTACCTGTCTCCTTTATTATTATTATTTCTTCAATTACCAAACAATTCTTGTCTCAACCCACTTGTTTTACTTTTTTTTTTTTTTCATCAACCAGAGTGGAGGAAGACAAGCAAGTGGATGTGTGGTATTTAGTTGTTGGCTGTGATCAAACCATGACACTGCTGAAACTCTGATAATAGGAATAATGCCTAGTTTTCTACTGATCCTAGATATGACAAAGTTGAAAGTTAGTGCTGCTCTTTGAGGGAGCTGGTCTATTGCATCAAAAGTCCTGCAGGTTCTTTGAAAATACCTGCCAAAATTCCTTCAAAAAGTATTTACATGGTGTGTGCATCAGTGATTTGCACCCATGAATGAGATCACTGGTTCTGACACTAGTTAAATCACTAAAAATAGCTCTGTTACCAGGAGAGATATGTTTTTTTTATTCAAGAACAGTTTGAAGTTTTTAATGTTTACCTTAAAATTTTAAGACCACTCTCTTAATGCTCTGTGACATATCCATGAAGTGCTGCCCAGCCTTTTGGGGGGCTAGTCCTGTTCAGATGGTTTACCAGGTGTCAGGTTTCTATGATGCATTAATGAAAATATTAATTTTGAGGTAGGGTTATAGGTCTGGCAGAAAGTTTGCTGTTTGCATCACGACTATGTAAAAATATGGCTTCTAAGAGGATGTCATCCCTTTGGATGAAGGAGTGCAGAGCAGAACCTGTGCCTAGCTCTGGACATCAGCTGGACATCTTAGAGCAGCCTCAGTGCTGGAAAGAGTGAGAGAGGAGAAGCTGCTCTGGAGGGAAGTTAGGAGCTGTTTGCAGCCCTACACTGTCTGAGCAGAGGAGGAAGCGCTTACCCCAGTGGTAGACATAATTTCCAGCCATGTCAACCAAGCTCTGACTACAGAGAGACAGGGAATCCCTGATCTGAGGCTTACACTGCCTTAATGTAACAAGCCTAGTGGAAAGTCTACAGCCATGGATATGGCCTGTGGTGCTGGATGTTAGGGAATATTTAGAGCCATAAATATTTCATTTGAGTCAGAATCCACAATAGAGTAGCCTGGACAAGGGAGCATTTCTAAAATGAAAAGAGAAGACATAAGGTAAAGATGAAAATTAAAAAAAAAAAAAAAGTATTTTAAAAAATATAGGTAAAGGGAACGAGTGGATCTGTGTAAGGATGAAAGCACAAAGGACTTCAGAGCTCCGTGGGCTTGGCTTGAGAGGCAGAGGGAACAGCAGGGTTTAAGAAAGTCGTAGCCTAGCAAAGGCTTTAGATCCATTTTTACTTGGGAGAGACTTTTCTGTTTTCTGGCATGGAAGAGAGGTGACATTGAGTTATTACACAAGTTTAGCAACACTGACTTGGTGGGACTTGTAATGGCTTGTGGGGAAGGGCAGCAGTGAAAGAGTGAGAAAGCTCTGCAATTAGGAGTGCCCTGTATGTGAAGATTTTTGTCTAGTGGTGACCCTGCCCCATTTTCAGCTGCACCTCCAATATCAAATAAAACAGAGTTAAAACATGAAACATCCAGTAATAAAGACCTCTTAGTCCTCCTTATCTTGATCCTGGAAGTGGCAGTCAGCATTGGGAAACTGGCGAGGAAGAACCACTCTGGTTTTGGGTTCTTTCTCAATGTATTGCCGAGTGTCTAGAGAGTTGAATGTTGCTTAGATAAAATAATTATTTTGAAAAACATTAGACTTGGTGTAGTTTTACATGTCTTTGAGGCAGTGTTTGTTGTGGTGGCTAGTCACAACGCAGATTCTTACCATCTGAGAAGGGATGTCTTCCCACAAGCCTTTTACCTGTAGAAGATATTGGTTTCTGACAGTGAGGGGAGAACAGGTGCATGTGCTTAGGATATGCAGTGCCTAACTGTGGCAGTCTGAATGTAGCAGTGTGTAGAGAAGGGTTGGTGGGGGACAGCCTGTGCTCTTGGTGCTGGATTTCCAGAGGATTTGCCTTTAGTAAGGAGAGGATGAATTCTGAAGCTGAATTTCACATCTTTTACCTGAATGGAGAACATGTAATTAATCTTTTCTTGGCGACCTGTCCTCTCCATCTGCAGTCTTGTATACGCAGAGCAATATGTTCCTTTATAGTAAGAAAATGTTACCCATTTGTACTTAGGGGAAAAGAGTGAGAAACATGCAGATCCTGTGAAGAAATGTAGTTAAAGCCTTGCCATTTGGTAAATTGGAGAGGCAAAATTCTGCCTGTCTCCTTCTGGACAATCCCAGGTACTGGTTACCCTTTCCCCCTGCTTTCCCCTCCTCTCTCCCAGTATGGGACTGACAGGGGGGAAGATTTCAGCCTCCTCTTAAACTGGTCATGCCTTCAGCACATCTTTATAGTAATTGCATCAGTGAACATCCTGCCAACCCTAGTGTTTAAGTTCAGGGTGTGAGGAAAAGTATCTTCCTAGTCAGCAATATCACTAGACAAAAGAGATTTTGAGGATGTCAGTTTGCATAAAGTATTTTCTAGGAGAAAATTAGGAAAGGTTCTGTTTAGTGAAGGTCACCAAGCTCCTCCTGGCCGTTTCAAAAGGAACTTTTTGGGTCCCTCCCTGCAAGCCCTTTTATAACTGTTATCCTTCACTTCTTAAAGAGTATTTCTAAACTTTTTTTTGTACTCTTGAATGGAAGCCAAAATTATTGTTTTGTTAAAACAGAATCATTTTGGCACTGTGCTATTCCCCCAGAATTCCATTTGAAAGAAGCTTTGGTGGGATTTTTCTATTTGGTGGGAGAGTTAAGTGTCAGCATTCCATGCTGAACTCACACTGCTCCCTAATGAGTGTCTGCGAGAGGGCTGTGTCTCACTGTGGTTATCCTTCCTTGCCAAAACCAGATGCTTCTTCTACAAGGAGAAAAAAAAGACAACACTGTTTCCAAATGTTCACTGTTTGCTTTCTTGAAAACAAGTCCAACTTGCTAAGTGGCCTTTGGGGTAAATATTGACACAGTTAAGATCCCTACAGTTTTCATTCTACATTGTGCATGTGTAAAACAACACTGCAATTTAATGACTGATTTTCTATGGTATAATGTAGACATTGGGGCAGTTCTTAGTTTTTATTCGTTTATCTGTGACAACCCAGCCATAGACTTATATTTCAAAGTACTGAATGAGCTCAGGGTACATTTTAGGTTTGTTATAATAATATAACTGAAGTTTGTTCAACTTTCATTTACAAATATCTCACTCTTTTCTTGCAAATTCCTGCATAGATTTCAGGGCATCCAGTTGTATTGTGTTTAAAAAAAAAGCAAACAAACAAACAACCATTAGACTGACCTCATCCTTTCTGAGCCTTGTCTCTTTAGGGTTACAGGTTTTGATTTCATTGGGCAAAGTAAATGCTTGCTGTTAATTAAAGGATTAAAAAAAAAACAAAAAACCAGTAAAGAACACTAAAATTTAGGCTCCTTTCTGGCACATTTTTCTCCTCTATATCCTGGCCTTCCCTCAAGCACTTTAACAGTTCTGCATATTTTCAGTCTTTGGGAATCTTTTTACTTTTATATTAATACATCTTTTTACTAATTCTCTGATTGAAAATATTCCCAGCATCAAGGAATGCTGCAAATAGCAGACCATGAGCTGTGCAGTCATGCTGTCTTCTGTCTTCAGGAGTTGGTGTGTATGACTGCAAGTACATCCTTTTCATCACTTTTGGGTCTCATAGTAAACACTTCAATTGTCCATCAGGAGAGGATGGGAAAACATTTGGGCTGCTTAGCAGCACGAATCTTATCTTTGCTGTGAAGCTCAGTGATTTAGGAGATCTGATCGCTATGTTTAGGAAGAAAAATTGAAGCTTAGCAGTTTCTCTCTTCTACCTCCCCACCAATATTTGTCTCCACTTAAAGGTGTGAGCCAAACTGAATCTGTGAGGGTGTGCAGAAGTATTTCATCAGCAGTATTTGGATCAAAACTATGTGGGAGAGTTTGGCAGAGTAGCAGATGTATGAAATTATTCCTCTGCTGTAATGTTTTCTTGATTAGGATTTCTATCATATAACAAGAACAAAAACCAAAAAAAAGAAAAAGACATATACTTTAAAAATGCCAGAAACTTTTAAAAACACCCAAATGCATTTTGAAAGGTATGCAATTAAAAGGCATGAAGCTCCTCTCCTAAAGAGAAAAATCTGTGTTAAACTTAGCTGAAGTTTGGCAGTCTTCAAGGAAGCAGGGTACACATTAAAATATAAAATATTTTCTGTCATTCCACTCTTGGGTTATGATGCACTGGTTAATCATAAATCACTTGTAGTTTCACTGGGGATGGTCTTTTTCTTTATTTGCATTCCTTAATCCCAAAATAGATGCTTAAATGAGAAGTTCACACTAGAAAAAAATGTGCTGTTTAGCAGCAAAGGCCAGCAATATCCTGTTTCAAGCAGCCATAGTTCCTGGAGACTTTGATTTCAGTTTGACTCTTGAGCATTTGGGATGCTGAACAATGGGCTTCAGGTCACTTCTGCAAACATGACCTATGTTCTTAGTTCTTGTTGGTTAGATTGTAAAAGCAGTCTGAAAGCTTTTGTAGTTGACATTAATTAAATCTTAGGCTGGGAATTAGGAGATGGGAACTTTGCTTCTAAATTGCCACTGACTGGCTTTTGCAGTCAGGTGTTACCTACCCCTTTTTGGTCTTGTTTCATTTTCCAGACTTAGCTAATGGCACTATAGGGACTTCTGAGTTCCCTGTACGTACATAGAGTGCTTGGTCCTTAGCACAGCGTGCTCCATTTTCAGCAGCTCCTCTGGATTGTGCAGTAATATAATGGTCCTGATGAAAGCAATGGGGTGGAATGGTAGCATGGTTGGCTTGTGTAGCTCGTGGACATGCTTCCTTTTGGCAATATAACTCCTCCAACATGCATGTTTCCTGCTTTCTTTCAATATGATTTTAAAAGACGCTGCCTGACCAGCAGTCATGTTCCTCTGAGTGCATGCGGGTAGTGAAGACATGCCGCTGTAAGATATTGCTTATTTTTGAGATAATAATGTTGGAGTTCATCAACCAAGGCTATTTTAGCTTTGGGATAAGTTGGTGTATTCATCCTAACTATTACAGCCAAGTATAAATTCTGGGTGAAAAGTCTCTTTGTCAAAGATGCATTTTGGGATTGCCTGTCGCAGAAAGTAAAAACACAAAACTGAGAAGTATACAATGCAATTATTCTTCATTAAATATTTCATTTTAATACTGAAATATCTTGTGTTTTGCTTGTATTTAACACTAAAAAAATATTTCAAAGTGGCATGTAACAACAACCATAGGTTAATCTCATTTCTTTTCAATTGACTATAAAAACAAAATGTGACAGATGGTTTACTTGAAGTATGTGTGGGGGGTGTTCAGGCTTATTTAGTTGTGTTTCCCAGGAAAATCAAAATCAATTGTTTGCTCATCTTTTATTATAAGTTTTTTCTTATCTGATTAGATGACCTTGCTGTCTGAGTTTAAAAGACTACCACTGAAAATAGAATAAAAAAAGGAAGGAAAGAGTAAAAGATAAGGAAGAAAGTGGTGTTTGCTGCTAGTTGCATTTTGCAAATGTGTATATATAAGGGGCCTTTTAGCATAGTTATCTAATGATGAAGATCTTCAGGGAGTTTGTCTCCTGTGTGTTAAGAAAGCATACTGAATTTGCTTGTCATACAGCTGAGCATCCATGTTGTGACATATATTTAAAACATGTTCAAATATACAGAGCATACAAAAATCTGATCTCAAGATGTTGTTTCGTTAAGAAAGTTACACATCCATCTGCCATTGCAAACCAGACTGTTGTCCAAAGACTGGGGGAGCAGGAGGGAAGGAGACGAGACATTGAGGAGGAAAGTCATGTCAGTACTAAAAATGAGGAACATGAGCACTGCAAAGAGAACCAGTAATGATGTTGACATTGAGTAAACTTTGAAAAAATATTTCCCCCAGGTTAAAATAAGTTAAAAGTTTCAGAATTGTTTGGTGAAGAATTCAGTAAGAATCCAGTAAAAATTCATGAAAATATATGGATATATTAAGTGTTTTGCTATGAAATCTTGGAAAACTGAGAAGATATTGCAAAAGTGTCTGAAAAAAGGATGCTTCTATACTCATCTAAAATGCTTGGATAGCTTCTGCCTTTAAAATACAAAGTAGGTAAGAGACAGCCCTTCTTGGTCTCACAGGTGTAATGAAGCAAGGCTTTTGGCTGTTCTACCTTGTAAATCAGAGCACTTCCCCATTTACAAGTGTATAAATATCCCTTATGTTATAGCTAAATGATGCTTTCCTCCCCTTCATGTTTAAATAATGTGTATCACGGGTATCTAGTTCTGCCTTTGGGAAGCTTCTTAATAATTTCTTTGCTCTGAAACAGAGTTCACACTTTAGTTCCCTTGCTTCCATCCCAGTTTGGCTCCCATGGCATGCCCTTGCCTATATTTTTTCCATCATACTGGTCCAGGTTATGCTGCTCAAACTTGACAGTATTTTATCAAGCACACTGTCCTGCTGACTCAAAAAGATTTGATTTGCTGTGGTGGCCCTTGGGCTTTGAAGAACAATATTGTTATTTCTTTTCCATACCTACCTTGGCTGTTTTTAAAAAGGAGGCAAAGAAAAGTGACCTAGTAGCATGGCAGGTTCTCCACATATCTGTGGAGTAAAACTAATGCACCACTTCCTCAGGAGCTTTTTCCCCTCAATTTTTTTGTCTTCACTGTTTTCCCAGTAGCCTGCTCTACCTTTTTCAATGGGTCTTTAGTGTTCAGCTTCCCCTTCCCTCCCATGAGTTTTATGCTTGTTATTTAAGGACCGACTTCCAAATCCCAGAACTTCATAACAGCTTAGTTGTCAGTAATAAAAATTACATTCCTTTAAAAAAAATATTGATGGCAACCAGAAACAAAAGTTTCATTTTGTGGCTGTTTTCAAGTAATTCCTTAATAATTTCTTTCTTTCTGACATTGACTTAGTGACTTTTGAACTGGCAGAATGCGGTGATGTTTTTAAAAATACATAAATCATCTAGACAAAGCAACAATGTGAGTCAGTCCACACTGGGTTAAGAGGTGTGGAAATTCCTTTAAACCCATTATTAAGTGCTGTGCAGTTCAGAGTATAAATGGAAAGAGTATAAATTGAAAGGAGACTTGGAGTGAGGATACACACCACTCTAAAGCCAGAAACTCAGTGCTGTATTTCTGTTTCTTCACTGCGTTATAAATGCTTCAGGAGGAGAAAATGACTGGAAGGATTCCTGCCCCCATAAGCAGCAGTGCTGTAGACCCAGAGGGATCCTCAGGATATCTGTCCCCTGCTTTTCTACAGGCACAG
This sequence comes from Pyrgilauda ruficollis, assembly GCF_017590135.1. Classification (NCBI taxonomy): domain Eukaryota; kingdom Metazoa; phylum Chordata; class Aves; order Passeriformes; family Passeridae; genus Pyrgilauda; species Pyrgilauda ruficollis. The sequence continues at coordinate 732,868 of NW_024530932.1, read as the reverse complement.
AGCACTTTACAAATGTTTTTACAGCAGCACTCACGTGAGGCAGCTAATGCTGGTTTGCCTTAGGTGAAGTGGGAGCCTGTACCTAGCCAGATAATGCATGTGGTGTAGAGGCAGCAGCGCAGATGGGATTGGACCTTTCCTGTGTTTCTCAAGAGCAATAACCCACTCCTATTTCCCCACCAAATGACTCAGTCTGTGGTCTCCAGGCCTGGAATTAGAAAGGTGTGATCCCTGGCACACATGGAGCTCTGGTGCAGGGTGGACAATTACTCTGCTGTGTATCCTACACAGAATCCTGCCAAGTTCTCTGCATTCAGTGACTTTCTGACCGAGCCACATTTCAGATGCCAGTAGGAAATGAAGTTCTGTTCCTTGGTCAGTATAAGAGCTCAAAAACCTGGTTTCAGTCTCATTTTATAGAAGGCAGGTGAATTCCTCAAAGCAGCCATCCTAGATGAGACAGGAGGCAAAACAGGGAGCAAGATGGAAGAAGACTTCAAGTAAGAAGCAAAAACTTGATGGTGCGTATTAGATATGTGCCTTCTCCTCCCTCCCCTTATACTCAATACCATAAGGAGCTGCTTACAGCCAAAAAGAACAGTAATCCCTAATTCACTTTATAAATCTGGCCCTTCGGTATTCAGAAATAACACCCAAGTAAGGCTTTATAAGGAATGTGTTCCACCAGTTTTTAATAAAATCTGAGACCATAAATGTGCAACCCATAGCAAAATTTTTTGTCAGCTCTCACTGCTACAGACAAATCAGCAGGTAGAAATGTAGCTCAGTGGTTCCATCGCTGATCCTCTGTCTAGCTGGAAGAATTTTGCTCATTTATATATGTGTCGACAAACTGCAAATTCCCTTAGGAAGAATGAAATGTAATAGTAGGAAAACTTTCTTGCTCACAGCCTAAGGCACCTCAGACAGTGGCTTTTCCTATGTACTTGGGCTATGTACAACTAAACTCCTCCAGGTTGTCTGCGAGTCCTTTCTGTTTTCCCATACACTAATAATGTCCAGCAAAGCCTTTCATCCCTCTTTTTGAAATTTCTCACTTAATTCACTTGTGACTTTTCTGTCCTTCCTCTTGGCTGTCCTGAAGCTGAACTGTGGTTTTTGCCCTTGCCAATTGCAGTGAGGCTTCCTGGAAGCTGAATATTTATATGGTTTCTACTTAACTGTGTACTTTTTAGACATGCTCAACTGAATTAGAAGCCAGTCACATTAAAAAATAAAAGTCATTTATGAAACTGGGAATTAGAGCCTTTAAAAATGTTAAATCAAATCCCTATTCAGAAAAGGATGGAGTAAATATAATTTCATAACCAAAACCCAAAGATCGAATTTTTTCCACCATTTTTTTAAGGCTGTTCTCCTGCTTCTTTACAAGAGAGATGATATTTCTTTTCCACAAGAGAGAGTGTTTGTCTGTGGCAACATTCAAGGATTTTAATGATCTAAACATTAGACAACATGATATGTGATAGGACCTATTATTTCCCTTGGGTTGTCTTACAGAATTTTTGCTTCATTCTTTGCACACTTAATCTTCTCTTCATTTTGGCTGAGAATATCCCTTGCAGATGTGTTTAAGTCAGTATTTGTTTCTGCTCTACAAAACACAGGAAAATGCCAGAATTTACTTCATGAACTTGAGTTATTATTGCTAGGGTGAATTTCTGATGTCTCCTTTTGGTCCCTGAAACAGATGAAACTTTTGGATGCTGGTGGTTGGTTTCTCCAGAGATGTCAGTGCAGTGTTCCAAGGGTGACAGGATGGAGGATCATCTGAAGGATGGTATCTCCCTCTGAGAAGCTTTGAGACGGTGCAGTATCATGTGGTGCCACAGAAAAGTTGTATCTGGATAGCAGAGGAATTTGCTTCTAAGTTATCCACTGTAGGAAAATAAAAAGGTAGAAGACTTTAGAAAGTGCAAAAAGGCTTCAGAAAGTAGACACAAAGATAAGAAAGGCTGGGAAATTTCTAAACCTTCTCATGGGAAGCTAAGAAATTAAAAATCAAGTGAATACATTTATATTTCTCATAAGGAACAAGAAAGAACAAGAACTTATTGATAGTTCAAGATGTGAGAAATTCTGGATATATGCTTTGCAAAGACAGAAAAAGTTTCAATCTTAAATAATGAAATATTGTGTATTGTTTGATGTTTATAGAAGTCCTTTTGTTAATGTTGAACCCACGTGGGTCCTTTTCTTATTGGTTAGAGTATAATGACTTTGCACCTTTTCTTTTATGCTACTGGTTCAAAGGACATGTAGAAAAAGGCTTTGCATAAGCTGCTATCTTGTCTCTGATCTGGATTTGCATGGATGCTGGTATTTTCCTGTGTCTCTTGCTTTTTGCTTGTATGATACAGACAGATAACAAATCCTAAGTCTGCAACCAGTCAGGGTCCCATCCTGTTTGTGAGATGCGGACCGATCCGGCAGAATCCACAGGTGAATTGACTGAATTTTTGAGAACTTTAAGAATCCAGAAACTGAAATTATATGTGAGACTGGCAGCTCTTATTTGAAAAAATATTTTTAACTGTTGCCCTCTTCCTATCTACATGATGGAAGAAACATGTGAAGGAGGAAGCATGAAAAAGAACATGGAGGCAGCTAAAACAAGCAAGCATCCCATTACTGTTTTATATTTAAAATCCTCACTTTTTAAGCCTGCTGTGTATATTCTTGGAACTGGGCCCAAGGTCTGTGAGCTGGGTGTTGGCAGCACTGCAGCTGATATCCTGCTCTGTGCATCATCCTGCATTGTCTCTGTGTTAATCTGACACCCAAGTGTTTAAAGCCAAAGGGACCATTATCACCACCTGCAGATCACAAACGAAATAACTTTGCTCAGTAGTTCCTGCACTTACTATTAACTGCGTAATGGAAGGGCTGTTAAGACAGAGGTGAAATACAGACCGTGACTGTTTGGGATTGGAGTAGGAAAAGAGAGCAAATCCTTTGGATAGACATGGAACTGTCACTTGTATATATTCCTGTAAGCCAAATGTATGCATTGGAATGTGTTTCGACTGGAAAGTGTTTTTCCTAGAGCTGTAAAATGACATATAAAATAGGATTGTATTGCATAAATGGAAACATTAGGAGGCTTAGGGAGTCATTTGGCAAGCAGATGTGTGGAGTTCTATTTTATAGATCTTGCCAATGTTATTAGGAAGCTGACATCTAATAAAACTTAATTCCATAACATTAAAATACTCACTTATTTGCTATAGAAAAAGCATCACTTTGTGAGAGAAAAGGATGGAGGGGAATGCTCCTGGTCACTAGGCAACATGTTGCCACATTTCTATATTAGTGCAAATGAGACATTTGCCAGGTGAGCATGAATGAAATATTGTGATTACTGGGGGAACTTTCAGCTTGAAGAAATTATCATATGCAGATAAAATACAAAAGGAATGGCAATGAGAACATTATTCATGTGATGGGGAAGGAAAGTTGAGAGACATTAAATTCTTAAAGGCTGCAAAGCTCTCTGAAGGGTTACAGCCAGGCAGCCACTCCTGCCTCTACTGCAGAGAGCAGTGGTAGTTCTGGTCTTGTGGGGGGCAGGCTACATAACACAAGTTGGCCACACCAGGCCTGAAGGTTTTGCAGGTGAAAAGAAACAGAGAATTGACTTGCTTTAGCGATGGGAAAGTCCCTAGAGCAGGAGTTCTGGTTTGAAATCAAAGCAAATTGAGCTGAAGAGTAGTAAGTACTGTGAGGGGGTTGACCCAACATTTCACAGAATCACAGAATGGGTAAGGCACTTCACCTCTCTTGGCAGCCTGATCCAGTGCACAATTACATGCATGGTAAAGAAAGATGATCTTCCTCATGTTCAGGGAGACCTTCCTGTGCCCCAGTTTCTGGCAATTGCCTCTTGTCCTTTTGCTTGGCACCACCGAGAAGAGCTGGGCTCCATCCTCTTGACACCTCCCTTCAGAGACACATAGGCATTGATGAGGTTTCCTCCCAGTCATCTCTTCTCGAGGCTGAACAGGCCCAGCACTCTAAGCGTGTCCTTATAAAATACATGCCCTTAATTAACGTAAGAGGTCCCAAATTGTCTTTGTCACTGTCCACTGGACTCACTCCAGGAGCTCCATTGCTCTCTTGACCTGAGGAGCCCAAAACTGGATGCAATGCTCCAGGTGAGACCAAGGTTGAGTAGAGGAGCAGGATCACATCCCTCAACCTGCTGTCAATGCTCTTCCCAATGCACCCCCAGGATACCATGGGCCTGCTTGGCCACCAGGGCACAGCTGGCTCATGGACAGCTTGTTGTTCAGAAAGATTCTTCCAAGAAGATCCCTGAAGAGGCTAATGCTAGCTCTCCTGAAGTCCATGGCTGGAATCTTACTTGCTGCCCTGCTTCCTCCCGACTTGATACTGAACTCCACAATCCCGTGGTCATTGCAGCCAAGGCTGCCCCCAGCCTTCACCTCTCCAGAAGTCCTTCCCAGATTGTTAGTATGAGGTCAAGCACCTTGTTATTTCCTAGCAGAATTTTTATTTTAAAGCCACTACTGTGAACGGCTTGAATAGAAATATTTTTGTGTTCATTTTCTCTTAGAAGAACTGTTTTAATTTAACCAATGCTTGCTCATCCTCAAAGGCCTGAGAGCACACTGCTTTGTAGGTGGAAAGGTCCAAATCTCTGAGTCTGATTTAAAAAACTGTTAAAAAAACACAATGCATGGTTTGTCAAGAATAAGCAACTCTCCAGTACAGTCAGAGGCGTACCCAAGTCCCCAGTGGCCACACCCGGTGCCAATTTAAAATCTGGCCACTGATTGGTTTGACCATAACTTTCCCAAAACTTCACTTCCTGGTCAAACCATGACAAGTAGGAAGGATTTATTGTGGTCATGTAGATCGTTTCTGTAACTTCTGGGTTTTGTGGCCCATTCTCAACTTGCTGAAGACAACACTCCATATTATCATGCACTTGTTATATGCTCCTTTCTGTAGTATTTTGATGATTACATGGTGATAGCAGATTCTCAGTAGCAGTAAAATGTCAGTAGTATTTCTACTTATAAATATATCCTGGCCCATGAAGAAAAATGTCTGTGAATTTTCTTCTTTGTCTAGTTGCAAATATTACAGTAGTTAGTAACTTAAACGGTATCTTCTAAATTAAATTCCTCTTGAGCAAAAACATTATTTACTAGCATTTAAATTTCATCATGCTGTTTTCATATAGTCTTTACTCAGTTTACATTTATTTGCATTGGTGCCAAAAACACTTCTTCAGAGATCCATAGTGCTTAACAGCTTTGGATGGCTGGCATAACTTTAGCTTGCAAAATTAGTATTTTTCTTCTCTCCTCAAACTATGAGTATCATTTCAATTTCTCTGCTGTGGATCCAGTGTTAACCAAACAGCACACAAGCTCAGAGATGTATGTGTTTAACATGCAAGAATGGGAGCCACATCTCTGAGCATTTAAAACATTTTTGCTGTAAGTATCCCTGTGATATCTTGGCATGGCTTTCATCTCTTCAGAGACATGTCCCCTACCTGTTTTTTTTTTTTTTTTTAAGGAGGATTAAACTATCCCTTTCTTATTTCTGGGGAAAGTGTGTGCATGCCTGCAACCACTCTCATATTCTGCCACATACGGAGTTACAGGATGGGGGAAAAGATTTTATTCCTTCCCTCTGTTTTCCACAACCCTCCCTTTGCTCTCTTGGGATGAAAGAGGGGGGTGTAGGGGTTCTCTGCACAATGCAGCGATGTGGTGTCTCCCTATATCTTCTGAAGGCAGAGGACACTACTAGATGTGGTGTGTGGCCCACCCTGTGAACCTTCTATGCTCAACCTTCTTGCCGTGATATCTGGACTGATGTGCCAGGGAAGGAGGGTGGCACTGACTGTGGTGCCTGCTGGTCCCTTCATCTCTGTGGCTGTGCCTGTCCTCTCCTCCTGTAACTCAGCTGCTTTGTCTGCTAGCTGTCATCACCCCAAACTGGCAAGGAGAGCATCAGCAGTGGAGAAGTCTTACTGCTGCCAGGTATTTTTGTTTGCATCCAGCAGAAACGTTTCTGAAGGAAGTTCATTGGACTGTTCCAGAGAATGGCTGAATAAACAGTGACAGAAACCAGAACTGATATAAAGTAATTAGCATTAAAGCACTTTGAGAGTGTGGATAGAAACCCTCTACCTTAACTTAGTATGAGAATGTACATTTATAAGGATTTCCAGGTAGTATCAAGCTCTTAAGATGGGCTCAAGTGTTGACAGAGCTTAATAAGAGGAGAGCTTCATAGATAACATACTTAGCTGAAGAGGTGTCAGTTGATTGGTTTGATCTGTCACTGCCCAATTAACTTTATATTTCAAGTAGAAAAAAAAATTCAAGTCTGCCTGTGAGGCAAAAATCCCAGTTCTATGAAGAAAACAGGTCAGAAATTGGGCAGGTGGGATGGAAACAGGGATGGTGCCTTAGCAGTGGGACTAGAAGCATGCTAGGCACTACAGATGATAAAACCAAGGAAGCTTCATGGATAATGAGAAAATTACAATCATGTGACAGTTCCTTACTGAGAAGCTTTGGTAGCAGGGTTGGCTGAAAGCACTGCAGAGATGCATACCCCATAAATGGATTATTCTATGTTGTCAATCATGTTGGGTTTGTGCTTTACCTATGAAGCAGAAATGCACTGCTCTGACCAGATTCAGGACATTTGATGTGTGCAGAACAGGCTTAAAATATTCTGGCAGTTCCTGTGTTGAAAAGCATGTGAGACATATAGAAAATTAAGCTGTGTCAAGTAATTATGAGTATTATTATTATGGTTTCAACAAAACAGAGATGGCTTACTCAAGATGCATTTTAAACACAGTATTAAATATTTCTTTCAAAACTGGGTTGCAAATACTTGATAATCCGGTATCTAATCCAGTCAATTGTTAATTTAAGACTCTTTTCAAGTCTGAGCATTCAGGAAATCTTCATGACAGAGATTTCTGGTAGAATCCTGACACTCCTATTTCTCATCTCTAGGTCCTGCAGATGATGATAAATCTTTCTCAGAACTCATTGTTCTGCAGCCTTTACCCAATAAGCTCTGGCCCTTGCATGAACCCTGAATTGGTGAAGTGGTGTGTTCTCTCCTTAAGTTTATTGGAGGATCAAGATTTAATTTCAGGAAGTGTGTGTTTTTCACTTGCTTTATATTATGAAAAGGGGCTAGGTATATTCTGTCTGCCTTTGAAAATCCCATTCAAATGATCTCCTGCTTGGGTAGCCCTAAAAGCTCAGCATGTACAAACATGATTTCAGAACTTTTGAGAGGTTGAAAGCTGCTGCCCTGCTCTGTTAATCCTTTAATCGCTGAGCACAGAACATCTGAGCACTGTTTCCCAGCCATTGATTTGAACTACAGAGAAAAACTCTTAGATCCCCCTGAGACTTGTATCCATGGAACTGAAAGCATCACCATCCTGGAGCAAATATATTCTGAGTTATTAGTTTCACTTCTTTTTCTATGTGACCTGAGAAGTGTTACAGTTCTACATCTTCAGTGAGTATTTTCAAGGGTTCTCAGCACTAAGGGTGCTAATATTAATCAATCCCTCTTAGCAGCACCTCTCTTTTCCATCCATCCCTTTACAGCTGTTTTGGAAGTAATTCCTCTCCTGATTTTATTGCATTGAAGTGCTTGTCTTCAGTTCATCATGCAGCAGTTGCTCTCTATTCAGCGTACTGCATTGTCTCTAGGTAGCATCATCAGCTCAGACTTTGATGTTACTGTTTATAGCAAATTGGGGCAGGGCAGGAATTGAAACAGAAAGGTTTTCTTTCTTATCAAATTCTTTTTGATCAAATTACTTTGGCTTACATGCAGGTAGCAAGGATTGTCCATCCTAGAGATTATATGACTGTGGTCAGGAAAAAAAAAAAAAACAAAACATTCTCCGCTAAATGCTTGTTTTCCTCTCATTTAAAGAATCACTGAAAAATAAAAAGCCACCTGTAGCATCCAGGTCCTTTAGTACCTCTGCAGGAGGTTTCTGCTTCCTGCATCTGAGGACAGGCTGTAGGACTGGGAACCAGTTGTTATGGGGTTCCTGTTCCTAATCTTCTTGTTAAACCCTCCATTTTTGCTGTACTCTGGAAAAAGAAAATCAAATGAGAGGTCTCATATCTTCTGCTCAGACATTAAACTCTTCTTCCGAAAAGCAAAATGTTGCTTTCTGGTGGACTAGATTGAAGGAGGAGAAGGAGGAGTGGCTGTCTCCTTCCTTAGTGTTCATGGTGCAAGAAAACTGTCTGTAATTCCAGTCCATGCTATATGGAATTCTGCATTTTCCCAAGACTTATCTGATCCTTCCAGCTTTCTCACTTCTGTGTTCCCCATTCAGAGTCAGCTTCACATGGAACTGCCTATCTCTAGGTGACCCAATAAAGGGACAGCAGCTTTCTTCTAGAGCATAGAAAATGGAGGGGTTGCCTCTACTCTACATCCCCAAGGATGTGCTGACACTCATTCCTCTAGAAAACTGCTCAAGAATAAATTTAGGAATTTAATTTTGTGTTTAGGAAGTCCATTACCCCTTAAAGTAGCTGTAAAATGCTGAGTTTTGCAAGTGGTACAATTTTGCTGCAGAGATTTCACTTCTGAGTTGCTGCCTTGGTCATGGGTGATTTCAGTTCCAGTGACAGGTGTACAAATCCTCTTTTGGATAAGGGTTACCATGGCAGAGAGTTAGAGAAGTTCTCGTAGTAATTTGAAAAAATAAAAATGTCTGCACCTGCTTGCAATGTGCTGTCTGTGAGCGTCTTAGACAATAACATGTTCTGCCCTTTATTTTCTCAGGCAGTGCTTGATAACTTGTGAGGGATAAGATGCTCTAAGGAAAAGTACTTTTTTTTTTTGATCACTCTTATGACTGCTTATTTAGGAAGGCTTTATGGCACCTATGACTTGACAAGTCTGTTGATATTTGAGGAGTGCTATTCAGTAGTTGTAAGAATCAGTTACTCTATTCAGCTTTTAGCACAGAGCCTTTGAGTCAAAGGTCTTCATCCTAAGGACAAATAGTGTGAGCTCCACATGGTTTTCATGGTGAAATGGCTTTTTTTTGCTTCAACATCTCCAGGTTTTAAATTGTGACTAGAAAGAGAGTCTTCAAGTGTTTAGACTGCTTACCTTCATGTCCTGAAGTATCATATCAGCTGTGTCATATGTGTGCTATTCATTCAGATTTTATGTATTCTGTCTATCCACTGGAAATTTGTTGTGGATATGCAATAATATACTTCAATCTTGGCACACAGATTGTTATGTTCAGTGTCTCTTATATAGCATTGTTAGCTTTACAACATAGTAAGTTCATCTGCATTAAAATTTTGTTCCTCTATGACAGTACATCTGTGAAACAAGGGGGTTAAATATTTATCCTTCATTTTGAGACACTTTAGTGAAGGCTTCTTAAGGGAAACTGAGGAAAACAAAGAAATTCAAAACAGATAATGTATTGTTCTATATACCTGCAAATTATATTCTCTCTCCTGGCTAGGTGGTAGGCAATACCTATGTATTGCTGTCAGCAACATGTTTTTCCTACTATTGGGAGCAACAGCATTGCCCAGCGTGTTGCACTGCTGCTGCGAGCCCACCAAACTTTTGTTCAGTTTGGCAGCTGATAAAAATCTTGTCAGATTGGGCACTGGTTAAAGTTATTCACTACTTACATCCATAAAATTCTGCAAGTTATGCCAGTACTTCCTTTTGGAGGGTAGTTGGTCTTTGTTTCTCTAAGTGCCAGAGGCTGGGCACAAGGAAAAATGCCCTTTAGGTTGGCAAGCAATGTATGCTATTCCTATGGGGTCTCAGAAGGGAAAGCACAAGGTGCTAATGAGAATTTATCCTATCAGACTGAATTTAATAGAGATTATGGACTGTGAGGCCAGAAGGCTGCAGAACTCTGTGGAACTGCTGTATGAGAAACAGATGTGGTTGTGGTTTTATACCCTGCATGCGATTTGGACAGCCTGCACGAGATTTGTGCACAGCTTGACCCAAAATTGAAGGGAAGCAATGGTATGGACAGGCTCTCCCACACAGGGGAGAAGTGGTTATGTGGTCAAACATGTCCTCCCTGCAGCAGCAGCAGTGTTAAAACACAGCTCTACACACAGCCAGATGTGCCCTCACTCCTGCTGCCCAAGAACATTAACTCACCTTTTGACAGCAGACTGGTAGGGCAGATTTGCCCAGCCCTTTTCCACCTCCTTAGGAAGAGTCAGCAGCTGGTTCTGGAGATGCAGTCCTGCAGAGATCAACCCAAGTTCCAGCTGTTTGTCCTCCCATGGCCCAAAACTGTGATGAAACTGTGTGGGTTTGAGAGGGGATCAGTGCAGCATTAATTAAGGCCACCAGTCCATGGCAGCAGGCTGGGTTTCATGGGACTTCTTTGGCCATAAAAAGTATATGCTATTCCTGTGTGCTTTCCCAGCTGTAAGCCTTATGACACTTTTGTTTCTGATCATGGTGTTTGTTTGAAAGGATATACTGTTACATCTTCTCACTAATTCCTTAAAAAAAAAAAAAAAAAAAAAAAAAAAAAGGAAAAAAAACCCTCAATATTCCTACCTCAACAATTTTTTTAAAAAGATACATAATTTCTTGTTTTCCTTTTTTTTTTTGGTAGGACTTGTGGTAAACATAGATATTCCTCTTTCCTCCAGCCTCTCCAGAAGGAAGCTATTTCTTAAGTAAAAGGAGTGTCTTGGGAATAGAGTGTAGAGGCAGATTTAAAATTATTGTTAAAAGGAGTTGCTACCATGTTAACATAAAATTTTCATTATGTTGGGCTTAATAAATAAAATTCATGGTAAATTGTAATCAGAATTATATTGAATTGAAGAGTTATGTTCACAGAACTGTCATTCACTTCTCTGAAGACAGTATGACCCTAAAAGCCTCTACTGTGGCGTGCACAAAATCATGTTTGGAGTGAAAAGGTAATGTATGGACTTGGGTAATTGTTGACTGTTTTGCTCAGCACTATCATTGCTACACTGGCTAGCTTGTAGATTTGGGGGGGACTGGGGTTTTGTTGTTTAATAGACTATAAATAACATCAAATGAGATTAAATAGTGAGCTCTCTTTTACTCTGCATACCACCTGGAAAATGAGATCTATTAATACTATCACAAGATACCATCTCTCTCCTGAGCAGCAGTCAGAAGGAACAGCTGTGTGTTATTTCTGCCTCGGGTTGGAGCTCATTTCAATAAGCTGAGATTGGCTGCATTTTCCAAGACTCTGCTATCTGGCTCATTTGTAACAGCCATTCTTCAGAGCTCTTGCATCTGTCAAACCTCATACAAATCCTCCCCTAGAGGAAGCAGATGTTAGAAAGTTATAATTTAGATGTTTGTTTTGCCTCTTAAAAGAATTCTGGACAGCAATCACTGTGGTCTGTTAAACATCATTAGCAAATGCAAATTGTTGATGAACCTGTATTAGTTAGCGAGTGATTTTTGTAACAACTTTTCACCTCAAGAATTAGAGCAAGGGGAATAAAAAGGTAATCTACTATTACAAACGTCTAGAACTGACAAGCTGTAGATTCATGCACAGAGTTGAAGAATGGTGCCTAAGTTATAATGCTATAAATGTGTTGCTGGAATCATTAGTAGTGTAGACTAAATGGAGAAATCCAGAAGGTTCTGTCACCAGTGTGAGCACTTTGCAGAGAAGACCGTCCCTTCATTGCTCAGGTTGGCTTTTTGGCCATCTGGTGCTTATTTTAGTGCTTGTCCTTTCCTGGGGGAGTTAGAGCAGATAAGAGCATCTGCCTGGCAGTCTGAGAGACTTGTTATTCCAATGGTCTGCAAAACTGCAGAAGGAAATATGGGCATTTTATGTTGAGGCTTGGACTGGGGAGCACAGGCTCTGGTTCTGTGTGTGTGTGTGTGTGTGTGTGTGTGTGTTCGGAGTTGTTTCTGTATGTGAACCATGTCATGTTGGTTTGCTCTTAAAGGGCATGGGGGAAAAAAAATAGCAGGGAGTGTCTGTTAATTTTGACCTGGCTCTGCTGCCCTTGAGGATTGGGCAGATGAACAAAGAGGCCTTTGTTTCAGCTAGCTGGAGTTCAAGCAGGATGGATTTTCTGCTGAGGCAGGTTGAGAGGGGTGAGACTTTTTTTCATGCAATTGTCAGGTTTCCTCAAAAATCAAACTCTTAACAAGAAACGTGAAATTTTCATTTCGGGAGAGGTTGCACCTAATTTGTCCTCTGGTAAATGTTGTGTACTTTTATAAATATCTAGAAGATGTTAAAAACCCAAACTGTATTGAAGTAGCACAATCTGCTCTGTCTGCAGTGAAGTGCATGCATCATGGATTCATTAAAAAGCAGATGCTGCACACACAGCCTGATTACTACACTACCTCTGCACTTCAGGCCTTGGAGTGCTGAGGTAGGGTCATGGGGCAGATTTTAATGAATTTTAAAAAAAGCTCCTTTAACTCACATTTCTAAAATGCCATACCTTTGTTGAATCTGATCTTCTCTAGTTTTTCTTTTTAAGTCTGAGAAAATAAAAAGCTTTTTTTCCAAGAACACAACCTTTATTTTTTCTTAAAATAATGATAAAATATTTTGTCTGTTCACATGCTGAATTATCATTGATATTTTTCAAAAATAATTATGATCTATGGCATACTTCATTCTTAATTAACAAAAAAGGAGTTGCTGCTATTAACTGCCAACACATTTTGATGTGGGGAAAATTGATTATCCATGCTACAGGAGATGAACAGGTCAGATTTTCAGCTGAGATAGACTGTCAGAAGTGCAGCTGTTTCTCTTGTCCCTATTTTTGACTTAATACTAAAATAATGTTAAAAAAATCTTTTGTCAAGAAATGTTTCTCTTATGGATGAGAAGGGAAGCTAAAAGTGAATTGGGTAGAATCTACCCTTTTTTGCTCTGTTGCATAAGTCTGAGCAAGCTACTTTAACCTCCCTCTGCCTGGGATTTCCCCCCCGCCCCCAGCACCAAATCCTCTCATCTGATTAAGCAGAGCTCTTTAGGACAGAGTTTATGGTGCATCTTTCAGGATTCTCCATCACAATGCAGTTATCCAGTCACCAGCAGTCCCTCAGGTTGGGATTGATCATGGTGATTCTACAACTGGGGAGTTGTCCCTGCAGGGAGATTAATGAAGCTGAAGGAGGGATAACTAGGAAAAGCAGAAGGTGAATAATCTGTATCTGAATGAGGCCAGCTACTCTTTTGGGGGATTCAGGACTCAGTGAGGAACTTAATCCTCCATAACTGATTATCACAAACTGCAACCGAAATTGTTTCACAGGTGCAGAGGCTGTTCTGGTCAGTCACAAGCTTGGTCTCTCACACAAATATCCATCATTGTCCTACCGTAGCTGTGTGAAGCTTTTCCAATTGCTGCCTTGCAAAGCAACAGTGCTTAGGACTTTGCAAAATTCTAACCCCACCCAAATTGTTTGTCTATGCTGGTTCTGAAGATTAATTGTCCCATCTGCTAAATCTGTGCACCTAAAATTGACTTATTATACTTTGTTCTCACTTCAGTTCTAGTTACAGATGATGCTATGACTTTCCTGTGGGATTAAAAAACTCTTCTACTTCAGGTTATTTGCTTCCTATATTGGCACTCAGACATCATGATCAATTCACTTTACATATTACCTGGTATTTTACCAGTTTATTATTCCTGAAATGTGCTTGATGAAGAGAACTGCCAATATAGGGTATCTATTTGCAGAATGGATTGACAAAACTTTTAATGGTTCCTAGAGTCTGTGTAAATTTGCTTGAGAGCAGAATTTATTTTGTTATCTTTCAAATATCCCTTGTAGGTGCATATTGCACTCTGCAGCATCCCAGAGCTTTAGATTGTGAGATTGAATTCTTGGAGATCACCTCATTTTTAAATTTATCTTTTAAGCGGAGAAAATTAAATCATAGCATTTTGTTTTAAACTGTTTATCTTGATGGGGTTTTTTTCCTTCTTCCCACTGGAAGGAGAATATTCTTCTGCATTATTAAATATATCTGGGTCCCAAAAAACTCCTTGTATCACACAGCAGGGCTGGATAGACCTTTGTTGCATAGACTCTCAGCTGGAAGGTATAACATCTTTCATGGCTGGTGAGATGGGAGGCAGGCAGGAGAAGGTGATCAAAAGTGTGAATGAATTAACGATTCCCAAAGGAAATAAGTCAAGAAAGGCTTAAAGCTATAGAGGTGCAAAGATGCAGGAAGGATAAATGTGATTAAATAAAGCTCTGGCTCTCCTCTGAGATAAGTCAGCTCTTTTCTGAGGCAAAGGTTTTGCACAGCCACAAAGGGTCCACTTGGATAATGCAGAAGCCAAAGCAAGTAACTTGAGGAAGGCATTTCCTCTCCAACAAGGGTTAAAAAGACAATTTTGAATAAGGCATGGCCTCTGGTGTAGCTGCTGGGTAGGTGTTTGTAAGCAGTGAGCACCTAGCAGGATGAAGGCAGCATTCCTAACAATATGGCTACATTAAAGAAAAGGATGTGTGACTGTAATGCTGAGACGAGTCTTTGCAAAATCTTACTTTGCCAGCTGCTTACAACATTTTGTAATGCATTTTTGTGCTCTGTTGTTTGTGCTGATAAGCAGCACTGCAGCCCCACATAGGCTTGGTGTGAGTGATGGTGAGAAACCATCCCTGAACCACCACAACTACTTGTGGTTTCTTTCTCAGGGACTTGGTGTGTTTTTCTGGAGCATCTGCCACAGGCCCACTAAGTTCCTTGGCATCTCAGTGTGCCAGCTCTGCCTTGTTCTCTGAGCTTATACAGACACATCCAAATTTGCTTTGAACCCACTCTTTGGGAAGAGATGGCACCTCATCTTAGAAATTTCTGCTTGGCGTCCAGTGTGGATACAAAATCCTTACCAACCCTGTGCATAAAGGGGCTCTGACATCTGTGTGAAGACCCTGTTGGCAATGTTTGTGTGTTCCTACATCTGCACAACAGCTTGTTTGGCTTCACAGACTCCCCTGATCTTCCTTTTCCAAGACAGGATTTAATCTGCTCTGGAAAACTCATTTCTGATGCCTGGGTAGCTGTCCAGTGCTGAGCTCTGGGATGTGTGTAAAGCCCCAGGTGCTTGTGTTAGCCATTTAAGGGCAGAAACACATGTCCTCAGGACACGTGGGCCAGCAGTGTGGCT
Source organism: Pyrgilauda ruficollis (assembly GCF_017590135.1). Taxonomy (NCBI): domain Eukaryota; kingdom Metazoa; phylum Chordata; class Aves; order Passeriformes; family Passeridae; genus Pyrgilauda; species Pyrgilauda ruficollis. The sequence continues at coordinate 717,632 of NW_024530932.1, read as the reverse complement.
AACACATGCTAGGAACAGCAGACCATGGCTAAGAATTTTGTATCAAGGGCTCAGTGCAAATATGTGTTCACTCCCTCAGCCATCCTTCTGCATGCATTGCCCAAAAGATTGTATCAGAAACCTTGAGGAAACTTGACTGTGCAAAATGAGAGGTTTTTTAGCTAGAAACAAAAGGAAATAGTCTGTCCCTAACATTGAGATTGTTTTGATTATTTAAGCATGTTGTGTTTAGGAAGCAATTTTCAGCTTCATTTAACATGCCAGTCAAAGAGGAAATTGTGGGTGATAAGTGCTGATACTGTCAAGCTTAACTGTCTGACTGAATTGGGGTCCAGGTGCCTATTTCATGACTTACTTCTCAGTTAGCAAAGTGCACGTCCCTCCAAGTAGGTTCTTGGTTTGTTGTTTGCATGTCTTGAGCAATAGGAACATCAGCTCTCCCTCTCTGGGTAATGGTTTGCAGGAAAAAAATGCTTTATTTAGTGAAAGGTTGTATGCATCATGAGCAAAACAATGCTTTCCCCCCCCCCCCCCCCCCCCCCGCCTTTTGCAAAATGCATCTATCAGGCTGCACCAGTGGGAAATCTGCAGGGTCCTGTAAGTAATGTTCAGCAAGAAGCTATCCAGTCACCTCCCAGGGGAGGAGCACTCTGCAGCAGTAGTGCAGCAAGGAATGTGCAATTGAACCAAGTGCGTTATTAGTGCAGTTTTGTTGTGGAACAGCAGCAGATTTCCACCGAGAGTCAGAACCATTTCATTATGTGTTTTTTGTTTATTTGTTCTTCCCAGTAACCTGCTCTAAAAACCTCAATATCATTAGATTGTGAATACAGTAAAAAGCAGCAGCAAGTGGGATCTGGTTAATGAATGTGTTCTTTCTGTGCCTCTAAGTGCTGTTGGTTACTGCACTGCTGCTGCTGACACACTGTGCAGTACAGAAAGCCTTCCCTGCACTGTGGGGAAACCTCATGTAGCATTTCTTTTTTGTTCTGATTATTGCTGTTGAGAAGTACTTAATTGTGGCAGCTAGCAGCTCTAATCAATGTCAAGGCCCTGTTGTGCTATTGATTGTGCAATGCATTGTAAGGGACAGGTCCTCAGCCAGTGACCTCACAGGGGTGCAGAGCTGGAACAGGGATTTGACCAGCTTGATGCAACAGGCAACTGGCTGGGACTGGTGTGCAGGTGCCTTGGAAAGCAAAGAGCTTCTGGCTTCTCATTCTGTCTTCTGCTCTCCAAGAATGTGGTCTGTTGCAGATGACCCAGTAAAACGAACAGGGCCAAGGTAGAGAAATGAGCAAACTTGTGAGTTTTCATGCAGGAACGAGTCCAGAGCAAGCTGGAGGTTGAAAACTGTTTTTGCAGGAAAACTCAGCCAAATCATTGCAAATGCAAGCAAATAAATGAAAACCATGGCATATTCTCTGGCACGTTGGAAGTCTGTGAAAGTACTCAGTATGCCAAGTTCATAAAGCTTGTTAGGACTTTATTCAGCTCTCAATAAAAAAAAATCATGACTTCAATTTGTTACTTGACATTTTTCAAATAATACAGCTGCTACCTCAAAGTAGAGATCTAGTAAGTATGAACCTGGTTTTTAAATGTATTCTGATATTCAGGTCTTCATTTGATAAATTAAATAAACAAATCACCATGTCATTGAATTTAGGTGGAATTACTATTTTTCCTGAAGAGACTTCAGTGCCTTGGGGCAGTTGGTGAGGGAATCAGGGTCATAATTATATTTTCCTCTGTTTTTCCAGATGCAGGTAGTGACATTGAAAGAAACAGATGGTTTCAGATCCCTGGACAGTTAGTATATTAATACATGACTCCATGCCAAAATTTTTGTTTTCTTTGATAAAGGGATGGCCTACATGATACCAGGCTTGCTAAGTTCAGACAGATTTCACCTCTGTCAAAGGGGAAAGACAGTCTTTAGTCAAAGGGTAGTTGAGCTTATTGATAGGGTTTTAACTGAATGCAGCAGGAGAGGGGATATCAGGTTTAACAGTGATAAAGTGTGGGACAGCATGCTATGCCACTCAGCTCAAATCTGATGCTTGCTCTGAGTTACAGAACTGTTGTGTCTCTGTTGAGCTGCAAATCAAGCTTTGCAATGACATTTAAGCAATGCAGCAGCTTAAGTTTATCAGTGTAATATTTAAGTTTTTCTTGTTGTGAGGAAGAAACAGCAAGGAATGGAACCTTATTCTTTGGATTTTTGGCTTAATTTGAAAGGAGCACTTGAATTTCCTGATTTTATAGGATATTTTCAGAGGTGCATTGCTAATGATCTTGCTCCTTTCATCTCGTGGGTGGCTAGAGGGGCGAGATCAAGGAAATGCCAAGTGTACCATTACCTTAATGAGGAGTGTAGTGAACACTCCTGTGCCTGGTGCCTGTCTAGGGGAATTCCCTACACCTGCACCTCTTCAATGCCTATGTGCTGCCAGGCAATGAATTACAGTTTTCTGATGAGGCTCTCAGTAAATATAATTAGCTCAGGTCCCCCCAAAGGGAAAGGCTTTCTCATTTTTTGGACAAGAAAGGCAGTGGGACTGTCTGTGAGGCTGGATAATAAATTATTAATTATTATTAATTGCATTATTATTACATACTTACCTGAGATCCATCCTCTCTACCTTTCACTGATATCAGCAGGCCTTTTTTAAGCAAGCAGACCTACTTAGGTCCGTGTGACTTCTCCTGAGAGTAAGACTTTGCAAAATCTGATGTCAGCACCTTAATAAATTAAGTCCCACAAACAAAAATACGTTTCCTGTTTGCAGGTACTGAACCTATGTACCAGATCCATGTCAGTGGGGAAATATGCCTGTCATTGAGCAAATGTTCTAGTCAGCAAAGCACAAGGATTAATGATGGAAAATACTAGATGAATGAGTATTATAAAAGCTGCCAAAGCTCAGACTCCCGTATCAGTTACATTTTACCTTACACATCCCCTTGGTGTAGCAGTAAATTATTGATGCTGAAAACTGTTATTTCATTCATGAATAATTGATTATGGCACTGGATGGGTAATGGGGAGATAGTATTCAGTGTAGGAACAAAGGCAGTAGCCCCTGCTGATGCTCTCCAAGATGCTCTACATGCTAAGCAAGAAAAACCCTGGATCATGTTGTGCACCTAGTAGGCAAGAATAGAATGGGTGGACCCTGGAGCCCTTCCAAGTGCATCTGGCCTGTGCTGCTGAGTGCCACCAGAAGCAGTATCTGCAGAGAAAGTTTCAAGGAGTGGTGTTTAAGGTGTGAAACATCACAGTGAGGGGGTGTTTGTCTCGGCTCAGTATTGCATTGCACTTTCTCTGCAAAAGGTTGAAAGGGGAAGCTGTATTTGCACCACCAAACATGGAGCCAGGAGGAGGAGCTGCCTGAGCTCCGTGATACAGCTGACCTCGTATTGTCAGGAGGGGAATTTGTAGTACCCTGGAGCTTTTCTTGAGTGCTGCAAACTGCTCTCTGGAGAACACTTAACTGTCCAGGGATCTCAAACATGTAGATGCTCCCAGACTGCTCCTCAAAATTCTGCCTCATTCTTGCTTTTGTGGTTTTCTGTCCCTTTCTGGAGTGGCTCAGTGAGCAGAATCACCCTCCCTTCAGGCACTGATAGACATTGATGAGGTCTCCTCTCAGTCATCTCAAGGCTGAACAGGCCCAACTCTCTCAGCCTTTCCTCATAAGAGACGTTTCAGTTTCTTAATCACACTCCACTGGACTCACTCCAGGAGCTCCATGCCTCTTGTCCTGAAGAGCCCAGAACTGGACACAGCATTCCAGGTGAGGCCTCACAAAGGCTGAGTAGAAGGGCAGGTCACCTCCCTTGACCTGCTGGCAATGCTCTTCCTAATTCATCCTAGGTAGGATACTATGGGCCTGCTTGGTCACCAGGGCACAGCTGGCTCAGGGATGGCTTGCTGTCCACCAGGAACCCTAGGTCCTTTTATACAGAGTGCTTTCCAGCAGCTCAGCACCTAGTTTGTGCTGGTGCCTGGGGCTGATCTTCCCCAGGTGCAGGACCCTGCATTTGCCTTTGTTGAATTTCAGATGTTTCTTCTCTGTTCATCTCCAACCAATGGAGGTCCCTCAGAAGGGCTGCACATCCCTCCCAGAGTATCAGCCACTCCTCCCAGGTTTGTGTCATCAGTGAATTTGCTGAGGAGATTTCTACCCCTTCGTCCAAGGCATTGATGAGCAATTGGAACAAAATTTGGGCCAGTATTCACCCCTGGGGGACACCACTAGTGGCAGGCTTCCAACTGGACCCTGTGCCACTGATTGCAAGCCTGTGGGATCTGCTGTTCAGCCCGTTCTCAATCCACCTCACTGTCTATTCATCCCATTCCAAGCTTCCTGAGTTTCCCTGAGGATGTCAGAGAAAAGCCTGTGGTGTGTGTGTGTGTGTGTGTAAAAAGCCTTGCTGGCACTGAGGTAGACAACATCCTGCTCTCCCCTCATCCACCCAGGCAGTTGTTTTGTCATAGCAGCCAATCAGGTTGGTCAAGCATGATTTGCCTTTTATAAATTTGTTTGCTGCTCCTAATCACCTTCTTTCCATCCATATGAGCAGAGATGACCTCCAGAATGAGGTGCCCCATCAGCTTTCCAGGGAGGAACAGTTTATTGAAGCCTACCACAACTCCAACTATAGCATGTATGTTATATTTCTATGCCATATTTAATAGCATTTCCTGTAGAGCATTGGAAAGTATGTGGTCTCTGAGGATGCAAAACTGTGCTTAAAGTGCACTTGTTTGGAGCACATGCACATCCTGGCACAAGAGCACCACTAAATGAGCTGCAGGGCTGTCTCTAAGTTGACCTTCCAGCCCAATCACCACTGGGGTGTTGTTTTCAATTTTAAGGCTTCACTATCTTTTCAGATGTATCATGAAACACAGGGTGAATTACCAAGTTTCTGGGGTGATTTCTCTTTGTAGAAGTTTCACAGCTTAGTTTTTTGTTGCTAGCAGGGATGGAAATGTCAATGTGTTGGCGATGAAGAAAGATTTCTCACTGTGGTATGCCAGTTAATTGGTTCAGGGGTGATCTGAGACCAAGGACTTTTCAAGTATGGAAAGATGATGAGGAAAAGGTTGGGTTTACTGCAAATTTTTTTTCTTCTGAAGCATCTGATGACTGTGCAGAATCTGTATTCAAAGAACCAGGAGCCTGATTTTCCTGTGCTGTTTATTTTAGTGTGATTACAGGGGAAATAGGGAGCCCACCTCACCTTATCCTTTCATAAAATGTATCATGCATGTGTGCAAATAGAGAGGGGGGTGCTGGGAAAAACTGCTTCCTGAAGTGAGGATAAAGGAGCCAAAATGCAGTTATTCAGTGTCTGCCTTTATCCTGCTATTCTCTGAGTACTTCTACCCCCTTGCTGTTATTTCTTTACTTGTGCATTGCGATATTGAGTTGGTATTTTGAGTAACGTCTAAATCCATGTTCTATTGTCTTCACCATGGAGAGAGCTTCTCCCCTAGTTTTGCTGTCAAGGCAGCAATCCCTTGACTCTAGCACTGAAGAATATTATCTTGATGCTCTTAGCTTTGTTTGGCAGCATTTACACCTGGCTCAAGTTAGACCATGCTGACAGTTTTTTCCTGACTTTGGGGTTATCACTTATCTTAATGAAGGGGATGCATTTTGCTTAACTGGCACTGTTCATGGTACATGATTCCATTCCCTGTGAGTGACTCTAAGCCACAGGGAAAGGCTCATAAACAAGATATGGATGAAAAGACTAGCTGATGCCTTGTTTTAATTTGCAGAGATATGGTAGAGCTAAGTAAATTAAATTATTCATTTATGCTAATTTCACATGCACACCAAATAATGCATGCCACTTCTGTACTTGATTGTAATATCTCTAATTTATGGAGATTATAATGTAAAATCAGCAATATTGTGAATTGAGTAACTGGTGGAAACTCCATGGCTCTCAAAGAGAAAGGAATCTGCCTCATAGTAAGGCTATCTTTAGAAATGAAAGAGGGGGGGAAAAGAAGGGTGGGCACATTCATGGCATAGTAAAAAATCTATTTGAGTCAGGCAAACAATCTATAAACAATTGACTTGGAAGAGAGCAGGGTAAAATAAACCATCTGATTTTATTGGAAAAAATCTAAAAAAAGTCTTGGTATAGCTGGACATAATTTAGGCCACACAAACATGTGTCCTGCTGCACCAATTTTTTTTTTTTTTTTGGTTTTTGCCTTATATCTGTATGTTAGGAAATGAAAGTCAGCTCTTGCTTGGTGAGAATATCTTTTTTTCCATGCAGTTGCTGCAATGTTATAAAAATGTATCTAAACAAAATAGCCTGCTTACTTGTACCTGATCTCCTCCTGCATGATAATTAAAAGCCTCATTGAGCCAAAGAGCTGCAGCTGAGGGAGTCTGTGAGCGTGGTAGGCGTCAGGAATGACGCCTCTTGCTATCACAGCTTGTGGACAGCATAAATATCCAGGTTTTATCTCTGGAATTGCTTATCATATTGATAAAGGTTAGTTAAGTTCACTATCAGCATTTTTATGAAAGATTTGATTGGAATGGTAATTTGTGCTTGTTAATTAGAAATCACATTGAAGCATCTTGTGACCTAGATATCAGGATAATTTACATGCAGAGGCCTCTGCACCCAGTAGTGTTGTAAACTGAATGATTTTAGATGCTGCAATAATAAAAATGTAGTCATTTCTGTTTGATGTTTTCCCCCTTCTCATATTTTCTCCTCTTCAGAAATATAAGTATTACTGATACAGAAAAAGTCTGAAAATTACCAGCACAAATCTGTGACAATTGTGTTGCTAGACTGTTGCCAGCTTAGTTAGACCTCATGTAAAAACTGCATAGACTTGTGTTTATTAATAAAAATGGCACCACATTTTGAGGGCAGGAGTCTCCTATTCCCATCTTTTCCCTTCTTTTTTTTTTTATTTATTTGCTAGGTCCAACAATATTCAGAGTACCTATTGGAATCATTGACAAACATTTAGTTCAAAGAGACAGAAAATTCTGCCTCCAAAAAATGAAGGCTCTTGTAATGGGAGCATTACAAATTGATTTTTCTGTCTGCAAAATGTTCAGAGGTTTCAGCTTCCTCATAAGGATATGGGCTTGTAAAGAGGAACTGATGTTAGTTAGCAATCAAATGCTGCTCTGGGCTGCTCAAACACATCTCAATGAGTTGTTTGACTAAATCTGAGCAGAACACTTGGAAGGGGTTCCCAACTGTATCATGATCTGGGCTGAAGAGCAGCAAGTGGTTGATGAATGCGGTGTTGTGTAGCCAGGCCTCTGATAGATGGATCCTGGACACCATCCAATCACAGGAAGGTCACATGGGAAAGCAAAAACTGAGGTGAAGGTGTCTGAGTTGGCTACAGACTAATGCTGGACTTTGTACATCAGTGTGGCCAAGCCATCATTACAGAGGAAGTGGTCATAGATGCTGTATTTTTCCCTTTGCAAAAACTGCATTCCTTTTGGGAAGGCCTGAGGAATGGAATTGGGTCATTCTGCTGATGCTGCATTTTGAAACGCTGATGAGGAATTTTGGGGACTCAGAAGGTAGAACCCATCTTCTCAAGAAGCAGACTTTTTTCACAACTGCTGGTTTGCTTTCTTTCCCTCCTGACATGGGAAAAAGAAGTTGAGCTGTGTTCCATTTGAGCTGAGTGCTAAAGAGCAGAGTAGGTGTTATACTGAATCACTAAAGTTGTTTGTTCAGGTAGACATTGGATTCTTTGGTGTTAAAATAAGCCAATCTCCTCCTGGCAGTCAGGGTTTACACTGTGCAGCTCTGGGAAGATTGGGAAAGATGATTTTATGTGGTGTGGGACTCCACATGCAGCTGTCTTAAATGGAGAGACTCTCTCTGGATGTGTGGACTTGCAGCTATAAAAATTCTTCTGGGCTTTGCAGTGAAACTTTTGAACAGAGAAAAAAGTTTTTATATGCTTTATTTGAATCCCTAGTTCCAGTACCTGTGCAATTGTATCTTCCACCTTCCCACCTCTTTCCTATTAAAAAGTTGTTTTTTCATATCCTGAAATAGACCCAAGAGTGTTTGCAAAAGGAGAACCACCATCTGGTAGGTGGGATTCAGAGAAAGTCTCTCTTATTAATTTTTCTGGAGTGGAAATAAAAGTGCCCAAGGGTTTGATCCAGCTGTTCTGTTACCTTTTGATGAAGCCCTGAAGTCTTATCTGAGCCCTTCTTGCTGTCTGCAACAGCTGGTTATAAGTATTAAGCAGGCAAATCTGCCACCAATTCTTTTATTTCATTTCAGTAATCCATAAAAGTAGTGCTGGAATACATTTGGGATGTTTGGAAAACAAGGCTCACTTAGGACGATTCTCATCCTGGGAATGTTTGTAAATCTTGACTCCTGATTTCCAGCAGGGTGTCTTTGACTTGTATCTGCCTGATCAGGACCCAGGCCACAGCAAGATCTTATCTCATGTGAAGCACTTTGCTGATTAAAGCCATGTAGGTGGCTTTGGTCTCAAGGCAGGGCTTTCACAGCCCTGTGGCAGTCACTGCGTGTCTCCTGAAGCCTGAATGATGCAAGATTACTTCTGCCACAGTTTAATTTACATTTTACTGATAAGACCCAAAGTAGACCTTGTTCTCTGACTGCACAGTCTCCAACTTTTTCCTTTGTCCTTTTATTGAGAACTAAATAAAGCTGAATGGAATTGCTGATTCATTAAAAGAGCAGTTGCTTTTGGAAAATGTTAATATCTTGTGATAAAGCAGTCATTGCCATTTTATGATACCTGACAGAAATTACCCAGTTTCTTTGCACACAATTAAATGGAATTATCAACCCATTAGGTTAGATACATTTCACAGTAGGAAAATAAAACCTAATGTTTACTTATCGATGTTTAAATAAATCGTAATTATCATTCCATGACAGTCTTGTGCTACTGTAATTAAGCTTTAAAATAAAGGGTAATTGGAATTAAGAGGGCTTATCTACATTTCATTTAGAAGTTATTGTTGAAGTCAGCTGTGGTAATGTGCAGTAACTTTCAGAAAACAGCACTCACCTGTTTCTGCCATGGATTCCATGCAATGATGCTGGTACTTTAGAGGAGGAATTTGTGACACCTCTCTGAGAGCCAAAAGGAGCCAGCTGCATGTTTAGGGAAACTTTCTTACACTGAGCACTGACATTTTGGTTTTCTCCTTTTCTTGGGATTGAGTGCCTTTTCAGACTGAATGTCTTTTGAGACTGAGCTGAGCATCTTTGTTTTTCTCCTGCTCTTTGATTTCTGTTTCTTGCAAGAATAAGTTTTTCAGTTTTCAGATTTTTTCCACCCAGCGTGGCAAATTGAATGATATGGATTGCTGGCTGTTTGATTCAGCAGGCTGTGCACACAAACCTTTGATTTGCCAAGGAAACTCAGGGCTGGGTGAACAAAAAGGGCCCAAATCTACTGCTTGGGGACTTCTAAATTCCCAAATTTGGTGCAGGCAACAGGACTTGGACCTTCAGGGGATTGAGTTGTATATATTCAATAGATATGGGGTGGGTGTGGAGAGTGCCCCAGGGAGAGAAATCAGCTCTCCCCTCAGTAGCAGCAATATATAAACAGTAATGCATTAGCTGAGACAGCTCTTGGCACTACTGCCTGAAAAAAAATGGTATGTCTAACTCTCAAACACTCCTTAAAGACTTCAGCAAAAGGATTTTAAAGGGGACACAGGCTCTTCTGTAAATGGATGATTCAGAAAACACTTGGAACGAACAGCCTTCTGTCAGATGTGTCAGTAAGTGGGGCATTCAGGTTCCCACCAGCAAAGGGATGCTCAAGCATCAGAGAAGTTGTAGCCTCTGGCTGCTTTGGTAAAAATGCTTCTTTGGGACTGTGCCATACACCAGGAAAGACTGTGATCAAATCTTTTGTGCAGGTTGTTGGGGTTTTTTTTTAATGTATTAATGTTTTGAAAGCTTAGAGAGGCATACTGTTTAGTTTTCTTTAAATTTCATTTGGATATTGTGAATATTTTGCACAAGCAAGAGAAAGCAGCCATTCATGTACATCAGTCATTTGTTTGAAGCTGTTTGTTCTGGTGGATTTGGGGTTGGTCTTGTTTCCTTCCTTAAATTGCTCTATATCGAGAATCTGAATTGCCTAATTAAAGGTGTTATATTTGTTTGAGTTTCTCCCTTCAGTTCACCAAGGGAGTGGACAGCCCAGAGCCTCACAGGCAAAATGCATTTCCCATGGGATGAACTCCTTTGGTTTAGGCTTTCAGTGCATTTGAACACCGATTATGTTGGAGCAGTGTCTCACGTAGTCTTTACTCCTTGTTCTCTTCCCACTCTGAGTAGGATAAATTTTCCTTTTCCTCCTGCCTTTCTGTTCCCCCTGGAGTCTGTGGGATTTCTGACACACTGTCAGGGCACAGTAGCAAAGTTCCAAGTAGCAGAAGGCACATCCTGAATATCTCCCAGATGGAGCTGTTCTTGCCTCAGAAACCTGACAGAGGCCACCTTAGCTGGTGGATACACTCTCTCACACCTTGAGATCTCATGGGCTCATCCCATTTCGTGAGAATACCTAGGAAAATGCTTCCTGCTCTGTAGTTACCCACAATAATATCTTCATTTGAGAGGGACAATTTATGCCAGAACATGAAGTCAGGACTGAGAAAGCACTGCACGCTGTATAGGGGTTAAAGTTAGATTTAATTGCCCAAATTGGTATCAGGTTTTTTATGGCTTCTCATTGTTATGTACTGGTATTTCTCACAAACCCATATAATTTTGGGGAGACACTTTAAAGAGTAGATTTAAAACCTATATTTTAATTTGGTAGTGGCCTTGGAATTCTTCTTATGATGTAGAGTCTATAAATATTCAAAATGCTCTGAACTAAAATTCTGTCACCAACAAGAAGCTGCTCCAAAAAGGAGCTTGTTTTTTAAGAATATTTTAAGGGTTGTGGCGTTTTAATATTGAGGGAAACTTTTGAAAATGTCAAAGCTGAATAATTTTTTTTTTATCTTGGAGTGTTTAAGTGGATTTGGATTAAAGCTCATCTTCATCTTAAATATAATTTAAGGATGTAGAGTGAAGACATAACGACATTCAGGACTAGCAACTACGTCACTTTGAAAACTAATTAGGGAACAAATCAAGCTGGAAGATCATATTAGTTATGCAGTATTGCCATGTATTTTTTTTTTTTCTTAAGGAAAGTAAACACATGAGACTATTAGTCAGCTGGGATAAATCAGATTTGTTTCTGTTACTATGGATTTATATTAGCTGTGGATTTATTTTGATTTCTGGGTGGTGCAATTCAAAATTATTTATTTCTGATTACCTTGGGTTTTTTTTTAATTTTGCATATTTTAGAGGCAGTCAAACTTGCAGCCTTGCCGTTGCAGTTAAAGCACGTGAGATAGCTTAGAAGAGAATTTTTACGTTTTGAAACTGTGTTCTGAGGTTGGAATGATAGGAATTAACTACCTTCTTGAATTTAACATGACTTTTAGCAGATAGTCTTTGATATTGATAATAAGATCTTTTTGTTTGGTTTTCTTTGGTTGGTTGGTTTGGTTTGTTGTTGTTGTTTTGTAGTATCTATTAAATCTAGAGTTTAGTTCATCATGGGTAAATGAGAAGACCTGACCTGATTTTAATCCCGGTTAAAACCAGACAGGAACCTGCCCATGAAATGATGACACGAATTCAAAATATTTGGAAGTGATTTTTAAGGATTTTCCTTAATAATTTGTCTGTGGAGTAATAGAATTTTGATCTTGTTTATTTTTTTAATATAAAGTGAAACACAGTACCTAATTAAACAAATACAAAAGATGTCATCTTGCAAAAAAGTTATATTAAATTTTAGTGTTTAAGACAAAAAAATGCCTCTGCAGCCAGCCAGCTCTGTAAGCTTTAGTTTGATGTGCTAAGCTAACATAATTGAGTGTGGTTACAGATCCACTGAAGTTAAAGTTTCCATTGTTAGTGGGCTTTGATCAGTAGTTGAAGAGAAGGGATGTCAGAGAAGTTGATCTCCATGTTAGCTGTATTCACAGTTAAATTAGTGGGTTACACACAGTTTCCTGGGTCAGATCTGCAGTTTTGTGAGTTCTAAGTTAGTGCCTTGTGCTGTGTACTTTCAAAGGCAAACATCAGAGAGAAACATGGATCATCCCCCGGACAGCTTGCTGAAAAAGAAAAATTCTTTGTGGAATTGGTTGGCAAGAGGGGCAGCTGGGGGTGGCAGGTTTGTTAGTTGCCAGCAGCTGTGTCTCTTTGGTGAGGAAGTTCTTGTGAGAGTTGTGCAGCTGTTGTTCTGCCTTCCCTTGCGAGCAGTGCCTACCTTTGATTATTGGAAGCTGAGAAACTTGTGGAGTGAGGTTCTTCCTATGAGTGAGGGCACAACAAGGCAGCTCTTGGTTGCTAACCCTCAGGATGTGCTTTGATTTCCTGAAGGGTACCAGACACACAGTCTGATAGACAGCCACAATCTCAGCTGCACTTTAACAGGCTGGGGTTTGTGAAGGAGCATGCTGTAATACACATGACAGATAAAAGAATGTTGAAACAGTAGAAGTAGTTTTAAAATTCCAGTGCTTGTTTATTCTCAGTTTGTGATCTTTACCTTAGAGAGCAGATGACGTAACACCTCTGTTTGAGCCTGGAGTGCAATCATGCTTTCTTATTCCACTATAAAATTTTACATTGGATACAGTTGACATTTTGGTGCAATGGACCATAAATTAATGCTGATATGAACTATAAAAGGAAGGACTTTGGAATAATCAAGTGGCTACAGAACTAGTTGAGTGTGGGACTGTCTATGGCACAGAATTTTTCTATTAGCTTACTTTTATGAGCCTGCTCTCTTCACTTTGTCTATATCCAACATACCTTAATTTTATTTTCTCTCCAAAGTAACTCAAGGGATTGCTGAACCACTTGAGTTATGAGATTTTTGTGTCAACAGACATTTAATTACGTTAGCGAAATGAATCACTGTAACCCATCTACAATAAATCTCCACAATATAATCCAGAGAATATGGTTTTTGTTGAACCATAAGGTGTAATCTTTATCAGCATTTGTCTCTCTATTACTATGACCGTGTTACAGACATACTTGTTCACTTTTTTGTTTTGTTTTCCTCTGTGTGTGCTTTCACTGGCATTAGGCTGATCTCTGTTATGAAGGTAAAGAGCTGTGCATTGCACACCTCCCACACTGAGGTTTGCATTTCACAGAGACACTGTTAGCACTCCTGAAGTGACTTGCTCACGCTGTGTTTGCCAATATGCAGTGACTACTTTACTCTGGAGTTGACAGTTTTTCACCTTGCCAATTATTTAATCAATGTTAATGGCACATTGATTCACCTTAAATTACTCCTGTTTTAGAAATTAAGGACTGGACTTGTTTTTTGTGGACTGTTTTCCAGGGCATGAACATTGGCAGGAGCTGGGGAGTAAGGAATTAAAAGAGAGGAAGGAAGGGATTAAAAGAGAGGAAGGAAGGGTTTTGCTCTGTGTTACAGCTGGAATGGAATAGCGTACTTTTGTCCATGTATATTTGACCTTACCAATGTGACCTGTAAATTTGTTAATTCAAACTGAGTTCTATGTAGCAACAACATAAGATTTCAGTTTCTAGCTACTGAGAAAAATAATTTATTTCTCAGGCATTAAATTTCTCAGTTGCTGAAACAACCTGAGCAAGAAAAGTGTGGTTGTGGTTGGTGATTGTTTGATTGCTTGGTTGGGTTTCTCCTTAATCAGAGTTCAAAATGGAAAATAATCCTAGTGCAGGAGTCAGGAGTTCTTTCTCATTAGTAAGTTGGTGAGCAGATTTCTTTCCAGTTCAGAAAGAGGAAAAATTACTTTTAGGTGCAGAGTAGATTTGAAAGCTTTAGTTTCCACTTGAGCTCCTAAGAAAAGTTGTAACTCGGGGGGGGCGGGGGCGGGGGAAATCGCGATTTTTTTCTGGTAGTCTTCTGGGCACTTTGCTCAAATATCTGCCATGGCAATATGACACTGATGTATTTCAAAGATGTCTCATATCCTTGTAATAGCCTGTAATTTGCTCTGAATCAAATTTGTTATTACTGCATTATTTCTGTGTCAGTGCAGCCTTTGGATTTGTGATGGTCTACAAGATGATGTCTTGACTTGTGTAACCCATCTAAATAATTTTCAGTTTTGATCGCTGTGATGTTGTATTTCATTCTAAAAGAAAATAATCTCTCTATTGGAGTAAAGATGTATAATCTGGTGCTATATAATTTGCTTTCGCATAGGAATTCACTTTCTTGCACCATACTTTACAGCAAATATGCTCTTCATACTTGGTGACCAACAGTCCTGTGAACATTATTTGAACTGGTGTTGTATCTTTCCATGCTGTCAGAGAGGTTTCCTTGTATTGGTAGCTGCTTGCAGTGAGGTCAGTGGGATCAACTATGATTCAGAAATTCTCTGCCAAATTTTACGCAGGGAAATCATCTGGCACTGAAGAGATCTGGGATGTGCTGTTTGTGACAGAGGATAAATTATTTTTATTTCCTTCTTTTTCCCATGCCTGTCAGTCCTTATGCTTCCATAGAAATGCTTCTTAATAAATGAAAAATAAAAATGCTACTGAAGCCGCTCAGACTTGCTCTTAGGTCTTAAATAGGACTGACAGAGCAATTAATTTTTGCTATTCCTTATGACATGAATGTCACAGAACATTTACTGTACTTACCTACACAGAAGGAAGAATTAAAATGTTCCTTTTGACCAAAGAAAGGATGAAAGAAATATGAAGGTGGGCAAGTGAATACAAAGGACCACAGTGTACCTTAAAGATATGACTCTGAAATGAGAGTCTCCAGGATGTTTTCATAAACCTCTGCCATATTGTCACAGTGGAATGAGTCATCTGAGGACATCAGCAAGCTAGTGGGAGGTTTACTTTAATTAAAGATTGCTTTGGTACAGACATATTATATTTTATATACATATATTTATTTACTGAAGCTTATATGCATGCTAAATAGGCATAAACAGAAGCCCTTGGTTTCTGTCCCCACTGCCTAGTGGATCGTAAGGCTGTCAGCCCTCCCTTATAGAAGTACAGCTTTTTCTGTCAAGCAGCTGTAGCTTGTCTTGCTGTGACCTTGCTTGATCCCTCTGGCTGGCTTTAGGCAGTATTTTGAAATCTGGTTTTAAAGCGAATAGCGCAGCAGACATTTGTGGACATATATTGAAATGGTTCTATGCTCATCTTCTGCTCTGCTTGCCAAGAATCACATTGAAACTAAGCTTATTAATATAAAGTAATTTACTGCGAGTCCAATATTCTCAATCTTCCCAAAATGCATGCTCTGTCATTGTACAATACCTTTGCTGTTTAAAGTGCCTGCAAGATACCAACAAAGATTGCTGCTGCTACAACCCAGGTCCTCACTTGCTGTAAATCACTGCAGTTAATACAGCAATACCAATTTCTCCAAGAAATGATGAAAATACAATTTTCCAACAGAAACTGCTTATTCAACAAGATCAAAACATTTTGTGGAACATACCAACTTCAATCAAACTCCATTTATAAAAGAAATCAAAGTGAAGTAGCCTTTTACCTCATTAAAAGATAGCTTTTTGAATTTTACTTTGAAATTTAGATGAGGAATTAGAACATGATATTTTTAAACATGTTCAGTTTTCATTTATTAAATGAAATATTTGCACAAATATGTACATTAGGGATATTTTGACAGTTGGCTGTTTATTCAGATGCTGAATTAAGTTCATGAATGGTGTGAATTCCTGCACATCTGAGGACTTTTGCTAGGCATTCAGGGATGCAGATCAGAAGCTATTATCACTGATGACTTCTTGGCATTTTCAAATATAGCCAGTGAGAGATTAAGAATGCGGAAGCAATTCATCCCTAAGGTAGGAATGGTCCCTATTGATATCTTATAATGGGGAAAGTATGGGGAATTTTGCATTTTGTGCAGTATAAGGCATACTTGCCTTATATGGCTACAGACTTATGGATGAAAATATGCAAGATTACTTTCAGATTTATTTCTGTGTTATATAAACACACAAAGTGATAATAATGTCTTTAAGTACAGGTGATGAAACTTTATTAGCCTGTGATAGCTATGTCAGTAAAAATGTGAAGGGTGTGCAGCTGTTCTGAAATAAGCTTTGAATTGTGTGTGGCAATGGAGTTATTGCCATCTTTGCTGGATAACAGCACCCACTGCAGAATCACCAGAGCTTTGAGGAAATGAGCAGGAAGTTGAAGCTCTGGGTGAAGATTTCCTGTTTTTCTGTGAAGGTGTGCACATTATTTTGGAAGAGAAGGGGAAATGCTGTCTCTGAAACTGTGGTTTAACCCAAGTGGATGAAGGGGAAGGTAAGAGGCAAGCCAATGGAAAACCTCTTGGGAGAGTATTTGCTGGGAACTGTTGACATTAAGGCTGTGGAGGTGCTTAGTTTCATTGCTTCCCTGAACTGAAAATCTGGTGATGAGATGGATGAGCAGGGTAGGCACCATGCCCATGTTCCTTTGTAAAAGCAGGCGATGGTACAGTAATCTGAGCTGGCTTTGGCACCCCTTGTATATTTGTAGCGTAGCCAGGAATGGTCATGCTGCAAAAAGCCTTGGAGACACCAGTGAGGTTTGTGGTACCTGCTCCTGCAATCCTTGGAGAAATTCAATCTTAATCTATGATTAATTAAGAACAAGAAGCAGCTATGGTTCCTCAGCTCTAGCTGATATATGATTGTAGTTGACTGCATGTCCATATAAATCTGACAGCCAAATAGCAAACAATAAATTTGGGCTATAAAATCAGGCAGTGAATGCTCTGGTGTTGAGCAATGCTTGGATCCCACATAGTATGGATGATTTGTGCTTTACAAATAACTAATAATCACACATACAACTTTTAGTAAATATCACCCAACATGATGGAATATATGTGTAAAAATTCAATAATGTTTCTAACTTTGGACAGTGCTATTTACCTGTGGTTCTGGTGCATTTCTGTTTGTAGAGATGTGACTGTCCATCTGTCCAGGATCTGCTATTGGTTTGTCATTAGTGTGATATGGGCATTTCAGAGAGGACCACTGCTATTTCTGCCACTCATGTTATTCCATCTCCTGCTGTTCACCTGTTACTGGATCCCTCAGTGATGCAGCAACACAGTTTTCTTTTGCTTTCATAGCACCAGACTAGCTGACAACAGGGAATGATCTAACCCAAAATATAAAAGTCACCCAGGACAATAAGAAACACCATAGTGTAATGAGGTATAGCAAGTTTCTTCAGAGTTACTTTCAATGAATTTCAGATCAAATTGAATTGAAATTCTAATGCTGAGTCATACCCACATATAAGTCTGGCTGAAACTGGGTACCCTGAGAAATGAAAGATGCAAGTCAGTACAGCTAACTTCACTGCTGAGTTTACATTAATCTTAAAGATACACAGTTCTGCGTTCTTTTGCAGGAAGGAAATAAGTAAAACACTGTCTGAGAATATTTACACATATATTTGTAGTCGCATTTTTTTACTTTTAAAGATACTGTAGAATTCAAGGTTCGCAATACCAGCCTGTTTTGCTAGCAAAACAAATTACTCAAGGATCTTTTCACTGTAGGGAATTTTTCTTCCTGAAGAGAACAAATCTGTTTTCTTTCCAAGTACAAATTAAAGAACAGGAGTTGCATTACTGTTGGCAGGTGAAAAGATGGCTTTTTCTGTGCTGTACGCTGATCAGAGTTTAGAGTATGAAACTGAAGTTACATCAATTGTTTTAACCAATTCCAAAGCAGAGCAGATTTTCTACTTTATTACAGCTTTTTCATGATGGAGAGCATAATATCTGCTTTACAATTTAACTTTGTTGCGTGCTAAGATACTAGAGAAATTTTGCTGGACTTGGTTAGCAAAGTTAGCAAAACCCACTACCTCATCCTTTGTTTATATCCAGGTATAACCTCTGGATATTATCCAGAGTTGTTAAGTGATTCAGAATATTTTTGCATACCTTTGCAATTTTTCCATTCCTTCAGGTCATACTATTCATTAAAACTCTGTTCATTAATTTACTACTGTCTGTGCATTCTTTCTAAGTGGCAGCACTAATATTCGAAGTTATCAGTTATTGTTTTCTTCCAAAGTGTTTTGTTGTCTCAGCTTTGTACAAGCCAAACACTTTAATTGCCGCTTTTAATCTTTCAAAGTGCTTTGCAAAGATGAATTAATTAATCATCATAGCCCCCTTGTTGAGTAGGTACAGTTGTAGTGGACATAAATTGCAGGACTCTGTGCTTGCACCTGAGTGCCCAGTTATGTCCCACATGGGTGTTGTATCAGGAATATGTCAGAGGATTTAGGCATTTAGGTTCTCCAATTTTCAGTAATTTACTTGGAGGAATACTTGGAGACGCTCTGGCTGCAGAGCTGAGCTAGCCTAAGTGACATGTGTCCCAGAAGAACAGGGTCACAGTGGACAGTGGATGGAGGCAGTGATCTCTGTCTTAGAGCCCTTAAGGTTTAGGATAATGTAGTGGTACCCTTTTCTGTGACATCAAATGTTCCAAATTTAGTGCAACTCATGCCCCTGCAGGTCTCGTTTGCTCATAGTGAGAAGCGCATTCCTCCCCCTGAGCTTCCCTGCCCATAATTTAGTTGGGGGCCTGGACACCTTGTTCCTTCACTGGCCAGCCCCAGGGACTGAGAGGTTCGCCTAGGCGATAAAAATCAATTTATGTCAGCAAGAGCCATTTCCCTCCCATCTCAACAGTAATGCTTGCACCCAAATTCTGCTGGGGGAGCCTTCTACATGAAATGCTCTTTCTTGTTGAAAAGCAAATTGGAAGCAGTCATGTCCTATAAATCTTAAACTAAAAAGATAGGTTGTCAATTTTATCAAAGTTGCACTGCAGAATAGCCTTAAGCAAGAGTTTCTAAAACCCTACTTCATATTCTACAGATAAGGATAAATTATGAGACAGTGTGCTATATATCTCTGAAATATAATGTACCTATGTCTGTAAAACAGGCTATAAAATGGAAATGAGATAGCCAGCGCTGCAATGTTTTCCTGATGTACAGAGGTTATCCTGGTAATATATCTCAAAAAATTCCAGCAATATTTTAAAAGATCAGCAATGTCAATATGCATAATTTGGTATATAATCTTTTCAATTTTCCTAATGGCTGAGGAATGGTGAAAAAAATTTCACACTGTTCACAATAAGAACAAATAATTTAATTTGACAAAATGCAAACCTAAACAAAAACTCCGGCCCTTTTCCCTGGGAAACAAAACTCAGCAGCCCAGGTTCCTGATGTCAGTTTGCAGGAGGCACTTGGCACTGTCAAAAAAGCAGCCACAGCTGCCAGTGGTGGCACCTTGGGTCTGGGAGGCATCCTACGGCAATGGGAATTTCAGCAGGAAGACTGCCGCTCAGGGCCACAGGCCCCTGAATTCCAACACCAAGCCGTTTCCCTGGGGAACAAAACTCACCAGCTCAGGTTCCTGATGTCAGTTTGCAGGAGGCACTTGGCACTGTCAAAAAAGCAGCCGCAGTTGCTGGTAGTGGCAGCTTGATTCTGGGAGGCATCCTGTGCCGTTGGGAATTTCAGCAGGAAGACAGCCACCATGGGCCACAGCCCCCATAACAAAAACGCCAGCCCTTTTCCCTGGGGAACAAAACTCACCAGCCCATATTCCTGATGTCAGTTTGTAGGAGGCACTTGGCATTATCAAAAAAGGCTGAGTTGAGTGTGGTGGCAACTTGATTCTGGGAGGCATCCTGTGACGTTCGGAATTTCAGCAGGAAGACGGCCTCTCTGGGCCACAGCCCCCTGAACACCAATGCTGGCCCATTTCCCTGGGACACCAAACTCACCAGCCCAGGTTCCTGATGTCAGTTTTTGGGAGGCACTTGGCACTGTCAAGCAGACACAGTTGCTGGTGGTGTGCACACAGTGTGTTATATGTTTACACGAGGACCAAGGTGAATACACTGTACGTGTGACTTCCAGAAACCTCTCAAAATTATCTTGGGCTTATACCTTGCACCAACATTGAAATTACACTTGAAAATTATTTAATTACCTCTTTGTCAAATTGAACGGGTATGGAAATTTTGTCATTGACATTTGGCTAAATTTAATTAATTAAATTCAGCATTTAACGGTGTGCTTAGCTTGGATTACTGCTGTGGCAATATATGCAAGTTCTTTATAATAAATTCTGGTTACTCTGTGTTAGGGTTCATAATTCAGTGGGACTGCCAACCATTAGAGCTTTACTGTTTTTAACTAGGTCTTCTCTTGATGGCATCTGTTGGGCTTCATTTTTCATAGACTTGGGGTTTCCAATTTTTCAATGGACATATTTGGTTAAAAAAATTATTTTATTATCCTGTGAGGGAGATTTTCTTCTTGGTTTTGTGGGGGGAGAATTGAATATTTGCAAAACAATATAAATTTCAAAAATAATTAGCACCAACTTCAAATTCCATGTTCTGCTTTCTCAGCAATTCAGAAATAATTTCTTTCATTTTGAATGAAATTGTAACTGTCTGATTTGGGGACAAAAAAATAGAAAATGCTATTTTGAAGGGAAAAGTCAATAGCTCTGTTTTAAAACATGGCCAGAAACTTCTGACTTTGGCTAGACTTTAGTCCTAAACTCAGAGAGATCAACCCCATGTTTTCTGTTAATATGCTAGGTGTCAGAAAACTCTAATCAGCCTCTCAGCCAGGTAAATCCCTTCAGTTCTTTCAGCTGCATTTGACCTATTGATATGACAGGCTGTCTAATCCACACATATTTCTTCTACATCTACCTCTCTGGAAATATTTATTCAGCAAGTTAAACTTATTAACTGATTTTTTTCGAGCTCTTGAAAGCTGATCAATTCCTTGGACTCAAAGTATATCAATTCTCTCTCATACGTCATCTTTTCATCTCATTGATCCCCATATCATAACTTTCCTCTACATGTATTTCACTGGGGGCTGTGTTGAATGAGACCAGACCAATTTGAACTGGAGGTGGCTGTTTTGTCCTTTTTATTTGTGTTTTGTGAGAGCTTTCGTAGCTGCTGTTGCCTTCAAGTTACTGCTATGCTTGGCACACAGGCTGGGTGTATTCCAGTTCTGCCCAAACAAGGCACTAACAACTGACTGTGCAAATGTATTCGCTACAGAACTGTGTTCATTCTTGCATACAGTCACAAATTTGGAAATAATGCTAGTCTCTTTTTTTTATAGAGAGTCCTATAATTCATGATATATAAGGATATTGCAATTTTCTTCTTTTCCCAAAAGATCATTTTCACAAACTGAGTCATGCTTGGAAATATATATTTTAGATATCTCCAGAGCAAACAAATGTAGAATATAATATTTTTTTTCCTCCAAACAAATACAGAATATAATTTCTTTTCTCCACCTCACTATATTGACAAAGTCTTATCTACTCCATAATGAAAAGTCTTGGTGACTCAATTTATCCTTTAAAAAATATTAACCTGCCTGTTTTAACACATTTATTAGTTTGTCTCACCCAGAGTTTGTATGAAGACTAGAACGTGTATGATGTGTTGGTGTTCAGTCCTTGTTGACAAGTGTCTTCACAGTTAAAACTTATTTTCCTTCTGCTTAATCTTAAAACCAGAGATTTGCTAAGTCTGTACTGTAAGGTCCAATAAAGGAGTGAACTGAGACTTTAAAGATCTTACTGCATCAGCAAAATATCACCTGCATATTTAATGTTTCTCCAGTTTAGTTTTTCTGTCATTTCAAACTGCTTTTTCAGGGAACTTCTCCTGAAGGCCTAAGTGCAAGCACTGATTGAAATGAGAGAGGCGAATGCCCTAGCTTTTCTTCCTCATCCCAGAAGAGCAGGGTCAGGCACCCATTACCACTTTCCCAGAAGACTGACCATCATTTTTTTTTCATGTATTTGATTCTCCTGGTTGGTCTTAAGCCAGTCCTTTCAGCTGTAAAAGCAGGGGCACCCTCACATCTCATGAGACTACATCATGTGTGAATAGTGGAAGTGCTCAGCTTGTGCCGTGTTGCCTTGGTCTCCAGGAGAGCAGAGCTGCATGTTCTGCTCCTGTCTCATCATGCACAAAGTCCCCAGCTGTCATCATTTGCACCTAGCTGATGCTGCTGCATCCAGTGACATCTTACATCTGCTCTGTGGGTGTTCACTGCACAGTCACTAATTATTTCTTCAGCACCATATGTAGGCATTTCTGTGTCAGTGGTGTTTGCTTCTTGCTTCTGGCCTCAGATTGTGGATGTGGAAAGCAGTTTGTACTTCACTGAGACCTGTGGCTCGTGAGCTTGACTCTGATCCTGGTGGCAGTACTGCCACTAGTTACAGGAAGTGATCCTGTGGTTTTAATGGCATGCTTCTTGCAAAAGCTTCTTAGTCCTGTGGCCATACCCTTCTTGACACTACCCACGTACAGGAAAGAGTCCCTAAGAGGAGTGAAACATTTCCGTTGTTGCTTTTAATAGAATATGTGGTTTGACAAACATCATTTTTGTTAAGGCTGTGTTTCATTGCATCAGGCAGAGCAAGAATGAAAGGGGGGAAATCAGTACACTTGTTCCATGTGAACAAGCACTTACTTGCCTTTTTTGTGAGTGATTTCCTTATTTGAAGAGGCAGAATTGTAGTTTGGGCAATGAGCAGACACCACGCTCTCCTACAGGTGCAGGAGATGGAAGGGACAGGATGGTGCCCCTGCACGAGGTGGGAAATTGGGCTGTATCTACATCTGTTCTGTTTCAGGCCTCATTCCTTGAAATTAATGAAGACTGGAATGTTTCCATTAGCTGACACCAAAAGTCTGATGTTTGAATCATAGATGAGAAAGACTGGGCGCCAACAACTTCCTAGAACTCCTAAGGCACGTGTCAAAATGTCTGTGTGCCTGAGATTCATTCAGCTTATCTCTGGTGTGAGTTGGAAAAGGGAGCTGTACATGTAGTTGCTGGGTGCGATATCCATGACACCAGCTTCCTGGAAGTCCCACCCCTCTGTTGTGGAAAGGCACTGGCCCATTAGAAAGTTGTGGAGGACGCTGGATGCTGGACTCACCAGCCTCTTCTGACTCAGAGCTTCACTTGAGAGCAGCTTTCCAAGGACCATCACAGCTGCTGGCCATGTCTAACTCAGCCTGCTGAGAACCTAATCTTGTACAGAATTAGGGAGGATAAGGCAGCTGGGAGGCATTAATGAAACGAGCAAAGAGCTGCAAGGCCAATTGGTGGGGAGTAACACAGGGAGATGAGGGGATTGAGCATTGAGATTTTGGACAAAGCTGGCAAAGGTAGTAGATTACTTCTGTGGGTTTGCAGAGTTAGTCTGTGTCACAAGGTTTCTTGAAATGAATTGTATTTTTGTCTTTGGAATGCACTTATGTGACACAGAGCAAGGCATTAATGAGCCACACACTGGAGAAATTCTTTCTTTGAAACTTTGGCTCTCAGTGATTTCTGTACAGCAAATCAGAGTGGCAGAGGAAGGAATGCATAAAAACACGGTGTGCTTAGAAAACTTTACCACTATAAAAATTCATTGAAAATTCTAAGTATAAGAGAACATGTCATCTGTACTTTACCCCCTAACTGCAGAGAGCAAATATAAGTTAAGAGAAAGACAACCTCTAAAGTATTTGAACATTTGAAAAGATTTCAGTTCGTTTGGCCAGAGTTTGTCTCTGCATGGATTTGAGCAGTTAGGACTGGCTTTAGGGATTTTATAAGGCAGGGGAATTGCAGAAAATGGATCCTGGCAAATTACTTAAGCCAAGTCTGCAAAACCTAGCAAAATCTAGTATTGAAAGAATCTGAGACAGCTCAAGCCCTGCTCAGGTGGCCCTGCTCTGTGTAGGCACTAGTACAATGCATAGGTCCAGGGAGAAGATACCACTACATTTGAAGTATTATTCAGCAAACAGGATGGAGCGCCAGGACAAGACAAATGGCCTGTCAGCCTGAAAGTAAAGGGACACTTATTAGTTTGAGGTTGGATACAGGCTCAGAAGGCAGCATGGTTCCAAAAACCATGTTAGCATTGCAGAAGAAGCCACAGATGGTTGAGAGAAAATAGTTAAAAGTCCAGGATGACAGCTGGGATCTGGCCTTTGCTTTAGAAATACTTGACCAAATGCGTTGTTAACAACAAGGTGACATAGATACAGTTTGTAAAAGCATCTGAGAATGGATCACCCAATGGGTCATTGGGTTAGAAACAAAACAAGTCCTTGGCTGCATATGGAAAATGCTGCTTTTGCAAGAGCAGAGTAGAGATTTACATATCTGTCCCCCTGAAGATGTGCACAGACACCTTTCATCAACCTTTCTGCCCTCTGCCAGAGTCTGAGCAAATCTACCTGAGGATCAAGATGCTTTTGAATTGTCAACCTTGGCTCAGAGTGATTATAGGAGCTCTTGCCCACAACATGCAGAAAGGTATCTGATTTATTTCCTCATTAATCAATGCCTCCATCAATACTGCCAAGACACAGTATTTCCAGACTAGAAAATATGTCCTCAGGAAATATTCCTCAGGAATGTGTAATTGAGTATTTTTACATGTCCCCATTTTACCATGGTAGGTGAGGGAGGAATGTTGTGCAAACATGGAACAGACAACAAACTCCTGTCTGTTCACCTGTGAGCTGCATGTCTATCAGTATGTTTCTAATTAAATTTTACCTTACATTAACAAGCTTCTTTGGTTGTTTAATCTTTCCAAGTATATGTTTGTGGCAGCTAAGTAGCCATTGAAAAGAAAGCTATAGAGATGGACTGATGTAAAAATAAGTTTTCTTTCAGTTCATCAAGCTTCAGTTTGGATGCTGCACTCATGCTCCTGCTAAATCAACAGGAATCACACTGTTTCTTGGCATTTGGTGAAAACAGCATTTAATTGAAGACCCAACCACTAGTTACAGATGAATACTATTCCTCATTTTACTTCTGGACACTTTAATCAACCTGCCTGCATGTTAGGATCAATCAGTTTCAGCAGTTCTGTTCATTCATCTTCGTCCTGCCATTCATCTCATGGCAGCAAGGAGAACACTGTGTAATTGAATTTAGTTGAAATCTAATAAGAAAAACCATGACAAGCCGCCTATAATCAGCTCGATTCTGAATTTTCAGAACAAGCATTAGTTTTGTATTTCCAGGAGGAACATGTTGGGGGTCCCACAGAGCTTCAGTGAGAAAGTTGGCAAAGAGAGTGAAACACTGGAGACATGGAGTCTGTTTTGTGGTTTGGTTGTGAATTTTTTGCCATTTACACTCATGTAAAATAGAAATTATGATATCTTGCTTGCTTTTCATTCATCTTCTACACTGTTTGCTTAATTTAGAAGGGAAATCCACCACCTTTTCCCCTGTGTAAGAGGTATCAAATGACGTTTTGTGGTGTGTGTGCGTATTTGTTTGGGTTTTTTTAAGGCTGATGTAAGAAATCATAGAGATGAAATCTCAAAATATTTTCACTGAAGCTGATGTAGGACTGGACTTTAGAAAGTGCTCAGCATTTGATCCACGTTTCTACATAGGCTACCTTAGAAATGATTGCATAGTGTCATGTTCATGGAGTTACAGCTTTTTTGAAAGCAGGATATTAACCACTTGGGTTTAATGCACTGTAAGTTATGTGCGTTGTCTTTAGAGTTTCAGCTGATCTGACTTGACTGAGTATTCCCATGGAGCACTGGCTTTTTAAAGTCTTTTACCATTGCAGATATTTCTGACAGAATTGGAGGACATTACTATAAACAGAAACCAACTTAAGAATACTCAAAGGATTTCTCACTGCCTACAAATTCTTTATTTTTGGTAGTAGTTTTACACATGAATTGCAGAATGTATTCATAATCTGAAATAAGGGAGGTAAAATTGGAGAAGGAAAGGTCTCTATATACATATGTATGTGAAGGGATTGCAAAATAGTCCATAAAGGACCTATTACAAGGACTTATAACATGTTACTCAAACAGGATATTTAATAAGATATCTCTTTTCTTAGTCTTATTGCAATATGTTGCCAAGCTCTTACAGAGTTAAACTCCTGGGAAGTGAATGTGTGACCATTTTTTCCTTTTTTCAGACCAAACGTGGTGAGGGGAATGTGTATCAGGATATAATTCTAATTTTTCCGTAATATTCAGACCCTACTATCTTCCAAGACAGCAATATTCATGGTCCTAAGGTTGTTAGAGTACGTCATGTGTCCTGAATATATATACATACATATAGTTTAAGCAAAGTGCTTCAAAAATATTATTAGTTGGGGAGAGGAGTAATAAGTCTATTCCTCACGTACCTTTTAAGAAACCTAGGAAAATATCTACTTTTGCTAGGTCTTGACTCCTGTAGCTATGTCACTGAATAAGAAATGAATATGCTCAGAATGCAGCTTTTGGCTTTTTGGTGGTTTCAGATTACAACATCAATGAGTGCTTTAATGTTGTACAGTTGAGAATGTCTGCACAGCCACCCACTGTGCAGCTTTTAACCATGAGGTGCTGCACAATTTTGAATTAAGTTTCCCATATTTTATGCACCACGCTGGAATGGCATGTAGAGAAAATGGGTATAAAAGAAATGTAGAAGATGAATCACGTCAGAGTACCATTTCTGCATGTTAAGGGACTAGTTTAGCAGCCCAGGGCCATGCCTGCCTACAGGAAAGGAGTGGCTCTGTGTACAGACATTTGTCACAGGCAGATGAGGAAAGCACAGTGACAGGGACATGTGCTGGCAGACTTGAGTTCACTCTGCCTTTTTTCCAACCTGGCTGGAGATAAAACAAGTTTTGGACTAAGGCTGTACCCAAGCTAACAAGCCTCATTCAGCCCCTTTAATTCAATTACCTGGATTTCCCAGGTCACACAGCTCTCACAAGTCCTCTGCCTGCTGGACATCTTTCACAGCAGTCTGTCACTTCAGCTAGTAGGGAAGAGCACAGTAAGTCGTAGGCAACTATTTTCTGTACCCAGAAATGAGATTCTGTGATTCCAGGTTTTTGGAAAAAAAAGCAAAACCAAAAACCTTCCCAAATAGCACCATGGGCACAGTAATTAATTTTCTCTCACTTTAACCAAAAGTAAAATTAAGTGTAATTGATTCTTGGTTATTCTTGTTATTTCTCTGCTGTGGGAGTAAGGTCTTGTGTAATCAGCCCAAGACTCAAACCCTGTAACTGTGATGTGGGATCAGTAAGAGTGGGAGAGTACTACAGGGTGGGCAGTAAGCAGTGCACAGTCTGCTGACGAGATCAATGCAATCTAGCACCATAAATTCTGGCCATATCATAGCAGGTGCTTGTGCCAAGAGGTTTAATGAATTTTTTTTCCTTTCATATGAAAAAAACTGTGGCAAATGTCTAAGTAGAAACATGGCTTTATTTTGATTTTTGTCTGAAAGTGTTTCTTTTTTCTTCACTTGAAGTAAATAATCTCTAATTACAATGTACTTGTGTGAGCTGTCCTTGCTGCTTTCTATTAGTGTATTTTTTAAATCACTGGGATGCCTGGAAATAATTCCACTAGAACATTCAGGATGTCCTCATAGGCATAAATATTATGTGGGAATGAGGTTGCTAAATCTTTTTTACCACTAAATTTGAAACACATATAGATTATATTCTGAGACAGAACATAATTTAAGGGGGATGTAACAACTCTCATTACATTCCCATTAGTCAGTAACATAAACCACTTCCGAACTGTGGAAGACTTCACAAGAACAGGCTGTGGTATTGTATGCATGAGATATTATTTGTGGCAGTGAGTAATTCCTGTCGTTTCTGAGATTTGGAATATGTACCTCACCTGCACTGCCTCCAGTGTTACAAGTAGCCACTTTTCTTACTTTTCTTTCCTCGTAACACTGTAACAAATTCAAATTTTTAGTCTTTCTTTGGATGGCAGAGCTGTCTTCCAACAGCTGCAGGTGTAATTTTCTACTGGTGAGAACAGACTGCTCCAAAACAGAGTATGTTCATTATAACAAAACAGATTTCTTTTTTATTTATTGTGAGTTTTAGTGTGTCGCAAGAGGGAAGGGAAGAAGAATGTTTTTGAAGGAGATTAGCTGAGTTATTCAGGCTGCTTCATCCCAGGTAAAATGACTTTTTAAAAAATAGATTCTTCCAGCTTCATTCTACTACACTGAGTGTTTCATATGTTGTAACCTTTGTCAATTTTTTACCAGGGCTTTCACAGTGTTTCTAGATACTTCTACTGATATTAGTAGAGTTTGCATTCCAGTTTTTCTCTTCTTCTTGCCAAATTTTACTAATTCTGAGGTATGTTTTAAATCCTGAAAGGATCATTTCATTATCTAAATGCATATGCTAATAAATGCCCAGACATCCCCTCTGTAATCAGTAGCAGAGAGGTTTTGTAGGCCTGGAGAGGGATTTGAAGAAGTGGGTTCATGATCCAGATTCTTTATGTCACTGTTTATCCATTTACATTCAACAGTTACCATTTTCTTAAATCTGCGCAGCAAAAGAGACTGTGTAGATTTAAGCAGAAGGGGACAAGAACATGGGGACTTCTCCCCTTCTGATTTATTTCATACTAACAGCACTTATATGTAATGCACTCTGTGGAGAAGAAATTTGGGTCCAGAAAGATGGTGGGAGTTTGGCTCATTGCTCTCAAAAGGCCAAGATTTTGTTCTGTCTCTTATGCTTTAATTTACTGTAAACAGCAAAAGCATTCCCACTTACATATGTTGGGAGCCCTAAATCATTGTAAGTCAGTCCAAACAGAGGAAAACTTTATATGCAGCCTGTCAACAGCAAATGTCAATGGAAGAGCATTAGTAATAAATGTCATGGTGTGCTCTAATTACCTCCTACAGCTCTGCTCCTTTAGGGTAGATGTTCTATCCATTGAGGTCATGCTGTGGTACATATTAATTAAATCTGTTCAGTGTTATCTGCTGTTTCTGGAAGGCAGCAAATGTAATGTGCAAAATAGTGGCTTATCTGGAAGGAAAATAACACATCCCAGAGCAAAAAAAATCTTTATCTTTTTGAAATAGATATCATCTATTATTAAAGAAAACAAAACGGTACCTGCTCGATTTCTGCTCTTGTTAATAGTGTAGTTTAGAAATATTGACTAGAAAGAGGAAAGGGAAATATGCTCAGACATGAAAACACAAGGGCCATAGTTGAGTAAATATGTGTTTCTATTAAAATTACGGCCCTGTAGAATCAGTGGCTAGTGAAGAGAGACATTCATAAACATTGGAAAGAAATGCAGCTACAAGCAGCTCTTTGCCCTTTGCTTGGAGAGATTCTGTTTTATCTGATAAAGAAGCAAATTTTTCCAATCTGAAACCCTAAAACCCACTAAAGTCAGCCAGTGAAAAAATGTGAGGCTTTCCCTTGATGCATGTGTCTGGCTCAGGTTTCTGGTACTCTTCTTATAAATATATTAACACTCCCATAGCCATTTTTGACAGAGCTATTTTTTAGAACTATTTTTGCTTTTTTTATTTCAGCTACAAAAATATATATCTGCATAGGCAAAACCACCCTTTTGCCAGTCAGAAATGGGATCACTGCTTGATGACACAGTGGAAAGTGGAAATTTTTGCAAACTGTCTGGGGAGAATACACTTTGGGTTTCAGGCAGCTGGCATTCATGTATTTTAGATCTTAGCAGAAATACTTCTTAAATCTTTGAGTGTTTTCAGAAGAGCAGTCTTCACTGCTCTTAGAGTTACTGAAGAGCAGCTTATTCTAGGAGCAGGGAGTTGGCTCAAAGTGGTGAGAAAACGGCTATGGTTAATTTAAAAATTTAGTATAATCCAAGAATAATGAGTTAGAAGCAGTCCAGTTTCTTTGGCTCTCTACTGTCTAGGCACTTGTGCCTTGTTGGTGAATTGGGATCAATGCTCTATGGCAGGTGGAAAAAAAAGGAATTTCCATTACATTGAGTTATAATGTTCATAAGGTGTGGGGTTTTTAGGCTATGTCTGCAACTCAAATACCAGTGGACAAATATTCAGAAGAACTCAGAGTATTTAAGAACATAATCCTCAGGAAAGTTAAAGAGCAAGTAATTCCTCTTGTTCCTAGACATGCACATCAGTTTTGAAACCTGGCTACTGTTTTAAGTTTTTGAGGGACTAATCATTTGGTCTGTTAATTATCTGATTCAAAATATTTTGGATGCAGCATCTGATGAGACACAAAAGTCTAGCTGTGTCAATAGCATGAATGTACCTCATACATGTTACAAAAGTTCTGGGTCCAGCCTGAGCTCCATTAAGCCCCAAAAACCTAACTTAGCTGTGTCCTGGGTGGATCCCACCATTACATGGTGATTTGACTTGTGAAAGTGCTGGACTGCTGATCATCTTGAATGCTGATGATTTCAGCCTCGACACACACAGGTCTTCCTTCACCCATGGGTTCAGCCTGTGTTGTCTGAACACAGTGTGAGTGCACAAGCATCCAACATGGTCCTGGCTAGCCTAGGATTGCTGTGCATGTGCTTACACTGGGAAAGTAGTGCTGTGACTGTTCCCTTCATCTTGTGGACCCTAGATTTTAGCTGGTGAGGGTTCAGGGTAGAAAAAGCAATGCTTCAGAGGGGCTCTGCTGAGGCCGTGATAAACTACTTGAATAGTCTCCCATACCTGGTGTTTGGATATTGAATAGCAACAGCTATTAGCATAAATTACTACTTTAAGGGAGATACTTTGGTCTACTGCCAAGCAATTACAATAAGTAGTGTTTAACTAGGTGTTAACATGACGGAGGATTTCTTTCTTCTCTCTTGTACAATTCAAGAGTTACCACATAAAGTTCAAAAGATGAAATGGAGAAAAAGAGCACGGTGCAAGGGGATCACATTGCTCTGTTACCACCCAGCTCAAATCTCTTCCTCAATTTTCAAAAGTACAAGGAACAAGTCCCTAGATGGGTTCCTGAATTTAGATCCAAGTTTCTGTCCTGAACATTGTCTGCCTTAGGTCAAATCCAAAATCAGGAATTTTGGAGGAGAGCGAACCTGGATACAGAGATTAATATCTAGCAGCTTTTGAACTAAGGTGCTTAGTCTAGATGTGGTGTTTGGATGCTAACTTTCACTCCAGGCCTTTTTCTAGTTCAAAATGTTTCTAGATAAGACTTGTTTCTTTCCAAGGCTGGTAAGAAACAGGGCAGCCCTGGAAAAAGAGGGTGTTGTGTTCTCTGTATCTCACTTCTTTACACTCTCTCCCCTCTTAACTTAAAAATATTTAGCTACAAATATGCTTGATGGTTTGCCTTCATCCCTTGCTCCTGCAGATAACCACCACCACTTGTGTGCCCCAATCTGTCTGCACTGAATATCCCTTAGTGCAGAGATTTGCTTTATAAGGTCTAGGAATTGCTCTGCTCTCTGCACACATTGCAGGCTTGCAAGCTCTGAGTCGCTCATAGGACTCAGAGGCCATGGGCACCTCAGCCTCCCACTACTTGCTGCATTTCTTAATCAGGCGACCAGGAATTCTTGTGGCATTTACATGGAAAAGGAGATCTCATTACAGGGAGAGCAGAATATCTGGATGTCTGTACTTAGCTCTTGGTTGTAGTTCAACTCTCATCTGCTTTCACCAGGGGTTGGGGACTGGCATTGACCTTTCTCAGCAGACATAAGGTGAAAAAGTCACATTAGAGAAGATAAAAAAACAAACAAAAGAGTTGCTATAGATTTTGAAGTGTGGGCACATAAATTCTCTCTCCACAGCAGCAGGGCATAGGTATGTTACAAGTAATTGGAGGTTTGCATCTGTTAGTTGGTATAAGACCTTCCCAAATAGTGGTTTTCTGATGATTTAAAATAGTCATAAAGAAATTGTTTTCATTATCTAAAATAAAAAAATCTTCCCATGTATCAGTACCCAAAAGTAGCTGTATGAGTGTTAGATTCTTTTTCTGTTCACCTGAGGTAGCAGCAATATGCAAGAGCACCACACAAAATAAATTTATGCCATTAATGATGTTGCAGCTGTCCAACGACATCTGCTCTTTTTATTACTGTACATTTTCTGGTAATGTGACAAATGATGTGGCTAAGGCCACGGCACAGAAAGATACCTGGATGTCAGTTTGCACATAGATGAGAGCTGCTTTCTGCCAACAATTCATTACAAAGTCAATGAGCATATGCAGTTGCACACAAATTTACAAACATTGCTCTTTATTACATCAAGTTTTGTCTTTGATGTCACCAAGGCTACTCCTCTTCTTCACCCACCTGAAACATCCAGTGCCCCACTGGGTCTCCACCTGCATGGAAGGCGTCCTTTGGGAATTAAATGGTTATGAATGAACTTCAAATCCAGTGAATTATTCCAACAGTGTGGATAGATATGAATTAGGGCCCAAGACCTGCTTTAGGTAGCAGCAGAGTTTTCAATAGTGTGCAGCCCCCCTGTTTGCCTGGGATCACTGGATGAGAAACCACCTGGCACTCTGGGACACAGTTATACTGGGAACACATAGAGGGAAGTGCAGCCAAAGGGAGCTGAGTTTTAACTCTAACTCCGATGTGATCTTGCAGAGAATCTTAAGGAGGCATTTTTGCCCCACTTATAGGTGATTCTGGACCCATGCTTTCTTTAACATGCTTCATGTTGACTTTACCCTCTGGTATTAATTTGGGAAATTCTTTTCAGCCATATAAACAGCTAAGTTGTTAAATCACTTTAAAAAAACCAATGAGAATTGAAATGCTGGTGTGAAATAAGATTGCATCTATGCATGTTAATGCTTAAGAGAAGAGGCAGGAACTCCAGTTGATTATTATCCTCCTAAATCTGTCACATGCTGTCACGCGGCACTCAGCTATCAGGTATTCAAAATATTGCAGCTCTTGCCTCGGGACAGACTTAGTTCAGTAGCACAGCTATGAAGGGTTGGAGCCCTGAGGAAGAAGCACTGGAAGCACTTTAGCATGATCACCACAGCTCTCTGCTCAGTTCCTGCTGTCTGGCTCTAAAACAAATACCTGCATGTCACATTTCCTCTTCTCACACTTTGTCTTTTTGCTCATTGTTCCTTATTATGTGTTTATAGACTGCCTGAGAGCGGTGGAGGGCTCTGTTCTTGGTGCTAGAGTAGCACACATTATCTTACAGACGAAGTTCTAAAATATTTGCACTTGCAAGGGTTCTAGATTTTATGGCGCACATAGCAATTTTTAAATGCTGTTTATGGAGGTTCCCATTTAAAGGACAGTGTTTATAAACAGCTGGTTAATTATGCACCATGAGGTAGTACAGCTGGTTTACAGTCCATACAGCTTAACTTGGGAAATACTGGCATTCTTTAAGGCACTCCAGGTAAAGTGATTCTTGAGTTATTCGCATTTCCAGCACTGAATCACTCTTGCAGGAGGAGCATCCACACTTCCGTCATTAAGTAAATCTTAAGGCAACTAAGTAATTTTCCTCAATATTCATAAATCCTGAGGTCTGAAGTCATCCTGAAATCTCCTAGATTTCCAGAAATGCCACAGAGAATTGAATACAGAAGTCTTTCTAAACCTTTCTAAGGTTGACTTTCTTAGGTATCATATTTTGAAAAAAATTGCTTTAGCTCACAGATCATTCAGTAAGTTTCTTCATTATATGCTCTGATTATGTTCACGACATTAAGTTTTTGACAATCTCCTTGCCCTTCTATTTTCCTAAGTATTGATTTTTTTTTTTTTTTACAGGGAGAAAAGGAAGGAGGAGGAATGTCTTTAAAAAAAATAGAGTTATATTCAGCACTACTTTGAAAAACTGTCACTTGCAAAAAAGCGTAAACATTCTCGGTATCTGTTATGATTTTGCAGAGTACTAACAATAGCAAAAGAGAGCAGATTCATAAAAGGGAGTATTTTTCTTCCTTGAAAGAGAACAAACTGCAGTTCTTTTAAAAAGGAGGATCATTTGTATTGGGCACTGTGGTTCTGACAGATTAGTAATAAAGCTGCAGAATTTTTCCTTTGAAATCTGTGCTACAGGAAGATTTATGGTGAGACAGAAAACTCCATTTGATTCTGCTCAAAATTTTGGGCATGAAAAGCTTAAGTCTAAAATTCTTTTGAAGAGAGTCCAAAGTAATAGAAAAGATAATTTTGAAGGAGCTATAGTTTAAAAAATTATTTGTTTCAGAGTTAGGAGCTCTGCAATGAATTTTGTGAGTTTCACAAGAGCTGTAATGTAGTTCTTCTGCAATGGCTTAAGGCCAAATACTTGCCACTACTTTCACAAAAGTGATTTACAGCGTGCTTGTGCCTTTAAATAAGACAGCTTGACTTCTCTCTGGAATCTTTTCTGTCAAAGCCAGTCACTGCCAGTCTTCAAGTGACCCACAATATATTTCTTTAATCAGCTACCTTTTGGATTAGATTTTTTCTTTTTGAGGTTTTGTTATCTCCTTGACAACCTTCACAGTATAGCAGTGTTAAAAAACAACAACATTTTAAAATAGAGGCCTTTAAATCTGGCTGGTTGGTTGTGTTATGTCTTTTTGCTTGGTTTATGACTGTTGAGAAATTGCAATGCAGATAAGTATATTTTTCAGCTATCCTTTAAAGGAAGTAGCTCCTGCCAAACCACCTTCTTTAATATCATTTATTAACAGTGACTGAGTGTGCCATCTGTTTGGAGACACTGTGCTGTATTCAGATGATGAAAAAATTCATCTCACCTGTATGATAAGGATTGCAGCCCACGTGCAGCGGAGTTTTTATGCAGCACTGGAGCTGATTTCCTCAGAGCAGGGAATATCACAGTGGGATCTTTTAAATGTTACTGTGTGACTAGTCCTTATGCTCTTCAGGAGAGTTCTGCTGAACTTCACATTCAAATCCCACATCAGTTTTGATAGCCTTAAATACTTTTTGTACCTTAGAACTAATTTTAAGTGATCTTTTCTCCAAATTGATTACTGACATGAATTCATGCTCTAGAAGGGAATAGACAATATCTAGCCTTCAGGACTCATTTTCAGGATCTACATTTAGGGTCAGGAAGGTGGAACGTTTCCTGGATAGTCACTTCTCTCCAAGCTTGTTCAGCCTACCTCCTTTACTTCTGTTTCTACAATGACTAATTCATGTGTTCTCCAGGGCTTCCTTCATGCATTGAGGTTTATTATTTTATCTCTGTTTCCATTCACTGCTGTAATTTGGCATAATGAAGTAGATTTCCAGTTGTGTCCTGATTTTATGCAAATTTATTTTCAGATGGCTGCTAGAAAACCAAGTACTACATATAATTATTATTGTGATGGACATCAGCATTTGAGTGTCAAGTAGTTGCTTATTTCATTTTGTAAGGAAGAATAAAGCACTTCTGTGAAGCCTTTGGCATCACCTTTCCCATGTTTTTTTCCCCTCTTGGGATTTGTCTTTTCCTGTACCCCAGGCTGTGATACGTAGGCACTCTTCCATGCTAAGTTGCCTGGTGCAGCTTGTCCTAAAGTGCTGTTTCTGGGAATGGCTCATTTTATCTCTGTGCTGAGTATCAGGATGCATAAAGAAAGAACTTTATTTTTAGGAGCTAAACACTAACAGTCACTCCCAGTCACTCCCAGTTCCTCCTGAGTGCTAGAGACATCATTTCAAACAACCATAAAAATTGAGAAATGAATATTTATTTTTTGAAGCAAACATATGTCTGTGGAGCCAAACTAGGTCCTCAGATGCTTAAGTGCTGTTTCCACTGGAGAATGAGCCTGTCCTGCCTGGGAACACAAAGCAGAGGTTGGCATAACTCAGTGGCTCAAGAATTATGAATTGGCATTTCTTACTGCTCTAGTTTAAGATAAAGCTGCAAGAAAACTAAATAACCACTGTGAGGCTTGACAATCATTTTGCTTTTCAAGAAGCAGAGAATGTCTGTTGGGGAGATTTTAAAACCTGAATTTATATTTTGAAATAAGTGGCATGGATTTCACATATGTTACAAATACATTGCTTTTTGAATGTCTTACCCTTCCCTTTCCTGCTGCTGTCTCTGCTGCTCTTCACCATCCACATGGTTTTAGCTTCCCATAACACAAAGCATCCTTAGATTTAAGGACTCAGCTTGTGTTTTGCTTCTCCTACCATTCTCACAGAAACCTTTAATTAGAGAAAGCTCATCTTGTCGATCGTGCTGCTAGACTTGAAGTCCCAGAATCTACCACAAAAACAAGTTGGGTTCCTCTGACATCCCATTTCACACCTCCTTCTTTGTTTCCCCCACCTGCAAGGGGCTTCCAGTCTGATCTTTGGACACTCCGCAAGCAATCTGGGCATCAGGACCTCCTGCAACCTGCAGGACTGGTCAAATGGTCTCAACTGGATGAGCTTGTATTAAATTAACAGATTGCACCTTGCTGATGGAGACGTGCCCTTTCCTTCCTCTGTAAATCATGGTGATGATTTGGGTAGCATTTCTCCTGAGTTAAAGCACTACCAGCTCAGTATTATGTCTCACTGAGCAGCACGTTCCTATAATGGTAGGTTTTAAAAATATTTTATGAGGTATTTGTATGGGATGGAGTAAGACTAAATAGAATTGCATAGAAGATTTTCCACAAAATTTGCTATAAACCTCTAACAGGGCAAAAAATCTCATTGCAGACTAATTAAAGAGATCCTGCTGAAATGAAATTTGTCTTTATTGCTCTCACTTGAATAGTCTGGAATATAGCAGTATAAGCAGACCTAAGGATTTTTTTAATCTTAAGATATAGTAGAAGTATTTAATATTTCCTACTGTTTAACTAAAAAAAAAAAAAAAAAAAAAAAAAAAAAACCACCACCATTGTACTAGGTCAAATCATCAAGGATCATCTTTTAAAGCTGATCCAATATTTCAAAACAAGCTTTCCAGGCAGTCCCCACACTTTGTCACTTCCACACGGTGGGCACTTTGCTTTAAATAGATTAGGTACAGGGCTCTTCCAACTTCTTCCTGTCTCCAGACACTCCAGACATTCCCAAGTGCCCAGGTTCTGTCAGGAGAAAAAAACAGATGCCATAATCTTCATCTGCAAGCCAGAAAATATGTCTTTATATATTTTGTGGTTTTGGTTGGGGTTTTTTTTGTTGTTTGTTTTTTGTTGTTGTTGGCGGGTGTTTTTGTTTTGTTTTTTTTAATTTTCCATCTTGCCTCCTGAAACTTGGAAGAACTAAGAAATATGTGTAGCAGAGGAGAAAGAATATTTTTAACATGCATGATAATTGCAGTGTCTGCCCTGGTGTGTACTTCATTATATGCTGATAGCTTATACATTAAGAGCTTTATTACAAACACAGTCATCTGACACTTTAATTGAAAGAAATGGAAAAGTTTGAAAATTGTTTTGTGCTCAACTCTTATGTAAAAATTACAAACAATTTCTCTTCCTGATATATAATGCTGATTTTTCATGCTGGAATGCTCTACCTGTGAAATTTCATCCAAGAGTGCATTTTAATAGCTGAGTTCTTAACCCTTCTGAATAAAAGAGTATAATGGAAATAATGATAGACTGAAATTCCACCCTTAATTTGAGCTGTATTAGAAAGCCTGGGTATAACATTATTCTATTACTTTTTCCTTTTTCAAAAATGGGTATGTACTTCTGTCACTTGGCTTTATACATATTCATACACCATTTGGCACCCTTTGCTCAGCTGGATGAGGTATTCCATAGGTAATCTGGCTCATTTATCTTCAGCAGTACAACTTGTGCTCAGCATTATTCACCAGTGGAGCCTGTAAGACTGGAATGGGTGATTTTTTTTCTTTGTTTGTTTTTAGCTGTAATGCATGTATTTTTTCAGTTGTAATGTATTCTGAGAGCTGTATGTTTAGATGTGAGTGTATTTCCACATGATAAAGCCTGGCTGAGTTCATGAAATACCATCTGTAGAGCATTGCAGACCCTGTCCTCTGCTACATTGTCCCCAGGTATGCTGGTATGACCACTGATGTGGGAGTGATGGAGAGGAGGTGTGACAGACTGGAACATCAAATTCTGAATCCCCAAGCACTTTCCAAGCTGTTATGGCGAATTCTCATTTCTGGAAGGCAGCAGTGCGTGTGAGCTCCAGCTCAGGTCACTCAGCTGCACAGGAACTTGGACCCACTTTGGGCTTCTCTATCAGATTCTGGCACTGGCTGTGGAACAACTTGTGCATTCTTTTGTCTGCTAGTAAGTGGCCACAGAAGGGGGATAACAAGTTTCAAGTCCTCTTTGAAACCTCTTTGATGTGAAATTGTCACATTGGGCTTTTTTAATGACTCTCTACAGTTTTAGATTATCAGGTGTCACAGATTACTGAAGAATGTTGTTCTTCAGCTTTAAACATAAGGACAATCAGTGATTTATACTCCACAACTTTGGAGCACTTGATTTTGATTTAGGCTGTTGCCTGCTACTTGCCAGTAGGAGGAGAATGTTAGAAATGAGCTGTGTCCCTGCATAAGGAAAATATCCTCTGGATGTAAATGTCTCATCAGTGTAGGTCTGTCAGCCTGCATTTCAAGAAAAATTGATGCTTTCTTTTCTCCTTCCCTTTAGGCAATGGTGAATCATTAAAAGAGCCTTTTGTTTGTTTACTGTGGGGCTGACCCCATGGGAGCACGGATGTCATGCATGATAGATTTATTGATGGATAATCATTTGTTCGGGGCTCTACCGTGAAAAATGGTTTGACTTCATAAGCATCACCTTCAGAAATTATTTAGAGCCTTCTCTGTTTAAATTATGGATCTTTTCAACAAGGAGAATTCTTGACAGAAGCTGTCTGTAGGAATAGGAAACCTTCTCATATATGAGTAGCATTAACCAAGTAACCTCCCCCAGGGTACATCTACATGGGCCAGACACCCATGCAGGCTCTGAACAAGCTGCAGTAATGTAAAACTGTGAGCTGGTTTCTCTTTTTAGATATGTTTAAACTCTCTGTAGCTCAGATAAAGACAGTATGGAACTGATTGCAAACTAGATGTCCCCTGTACCTGCAGGGCTCGGGGGTACTTGCACAGTACAGCTCAAAAGTGAGTTAAATCAGGTAGTGGGGAAAAAAAGATAAGGAGACTTAGAAAATATGAGCTTAATAAAGATGGAAGTGAATGCTAGTACTGGTCTGGTACAGTCTCTGCAGAATTAGTAGTACATGTACAATTCAGAGTAGCTTAGCTTGTCCTGATTACAAGACTCTGAAGAAGAGCTTTGCATTGATGCTTCACGAGTTGCTAAAACCTGCTGCTAGTTGCCTCAGTCTGGAGACCTCATAGGGAAACAAAAACAAAGATCCTGCAGGTGTTTTAATTGGTGTTCACAGAGCAGCCCTGTTGTGCCTCATGGATTTGATTCAAGCTGTTCTCAGTGCTGAGATGGGAGGTGGCAGTGTTGTTGCCATCTACACTCTGCAGGCTCTGCAGCCTCTCAAGGAGCCCCAGCAGGTGCCAGGGTTACAGAACAGCTGGAGCCATGCAGGGAAAAAGCATTCCCCTCCTCCTGGTCTAGGAGCCCAGCAGTGTGTGGCAGGTGAGCAAGCAGGTGATGCAAGGTGGGGGAAAATGCAGAACAGCAGGGAATGTAGCACAGGCAGTTGCAAGAACAGTGGAGAGGTTAAATCCACATCAGTTAACACCATAACTGGTACCTGATGGCAGTGATTTCTCAGTGCAGTGAATGTAGGTTACTTAAGAATGATAAAGAAGTTACCTCTCCCAAAACACTATTTGCTTTGGGGATTGTTTTATGTCCTGTAACATTTACTTGATCCATTATGAACAGCTCAAATAAGTTTAAGACACACTATACAGAGACTGCAGTGCTAGAAACACTGTATGGATATTGGATATATGCTGATGATAATCCTGGCAGATAAAGGTAAGCCTTGAATACCTGCCATTAGATATTACAGTGTATTTGTTACAGAACATTTTCTCGATAAATTTATGTGAGAGAGCATTTTGTTCATCTGTCAGGCATGAATTGTTTTACAAGTAAGAGGTAAAGCAATCTGCTAAAATTAGCTAGAAATTAGGTGAATTATTGTGAAAACTGATGTTTAGCTGCTCCCTTTTGTTTCTTGCAGTATAGAGTGCTCGTGTCCAAATCATTATAGATTGATTCAGTTGTGCATGAATAGGGCTCAGTAATGTTAAAACAGGACAATGTTTTTTGGCATTTACAAACCATTGTGCATATTCAAAATTTAAAAATATAAAAGTTTGGATCATGAGCCACTTCAGTTAATATCAGCCATGAGTCACTGGTCAGTAAAGAAGGCAATGCAGGACAAACATTTCCCTGCCTGTGTTAAAATTCTTGTTTGCCACATAAATGGAAAAATTCTCATCAAATGTCATTTATAGGTCTCTAGGGTTCTTTGTGCTCAGGATATCAAGGCTGACTGTTGTATCAAGAGTCAAGCCTGATCACCCAAAATGTGAAGTGCATTTTTTATTTAAAGCAAAATCAAAGCAAAACTGGGTCAAATTCTTCCCATTGAAAGTTGATTGAAAATGCATGCCTGAACGTCTTCCACCCTTTGAAAATCCAACCTAGATACTTCATTTTAGGAATCATAATCGGTTAAATTTGTAGGGTTAGAGGCAGGTAGTTTGAACGTGTTATTTTCTATAGGACAATTTTATAGGCTGATATGACCTTCACCATTGTAGAGCAACTTGACTTCTCGGTGATAAGCTGCTTCATTCAGGTGTTCTATCAGTTAATATTTTAACATTTCCTGTAGGATAAGTGTAAGTCTGATGCTTACTAATTTTTATTCTGATGGCAATTTTATACCTTAAAAGAATGTATCTTAAGGCCAATGGACAGAGCACTGAAATGTGTGGTCTGCCTTTGCTGTTCGACTGCTGCAAGTGACTCATTTTTCTGTACTTGGACTTTTGTTCCTGGCTGTGGTTCGCAAAGAAAGCAATGATTTTGGCCTTCTCCATAAAGTGCTCTGAGATGTGGTCTATTAGTTAATAATTTTATTTTTGCTAGCCATCTCAAAATCTAATTTCTGCAACACAATCCATGCAAACTTAGTGCATTGGGGGCTAGAAAAGAAACTATTGGAGCAGTCATTTTTTCCTTGAAAACTAAGATTTCATAAGAAGAAAGCAATGAGTTAATAAGTTACCCCAAATGTCTGAATTCATATCATTGGATTTCTGGCTAGCTTTATCTGCTAATGCCAGGCAATTTTCCTTCAAAAAAAACCCATATTTATGCATTATGTATTTATACAACTGCTCTTGTGCTGACATATTTAAGGCAGGACACCTTTTCAAGTGTGGACAGGCTCATACTAGTGAAATATATACAAAGAAAATGGTGAAGACTACCTATGCCAAATTAATGAATTACATTATCAATGCGTTATAGAAAGAGCCATGAATCACATTACAGGATAAAGAATGAATTCTTCCCCTTTGCTTTTGATAGAAAAAGCAATATATGGTCTGAAGTCTAGCTTTGATATTTCTCTCCACTCTTCTCCCTCTCAAAGCTTTCTTATAACCAATAAAATTCTCAGGTCTGCCATATCTTATTCAGTGAGAAGGCAACTTAAAAACTAATATGCTGCATTGGCACCAAGTGAAAGAAATTGATTTAGAAGATGACAGCAAAAGGGCCATGCTGAAATGTGTATAGCCAGGCAGTGTCACACTTCCTTGGAAAGCATTCAAATCAATTTCTCATGGATGTGTATTCCTGAGGAGCTGTATCAGGCAAAAAAAGCTTCCTTCAGGAAGCACTGATCTGTCCAGTGGGCTCCCATCAGTGCACTTCCACAGTGCCACCCTGGAAAGATTTTCTGGATTAAATGTACCTTTACATTTCTCTGGTGTGTTAGAGCAGTCTGCCTGAGGTGGCAGAGCAGGCTGGAGCCCAGGACACCCCGCGCTGATCTCAGCTTAACTCCTCATTTGTCCATTGGTCAGGGGCAAGGCACGTCCTCTTCAATTCACTTCAGTTTCTCCACCTGCAGAACAGGACAACCGAGTCTTTTTAGTCAGGGTTCTGAAAAAGTTTCTGAGGAGGAAAGGATAAAACAGTGAGCCCAGTGCTGCTGCTACAGTTGTTAAACTTGAGTTTGAAACATCTGATTTAGATATCAGTGTTTAAGACCCTAATAGATTATAGACACTTTTCTGTTCTCATGCTGTATCAGTGGCCATGCCAAGCTTCAGGCTGACACAGGAAAGATCAAATTTCTGAGGGAAGCTGTGGGATATGTGGATAATAGTCTGAACCAAACCACCAGCTTTTATTTTTCAACATTAGTGTCACCAGCCACAGGAAGTCCCTCTTAATGTATTAGGGGTAGCTGGGTTTGGATTTGCACAGTGACCAGTTGTCCAGAGAGCCAAGAGGTTATCCCAGGAAGCAGAAAGTTTTGGTAAACTCACAACTTCATGACAAAACCTGCTGGGATTTAAGAGTACAGATGAGCTTTTGGGAAGATAGACAATACCTAGAGAAATGGAGATTATATCCATAAAGCAAGGCAGTGAGATTGGACTGTTTAGAAACTTGTCTTTTAAGGAAATAG
Source organism: Pyrgilauda ruficollis (assembly GCF_017590135.1). NCBI lineage: Eukaryota > Metazoa > Chordata > Aves > Passeriformes > Passeridae > Pyrgilauda > Pyrgilauda ruficollis. The sequence goes on along the minus strand of NW_024530932.1, from coordinate 674,976 downwards.
TGACTGCAGGTTTCATATTCCCAGGGAATGAGATTGCATATGCACCACAATACAGAAAAGGAATAATAATGTGAAATGGAAATAGAGCAGATGAGCGTTAAGGTTTTCTGGTTGCTGATCTTCCCTTCCTCCCCTGAATTACAGAGTCTGTCTGCAAAAAAAAAATGTTAGAAGTGGTTTCTGTTACTCTGCCTGGCAGACAGTGCTTAGAGAGTTGCTAACTTACAGGTTGTCTTTTGCATTTTTCTAAAGATCATCACCATTCCTCATATGCATGAAATTCTGTATATCGCCTCGCTGCTGCTGAACTCACTGCTGCTTCAGAGTTCATTATGTGAGGGATTAATTTTCTGTTCTACTTAATTGTTTTGTCTGTGTGGCTTATGGGTTTTGTTTTGAGCTACTGCAAAATACACTTGCAAGCACTTCCTGTATCTTCAAAATCGTAGAATCATTTAGGTTAGAAAACACCTCTAAGATTGAATCCAGCTATTAACCTAACAGTGCCAAGCCTCAGGTGCCTGCACACCATCCTTTTGGATATATATTTACCTTCCTGCTTCCCCTTTGCTCTTAAGGAGACAACACTTTTGCTGTTTGACTAACCAAATTACATCACTTCCTCTTTCCCATAAAAGTTTCCCAGGAAATGCCTTAGATTGTGCAGTCCAGCTCTGCTTTTGAGTTACTGGATTCTCTAAAAGTCCACTTTGAAGTGGATCCCAGTCCTGAGCAATTCCTGTGAGCGTGGAGGCCAGGTGGCACTGATACCAGTCACTCCAGGACCAGCACCAAGCATCCATCTCTAGGTCCTCTGCAAGCACATTTTGTAGATGGTTCACATGAGGGTTGGAAGGAGCTGAAGGCACTTCATTAGTTTATTCAGTTACCAAAAGGTAAATGCAGCTCTTGCAAGGGTTTCATGAAAAAGTGGGTTGAGCTGTCATGGAAAAAGAAATATGAGGACTATGAAAAAAAGAGTTTCAGTTTTTGTCATGCTTTATTCCTGTTTATTTGATGAAATGAATGGGAAACTGTTAGTTTGGAATTAAGCAGAAATGCAACATTTTCTTTTAGAACAGGATGAAACTTTTGGGGTTTTTTTTTCCTGTGAGATTTGTGCCTTGTTTCTAGTTTTTATCTCTTATCTCAATCCACTTTTGTAATGATGAAAAGGAGAGAGCAGGGAAAGAAAAAAGCTGCAAAAACTGAAACCTGAATTTTCCTCTCTGATCTTTATCAGCATATAATTTACTTTGGTTATCAGAAGGTTCTGCCTCTCTAGCCATCTCTACTGTTGATGAAGGGTATAAGGCAAAAATGTGTCATTTGGGTATATTTGAAACAAGGTAACATTGCTTAAAATTTAATATTTTATAACAAAACAAGCTGATGTTTTGTAAGCAAATAAAATAGCATGTGAAGGGCATAGACAAGTCTTGCCAGTTTTCAGTCTGGTAATCATTGGAGTATTATATCAGTGTGTCATTTTTTCCTGGAGGAGTAAACTGGGATTATTTGGTTTGGTAGCATTTTGTTTCCCACGTGGAAAATTCTCAATATTTTCTGAAAGCTAGCAGTCAAACATAGAGGATTTTATATCTCTATTGTTGTGCTATCAGCAGGTCAGGACTGAGTTTTCCTGCATGTACTTATATTTGAAAACGATAATAAACCCTCTAAACCAGACTTATTTTGTTGATTTCTTCTCAGCAATTCTTCTTGCTCCTTGCAGTATCATTACTTAAATGAGAACTGTATTTTGGAAATATACTTCACTCTTTGCCAGCCTGACAGTGAGATTTTCCTGTTTTGCAGAGGCTGATGGGTTATGTGCTTGAGCATAAACAGACTGAACTGAAAGTTACTTAAATATTTGAGTGTTCAATGCAATCATTCACTGACATATCTTGTCATAGCAAATGGCTGAGGTAAAAGAATAATCCTGGAAAAGCTGGGGTGGGATCCAGAGCTGGCTACCACCACTTTTCTCGGAGTCGTGTTGGGCATACCCTGCTTTGAACACACCCCACTGCAAAGATCTGGCTGGCTGGGCCTTTTCTCTTATTTTCTTTGACTGAGGGCACAACAGTGGCTTTTGTAGGCTCTGCACTGCTCGTGGAGCTCAGGTTTTATGAGTATCAGGCTGAAAAGTGATCACTGATGCCTGCTTTCCAGCTCAGAATTCCAAAGTGTCCTCAGCATCCCCTTGTAATTGTGCTGAAGGAGAGCTCAGCTGTTGGGTATGGATACATTCTGGGTGCTCCTTTGCTCTGCTTCTGTATGATGTATGACACTAGAGATTAATTAATTGAATATTTTATTTAACAAATATTAAAATAAATTAGTAAGCAATGTACTGCCTGGTCTGAACACCCAGTAGGAATTAGTAGTTTTCATTATCCCTCAAGAAATCATTGACTATTTTATGTGACGCAGTAATGTATTATTCATAGACAATTTCATTGGTAATGTTACTGTGGGATTGTCAATGTAGCAAGAATGTACATAAAGACATGAAATCCTAGGGAAGAGAAGGTGATCTTCCATTGTCATGGATTGACTCTGGCACAGTGCCAGTGCCCCGCATAAGCGGCTCCGGCTTCCCTTCCTCAAGCTACATGGCCTTCCCCCTGCCCCACCCAGACACAGCTGGGCAGGGGAGAGGATCCGATCTGCTCACCTGCCGGACTCCAAAGAGCAAGTCTCTCTGGGAGTGCTCTGCTTTTAACCCCTGTGTGTTCTCAGAGGTGTATCCAAGTCCCCAGTGGCCACACCAGGTGCCAATCTGAAATTTGGCCACTGATTGGTTTGACCATAACTTCCCAAAACCTCACTTCCGGGTCAAACCATGACATCCATAAAAATGAGAATGTACAGTGCATATTCATACACACAGAGAACTACAGATCTTCATGGAATCAGAAAAATGCCTGATCCTGGTGGTGAGCCTTATGCTTAAAGCATGCCTGTTATTACACATTATAATGCACTAATCTCTCTCTGTTTCTTAATGATAGACTTTAAATATCTACCTGAAATGTTGTTCTCTGCCTGAAGCTGGGTATTTTCAGTCCCATTGTTAGCAATGCACCTGTATCTATTACATGGATGAATGCCCGCATTCCCCATCCATTTTATTCACCAGGCTTGGGACGTAAAGGTATGCACCTGGAGAAATTCATCTGTGTAGCTTCAAGTCTCACCTTCTGCAGTGACAGGACACTGCACACAGAATTGTGCACCCCATGCTGTCATCTGAGGAGAAGGACTCGATTTCATGGTATCTCTGGCAATGTAAAGTAACAGTGGTTCAGAGACATTTGTTCAGACTCCTCCTGGTGTGGCGATGCATAACTTTTCTGGCATCAGGGAATTCACCTTTTATCATTTCAGATGTCATCAACCATAACTCTGCCTTTCCTCTTCCCTGAGTTTCAGGTTTCCCAGCCTGAATGCTGAATCCAAGGCAACTCCTTGTCTAGCCACAGCAGCTTTTTGTCAGCAGTGTGCTGCCTCCTAATCCATGATTCTGCAGGCATTGTGAAATTGAGGAATGAGCCTTTGTTCCAGTGGTAGCAGACAGCACTATAAATGCTTCCACCCCAAAGCACCTCCCAGCTGGCTGGGGCCCTGCTACAAGGGATGAACTGAGCTCTGCCTCACTCACTGCTGCTGCACAGGCTTGGCACAAGTTCTTGTCTGCCTTTGAGGACCTTGGCTCTGTCACTGCATTATAGGGATATAGGGATTATAGCTCTAGAGCTACTGCCATGCCCATTATCAGACTGGAATCTGTCTAAAGGCAGTGGATCTTGGATTTCACATCAACAGAAAAGGTCTAAAACTGTCACTGTATCCTGCATAGTGTGTCCAAACTGTGATCTTGTGGAATGGACTCAGAAACCGAGACCTTATGATGCCTGCACTGAGTGCAGTGTAAAAGCATATTGTGTTAATCCTTTTTCTTTTGCTCTATGTCTTATAGCTGTCCTTGAAACCTTCCAGGAGGTGTTATCTAACTGAAATATGAGAGCTATGAGAGCTTGCTACACTGCACTGGGCTCTTTAGAAAGCTTTTACCATTTCATAATTTAAATGTATGTTTGTTCCTCTTTAATTGAAAAGTTGTTAGGAGTGAAAGGTTTGTGTGTCTGAAGTGTTTGAAGGCTGCTTTGACTTTTGGTTGCTGAGGAAACTGTTTTGGTGTAGAATTGTATTCCAGCGACTTCAGTCTCTGTTCTGTTATGGTTCATGCATTCCTTGGGATGAGAACTGTTTCAGTGGGAAACTGTTTCAAAGTAGTTTAGTCCCATCTGGCTTTGACATATCTAAAAAGTGGTGATGTGGCTTCAAAATTCAGCTGGCACTGAAATTTCTAGGCCAGTCCTATGTTCCATATGGATCTAGGACTGGAACGGGCACCAAAGCTGCTGACTTGTGACTTTGGAATACATGCAACCACCATGTTACCCTGTATTCTGGCTCATATCCTCAACTTCTTGTATTACTCTTTTGCCTGTGGAGTACAAGTGGAGTATGCACCACCAATGTCATGGTTTACTGAGTGGTGATTACGTGATTATAATGGAGAATCTTCACATGAAAGTCCCCATGAAGATGGGAAAACTGCTTTGTACAGGAACTGATGAAATCTTACATGAAGAAGGCAAGGGAGGTGATGGGTCCACAGGTCTGCAATCCTTGTCCCTCTCATGCTCAAGGTGCTGGAAAAGAGAATCCATCTCCTAGAATCCCATGTTGAGACTAGGATGCTCCTTCAGTCTCCTTTCAGGCTACTGTGCTGTCCCCCAGAGGTGGGTGACATTGGTGCATAGGATCTTCCACCCATAATTTAGAGCTGAGCTATCAATGTGTAGAATATGGATTTGCTGAAGTCCTTGGAAATATTAGCTTGACTCTGGTCAAATCATGGGATTTTTAGAAATGCAGCCTCTGTCTTGGCTGCTATTCTCATTGTTCCTGAGGCTGGGATAAAAAAAAATTTGCATAACTTGACTGGACTCCTCCAGCAGCAGGGCCTCCCTTCTCACAAGCTGTCAGAACTGCAGAGCAAACAGATGCTGCTGCTCAGGGGCAGGAGGACACAATTAAACCCAGCTCTGTAGGGAAGGCATTTCCTTTTCACAGGCAGGTATTAGAAGGTTGAGTGGTAGACACTTCTTGGCCCCACTGCAGCATTTAGCAGACTATCTGGAATGGTGTGGGAAGCCCACTGTAGTTCAGGCACTGGGCTGAGGAAGAAGAGATGAAGGGGAAAACTCTTCTATCTCAGCAGCTCAGGCATCTACCAGCCAGAAGCAGCTTCAAATCATGCAAGTTGCAGAAGTGCCTTTCACCAAGAGTTCTCTCCCATGTCAGGAAAAGACAAAGCTTATCTGCAGTAGTGGTTATGGGGAAAATAGCTTATAAAAAAAGTGCATTTTCTCCTGGAGGCACATGCTTATATACCTTTTATGTGGAGCACGAATGTATTAGCACAGAGGAAGAACTCACTTCAATAGCAGGTTCTGCTGCGCAGCAAAAGGCCACAGCTGCACGGACGTGAGCCTCCAGCCTAGAAGGGGAATTGCACATCAGCTTTGGAGGCTAATAAAGGCATGACCTTCTTGCTTAATGAAAGAAAACTTTCCCAGGAGATGCTGTTCCCTGCTGGCTGTTTTACGTTTTCCCAGCCACAGGCCACAGTCCGGCCCCTCCTTGGCAATCAGCAGCCCTTGTGCTGTCACCTGAGCACCAGCTGTGGGAGGGAGGAGGTCTGCCTGGATGTGAAGCTCTGAGCGAATGATCAGGAAATATTTGTCAGGCAAAGGGGTCAATAAAAAAGTCTTTTATGGCAAAGAAAGCATAGGACATGAGGAAGTTTAGGAAAGAGAATTCTTGAAGGTGGCTGGGAGATGTGGGTCATGAGCTCTGTGTAGCCAAATGCTTTAAATGTCCTGGAGTTTGTGCCACCAGAAGCAATGCAAGGAGGCTTCAGGACATCTGGGCCATTTTTCGGTCCTGGTAAAATATAATTATTACTACATTGAATGAGTTTTGAAGGTTCAAGGGCTGAACTGGACCATAGGATTGAGTCATCTGGAGAAACCTATGTGAAACTGATATACTCGTCTTGATTTTGTCGCAGTCCAAATAGTTCCTGAAAGTGAATTGATGTCTGGGCTGCTATTTTGGAAGCAGTGGATGAGAAAAATCTTGACTAATGTCAAAACATCCCATTTTCAATCTGCAAAGACTCCATTTGGGTGGAGGTTTTTTTGTTTGGTTGGTTTTTATTGGGGTTTTTTTTCCTGATTTTCTAAATGGCATCATCGTTATAATGCAATGTATAAATGCAATGTAATTTATTTCATAGCACAATGTTAGATCAGTCCAAAGCAATTATTTTTCCCCTAAAATGTCATGTTTAATTTTGCCTGTTAATGAATTTAGAATTGGAAATCTCAAAGCTGTTGATGAAACCAAATGTTCATCATTTTTTTTGGACAGCTCTGTTCAGGTGCTCTACATTTGGCTGTGGTAGAGTCACTACATAGCACAGACTGCAGCGTCTTCCTCCTGCCCTGATCTTCACTGATTGGGGTGAAATCACTTCAGAAAAGAAAGGCTTTTTCCTATGTAAACTGTGAAGTGGAAAGGAGTAGTAATTGTCATCAAGTTTTCCAGGGTCTTCTACAGTACTAATTCAGGCCACGTATCTTGTAACAGGCATTAACAACAACTGTATATATAATAAGTTTGACACATTTGAGTTCTAAAAACCTTAAACTCCAGGGATTCAAGCCAACTTCATTAAAACGGTGGAAGAGAACGTTAGCAAGTCATTTTAAATTGTGTTGGCATATATACACCTTCTGACTTGAATCACTTACTGTTGTCCCAGTAATCCAGTCTGGGGTTTCTGGCACACTGTGTGAATGTAAGGAGGAAGTGGTAGAGTTCCTTTAGACTCCCACTGATGCTTTGGCTGCTACCTTTGTAGTACTGCTCCCTCCGTGTACATGTGAATTTATTTTTATTTATTTATTTATAATCCTTTATATGTTGGGAAAAGCTTGAATTTTTTCATATGCAAAGCATTATGGAGCACAAGCTCAATTTTTAATTCTTAAGCCTTTTTAGGTATTTTACATCTTGGTTGCTATGGTAGGTGGTAGGCCTTAAATAATTCTGCTGTCTGGACGTGTATAATCGTCTGTCTAACAGTTTTTGAAGCTGGTGGCCAATTTCAATTATACTTTGAAGAGAAGCAGAGGTGTCAGAGGGACTGCACTCCTACACGTTTTTAAGGATTAGTGGCTCATAGAGGAGCCACAGTCAAGGAAAGCTAACCCTTTGTTAGACAGCAGGAAGAGAGTACAGAAGCAACTCTTGTGAACCTGATTTACTAGTTCCTATGGCTCATTCAAATTATTTGTTTAAACCTGAAATACACCTAATTTATACAGAGAGCAGTGTGTCTACACGTATTTGTCTGTTATACACACACATAATGTTCACTGAAATCTTTCCAGAAATTAATTGTGCTCTTCCTTGCTAAAAGCAGAACCTCAGCTCCATCTGGTGGCTCTGTGATTGGCAAGACAAAACTAATGAAATAGGTCTTTTCTGTGATTTTGCATTTTGTCTAGTGAAAAACATAAGTGTAGAACCAAGCACACAGATAAGTGTTAGCTCCCTCGAGATAGATTTTATCTAGAACAGAGAAAGCTCTTATCTTTTGATTCCTTTCTTTAAGGAGGGTTGTTTTTCTGAACTTAATGCCTTTAGAGATCAGGGGGCTTTTTCTTCAATCATGAGCTAAAAATTATTTAGGAAAAAGGGGAAAATCTCCCTCTACCTCACCTCCATCTCTTGAGAGCAGAAGGTAAGTCTTTATGAGAAAGGTCAAATATTATATCTGAGTTGCAATGTCTTTCTGATTTATAGCTCTTTTCATGTGACCCCTGGAACCAAGCTTCTAGCCAGCTCTAAAACCAGAAATACTTATGGACTGGTACAGCTAATTCTTCACTACCAACACATTTTGATAAGAGTCAATGCTAAGAAGCTATTTTCTTCCTTCATTGCTTTTTCTCTGATTATATTAGAAAGGCATTGGGCCTAGATTTTCTGTTTTGTAGTTGATTTGTAGTAAGAAATTATTTTTATTCCAAGTGGGATAACAAAAAAAAGAATTCTGAAATTAATTTTTCATCAAAAATTAGTGCTAAATCTGGCAGAATTTTTATTTTGATTTTGGTCATATGTTTTTAAAAGAAAAAAATTAGGGCAATGCTAAAATAAAAAATAAATTTCCTGTTCAAACAATAGGTCAGGCTTCACATTTTCAGTAAAATAAGTGATGTAAGTGGATGAAACATCTTTTTGGTGAAAAATAAAATGGCTTGTGGCAGTGAGCTGTGCTGTCTCTGATTTTGCATGAACATGAGGACCTGGAAGTAGGGCAGTGAGAATTAATATAGGCATGCATAAGGTCAGCTGAAAATTAACTCCTTTGCTCTTTTTCCATTGTGAATTGATACAACAGCACTACTGAAACTCTGGGCTAGCTCATGTAATTTAAATACATTCTAAATTGAAAATTTTTGTTTTAAAAATGTTAAAATTAAGCAACTTGGTTTCCCTCTGCCTTCCACTGTCTTCTGAATCTGACTAAAACTCAATGACTGTTTGGATAGGCTCAGAAACATGTATTTAAATTTTAATAATGTGGCTGATGTATAATTGTTCACCCCCTTTTGGCAATTAGCAGAATTGGTGGATTATCATTCAGCTTTCAGTTCTTGTTTTGTGTGTTGCATGTGGCCATGAAAGTGGAAAACCTTACACTTAAGGTGCTGATGAGGAGGAGAAGATTGCAACCTAGTCTGGTGAGAGGAAAGCCAAATCCAACTCCTTCAGGAAGTACTTGCTGAGAGAAGAAGCAAGGCCCAGCACTATGGTATAGAAACAGTAATCCAAGACTGGAATTCATTGTTCCTTGTCCTGCCTTTGTCCTTTGGCACAGCCTGTCTCTACTTTGCAGCAACATCCCCAATGCTCTTAGTGCTGCAAGCAGTGAGCAAACCTGAACCTACACAGAGGAAGAATGGAGAAGGGTGGGTCGAGGCATTGTGAAGGGCAGCAAATACAGCCAGGAAGAATGAACTTATGAGTCAAGAGCCTGAGTAAAGCCAGCACATCTTGCAGGCAATTTTAATCCTTAAGATTCACGTTTGCTACGGAGGTGCCTTCACTGAGGTTTGTGGTCTCCATGTGCTCCTGGCTTATGTTGCACTTACCCATCGCTAGGCATTTGGCAGTGGAGCAGTTGCACATTCTCTCCTTTTTATATATTGCACTTCCCCATGTATGGGGAAGAGTTTTATATAGCCACAAAGAGTTTTATATGCCTTGGTGACATTTAATCTACATACTCTCCTCTACTTCTCCGTTTTCCTAATGAACAAGCTGTAGGCTGCATATTTTGCATACATTAATGCTTTGTCACTTCAAACTCGAGGCAGAAGACTGTTCCAGGCAGAAATACCATCTTCTTCCTGTCACAAGTTTTAATACAGGAGAATATAAAAAACCACAGCATTTGGAACCTTTTAACCAGTTTTAAGCAGCACAGGGTGTTTTCCTGTCTCATCTGTTTATAATAATGCTTAAGAGCTTAAATGAGAACTGTTTCTCCATGTGGGAAGTGCTGAGTTCATTAATAATAAAACACAGCCTTTTCCTAAGCTGTGTACAGTCATGATAGACTATGGCCAGGAAATGTTCATCCCTCTTACCAGGAACTGGTGCAAAAATCACCAGATATGACCTAGATTACAGAGTGGTTGTGTCAAAAGGGAGATTTAATCTCTGCTTCCAAAAATAAGAACATACACACATAGGCAACATATAATAAATTGCTTAAGACTGAGGCTAACTGAAACAAATGTGTAGTTGTTTTGGTAGTTTATTGCTAGGCAGTTAATGTAAATGGTGTGCTCCAGAGAAGGGAGATGTGCAAAATGGTTAAGCAAAGCCCATGTGACAAAACTATTCCCCCATTTCAGCCATGTGCACCTTTAAGTGGATGCTGAATGCATGTTTGAAGGATAGCATCTGCAAGATAATATTTTCCTGAGAACAAACAGTCTTGTTGGGGAGCAAAGCTGTTCAGTGTTTTCTATTCCACTCATGAAATGGAGGTGAACTTTTCTGGCATTTATAGAAAGAAACAAGCCCAGAGGACACAAGAGAGCAATCATACTTGCACATGTTTGTGTTCACTTTCAGGTGCAATGGGGGATTGTGGTATAAGAAGGCCAGATATCGATCTGGGGAGTGCAGTCTTCTCAGGACAGACTGAAAGGATCCACAAAAAAAAAGGCATCAGAGCCCACGGGGATCCCTTGGCTTTCCCCCACTTTTGAGCAGCCCCACTTCTGCTTTGGTACATAAGATACAATCCCTCCATGTGCTTGTGTGCACATTTTCAATGTGGCATTAAGGAACGAGGCTCTCTGTGTACAGAGGCAGGATTTTTTTGAGGGAGCATCCCATGCTGCCTCAAAAAGGGCACTGACTTACAAGTTCACCATCACACATCCCCACTGAGACCCTGAAATGTCAGATCTTTAAGGATAGAGTAGACCTAAAATATTTGTTTTAGAAGGAACGTGGTCTTGCCCTACTGATTTGTAAGGAGCATGGAAAGGATGATGACTTGACAGGTAGATAAACACACAGCATACACCTCTCACAGCCCCTTAGTGATCATCAAACCTTTTTTTTTAGTGATAGGGAAGCCTTTTGGGGGGTTTGGCTTGGGTTTTGGGTTTGGATTTGGGTTGGGGTTTGTTGCAGGTATTTTGCAGGGAGAGGGGTTCATTTGTTTTGTGCAAGCAGAGACATGGGCAACAAAAAGCCAGAACTGCATGTCTGTAGCATCACCACCTTTTCTATGGAGATTGCAGTGTTTGGAAGCATTCCCTTACAGCAACTCACTAATAATTATTAGCTAGGGATCATGGGGTCCCTCTGGCAGAGGAGGAAGTATTCACTTTCTCACGTAGTAGTTAGCTAAAACCTGACCTTTTGATCTTAGTTTGACCAAAAAAAGATAAAATCAATCATATATTTCCAAATCAAAGCATGTTTCCTAATTGGCAACTTTTTCTGCACTGCAGTAACAGCTTTCAACACGCTTGATGCGATTTTTACACGTTGCAATTTGGTCTGTGGAGTTCTAATGATTGTACGTGAGGTGACATTGATTTTAGGCTTTTTTTTCTCCTTTGCTGTTTTTCTCAGTCACCTGCTATGGTGTCTGAATCTACACACACAAAATGAAGTGTCTCAGCCATGGCACTGTCACTGCCCCTGAGCTTCCCTCCTTTGATGTTAAGAGAGCCTGCAGAGCCCAGGCTCCTGGCTAAGCATCAGAAGGGAGCTGCTTAATGCAGGCTATCTGAATAGCCTTTTGCTGCCCCTTGTCACCACTTGTAAGGCTTTCTTGAAGTCACAAGTTTACTTAACAATGACATTTTTAGAGGAATCTTTAGCAAGGACCCAGTGGAATTCAGATTGGGAACGTCTCTGAATACGTTGACTCAAACACATTGTAGTTAAATGTAGATATAGAGGACAGTTGTAGTGGTAGCTTGGGGATGTCTGTCTCACTGGTTGTCTGCTCTGTGAAGCTGTTTGCACTGCGCTGGGTCAGAACAAGAAATATGACAGTGGGTGTAATGAAAACATCGGGAGCGCTCATGAGGGCTGGCTGACCTTTCCGTCTGAGCTGTGGGTCTGCAGCAGGTTCCATTAGAAACAGATGTCCAAGGAACTGTTTAAAATAAGTGGTCAATTATTTTAAGTGACAGCAGTATCCCTCTGCTTCATAGGCAGCCTCACACAGATACTTCCCGGTCCATAAAAAATTTTTTAAGGATCACAGAAATACCAATACTGGCACAAGGAAGATAACTTTCCACTATGGTGAAAAATTTACATGCTTTCCCTAGCATTAATTTTATCAAAATATTAGACATGCCAAGTTAATAATTTGACCTTGGCTTCTGAAAAATTTTAGATGACCCTAAAGAAAACTTGGGCCAGAGAAGATAGACCAGACAATCAAATTTATCTAAACTGAGCTTTTGAATTACATTTATTTGTCCTGTGCTTATTGAAAAGCTGCATTTTTACCGCCCTTCCTGGAACAGGTTGTTATTTCTGGCATCAAAATCGGTGTTATCATCAATGTCTCATCACTTTGTCTGTGTGTGGCAGCCCCATTCCTCTTCTCGTGGTCTGCCACAAACACTGCTCTACTCAGAGACCCTGGGGAGGGCAGGACTTGGTGCATAGCTGTAAGAGCAGAGACTCCCCCTCAAGGAGCTTCTGATTAAGACCTCGAGGCAAAGTGCTGTTTAATTTAAGGAAAGATAATACCCAGAGGCGATATATTCAGTCACAGCTTAATTGAAATCAAAGAGCAGGCAAAAAGGTGAGGGAGACAGCAGACAAAAGGTTAAGCAGAGCACCTTGTATCACATGTTCAGCTGTTGATTGTGGAGCATAAGCCAAAAATCAAGTTTTATTGTGTGCCCTACAGTGATTTCTGTGTTCAAAATGAAATCAGTAAAACAGGCACTTGTTTATCTCCATAAGTTATTGCAGCATGTGTGACAAGAAAATAAACAAGTCATGAAATATTAGTGTTTTCTTTTTATTGATTACTGCATTTCTTTAGCTGCAGGAAATACTGGAGAAAATTTATGGCTCCAACATTTAGTTTAAAAATTAGTGTAATTGTTAAGCTGTGGAATTATGAACATCTGCTTGTCGAACAGTTACAAAAAGACAACCTTTACAAAAAGCACCTAATATTCTGCCTGCATCAGGACACTTTCACACAATAACAAGAGCTGATCAGCAAGAGTAATAATCTGCTTTAAAGAGGGAATGTAGATGATAGTAAATAAGAACTGTTGAAACAGGCAGTGCAAGGCACATTATGAGGGTCTTTCAAAGAGATTTGCAGTAAATACAGGGGTGTTTTTTAATAACAAGATGTTTACAAGTTCCTCTCACTTTTTATTCCTGAGTCTATCACAGTAATTCCACTGGCTTAGATGGCACAGTAATCAAGTCAAGCCTGATGAGAGTTAGATTTCTATTTTAAATCATACTCACTTCATCCTCCTAGTCCATTTTTGCTTGAAAATGTTTCGTCTACAGAATGCTGTGCTCTTCTTTCAGAAGAGTTAAATAGTGTGGGTAGTGGCTTTTCAAATAAGCCATTGGTTAAAATCAGCCTTTGTGGCTGACACTTTATCTGTCCATAAATTTTTAAGCTGCCATTACAGTGCTGTGGTATCTTTAGGGGAGTGATGCCTCACTTTGCCCCATCCAAAGTATCTTCCCTTTGCATGAGTTCCATCTGCCCAAGTCAGAAGAAACTATTTGAAAGAAAATATTTTTAAAGGTTGTTTATTGTAAGATATTTCTGTTCCAAAGGCATCTTTCATCTGATGATTAGCATCAAAGCATTTTGTAAGCCTTGATCCTTCAGCTTTCTCAGTAGTCTCAAGGTATTTTGAGAGAAAGGGTTTGCATAGCTCAGAGTTGAAACTTACTTCTTAACAGCAGAGAGCAAGGTGACACAGCAGCTTGGGCCAGAACTAAAAAGACAAGTGATGGCTGGCTGAAACTGTGAGAAGAAGCTGATGTGGAAACTGGAATACATGAGTGCTTCACACACAATTGAGACCTCCCTCTCTTTCAGCTTCATCTTATTTTGTCCATAAAGCTCTGGAGGAAATAAAGAACTGGGCACTGAGCAGAGATTGCAGCAAACATTGTAGAGCTTGAAAATGGAGGTGTAGATGAAAAACAGCAGTGCTGAATCAAGGTGAGAGCCAGCTTATGGGGAACCAAGGGCTTGGAATGCTCCATCACGGCCAGCAGATACATTGGATGAGCAGCACTGCAGCTGAGGTGTGTGGTCCTTGAAAGTCCTCCATGTAGCTAAGAATTGGGAAATCCAACAGGACACAGGAGAACTGCTGAGGATCTGGCAAGGCAAGCCAGCCAGGAAGGGAAAAAGCAAGTGACCATCCTTTGTCAAAAGGGACATGGCCAACAAAGTCATCCAGTTCTGGCAATTACCTGGTTTTACTGGTACAGGAGTGCTGAAAAACAGTTATTCAGTGTTAGCTATAACCCTCTGAGATGTTTACACTTGTTCTTTATTTCACACTAAGAAATGGTCAAAAGAATATAATTGGAGCCTTTCATTGTAGAAAAATTGAATGAGTGCCCAGTCTTTGCAAGAAAGAATGGGCAGGTATGACCTTAGGTGTAACAAATACCATCCAGTGAATCACCTGTTCCTGATTTTCAGAAGTGTTTAGCACCTCCACCAGGGATTATGGTTTAAAGAGCTCTGTAGAGTGGCTTGGTACTCTTCCCCTATCATCATGAAGAGATGTGCACAGAATGAGCCGGCAGAACATGCTCTGACCCACTACAACACAGACATGTCTCAGTCTTCAGTAACTAGCTGTCAGTCCTTAAAGATGGTGCTGAAATGGAAAAGGATATGGAGCCTGGGAAAATAATGGCCAAATATGTTTAACATACTTTACAACAATGGTTATGTCACATAATTTTAAGTAAATCTTGTTCGTTAGAGGCTGAGTCTCTGCATCCAGTGCAGTAGAAGCCTGAAGGAATCACAAAGAATTTGTCTAATTGGCATCATGGATGAAGGCTGCTGAAGCATGGGGAACAACCAGATCTTCCGCGCCAGTAATGATCTTATTGCCATAGTTACAGCTGTCTGACTCTCCCACTCCCTGAAAGGCAACAAATCACATTAAAAATATTTGCAAAACCTTGAAAGTCTCACCTGGGGTACAAGTAGTTGAACAGCTGCCCTAAAAGCCAGTTCTGCCTATAGCCATGCCCAAACCTGCTTCAGCTGTGGGGGAAGTCCTCATTGTCTGTAAAGCCAAAACATCTGTACACTCCTTAATCTGGGCACTGGCACCCCAGGGACTCCTTCAGCTTCATGGATGCTGAGCAGGCTGAGCCTTATGGAGGGCCATGAGGTAAAGTAGAAGTTTCTCATGAGCCATCCTGCCTAGAGAAGAGAATAAGTATAATACTTGCAAACCTGTTCAGATCAGGAGTCTGGGTCAGGACAGGGGCACTGAGATGAGATGGAGTTGGTGTTGACTTGTCTTGGCAAGGCTGAAATGTCTTTTTTTTTTTCCATGAGATGAGAGCGTTGATTCCAGCCACCTGTGAAATTTAAGCCATCTTTCATTTCCCGTCAGGAAGCTGTGCTCTACCTGAACAGGGGTACAACAGCACAGGGTGTGAGTAAGAGCCAGAGCAAGGGCACTCATCACTCTTGTCTAAAGAGCCTCAACTCCCTTTCTGTGAATTAAAGAATAGAAGGCTCAAAGGAATACGGTTACTAACCCATTATGGCCCTTTTAATGCCAGGTCATATTCCAACCCTTGAGATTTGTGTCCTTTTTTTTCCCTCTTCATCTTTCTGTTAGCAAGCAACAGTAGCTTCTTTTTCCACTTTTTTCATCTTCAGCCCCTCTTGTCTCAAACTGGGTGGTAAACAGGGTGGCCTGACTGAGTCAGGTGCCTCACAGGTATTAAGATGAATTTTCCTTTCCAAAGTACTTTGTCTCAGTTTTCTGGCTTGTTAGGATCTGTGTGGTGGTTTGGGTAGTTTCAGCATACTCTGTAATCCACTGTCTGTCTTTTTCCATGGAAAATGTGAGGATGTCATTGTCAGGAATGCATAGCAACTAGACTGCTGGACATTCTTGCATGTATCTGCTTATTTTTGTAAGCTGACTTGATAAATTAAGAATGGGTTTCACACAAACAGACTTCCAAGGCATCACTTAGTACAATTAATGGGATGGGAAAGGGTCTTTTTATCAAGCACACTGTCTTTGTGCTCATCTGCCATCTCCTTTTACAGACTCATTTAAGGTGAGTCTGAAAAGCATTCAAGATTTCAGGAGAAGCATCCATTTGAATTTATTAACTGAGGCCAGGAGAGCAGAAGCAGCAAGCAGACTTGAAACTCTGGAAGGGGAAAAGTATGTCAGTGGGTCTGAGACAAGCCTTTTTGCAAAGGAGCACAGGTTTGGAGAGAGGCAGGGCACATCTTTTTCTCACAGTTTGCTGTGACTTTTGTGATGGTGTCAGTGAACCTCCCCCTCCCTCTCAAGCACTAAGTTTCCCCTCTGGACCATTGCTGTGCAGGGTTCTGAGGGAACAGCAACTTGCAGAGGGGGAATTTTTCTGTATCTCATGGGAAATGTAGTCCACTTAGAAGCTCTCGACTTGGAGAGAAACCCTGACACAGAAATACCCATGGGGAGCCACACAGTACTGCCAGTTAAGTATCAGTGGCACCTGACACTGTTCAGTTTTCCATTAAAAAAAAAAAAAAAAAAAAAAAAAAAAAACCTCTTTTTTGTGAAAAATGCTTTTCTACATATTTTTTCAAAGCCTTTACCTACATCTTTTGCACAATTGAACCTGATTATTCAGCAATGTGGAAGGGATAAACACTGCATCTGCCCAACATGCTCCACGCTGACTGCATTAAGCTCGCCTCCTTGGCTGTATGAATGAATGCTTTGAACTGTCACCTGTAGCCAATTTCATAATGGCCATTAATAACATCTAAAAGTACATGTATATTGAAAAAGGAGGAAGCAAGCTCTCTCCTTTAGGTGATTGAGCAGCTGCATTATATCTGCATTGTCTTGGCAAAGTTACTACGTTCCTGTGAAACGGGGGTTGGGATTTTTTTGCTTGTTGAGTGAATTGACAAAGATTGTATCAGGCATTACGTAGAAGGCGTTGGATCAACAAATACAAGGACTCATACTGTATTATGCCTTTCACAAGCTGTTTGAACAATGGGTCAATTCTCTGTTATCAATAGTTTGCAATGAGAGATCAGGCTGTGGTCTTTGATATGGTTTTTAAGTTGACCCCTACTGACTCAGCTGTGCATGCAGAGGATGTCTGCAAAATCTTCAATTTTAAGTTATAACCAAGCTGTAGGAAATAAAACCTCCATGCCAAATATATTATAGAATACTTTATTTTACTTAATCTTGCCCAGCAAGATAAAATAAAATAAAATAAACATGTATCCTTTGATGTACCAGTAATTCATGTAACATGATAATTACTCAGTGTGCAATCATTGCATTTCCAATAGCACTCATTACCCCAACAGCTCTCAGGCATTTCTGTAGCAACACTTGGCTTGTAGCTGTAATGATATCATTTTGCAAGTTTCTGAAGGCATTTCTTTTGCTCTGACAAGCATTGATTGCATTTCATTTACCTTTTTGCCTCTGCTATTGCTTATTGGCAAGAGTTTATCAATTATCTCAGTCAAGATCCCAACAAAAACTACAGTTTCACCCACTGAAAATCAATAAGGAAACTCAATAACTCTTTCCAAAACCCAATAAGGAAGCAGCAAATAAAGTGTTCACAGCAGATATGTGCACAGGGCTTTGGTTGAATAGTTTATCTGATGAAAAATTATGGTTTTTGTTGACTTTAACTACCTACCAAATGTAGCCTGAACCTGCAAACAATTTGTTCCTGCCTTGCCCTTTTTCTTTTGTTTCAAAATACTGAAATAAAGGTGGTGTTTTCAAAGAGAAAGTATTTCGATAGTTTAGAAAATATATCTTGAAATAAAGGTTATGAAAATGTGAAAATACTAGTATTTTTGAAGGTTAAAACTATGCTAAAACCAAGCCACAATATTGAGGAAGGAAGAACAGGCAATGTTATGCTGCTCTGCTCAGACCAAAGCAAGCATCCCTTTGCTTCCATCTCCATGTGACCTTGTAATTGTCCTTTTGACCTCAATGGACATCCATTCCTCATGTTTAAAATGCAAGTCCACCTGCAGTATATTTCTGGGGACATGGGCTGAAGCTCATTTGTTCTTTTTGTGATGAGGCTTATGTGACCTTCATAGCAGGAAGCAATAAGAAATTATTTTGTATCTTAGTTTGGTGTGAAAAATTCAAGAGGAATATATCTGATGATGAGCTAGCTAATTCTAATGCAGAAACAGTAGGTGTTTTCAGCAGGGCTACAGCAGGATCAGTTTCCAAATGCCTTTTAGATATGGGCAATAATTCTTGCTCTTTTATGCTACTGTGGCAGCTAGAGGTTTCCAGCCAAGCCAGGATCTGGTATCCTGTGTGATGCTGTAGTGTTTGTGCACACACTTCAAGACATTCCTGTCCCAGAAGATGTGCTAAAATAAGCAGATAAGACAAAAATACTGGGAGAAAGTAAATATTTTTTATTTTTGCTTGTTCAACTGATGAAGATAGGGGAGAAGTTAAGAGATACTTCCTGATTACCCATGAAGTTGCAAGCACAGCCCTGAGGCAAACACTAGTACCTTCATTTCCAGTAGGATACTTTAATCTTGTATTATCCTTCATGTGCACAGGAACCAGAACACAGCAGTTGGGAAACACTGCACTTCTCATATTTTGAAATGGTCCAGAGCAAGCAGCCATTTTTGGCATAACAAAACTGCTTAAGGCTTGTCAACAATTAACATCGTGTTTAGAATGGAAAACATATATTTTTAAATCTGCTTCACTCTGATCAGATTAGAAAATAGTGTCAAGACAATTAAAGGAAAATAAAGAAGGATGAAACTGCTCTCAGAGTAATGGAAAAATAATTATCAGTGTGCCAGCCGATGGTGTGTTGTCCCTGCAGGATGCCAGAGGAGAAACATCTATTTTCAAAGTGCTTTTTGGGCCTTGTCCTACATCATGCTCAGCTTCCTCAGTTCCCCTGCAATGTTGATGGAAACTAGAGGCCCCCAGCACCTCAACAGCTGCCCTGAGCATCTTCCAGGATCACCCCGCTATGGACAAGAGCAGTTTGTGCACTGGCAATGAGAGCAACACAAAGGAGTTGAAAACACAGCAAAGGAAAATGAAATGTGTTGGAAAATTCCTTATTAAAGATGATGGGTTTTAATTGTGATTTATTAACACGGCTGCTGCCATGTTTCCATTGATTGTCTGCTGTTTTGGAAAATTGTCTCCTTGGATGTGCTGACACAATTGTGTCTGTTTATGGTGAGAGATCTCTACAAAACAGTTCAGGAGCTGGGAGACTGCTGGTATACTGGAAATTGTATTCAGAGGGCTTTTCTCCAGATCTTGGAGAAAAGCCCTCTGGACTTTGGTGAGGAGATTATCATGAAGAGACTTTGAAATCTTGTCCTCCTGCTGAAAGTAAGTTATTCCTAGGAAGAGGAATTGAAAATAAAACTCTGATTTTAATGAAAACTTTGGGAATGTTTACATTTGCTTTCATGGCCTTTGGTTTATAAACTCTTGCAGCAGCAAAGGTTCTGTACTGGGACCTAGCACAGATGCAGTTTCCCATGGCAGAGGAAAAGAAATAGCAAATTCCATTAAGCTGTTGGATTTTATTCTGCCTTGCTGCTATTTAGCAAAGGTAAATGCATTGTGAAGATCAGGGGCACAGCAGTCATATGCTCTGGTCTGTGACATGAGCACATATCAAATGGTTCTGAAGTCTTGCCTTTCTTGGCTAAACAGACAATGGCAGCGGGAGAGCTCATGCCTCACCCTCCTGCTCTAAATGTTCTTAGACCTTTCTAAGTACAGCCAAGGGGAGGACTTTCTTAATCAACCTCATTGGTGATCTGACTGAAGGTCTTTAGCAAGGTTTATTATTTTCTTCATCTTTGGCCTGAGTTGGTGAGATGGGTAATTAATTATAGTTTATCCATTTGTCAGGATGATTAAAGCAGCTCTGCTGTGTAGCTTGACCTTCAGGTAACCAGAGAATTCTTTTCACTTAACACTACCCTACCATTGCATGAAATTTGTGCAGCCTCTTGGAAAATATTAGTATTTCCCTCTACATTTTTCTGTATATTTTGAATTCTTCTAGTACGATATTTTTTTTCATCTAGAAAATACACAGAATCATTCTCACTAGGATTGGAAGAATTTCTGAAGCCCACAAGAACATTCATATTGAATATTGTGAGCATTCTTGTAGGTTTATTAGCTTTTCTACAGATCTACGTCTCTTTTATTGAAACTAATATATAAACTTCCCTGCCTCCTAGTGATTTATTCTCTCTTTCTTTACTGAAGCTAAAGATAAATTTTTGTGATCCTACTCTCAAAGGTTTTATTGAAAACCACACTTTTGCTTATAGAGGCTCCTGAGAAAACCAGTTTAAATGCCTCCCAGAGTGGTGGAGGGTACTGAGGTTTTTGTACTGAGACTCCAGACTGATGCTGGATACGGTATTTCTCCAGTCTGGCTTGTGCTGAAAAATAAACTAAGGATATCTTTCAGATTTTGTTTGTCTTTACCATTACTTGTCTTGAAAAGTCTCTCTATTCCTTCCTCTTTCAAAATTATCTCTTTCAACTGGTCTAACTAGGCAATTCCAGCAGATATTCCTGTTTCTGTCTTGGGAAGGACTTGTGATCTTGGATCCTAAATTATAGTGGTAGAGAACTGGCAGTATGATGGAGGACAGGAAGCCTGAAACTTGACCACCTTCCTTCTGGTGTCCTCTTGAGAACTGCCTGCTATTTACTCCCTGGTGACTTTTCCCACAGCACCATTGTCTGTTAGTTCACCAGTCAAAGGAAAATGCTCTAATTTAAAATACAATAGATACTGTAATTGTGTATTCATATTCATAGATCACTTCAGAAAACTCCAATACTTGCCAGAGCAGAGAAGCTGTGAGCAAAGATTCCATAAGTCATGAGGCTGCCTTAAAATCCAGAGACTCCAGGGTGTGTGGATGTGTATTTCTCTTGGGTATTTCTTTAGGGTTTATATTTTTCAAGCTTTCCCCTCTCAGCTGAAAAGCAAGTCACTTATGAATAAAAGAAAAGCTGAGAATTTCCTTCATGTTAGAGGGCTTCAGGAGCCACAACTTGAGCATGAAATGTCACTGGGTTTGTAATGAAATCATAGGAGCTGGCAGGACTGCCAGCTTTCTCTCCTTTGCCTACTTCTTAAAAAAAACCTTTAAAGTTGGACTACTGATCCTATAAAAATTGTAATTAAATATTACTGTCCTTTAATACATACCTCCTATTCTGTGACCTCCTGTAATTATTTTACATTAAACGTATGATTAAGAGGAGACAAAAGTGCTTGATAATGATAAATAGCTGAGCATTTGGTGTATGTCAGATGTGAGTCCACCTTTTTTTGTGTTGATGTTTTTTAGCTTCAGTTGCATATCTGCAGTCAAGATGTAGTAAATACTTTGAGGAAACTTTGGCATTATTCCTTCCAAAATGGGTTTTTCTCAGCAGCCCAAACTTTGGTAATTTAAAACCAAACACATGCATTGTCCACACATTTCAAGAAGCAGCTGGATTAAAACCTTTTGGATGAGATTTTAATGAATGACTGTGTTCTCTCACTGAATCAGTGCAGGGAGTAAATTTTTAATGACTCATTAACAAAGTTAATAGTTTTGAAAATCATTACAGTGTGATTCCATTATTTTGTTTCTTTTTGCAGTGGGACTAATGCTCCATGCATCATAGTAATGTTTTTCTTTTGGTGCTTCCAACAAAAGTTGTTCTGACTCAGAGCTTTCTCTAGGAAATGTGTTATGAAAATGGCAGTTTAGAAATACTCTGAGATGCCCAGGATTTGGATTTAGGATCACAATAGACCTACTTGAGGGTCAGACACTACAGCCTATATGGGGCCCTTTAGAAGCAGATACATACCTAATGTGTTTTTCCAAAAGTATTTGAGTAGCCTAACATCTTGATTTAAGTATGAATCAGAGGTCAAATTTCTATAAGCACTCTATATAACCCTATAAGCTGCCTAGATTTTTTTTCCTTCCTTCACTGTTTAAAATATTTCAGGTGGTCCTGGGTCTGCATTCATATGCCCACTGACCAGCAGCCTTAGCCTGACATAATAAGAGATTTATGCACAATACTGTGTATTCCCTTCTGTCTACAGACAGCACTTCCTACTGGCTATATTTTATGTACAGGCATAACTTTTATAGGAACCTTTTTGCTACAGCTGTCGCCATGAAAATCACTCTGTTTCATTCAGTCCAGATCGAATACTTTCAGTGGATAAAAAAATACCTAAAATTATTTTCTGTAATTTATCTCCTAGTCAAATGCCTGTATAGTCCATTGCCTGCTGAGTGAAGAGAATTTATAATAAATGTTAGCTAACAAGCTTCTTCCTTGCTAACTAGAGCATTAAATTCATTGACAAATGTTGTCATGAGTTAGTTTGTGAGGAAATAAATGGAGTTCAGAAGTAAGAAGAAATATGAGGCCACAGAAAGGGACCTGGAGAAATTTGGAAGCTTAACACTTGTCAGCATTAGAGAAGACCTTTGTCCTGACAAAACTATACAGAAAAATATCTAATAAACTGATTAATGGAGGTAATATGATCCCCCAAACCATACTAAAAAGTAAATAGGGGCTCAGAGAGAGCAAAAGGGGTGAATTTAAAACTAAAACTGTGATTCCCATTGATTTGAGAGCAATGCATGGCACTAAATGAGATAAATACAGCTGATCTTACTGTTTCTGAACATCACCTCCCATAGAGTTTATGGCCAGGCTACCCAAGGTGTCTGAAAGCATCAGGAGATGGTATTTTACTGTTTTGCAGAGAATGCCAGTATTGAAACCTGCACTCAGGAGAACTTGCAGCTTGTGCCTAAATGTAAAATAACCATAAGCAGAAGTGACTTTCTCTCTTGCCTATCCAACCTCAGACGAGCATTTTGTAATTTTGACCCTTACAAGATCATTGAAATTAAGGAACCTCTTTGCCTGCAGCACAGATTTCTAGTGAGGCCTTAAGGTGCTGTTCTGGGGGCATTACATTTCAGAAAGAATCTAAATTTTAAGACACATCGTCTCCATTTTGCATGTTCCCTGCTTGTCTTCATATGCATCTGTGTCATGATGGGGACTGTGATCCAGGAGATTTTCATGGATTATATTTTCTTAATCTCCAGGCAATAGACCCTGCAATAGCCTCAGTCTTGAGGCTATTATAATTTATTATTATTTATTAGTCTATTGTAATTGGTTTGCGGGGACTAAAGCCTGCTGTTATAAGAGTGAACTAGTTTACTAGCAGAAATTAAGTGCTTTCAAAAACAGGACTACAGGGAATTGGGGTTTTATGAACCACCATGGTTCCTACCTACCCAAAAACTGCTTGCAGATCCCACAATTTCAGTTAAAAATGGCAAGTTACCCATGTGTCACCTATCCTATCTCATTCCCACTCCTGGTGCTCCCCAAGTTGGCTCCCCTTTGAGAGGGACACAGATTTCCTTATCAGTCTCATGGTGGTGGTGCCTAAAACTCAGAGCTGGCACTGCCTGTGCCAGGAGCTGGCATGACTGAACAGGTTTTCAGGCAGTCTGGTTTCAAAGGAAAAAAATTTATTTTTTACATTGGAAGTGTCCTCTGATTTTAAGGACAAGAAACAGATCCATGGAAAATGAGTAACCATCTTCAAGGATTAGACTTTGCCAAGCAGTACAAAGAAAGGGAACCTAGATTTTTGGGCACCAGCCTGGAACCATCATGCCTGGCTGTTTCTGCAGGTGCTCTGTAGCTTTTAACAGGTTATTGCTGTATTATTGTAGGTGCTGATACAGGCTGTAGTCAATCTATGCAAGCTGTCATAAAATTTGGATTTAGGTGCACGCATGTTTAAGTCAATGCAGAGTGAGAGCAAGCAGCATTTGGAAGGGAGGCTGCTTTATATGTGCTGCCTGTCACTGGATATTTAATTCAAGGGTAAATTCAGTGCTTGTCCTCACCAGAAATCAGTAAACTATACTGTACACTAGAAGTTCTGTGTAGGACTGTTCTTAGAAATGGCAGTACTGAAAAATAAAATGAACTGATATTATCAGTGGCTCATTCAGCACTGCTGTATTTTTAATGGTACTTATTGATAATTTATAGATTCTAATTGGTAATTTCCACTTTTAATTATCTTACATTTAGTTACAGCAAATGCTCCCCTCATTCTTTAATGTAAATAAATTCATGTGAGCATGTGTTTAATGGCCTCTTTCATATTTTCCTTTTAACCAACACTGGAATTTATTCTGCTCCAGATAAGCACCTCCATATTTTGTGGTAGTTTACTTATCTATCATTCTTCTGAAAATATCACAGACAAGATAAATGGATTGGCACCAATTTGGTACTTGGGTAATTAATGTCAAAGCTATTTCTAAACCATTAGTTTGTTATACACGGCATTTTATCTGTGTTTAGAAAAAAGATGCACTAAGTACAGATGCCACCTGTAGATTAAGAAAACTTAATTTATTTTGATGTGTAATAAACTTTGGAGAGGGGATTGCCTCCAAAAGTAATGTCCTCAACCATAAGTGCTCAGTGTTAATTTTTTTTTTAAATCCACTTTTACTCATTAGTTTGAGGTGATTGTCTGCTAAATAACAATACACTACAGAAACACTGATTTATGTTTTGTTTAAAAGAAACCAAACACCACCACTACTCAAAATGCATTGTTAATCCTGCACACTCCCAGCAGCTGAGGGGACTGAACAATTTGAGACTCCAATTCCAGTATCAGATTTTGTATATGTCACTTCTGAATGAAGATATTTCATCCCAGAAAAAACTGAAGTAAAAAATTCCTTTAGTGCTTTTCTCACTGATTTAAGTTACATATGTGATTTTATGGCTGTATACAGCCTGGGTAAAGGTTTGGGTCTGGGTCCCACAGGGCCTTCCATTTTACCAGCTGCAATTTCTACTGAAAAAAGCAAAATTTCCAGCCAGTTCCTGCAGAACAAATTTCAGTGTATGAAAATGTAGCTGATCAGTGGATGTCACGATGGTCAGGAAGGGTGTCACACACTGCAAAAGGTGTGGGAGGGAATGATTCTGAGTGATACAAACTGTAAAACAGACACACACAGTCACTGTGTGCAGCGTGTCACCTGAACCTGCAGAGCAATAAAGCAGGAAAATGGAACTATGAATTACTGTGGGGAGGGAAAGATGGTCAATAGTGTGATATTAATGAGATTCATGGTATGGATTTCCATTTGCAGCCGCAGTGCTGCTGAGAGAGGAGTAGCAACAACTGTGATGCATCTCATGGAGGTTAGATCTTGTGTGCTGTCTATTTAAAAACAAGTTTTGCACCCCAAATCAGTTCTCGGTAGCTACAAAGTTATCCAACAGCCCAAAGAGACCCTAGTCCTTGATTAGGTGGGAAATTGAACCTGGAGTGATGGCCAGGGCAAACCAATGCTGTGGTTTGGAATAGCATACTGTATTTTGACTTCTACCCTTAAATATTCGTTTTTCCCTCTGTATTGTGTCTAAAAATACTTTCATATTTAACTCTAGGGGATTAAAATGGCTTGATTCTTGAAAGTGTTCTCCTAGCAGCAGCCAGGAAGATTGGAGAAGAGTGCCAAGTAACTTGAAGACATATAATTAGCACTGTCAAGCACATTTCCCCAAGGATAGGCCTCTTTAAAAGCCTTGATTTCCAGGAATCCCTACAGAAATCAACTTGTGTGTCCCAAGCACTTTTGCAAATTAGGCTGCTTATGTTGTCAGTGAGGTATCCTTGTGCAAATTTGAAATGTTGATAGATGTATATCAGGTTTCTGCAGGGATCTTGCATGATGACTGCCGTGGACTTTGGCCATTCAAAGAATGCAGACAACAAGAATTGTTTCAGTGTGTCCCACGGTCTGTCTGCATGTGGCATCTCATGTCACAGCAGCTGAGAAAATTTTTCAATTGAATACAAATAATTTTGCAAAATGAGAGCTAGTGAGAAAGAAAACTGAACACAGGAAGATAGAAAACACCAAGACAGAATTAATACAGTAATCTGTTAATCAATTACTGTTTGAAGAATATGTCAAGGTTTTTTTATTTTGATTTGTATCAGATGGATCAACACCGTTTCAAGGAATAAAATCATCATCTTTTTGGTCTTTTTACTTTCTTTCCTTTCTGTCCAGGACACATAATCAATATCTATAAATTTCTTCATTTTTAACATTCCAATGTGTTTGTTTTTTTTTTTTTTTTAATACTTTTAGCTAAGTCTTAATAGGCAAAACACTTTTTTTTTTTTTAGTGATCACCTTAAGGTATGTTGATCTTCCTCTCTGCTCAGCACTTGGAGTGAAACCTTCATCTGATAGGAAAGCAAAGAGGAATCAGTGACAAAGGTGCACCTTTATCTTATACCTCTATGCAGGAACCTCTTTATTCCTGGGTAGGAAATGCTGCAACTGCCTTTTCACTACCTTTCTTGATACAAAACTTTAGCGTTTTCATTTAAAAACTGGCAACCAAAACATATTTTACCTCTCTATGTGTGTTCCTGCTTTTGGTAGGAACTATACAATTGTAGTAGAATAGTTTAGGACCTCCCTGCCATGAGCACAGACTCCTGTTACTCACTACATCAGTTTGCTCAAAGCTATGTCCAATTTGACTTTGAACAATTCCAATGATGAGACACCCACAATTTCTCCAGGCAACCTGTTTTAGTCTCTCCCCCTTCATTGTACAAAATTTTTTCTTTACATCCAGTCTAACTTTACGCCCTTTCAGACATGGAGGTTTTGAATCTTTGTATTTGCATTGCAAACTTGAGCACATTTAATTAAAATAAGAACAAAAGCATATACAATTTCCAATTACTTGGGTGCCATTAATCTTTGGATTAATTCTCTTTGAGCAGCTATAATTTCCATGTGATGCTATCAAATAGTTGTCTGGGGTGTTGCTCCTAAGCAGGGCTCTGCTGCAGGAGTGTAGTAAATGTGAGCTGGAGCACAGATCATTGCTTGGCTTGATGAACAAAACCTGAATTGTGCTTGGCATGCTGGGGTGAGGAAAACAGGGTGAAGAGCATGTTCTTACTGCATTGTGGAATACAAAAACAGAGAAAATAAGAAATGAGAGAGCATGAACATGTGCATGTCTGCAAGTGTACTTGTGTTCACAGACCTCTAACTCTAGAACTATTCATTCTTTGTCATCTGGATGTGGGTATTCAGGAGATGTAGAAAACACCATTCAGCTGTGAGACAGCCTCAGTTCACTGCACCTCAGCAGAGCACTTGACCTATCTACTTTTAAACTGAGTTGCTTTTTCCTGTCCTCCTTCTGTTGGCACTTTCCACTTTGAATGCATCATTAAAAATTCCTTGGAACAGAGAGAGCCTGTTTCTCCCTGGCATGTCAGGTCATTTTTAATTCATGCCATAAGAACATTTGGGGAAGCATTTGCCTGAGAAGGAACTGCAAACGCATGTGAATCCTCTAGTTACTCAATAGGTTAACTAGTTTTCTTTGCTGTCCTGTGTTCCATCACTATTTGAAGTTTCCATTGGGTTCAGTTTCTGCTTGGGGATTTTCCTCAGTATAAAAGAAGGAGAATGGACTACAGAGTTGCAGCATTTCTGGTTGATATTTTCTTCTTGGAGGGGCAGTACTTTGATGTGAATTACTTGTAAAAGGCAGGATTGTGACAGTATGCCTTAGGGCTGGCTATCAGACTGGAATGAATGAGAGCATGTATGCATTAGCTGTGTGAAACACTGCAGCCCTGAAGTCTGAGCTTGTGTGTTGGTACAAGATACACAGCAGGTTTTCTTGGATAAGGAATCACTGAGGTTTGGGACAGGGAGCTCTTAAGTGTATTGATAGCTGGCTCTGGAGCTGTCCTTGGACCTCCTGGCTTGCACTCTGCGAGAAATTCCATGTACTGCTTTATCCTGCATGGGAGCTGTGATACAACTGAGGCTATAAATGCAAACACAAATGAAAAGCAGGGTGGAAGAGTTCTGTGCTGTAATTTGCTGGTCTTTTTACTGCAAGGGCTGGTGACAGGTCTGCTTGAGGGTAATCCTCTCCTCTTTCCACTATGTGTGTCCAAAGGCAGTCCTCAGCAGTGATAGCTCTTGTGAAAAATTAGCTTACTCTTGCCAGTCCCACTGTATGGGCTCTGCAGGTGGCATTTCCTGACAGTATCTTTTGGGATCTTTGGGGAGGTCGGGTGCCACAAAGGAATGCGTTCAAATAGTAAAATTAAAGATCAAACCATCAATGGGCATTTTCTTTCTTTTTTTTTTTTTTTTTCATAACCCTTAAGTGCAAACACAGACTGTGCTACAGAGGTTTGGGTCTGCAGTGTGAGAGGGCTCATTTATACATCTGTGTCTATGTGCCTCATAAAGGGATCAGGTCAGCTCCTCTCTGGTGGGCACAGTTTTGTTCCAGCTCACATTCCAACAACCTTCAAAACAGACTATTAAGTTCTAGGCCAAGAAATAAAAAGGGGGACTTGAAAACTTTTAATTTCTAATTTGATCTGACTTTTTGGTGCATGTGGATGTATGACATTGTTTGTATTATTCTGTGTGTGAGCTGATCAAAGAAGTGATAGATCCCTCACTGTCATTCATGGAGCACAGGATTTCAGGATGCAACACCAGACTTGACAGCTTCTGGGAGAGAAGGTGGGTCTCTGCAGCAGATGGGAATCAAGCTGTAATTATGATTTCCCCATCCTGGGCCATCAGCCCAAAACGAGAAGGGAACTGCTGCAGGCAAAGGCTGCAGGGCCACATGTTTGCTGAATTAAAAAGGACTGGAGGAGAGATCAGCTGGGGCAGAATGACCCTGCTTTAAACCTCCACACACTTCTTGAGGGGATTGAGTAATGCTTTGTGCGTGACTGAGGCCCCTGTACAGTCTTGTTCAGGGTTTTCAACTTTGATGTAGTGTATTTGCACTGGATCCTGATAAACTTGTTCAGAGCCCTGTTGTAAGAAATGTGGTTTGGCTAAAATTCTAGTACTGTACCAGATCATAGCTGGTCACTACACAAAAAGCAAAAAAGATCTGGAACCTTTTTAGAAATACGTGGTTTTGATCAAGAAGAGGTTAAAATATACATTTAAATGCATTTCATTTCTCAGTTTACAGAAATCTTTTTGAAGGGCTTTCAAACAGGCAGCAAAATGGAAACAAAAGTCATGTTTACAGGAGATGTATGATTCCAGAAGTAATTCTAGAGAGTGTTACTAAGACAGAGCACCTAAAACAAAGCAACTTAATTATCCCAAGATAGATGTATAACAAATCCTCTCAAGATTAATTAAGGTCAACAAACACATTGAAAAGACTCACAGAGGGTAAAAAAATGGGAAAGTTCTCTAGTCATTAATCCAATTTTAAACCTGAAGGATCGTATAGAAACAAACTCAATAAGAGAGGAAGACAGAAAGCAGAAGAATTATTTACCCATGGAGCACAAAAGTTGCAACTTAGAGTTTGAAGGTTTGGTTTGGAGTCACTTTGATGACAGTCAGAATGAATTATTTCTACCCTTAACTCTACAAGAAAGGAAAATGCAGGTATTTTTAGCATCTTTAAAAAGACACAAGTTTGGGGGCTAAAAATACAATGTAAAACAGTCTGAAAACAGGGATCAATGTTAGTAATCCTGTTTGTCTGCTGCCATGGCTGTCCTTTGCTCTCCTGCAGTCTGTCCATGGTAGTGCCACGAGCTGTAGAATCCCCTCTCTCCTATCCCTTCTCCACCAAGCGTGCCTGGAGATGTGGAAGCTCCTTTTTGTCATTCTGCATGTTGGCTAAGAGCTTGTGTCTCAGCAGGGGCAGCCACCAGGATTGTTGAGTCAAGTTCCCAGCATTGTGGGGCTCAGGATCATCCTGGACAAGTGTGTGGCAGCCAGACCCCCTACATCTTGGGAGTTTTTGCCCTGTAAATTAACAGTCATGCTATTTGCCATTTCCTGCATGCAGGGTGTATGCCAAATAATGCACTGTGTAGGTGCCAAATCTCTTCATTCAGTTGCTTGGCTATAAATATTAATAGGGCAGAACACTTGACTTTGTGACCTAAGATGGGCATTAACTCAACAGGTTCTCTGCTGATAGCATTAGAATATTAACTCCTTTAGAAGCTTGACCTTTTAATCACATACAGATTTACAGGTTAAATAATAACCTTTTAATGAGTAGAAGAGACTTGGGCTGGTCTAGGTTTTAAAATTCCCCATGGTGTCTTCAGTGGCAGCTTTTCCTTCAGCTGAGAATGAGATCCTCACCTGCCCTGGCTGACAATGAAATTCTTTTGGCAAATGAGAGGACATTTGCTTGTGTGTTAAAGTGGACAGAAGCTCTGTAGGATAAAGCAATCAGTAGGATAAAAAATCAGTAAGATACTGGATTTATCAATGTAATGTCACTAGATAGTTGCAAAAACTCTCACCTGAGTTGATGAGTTGGAAAAGGAAGTACAAGACTGTAGAAAAGCATTTTGATAGGCTGTATTGTGATTAATGATGTTATATTCGGAATTTGGGAAGGTCACAATCTGATACAGATTTTTAGTGAGACTTACAAGGATTTGTCCTTCTAAATCCCCATCAACACACCTCAGTGTCATCTGGTCCCATTAAAAAAATGCTGTAACTCTCAAAATTCAACTAAGCAGGGAAATTTCCCAGGAATGATCTGAGGATCTCATGACAATATTAATACTTTGAGCTTAAAAGAACCATTTTTGAAAGGCATTTTTCACCACTTACCAGCTTCCATTGTTCAGATAAGAGTTGCAAAACCAGAGGCTCTTGCAGTCATCACCAGTTTGCTTACCCAAGAGCACAGTAGTGCAGCTCTTTTTTTGCAGCAGCAGACTCCATATTTTATATATGCAAAATAAGAAACATGTCAAAACAAGAGTTTTCCACTAGAATAGTGCAGTTTCAGAAAGCAGAAACTTCATGGGCACGTATGCAATTTGATGCCTTTTTCGATTGGAGGGATCGGAAGCAAATAGTTTGTTCATGTCATTTAAGTAACGCTGAATTGTTTCTCTCAGTTAGTTAAAACATGTATTTTCATGCTGTTTCATTTAATTCCATTGATAATTTCATACTATAACATCCTTTTTAAGCTAAAATGTTCTTTATTTTCTCTTACATTGTTTCAATGTTCATTTTAAGCATTCTCTTCTCTTTTTAAACAAAAATATGAAAACATTGCCTTTTGGTATTTCACAAGTTTGTGAGCATTTTTAAGTATTTTTAAGGTTCACAAGAAACATCAACTCTTGTGCTATTTTGCAATACAAATGCATTTCAAAATGACATAAGATCCCACTGAACAGAAATATTTTCTTCACGGTTCTAGTCGATAAATTGCTTTTGGACTGTTACAAGTACTGACAGGATGTATTATTACTTCTACTGGGTGGTATTTTTTCATTATGTCTTCAGTCTGAGTTCTGTCTAGAATGTGTTTAAGTACTCATTATATTGATCTTGTATCACTGGCTCATTTAAAAAAAAAAAAAAAAAAAGAGTTAAGCATTATTCACTTTTCAGTGATCATGACCACACACTGTATATAAAGGAGGGGGCCAATGTCTTTCCAAAGAGGGACTTTAAGCAATTCTTATTCAGGTTATCCTAGCATAGCACTTTGCTATTTGGTTTTTGTGGTTTGTTCATTGTTGTTTTGGTTTGGCTTTTTTTTTTTTTCCCCCTCTGGGTGGCCTGTTAATCACAAACCAAACAGCTATTCCCATTAGTCAGCCTCGTGGGCTTTCTGGGTTTGCTTGTGGAGGGTTTGGTGAGGTTACTCACTTTCCTCAGAAAGGGCTGGGTTTTGTTATTCATCTACATGACCCCTTAGGACAGCTGCGGTAGATGTGGGAATGGGGTATTTCAAAGCAAGTTTAGGCAGCACAGCCAACATCCTGAGCTGTCATCCAGCGTTTCTGGCTGTTTGGATGTGTGCATACTTGGAGTGCTCTGCAGCCTACAGTCAGCTCAAAGACACAGACACCATCCCAATGCCTTCATCTGCAGATGGTGTTTGCCCCAGCCCTGAGGACATGACTCTTAATTTCAGTTTTCTTCTACTTCAAACCCCTTGCAGTGTTTTGTGAATCACACTTTTGTCTTAGATAAACCTAATCAAATGTCTTTAGTTCCTCAGTGAGGCATGTGATTCACATGCTGACCAGTGCTAGTAACTGTTTTGTACTCTCTCAGATCAAAGACAATCAGGAAAGCACTGAGGCAGAGTGGAGATGCAGTGCTTTACATGAAGCAGCTGAGCAGAACCAACTCTAGCGGGTAGATGTCCACTAAATCTCGGTTGGTAGGTTGTTGGCAGGTTGACCAAGGCTAAAGCCATAAAAATAACTTTCTTCTGGACTGCTCACACATGACATTTTGATGGTGAGGACTGAGTATTAGCAGTTTCAGAACAGCTTGATTTCAGAATCACATTTTGAAATTTAGTGTTTATGCAGTAATTGTGACTGAAGACTTCTGGAGTGATTTAGACTTGTGGTGAGCAAGAACATATGCTTCCCCAGTGACTGATGAGAAGAAAACCTACATAAGGTGTGCTCCAAGTGTACTTTCTACACTTACTTTTGCAATCCTTGTAATAAGTGAATATATTTTGGTGTTTTTATTAATTTTAACTGCAATTAACAAGAAAGGATGAATCTGCTCTCCTCTGTGATTCTCAGAATGGGAAGAAATGTTGCAGGTTTGTTTTCTCTCAAACTAGCTCAGAGCAATGTAACCAGCCAGGCTTTTAGTGAAATGTGTTGCTAAATGCCCAAGCTTCTTTAGATAACCCTTCCCCTGTATTCCTGCTGGGAACTCATCCCTAAGGCTCCTGTGTGTAATGGTAGGACACAGAAGAGGGAAAAGAGTGGCTGTGAATGTAACTGTTATCCCTGCTTCACAGAGTATTTGCAATGTACCTCTCTGCTGTCAAAAACCAAGTACCAGAGATTATTTGCTCCCTAGTTACTGGGAAATTGTTTTCCTATTTATTTTATGCTCTGAGTGCTGTTAGGACTCAGTATCAGTACTCTGCATTAAAGAGGAAGGCTAAAGAAAGATATAGTATTTTGTTGGACTTGTCTCCTCTGCTAACAAAAGAGGAAAACCGGAGAGCATTGCTCAAATAAAGTCCACAGAACACCATGTCTCTTATTCCTGAGGCTCTGCATAGGAGCAAACTGAGTGTAAAAAAAGCCACCCAAAAACTGAAATGTTAAAATAAGCATTTCTAATGGTGTTGTTATGGGATCATTTGCTGTTGCAATGACACTCCATCAGCAGGTCTGAAAAAAGTGAAGGATTCCTTGGCCGTGCTGGTCCAGATCTTTTATGACACATTTTCCACTGCAGATGGTCATGTCAGAGCTGGAGGCAGTCAGGACAAAGGATGCTACCCCCTCCCCACCCTGCCCCTCCCCAAATTATAGTTTCCAAGGCTACAAAACTGAGAAATAAAATCAAAGGCATGACTGTCATTTGGTGTCACTGAAAATGTTTTGCTAAGTGTTCCAGTAAAGATGATACAGTAATGGTGTCACATTGTGCATTTATGTGTCACAATGCTTTTTACAGTAGCTATAGACTTTCAGATGCACTCCTTGATAATCCAGCAATTTTATCATCAGGGAGTGATAACCTCTCAGATATGAAAGCTGATGTCAGCGTCTTCTGCCACTTTGATCTGCGCGAGCTGATGCCTTGAAAATTAATGAGAATACTACATGTGAAATCAAAATCAATCTACTGTGCATTCTTTCCTCTCTCTGCCTTTCCAGGAGAGCTGGCAGGGGGAGCGGGTCAGTGAGAGACATGCGTTATCAAATCTGAAGCATGGCAGAGTATAAAGGCTGTAATCTCATCTCAGGATTCTTATGGCTTTAATAAACTCTTCATGCTTCATTCTTGCAGTTTACTGCATCATAGGGGCCCCTCTGCAAAATTGCAGCCATAAATTTTCCCTTCTGCTGGACAGATTTTACTCCCTTGCTTTGGTATATATGTCATCCTGCTTTCAACAGAGTTGAGACATGACAAAACTGATTAAATATTTGTATTACCTTTTCAAAATATACAGAGAAAAGTAATTTCTTAGATGGAGGGAAGGAAGGCAAAAAACATTGTTGAGTATAGTTCATGGGGACTTCTTGGTGTTTACAAACAGACAGCAAAAAGTAGAATTCAACTTCTGTCACCTCTTGGGATGAAAATTTCTTGTCGCTTGATCTGAGATTGGCAAAATATCTCTATTACCATTGGCATTTGGCAAAAGGCATTAGTCAATCATCCAAAAAAGCATTATTGTCCTGCCATCTGCTCCCACATCTGCTTAAGCCCTGATGGCCCCCAAGAAACTGTCTGCCATTAGCAGTGATCCCTAAAAATAAAGTCTTTTTTACTACGAGCAAGTGAGCTAAGTAGACCATGTTCTCCCTTAAGATGCTCGTCTGGCTGTGATTGCACATTAATTATGTTTGGGGCTGACAGTGGCAAATTGCAGTAAATGTTTTCTGGCCTCTGCTGGAGGAGTATTTGGGGTGGAGCCTGTTCCATCTCTTCCTCTCCCAGGCCCAGGCATAGCCTCAGCTCACCCTGCTGCTGGCAAAGCTTCCTCCTGTGCTACATGTACAGCCCACTGGGGCCAGCTGATGTGCCACAAGGCTGGCAGCAGCAATTGCTGTTGAACTGAGCCTGGCAAGGTGTGACACCTTTGTGTTCTTGCTGCTGTCACCCATTCCCAGGAGGCAGGCACTGAGGGCTGCGATTTCCTCAGCAGCAGGGTTAGACCAGAGATGGTTTCAGTGTTCTGCAATGATGGCATGTCTGTGCTTCCTGTTTTCTAGCAGGGAAAGCATCTCCAGAGCTGCCAAGGGAGGGAAATTGCAGAGTGCAGTTGGAGTCAATACCGCTGGCAAGCACCCGTGACGGCAGTTTGGTGCACACAAGTGAGTGAGCATCAAATCGCCAGTCTGAACTGGAAGAAGGCATCTCTGGGCACTCTGTCCATGCATTTAGATTGTAATCTGCTCTTCATGGAAACTGTACTTACATCTAGGAGATTTGTGTGTTTGGTCTTCATTGCATGCTGTTTTCAGTGTTGAAATGGGGTGACAGTGTGGCGCTAGTAAAATATTTCCTTTATGCTTTGGCAGCTAGGAAACAAACTAATGAGAACCCTTTTTTTTGTGGGGGGTGAGATGATCAGAGACATGTCCTTTTGCATGGACAATGACCTTAAGAGCTTCATCTCCATTTTCCTAAAATTCTCCAGTAAGCTGCAGAAAAGGTATTATGCATCACAAAAGTTTTCCATCAAGAAAAATTGCTTAGTACTAAAGCTTTAAAGTTAAAAGCACTGCCCTTACATTGCTTTTGTTTCAGGAACTTGTGTTCTAATTAATCATGACAAATATATAGAAGGCTTTTTTACTGATAATGAAAAATAAATTTAAATAACCCTGGTACCTTTGCATAAATGTCACAACGTTTGAAAATACAAGTCTAGAGCACCAAAACTCAAAGGTCTTCAAATTAAGAGCCAATTTTAAATTTGCAGTTATCATGCTGGTTTCAGCAGGGAGCAAGTGTAAAAGAATGCAGTGCGTGAATTGAAAAAGCAGTGAAGATTTATGTGCCTGCATTACCATTGCAAAAGAATATTTTCCTTCTTCATTTTTAATGGCTCATGTAATGTCTGAAGATTCCAAAGGAAAGGAAGAAAAGATACTAAGCCTTAAATATGAAGACAAGCATGGAAAATAACATTTCATAGTTAAGGAAGCATGTGAGATGGATGGGAAGAAAGATGGATAGACAGTAAGTAGAGTTCCTTCTGGACTTATTTCCCCTTGTCCTACAAATCTGATCACTCATCCTGATCATCCACATCCATGCTGGGACCCATTGGTCTGTAGGACACTGCTGCTATTTGCAACCCAGAGTGCTGAGGATGGAACATAAAGCCCTCCTACAGTGTTTGTGCCAGTGTATGTATATGATGGAAAGACCTTGAGGACCCTTACAGGGTTTCACTGATGTTTTGCCTAACAGGCTGTAACAAAAAACAAAAAATGTGATTGAAATATGGAACACCATATTCTCATTCTCAGTGGACAGAAAAAAAAAATTAGGCTTTCCAAAGTACTTGTGGTATTTAGGAAAACTGTTTTCTTAGGAATTCATAGAGCTGGACAGAAAATTGTTATCCAAAAGATATTTTAGTGGAAAATATGGTTCCTGCTGAATTGTTAAAGGTCTTTTATTTCCAGTGGCAAAGCTGAAAAGTCCATTATAGGTCACTTTCAATACTTGAACTTTAGGGATCTGTGGATCTATGAATAAGAGGCTAGGGTGTACATTCTGGTAACTTGTATTTCCAGTCCTTTCCATCTCCTCTAGACAGAGTCTCCGAAGCACTGGCATTTCCAATGTGCACTGTGCTAAAATGCATGCAACTGAGCTGTACCTCACAGCCTGACACCAAAATAGATCTAGTGCTTTAGGGAAGGTGTAGGTCATAGTAGAATCTTGGGCCATAAGCAGGGCAAAGAACTACAACTTGCAGAAGCTACCTTGGGGATCTCAAGTGAAGAAGCAGCCACTGCAGCATTGTTCTGTCATTTTCAGCCAGACAAGGACTACACTGATGAACCTTCACATCTCATTGCAAGGTCTATTTGCTCAAGGCTTTCCTTGAAGGAGAGAGGTTATATGCTGAACTGATTTGACAAGAAAAGCATCAATGTCAGTTCTGCAATCCTTGATGAACTCATAATGTTTTAAATTGAAATACATTTGTTCAGAGCCTGCCATGTGTATATATATCCATCAGAGAGGAAAATGAAGTGCAATGCTATTTCTGATCCAGCAGCAGCTCTACAGAGACTGCTGCTCTGTGTCAAATGTGCTGCTTAACCAGGTGGAACAGGGGCAACAAAAGTTTCCACAGCCATACCCTCCTTCCATTGCCCTGCAGTATTGATTGCTGCATTTCCAAGGTGTTGATTTCATAGTCAAAACTTGCCTTAGCATTGGAAATTTTCAAAGATACGCAGGACAGCTCATCACCCAGCTTCCACACCAAGCCCTACACATTTCAGGATCAAGATGTGAGTCTACTCAGTCAAATAAAATGCTGTTTCTTGCAGGGTTATACAGTCCCTGTAGTTGCACATGCAGGAATAGAGCAGGATTCCAAAACAAATCAGTGCAGGATTCAAGGGACAAATTAATGCATATCTGCTAAGCAGGAGGGTGTCCAGGAGAACATATTAGCCCATTTACTCTCCAGTACTCTGATTAGACCTGTTTTAGTGAGATTTGTGATCTGTGCTATGTCCTAGAGTATCAGAGGATTCAGTCAGTGCAAAGCAATTCTTGCTCACAGGAAACATGGCACTCTCTGTGGTTTTGAGCTGGATATCTCAAGAGCCAAAGGCAGGCTACAGACTTGGTAGCAGTGTTTGGATTGTCTCCTGTCATTGTCATGCGTTGTCCCTGTCACTTGGCATTGCTAGTTTTCTGTCCATTGTGCTTGCTCAGCTGCTTCATAAGTTCTCATAGCAAAGCTACAAGAAACAGGTTAAGCTACATATTAATGTTTCAGTGCAACTGCAATTTGATAACAATAAACAGAAGCTTTTATGAGGCTGTAAATGTCTCTTCCATTTATAAATATTGTACTATAACTGCAGGCTCTAGGGTTATCAGGCAGTCAAACCTTTCATCAAAGCCAAATAGTTCCTAAAGTACCACTCTTAAAAATCTTTTGCAGGCATTAATGTTTCATTAGTTCTCTCAAATGAGTCTCCTTGGGAATCTGTATAGCAAGTAAAATCTAGCTCTAACCCATGGAAAAATTAACTGCATTTTTAATTTCCTTCTTTAGAGTTTACTCCACATGGCTTGTGGTGGTACATAGCTGGTGTTCCAAATGTACTCAGCTTAAAGAGTAGCAGTAAAATTAATAACATATGTACAAGTGTACATTATACGAATGCACTCCCACCCTGCAGCCAGGATCTTTTCTGCCCATCCAGCTCTCCATCTATCCCTTGCTTTTCCATGGAGCAGAGCTTCCTGCCTCTGCTTAGCCAAGCCAAATTTATGGAAACTGCTCTGAAGTTGCACCCACAGTGCAACAACCAAGAAAGCACTGTCCAAGTATTTGATTGATTCACAGATTCTCAGAGCAGCAGGGACCACAGTGACTTCCATAAATCCACATTGTTTCTACCCAGCGTATTTGAAACAAATTGTGCCAGCAGCACACACAGCCTGTGTATTCACTGTTCCTTTGTACCTCCAGCCTTGTAGAGTACGCATCCTCAATTCCTGCTCAGTGTTTAAATGTGCCTAATTGGCAACCTGTTGTTACTGCATGTTGGCATGGAGCTTTATAATTGGTGTGAAAGAAAATTATTAGGGCATTTGTAATGGTTTTATCTCAGTACCTATCTAGCCTTCCAAGCAGCGCTGAATTTTGTGCAGTTTAAACAGGAAACTTTTAATATAAAGCACAGATTTCATCATCTTTGAATTCACAAGTGACGGACAGTGTTTCCTCTGCAAGAAGGTTTTTGGGGGACAGTCAAGGCCTGAACTCATCAGTAGATGTGATTTGTAAGCATTTGTGGTCTTACAAGGCTTCCTAGGGGTAGAAACAAAAGGAGCTGTCTGCATGCTGCCCTTGTTGGGATGTTGGGATTTAGCACAGCAGGTGCTGGAGGAAGGACAGACGTGAGGGAAAGGCAGGAGCACGTCAGGAAGGTGCATCTCTGGGTGCCTGGCTGCAGGTGTGGGAGTGGGCATGAGCCCATGGATTCCCAAGATTCATACCCCTGTTCACGCTATTGGTTTGAATAGGGTTGTAGCTCGAAGTACAGGGAACTGAGCTGTTCCTCACTTGGCCACG
The DNA here is from genome assembly GCF_017590135.1 of Pyrgilauda ruficollis. Lineage (NCBI taxonomy): Eukaryota > Metazoa > Chordata > Aves > Passeriformes > Passeridae > Pyrgilauda > Pyrgilauda ruficollis. Next base: position 636,013 of record NW_024530932.1, on the reverse strand, counting down.
CCCTGCTCAGTGTGACCTTGACTCTCCCAGTTCCAAGAACTTTGGAGTTTGGGATGAAATGAGCTGCTAGCATTGGGAAGAAGTGTGAGTCTGTCTTTGAGAGTGAGCTTGAACACGGTTATACCTGATGCTAGCGTGTCTGTAGATTGCTGCAAAATGTCTACATTCATCTCATTCCTCTCACATCTCTGTTATTGAGCGAATTGCAAGTGTGTTTACTGATACCCAAAAGCACTGGAAAACAGGGAGTCAGCAACAAAATGGTTGCACATCTGACAGGTCCCCCAGGAACCTGATTGGACTGATTAGTCTACAATATCTGTTTCTCTGGTCTGGAGGAAATTGTTCAATCTCTGACTAAAAATACAAAATTAAATTTAAAATTATAGAATTAGTAGAATGAAAAATAGTAATGGGCAAAATCCCATTATATGGGTGTCGTGAGACTGTGTGGTGCCATAGCTTGAACTGCTCCTACAGCACCATCAGCACAAGGCTCTACATCCAGGAATGCACACCGTGGTTCCTACTCAGTAGATGGTGTGGAGTGTCTCATAGAATGGTGTCTCAGGGAAGGAGCTGAGCACTGCAAGAGTCACAGCCAACAGAATGTGAGGTCATGACTTCTGCAAACATCTGCCTGTGGCAAACCATTATATTAAGGTACAGGGGTGTTTTTCCTGAGCCATGTGCTGGAAGCATTTGTCCTGCAATGTCACATGATCATTTGCAGTGAGTACAGAGTCCCAGTTTGTGAATTCTCTATCCAAGCTTTCCCTCTTTCTTTTTCTCAGACTTGATGAAGTTGCTGTATGTGGCAGTGACAAGACAACATGTAAATACCTTGCAGAAGAGTTATTTGTCATTAATGCAGGCAGTTGAAGTCCTAATCAAACAACATTTGCAGGAAAAACTTTTTAATGAGAGTGGCATTAAAGAATTTAATTTAAAACATGTGAAGGGATTCTTCTTTGCACATACCTCTTACTACTCAACCTTCCAGCTCTTTTTTGTCCACTAAAGGGTTAAAAAGAAAAAAAGAAGGCAATTTGGGGTTCATTGATTTCACATTAAGTCTTTGCCACTTAGCTCCTTACAAACAAGACCTGCAAAAACTTTTGACTCAGGGAGAAGTGCAGCAGGGATTTTTGATACCAGAAATCTCCAGGGGGAAAAACGGCATCATGAAAATAATTGGCTGGAAAATGAAGCTGGCCAAAACGAGTATATAAATAAAGTGGAAATGTCTTACAGGGAAGGAACAGCTAACCTCAAGCTGGGGTGAATGATCTTTCTGTGACATCTCTCTAGAGCAACTCCTAGTGCTCAGTCAGGAATTACGGGGTCGATGCAGGGATTATTTGGTATTGATCTTTGGCCTGGCTTTATGCAGAGCACAACAAGCCTGTAAAATTGCAATGATCCTTGCAAATTTATTAAAATGGCTTAAAATTTATTAATCACTTTGGAAATGCAGGTCATGGACTCTGAACTAGAATAATAAAGCTTTAAGCCACTACCAATTTTCTGAGAAGTTTGTGCAACACGATTGTTCAATTACCCCGTGTGCAAGTTTCCCAGCTAAACTGCAGCCAGACCACATTTGCCATCTGTCCTTTCCTAAGTAAATGGGGTTTCCAGCCCTCCCCAAATTCACACCATACCCCACCATCACCAATTGTTCTCATCAATGAGGTATATCTGCAAATTTTTACAAGGTTATTTAAATATATTATTGTCATCAGAATCAAAATGTGCCAGGCATGAGAAATGGGAGACATTAGAAAAAGCCATGGGCACACTTACAGTGCAGGGGGGTGCTTTCTTATCTACACAGTAATAATGGCTGTGCTGTCGTATCCCATTGCTCCTGATAAAGGAAGAGGTCATTGTTGTACATATTTTTTGACAGAATGAGGTCGCTGATGTTATCTCTGATTAGTTGAATAATGGTCATGACAGATTCTTAGTTGTCTTACCTTAGAAATGGCAGTCTGCTTTCCTATCCTGGCTGACCTTTTTGTCTTAAAGGGAACTGTACTTGCAAAGCATCCGCAGAAGCTGAGAACTGTTGAGGGCTGGGTTTTCTCCTCTCTCCTTCTGCAAGGGTAGTGCGAAGAAAAGGGGAAGAAACTTTAGTAGCAACAAGCACCCCTGTTTTTCTTGCAGCACACATGAAGGATATCATCTCTGTGGAGGAAATTCCTCCATCTCAGCTGTGGCAGATTGCTGCCCCTCAGATGAGGAAGGAGAGCTCCTTGCAAGGTTATTCTATTAGATCATCTGCTGTGCCCTCAATAGCATCTCAGCCCTGTGCACTGCTAGCAAGCATAATAATGTGACTAAAACACCTCTTAACATTTAACAGCCCCATTAATTTTCCATTGATGCACCACACAGACTAAGGGATTTGCACCCCTGACCTTGGGCATCTAACACATAAAATATTAGATTATGTTTTTGCAACTCTTTTGTACACTCCCAGTCTTTCAGTGCAGGGAGCACAGACAAGTATAACCAGCTTAGTCAGACAACATAAAAATTTAAACTTTTCTGGCATAGACAAGGCTAGAGACACAGGAGAAATTCAATGTCCTTGTCTTGTTTAATAAGTCTGCAAGCTTGAAAGTCTTATTAAGCATTCAGAAAACAGAACGTGACACACTTAAAGAAAGTTTGTGGAAAACACTTTTTGTTTTTTTAATTCCTGTTGAAGTCTACTTGAAAAATGAGAACTGAGAACAGAATTCTCATTTTTGGTGCCTTACATTAATTTGTATTGAATGTGAATGTTTTCTTTTCCTCTTCATTCAGTTAGCAAGCAAATGGAAAACATATTTTGTTTGAAAAACCTTTAGGGAGTGAATAGAAATGAAGTTATTCTAAACAACCACTACATTAAAGAAGTAATATAAATGAGGTTCTGTTTTCCTGTGGAACTTCTCTTGAATTTGACTTGAAATGCAATGGCTAGGTCAGAGACACACCCTATAAGGGACAGTTAAATTATAGGGAGTAGAAAAGAATGTTAAAGTTAGAGCTAGAGCTGACCTGTATCTGTTCTCTGGATCACCCTTCTTCCCTGACCACCATACTTGGATAAATTCAGAGGTTTTAGTGCATGTTCTTAGCTACTCTCTAAAGCAGCTCATGGAAAATAATAAATCCCTAAGACTTCATGAGGACAAACTTCAGTGAGTTAGGTGGCTGCTTTCCTGGAAAACTCCTTCAAACACTTCCTTTATTTCCAACGGGAACAAGGATGAGATATAGATGCAGGGTGTCTGGAGAGCAGGAATAAACTCTCGGGTGAAGCTTGGTGCTCTGACACGCAGCACCTCTCAGGATCTGGCAGGAGGGCAGGGAGGCTCTGACCCTCTGCAGTGTCTGTGCTGGCTGCTGTCAGTCCCAACCACCTACACTGTGAAGGTTGGATGCTGCAGGTTTTTTGAGGCATGTTCTAAGCAATAACACCTCTTTTTCTTTAAATTAAGTGACTCCTCATTTTGCATCCTGTTAGGAAGCTAACTCAAAGAGCTCCAGTTCATCATCTTCTATCATCCCCTACAATGAAAACAAAGAATGACAGATCTGTAGAAAAAGAGAGGGGTCAGTCTGGGATGGAGAAAAACAATCTAAAGTTATAACCACAAGGAGAAAAAAAAATAATATTTTCTGAGGTTGTTATCACAGAAAGTTAATAAAGCTCTAATGAATATTAATTTATATCCATATAGATTGCTAACTTCTGTGGTTTTGCTGAGATGGCGAGCAATCAGTATTTAAATGTCTAGTATTTCTTTTGATTTGCCACAATTAATGTTTCATGGAGTGTACATGAGTCTATAAATTAAAACACTTAATTGCAAGTTGTTCTTCTTGGGGGTTTCTTTGTAGAGACTGAATGGCAAACAGAGCTGCAAGGGCATGACATACTCAGAATCAGGATGCTGATATAAATATGGGTAGATGATGCTAACTAAGTTATTTCCTTTTAAATCTCTTCATATCCTGAATGGAAACATGGCTTTAGATGAAAATGCTCATTATACAAATTAGATGGATGTTATTATTGAGCACATTAATCATTTTTTCTCCAAATGCTCGCTTTACAAACGTAATTATTTTTAATCATACTGGTTCCACTAAATTAGAGATTTGGTTTCCTTTTACACTCAAATTTAAGGTCTCTGTATTTAAAAGCACATTATTTTTTATAGATTATTTCCTGTCATTTTACTTCAAAACCATCTGATAAAATTTAAGTAAATGTGATTAAATAGCACAGGAAAGTTGCCATGGTATTTTTTTCCTTTCAGCATCATAAAATCACTGGTTTCTCTATGGCAGGTTTAAGGCTTCACAAGAGTGTGGGTGTGTAATTAACCTGATTTCTTAATGAGTGTATTGAAAACATATTTTCTTGCAGTTCAGTGACTGATAGTAAGCTATTGAGTATTTAGCCCTGGCAGAAGACCAGGACAGAGCTTGTATGACAATCATATACCACCTATAGCTTTTTCTGAAGTCTCATAAGGTATAGTAGACCTTGTTGACTCCTCAAAAACAAGTACAAATTCTAGCCCATGCTTAAAAAAATCCCAAATCCTCAAATCCATGGGATATTTTACGACCTGCTTTTCCCCTGGTCATTTGCAGCAGAAAAAGCAACCCAGCATCTTGTGTTATCAACAACCATCTGCCAAAATTTCATTGTCTGAGCTTTTCAGCTGCTTTACGAGGAACAATTTAATTCCACAATGAAGACTGTGCAGGCTCACAACCAGATCCAGTCATTTTCAGTACTGCCTCTCTGTTAGTGTGTATAATTAATATGGACTTTGAAACATTAAGCGACAAATTCTGTAACTGGAAGATATTTCATGTGCAGATTAGGAAGTAACCATCTGCCACATTCTTTATGTAGTGTTGTGGTTTGTTTTAGAAAGAGAAGAAAATCCCAGCATATTCACTGTTTTGCAAAGACCATGTATGTTCCCAAGAGAACCTGGCTTTGCCTTTGCTGGAAATGTACTTCAGTTACAAGTGTAAATATACACTCTCTACACACGTTTTCTACAGCAATTTTGCTAATATTTTAAGGAATCGTACTTCTGTCTCTCCACAATTTGTCTCCTAAAGGGATCATGCAAAAATGCAGATGAAGAAAAGAGATTAATTAAGGGGCAGTTGTAGTTTGTGATGAGGCAGAGATGAATATTTGTATTAGTTAAAGAAAGCATAGGCTTTCATAAACAGGTAAAAGAGAGCATACACTCAAAACCATGAATAAACACTGTTTACCTCATTGTGTTAACAACTTACCACATCTTGAAAAATTGCATGGAAGATTGCTTTTTTCATTCTTTATACAACAGGTTGCTGAGCACAGTATCATAGCATTCATGGTTTATGGTTTCAAAGGCATCTGAAAGGCATTGAAAATTGGCAAAACATCTATACCAGTTTTGTAAAAATGAGCAAACATCTGTCACAAAGCAGGATCAGGAAAAAAAGACATTGAAGACATTGGTAGAAAATGTAGCTGTGGTAGCTGCTGCATGCAGTGGCCCACTTGTAGCCTGATGGATGCAGAGGTGCACAGTGCAGGAAGGTGGGAGGAAGTCCCAGGGGAACTGGGGTTCTCTGCCTGTATGTCCTCATCAGTGTTCTTCTGCAAGGGCATCTTCCTGTCAGCTCAGAGTTAGAAACTCACTCCATAGATGTTTGAATTGATCCACAATTGTGCATGTGATTCCTGTTTCAATTTTAAAGCTCTTACTCTTAGATTTACACATGAAGTTTAAGGAGGAAGGGAGCTGTTTTGCTGAGTTGTCTCACAGGGTTCTCTAAGACCCCAGGAGAAATATTTCTCTTTTGAACTTCCTTTTGCAGTGTAAAGCTCATTTTTACTCTTTCTGCTCCATAGTGGACTCATCCTCTCCTTGTAGTTCTAAATATAAAACCACTCGGTGAATGACCACCGAAATCCAGGGCCATAGACTGTCAGGACAGGAATTACCTCACCGGCATTCTTGCACCTCACTGGCACATTAAAGAGCTGGCAACTCCAGAGGTGGTGGGATGGATTTAGTTTGGTTTTCTCTGGCTTTTTTTGTCAGTGTTGGCTTGTCAGAGGCTGATGGAGGTGACTCAGCCACATCTGTTCCTTCAGTTGGAGGCAGCTAATATATCTCTCTATTAGCTTTCCCAGTTTTGTGAACGTTTTCAGGAATTTACTGTCTTTAAGATCTCTGCCTTTTTGTCAAACTTGATGGAAATATTCGCATTTACTGGGGAAGATGTAGATGTGCACACACAAAGAGGGTGATTACATAGCCTTTGTTTCCTTAGGGAAACTAGATAAAAAGTGTCCACTGCATTCCCGATCCCCATCAGTACACACCACTGAACGTGTTTTTCTTGAAATGTTTTTAATTGTGTCACGGTTTTCAAAGAGAATGAGTGATGAGAGTCTGTAGTAAAGGGGCAGGGGCTTTTTTTTTTTTTTTCGGTCTTCAGAATCCTTGACATATAACCTTTTGCTTATATAAAACACTTCAGCTGTTCATTCATAGGTTTAACTATGCTGAAGACTATTCAGTGGAAAGAAATCTTATTATCTTCAGCTTAATATTTCATTATCTGGCACAATATGAGGATATTAGACTTTGATTGCTGGTTCTCTTCAGAGATTACAGCATTTAAATTCTTATTCCCATCTGCATTTTAAACTTCATCATTTTTTTTAAACTGGTCACATTTATGTTGCATTTAAATTTTGTCTTTCAGGTTTTCAGGTTCAAAAGTTTAGGTGCAAAATACTCAAATTAGGTTTGTCCTAAATTTCCCAAACTATTCTGATGTTCACTCGTTTCACATCCTAATATTCAGACATGATAATGAACATCAAGGAATTGCAAAGGTCACTCACTACACACAACATCACACATCTGACCAAAAAAAATCTCTTCAAGAACAATATTATGACCTTATGCACCTAAACCTTTTACAAAACTATTAATCTGTGACAATGTCACCCAAAGTTACAGTAAATAAGCTACTGAGGTAGTTTTATGGGTCACAGTAATGTATCTGTTTGGAATCTGTTGTACTCAGACAGGCATATACATTTGCTGTAAATGGATCTTCAATCTCTGTGAATCATTTTATTCTTTTTATACACACTATAAAATTGCCATTTTTATGGCCAGGCTTGATGTATGATATGGCTGAAGAGCTGTATGAGTTAATTAAAGAATAAAGGGCTGTCCCTTCTGCTCTATATTTCTGTTCATGACATTAGTACCTGAGAACCACTGTTTTGTACCACACAGAGATTTTGATTTTAAGGGAACCATATAGGTTGAGGTATGCATACTCTTATACTGTGCAGGGCATGTGATTGGGTCCAAAATCCAGAGGCTTTGTATCACCAAGGCAAGCGTGTGCCCTGCTGACGCACAGAACCACTAGGTTGGAAGAGACCTTCAAGATCATTGAGTCCAGCCCGTGCTCTGACACCTCAACTAAACCATGGCACCCAGTGCCATATCCAGTCTTTTTTTAAACACATCCAGGGATGGTGACTCCACCACCTCCCCTGGCAGACCATTCCAGTCCTTTATCACTCTTTCAGTAAAAGAATTTTTTCTTAATATACAACCTATATTTCCCTTGGCTTAAGGCAGAACTTCCTGGACTGCCTCTTTTCTGCTGTGTTAAGTTCCCAGCAGATGTCTGATGGGTTAAGAAGAACAAGGGCTGGTGATCCTGAAACATTCTCCAGCTGCTTACAGAATAGGTTGTCCACCTCTTCTTCCAGGTTGGGTGGACACTAACAGACTCCCAGTAGGATGTCAGCCTTGTTGGTCTTCCCCTTAATTCTTACCCATAGGTATCCCTATATTTCTTTGAAAGCTTCAATAGCATCCCAGAACACAAAGCAGAATAGTTTCTGTAGATGATAATCCCACCAAGAAAATGAATGTGGAAAAATAGGGCAGCAAAGGATCAATTAAATTCTGTCTGCTGCCATCACAGATGGCCGTGCTGTCTCATCCCAGTTAAGCACGCACCAGAGCTCAGTCACTTCTCTCTCAGCCTCTGCTTTTCTAAGCTCTGTTAGACAAACCCACAGTTCACTCTCGAGAGATAAACTCACTATTTCTTCCATCATCCTTCACCTGTGTCCACTTGAGTTTGTATTTTTGCACAGAGCAGGGAAACACTGCCCCCTAAACTTCAGTCGGGGTTTCCCCAGGTTGCCTTCTGTGGAAGATCATACTCTTATCTCCTGGAAGGAGAAAATCAGGACCACCAAAATGGCTTATATTGCATCAGCCTTTGGAGGTGAATGTGTGTACCCAAACACCTGACTCTGGACTTTGCACTGATCAGGTATTTCCCAGTCAGTAGCTCTTGTCTCATACCAGACCAAAGATGAGCAAAAATCCCACAGTAAGGGAGCATCTTCAATTTCAGTTCTTTCCCTTTGAATTCTGGCTGTTGTGCATTAGATATTTTCTTCCTTTGCAACCATGTGATAGAAGTTCCCATAAGCGCTTTCCTTTCATCAAGAGAATATTATTTAGACAGCCAAAAGGAAGGTAATTGTAGCATAGGATGATCACTAGGAAGAGAAAAGAATGCCTCCTTATATTTACATTTTAGAAAGCATGAAATTCTGTTTCACTTACTCGTCATTATCCAGTATGAGCTAAGACATTTGCAGAATATGTGCTCTTCAAAACAGTTTTAAAAGATAAAGTATTCTGATTGCTCTGAAGTGCAGAACAATATTTTTCTCCTTATTAGTGTTAGAGAAAAATAGCACAAAAATGTCAGGAACTATAACTCATTGCTCTTTTTTTCACATAACTTAATCATGTGCCTTCATTTTGAAGCCCACATCCAACAAAGCAAATTCACTTTGAACGACATCTTTAAGAAATCATCCTTCTTCTGTATGGTCTATATTACTGCTGGACCCCTTCTGTCTTAAGTTTTTTTCTTCCTGTAAATGCTATTGTAGATGCAGATCTTTAATATCACACTGATACCTAGGTTTTCTCCTTGAGATCACTTTGTTTTAAGAGAAGAGAACCAGTCTTTACTTGTCACAATGACAGGCTGATACAACCTCTCACTCCCATGAGGCCCTGCTTTGCTGCAAACAGGCAGAAAAGCACAGTTAAAGAAATGAACACTTGAGATGGCAAAACACTGCAAGAAAGGTTTCAAATGCCATGCAGGTTATAGGTCTTTGAAAGGTACATGGATCTGTCATATTCCTTCCCAGAACCCAATTTTGTCTGCACAAATATGACATACAACTATCATTCCTCTCACATATTAGGCTTATCACCTCCTTGCCCTTTACAGCCTTCCTCATGTCCTCTGTTAGCTCTAATAAAAGCTAATCCATAAGAAAAGGCTCAAAAGACCAAGCAGACCAAGCTCAATTAATTCTTTTATTAACTTAATAATTGAGCAATAAAGCCACAGAGTCAGACCTTCTTCAGCTGAAAGGGATGACACTCAGTAAGGTAGAGCTGCCCAACATGTATTTCTTCACGATTTTATTTATTTCATAGTTTTTGTAACTCAATGAATGCATGCAGGGGTTAGGGGTCTATACCTTGGTTAACACCAGGTAGGCTGCTCACAGCTGTGCCCCAAACCTCTCTTGGGCTTGTGACCCTTTCCCTGACACCACACTTCCATTTCTAAGGTTTGGTAAGGGGATAGTCTGGGTGTAGCATGGGCTTTTATTAGGAACACCAGAAGATGAGCAGCCAGACCCAGACATTAACTTTTAAATCTGCCTTTAAACCAGTGGTGAGAATGTCCCTCTGCAGTGTACCGCAAAAATGCCATCCTTTTTGAGGCAGCTCTGTAAAGAGGCATTTTATTAAAGAGGGTGAGAAAATCAAGGATTTTGGCTGGTCCAGAAAAGGTGCTCCCCGGTGTTTGGGAGTAAAATCCAGGCAGGGGGGAATCCATCCTTCTTGGCCCAGTGTGCAGTGTGTGGGGTTTTCCATGCATGTTCCTGCACTGAGATATCCACATAGACAAGACACTATAGGTGTTTGGAGATGAGACAGAGCAATATATTTATCAGGACTCTGCAAAGAACTCAGACGGGCTTTCAGAAGTTTTCTCCTGAAACTGAATATTCAAAAAATTCTCTCACAATAAATGTATGCCCATCTGTGATATTCACAGCTTGTTTTAACTTTATGATGCTGGAGGCAGACCTCTAATCTCAGCTGGTGCATTCTCACTGAAGAAATGGCCCTATAAAAGATAATGGGTAATTAATATAATAAAAAAATTCCTCAGTAATGACTGAGGATATCAGAACTTGGCTCATATTTCCTTTTGGGACCCTGGAAATAAAATTTTATATTTCCCAGCAAAAAAAAAAAAAAAAGGCTGATCTTTGTATTTTGAGTATATGCAACAGCAAATAGTACCCTACCACAGTTTTGTAACATGCTGGCTGGAATTTAATTTCATCCTTTACTAGGAAAAAGAAGTCTAACAAGATGCTAATATGCTAAAAAGAGCCTTTGAATGAGCTTGTTTTAGTCAAAATATTGCAAGTGTGTTAATTCTAAGACCTCTAATGACACTAAAAAACACTCATTGACAAATGCTTCATTTTCTCTTAATAACACTTGCTTTAATGTTGCTGTAAATGATATCAACTTTGCCATAATGATACAGCACTAGCATTTAAAATCTAAGTTCAATGGTTATTTGTATTTTAAATTTTGCATTTTCATTTGATCCCATATGCTTTTGACAATGCTGGATTGATTTAGAGCCAGCTCATTACAGAACACTGAATCAAAGCAGAATCTCAGGTACATTACAGAGGTGAAAGAGCAATTAGATCCTATGCAACACCTGAGCTAATGTCTCTTTTCTAATTGAGTGATAGTCAGCCAGTTTGCAGTGCCAGCAAGTATGGTTAAATCAAATTGACTTTTAGTGTTAGACCAATGGTGCTAATAGACTGGGTTCACTGTCTATAATGGATATGGAAAGACAAATACATTAAAAGCAAAGGTCATTCTTATCTTTTGCTCTTGGCAGAAAAGACTTAACTGTACAAAGTTCGTTTCCCCTCCAAGAAATTATCGTTCCTACAGTTTATCTCAAATGAGTTGGTAATGAAAATCTAGAAGGATTTTTGCTTTCCATGTCATCCTCCATAACTCAAGACTTATCACCCCTGCATGCACCTGGATGCATTACTTGCCTTTTCTCCTCATGCTCATATGGGAGTAAGGAATTGTTTTCCTTTTTATTTTTGCTTACAGAATCTATTATAATGATCTCCTGATCTTTGAGTCAAGTGCTAATGTATCTACTAATAAGCAGCAGTGGGTGCACGTATGGGAAACAGGAAGAGGCTGTGAGTTTCCTGGAGGAACAGAGCATGTGGTGGGAAAAAGGGACCATTGCTTCTTTCAGCAGTCAGAAAGAGAAATAGGCATCTTGGTGAACTTGAAACACTATTCCCCTGCTGAGCTCATGAACTTTTTACCAGTGCTAAAAGAATGTCCTTTCCATACAGCTGAATACTGTGAGCAGGGGAAGAGTTTTGATACTGCTTTCAGCATTAAATTTCAGGCACTGAGGGCTGCAGGAGTCTTAGCCCATTGATTTGTGTGGGCCTTGCAGTCTGCTTGGGGTTAAGTATGTGTGTGACTGTCTTGGCTCAGGATGGCAACCAGAGAGCTCTGGAAGCTCATGAATTGCAGATTAATAACAATACAAGTAGCAGTTAGGGTACAGAATAACTTTCTTCAGAACAGTGAAAATGATGCATGTTTACAGCTGAGGTTTTGAAGCTCTGATGATGAGGCAAGATGAAGGGAGTTGCATTTCAGTAAGGACTTCATCAAAAGACAGCAACAATATCTTATGCTAAGAAGTAAGAAAAATACTTTGTCGGTAAATAGCAGTATCCACTATTGTCTAATGTTGGCAATGTCTGATTTGTAATGTTATGTTGTATGCAAGACTTTTTGACCCACAATAGGCTGCTGAGAGCCATCTGGGCAGTGCCATCCCCCACACCAAGTCACAAATGCAGAAGGAGAAATTGTCCTGAGAGTCTGAACTAGTGAGGGGATCTATATGGGATGTACTTCAAATCCTGACAGCGCCCACAGGGTGGGACAGGAAAGAGTTCTCTTCTGTTTTAGAGCCCTCTGATATGCCATACCTGATGGCCAAATTCAGTGGCAATTCATCATTCTCTCCCTCAGTGCTGCCTTACCAAAGGGCTCCTCTCCAGTCTCAGATTCCATGGTTTGCTTTGCTGGAGGGTGCACATGGAGGGAGTAACTTACGCCTGCTTGACACCATTTTTTTCTAATAGTTTTATTTTATCCACCAATAGTGCTGCCTATTTGTATTAGTTTGAATGATTAGTAATTTTTAAATGCAACTTTCATACTCTGCCTCAAGAATTCCAGTGATTCTACCATGCTGTAAAGAAACATCTTGACACTGTAAGGACTAAACTTTTGCTAAAACATTTTTGACGTTCATAAAGGTAAAATTTTAGTATGGTTTTCATGGTTTCACTATAGACCAGGTACAAAATTCTGTTCCACAATACATTTTGAGTGTGCAACTAACATTCCTTACTTGATTTAGGGAGGACAGAATAACAAGCAAGCTGAATAGCAAAAGACTGGAGTTTCTAGCAAGTTGAAAATGCCGTGGTTTGTTTTCCACTAATACCAAGAGAGATAAAGTTAATCTGAAAGTACACAGAAATTCACATTTACAAAATCTGGTCTCCACAAGGCCATGAAATCCTTAATTTGTTTATTTCTCCCAGAAGAATATAAATCACTGTTGCATCGCCCAAATGTTTGTGAGTTTATCGAAAGGAGCATTTATTCAGCATTCATTCCACTCTGTCATTAAATCCTCTGGATTATATGGCTGTTGTTGTCTTTTAAATTCCTGATAAATATGTTGCTGACAGCCAGCTGTTCTTTCCAATGCATCATAACCAACCTTCCTAGAGTAGATCATTAGTCTGCTTGCACCCATCTATTTTATTTATGCCATTCAGGGAGATTACAATGGCCATCTGCAACTGTGGGCACTTTTTGTTTTGGAGGAATACGCCATCAGTGGCACAGGAATGTGAGGGATAGGGCTGAGTTTCAAGGATATCAGCTCTCCTGGAGTGAAAAGGCTTGCCTGCTCAGTAGGGCGACACTTTGGTGTCTCTGGTGGCTTCAGCTCTTTTTCCCCTGAGGCAGTTTTGGAGCCTACGAGAAGCCTCTTGGGGCTGAACCCCCAGGCAAGGCATGGGGAAATGCCTGGCCCATCACACCACCTGGTTATTCCTGGGAGCAAAAAATTTGGGTGTACAAAAATTCTCAGTTATGGCAAAGACTTTTCACCCTCATACTCCCATGTCACATTATATATTCTATTGCTCTACAGAATGTAGAATGCTCTTCTATTGTTAAATAGAAGATCAGAGCTCTCCAGATTTTCCCCCTTGGCAGCAAGATGAATTTTCCTGCTGCTCTTTTGACTTTTCAGTGGTCTGAAGCATCGGGTTTGGTTCACTCGCAGTTCAAGCTGTCAAATTCCCATGGACAGGGCAGTTAGAGTTTGTTTCTGCTGGGGAAATCGAACAGTACGTTTTCCAGTTTGCAGCATTCAGCCCACATGGTTTTTTCCTCAGAAAACAAGGGAGTGCTGCCCCCTGCACTTGTAATTTACAGTAATTAGCAAGGAAATGATACTTGCTTTTACAGAAAGAAGCACACTGAGCAACTCATTCCTAAAAAGAAGATTTGGAAAGGAGGCTCACATTGGGAAGAAGTACATTTTGATTCTTGGTGTAAACATAAATATTCAATACTTCTTGCAAATCAAAAATCAGAAGGGAGAAAAGCAGTGATCTTTGGATTGATTGAACTTTTTTTTTCCTAGCTTATGCTGAAATGCTTAATATTTCAGCTGTGTGTGACATGCAAGTAACCTGATAGATTGCTTGTATTAATTGAAAAAAAAAAAAAAAAACCTAACCCAAAAAAATCCTATCTGAGACATTTTATTTTCAAAGAACAGATGGCTTTCTTTACTTACAGCTGTAGAATATTTTGCTGCAACATAAAGGCATATAGTATACCCTCTGGGGATGAAGGAAAACGAGATGGAGAGAAAACATTGCAGGGAAAATCATTAGAAGCTCTAGAAATAATAGAAATACCAGGCCTGACTTTTGGTACCACTAACCTTTGTTGGCTTCAGATGACAAGTCCTACTTGAGATCAAGACATCAGCAGGACCCCTACTTGCCCTGAGTTTTCTACCCTTCTCCTCATGAGGACAGCAGCAGGAGAAGCCCCATCTGCAGACATTTCTTGTGGCAGAGGACATTTTTTATGTTTTCTCTACCAGCCTGCCTGGCTTAACCTTTTTGACCATCCTTCAGCTGCCTCTTAATATGACCATTTTATCAACCACTGCAGTTAAAATGGCAGTCAGTTTAGCCAGCTCTGTCTGCTGCTGCTTGAAATTTTATGTATTGTGACCTTCTTTGTGCCCTTAATTTCTGCTGGAGATGCTCATCTCCTTGCACTGTAACCAATGAATCAATTTTATTTTCTCTGAAAGAGAGAGAATTTTTTTTTTTTCTGCTGAAACTGGGGGGGGGGTGTGCAAAGCAAAATTCCTCCTCCTGCAGTTATCTCAAATAAGAAAACTCCTGCAGTTTTTCTCTCTTTGTAACTGCCTATTGATTGTGTATGTCAACTGTACGTCTGTGGGTGCTGAAGGATTTTATTTTATTTCTGTTTGCTCAATCATATCTAAAAAGTAACTAAGTGACTGCTTGAAGAGCTGCTGAGAATTGGGGGTCTTGTTCACAGGTTTTATAATGCATTATTTGCATCTAGTTATATCAGAATGGTGTAATTACACAAGATATTTCCTTGTTTAGGTATTCTTTTTGGATGATACATGCATCTGCAGTCCCAAGGCCCCAGAACTGCCACAGGCAAGATTGCCCCATACTGCCTCACACATGGCCAGATTTAGTGCTCTTGCATGAACTGTTTGCCAGTAAATAACAGTAGTTCATTTTTCAGAGTGTTTGATGGCAGTGGATGCTGTCCTCACTTCTGTGGGTCCGGGCAGTCCTCTGCCACCGAGAGCGAGTAGGATGTGTGCCTGAATGAAATAGGCTGGGAAGGACTAAAAGAATTGCCCGAGGAATGAGAAGCAAACATCAATTACTTGCTCAAGGATGAAAATGTGTTTGGTAGGCTACTTATTTAGATGGCTAAGCACATCTTGCATTTGGCTTCAGCATCCTGGCCTTGCACTTATCATATCTGTGACATATATATCACTTGTCGTATCTGTGACACTCGAGCAGTCCAAAGAGGGCTGGTGAAACTCCTCAAACTGCTTGTCAGGGCCATCAGCAAAGGAACTCTGAGAGGAAGTGACTGAGATGGGCTTTGGTCCATCATGGATTCAGAGCCATCAGCACTGGGGTGGGGCAGTCTGTGGGGAGTTTAATTCTTGTGTATGACTGCTGAACGCCCTCTGCAAAGCTCACACACTCACATCCTCAGCCAAAGTCTTGTGTGTGCCCTAAGGTTATCAGGCCAGATATCAGGGTGTGATTCCTGGGGTCTCCTGGGCAGGGCCCAGAGCTGGACTTGATGGTTCTGATGGGTCCCTTCCAACTCAGCATATTCTTTGATTCTGTGCTCCAGCAGCAGGTCATGCAGTAATTCCCTGTGTAACTTTCATCACTAAATGCAAATCAGTCATGTGTGTGAGTGACAATTATTCTAAAATTGGAATTTCCAAGCCAAGTGCAAAAGGGTTTGAGATACAGCTTCCAGCAAATATTTGCATGTGATCAAATGTATTATCTCTTTATTTCATTCTAGATCCATAATCAAGATCACCTGTATTAGATTTCAGGAAATCTTTATTGCACTGCCTTTTCCTGGGAGCGGTGCCCAAGTGCTGAGCCCTGAGCAGAAGCCTGAGTTAAGGAGAAGTTCTAAAATTACCATAGCCCTATTCAGTTTCTCCCTGTATCTGTAAAAGCACAATATCTGTCTTCCTTTTACCTGCTAGAGCCTGCAAAATGGGAAAATGTGTCAAATATGGGGGAGAGTGTTGCTGTTTCTATTGTTACATATTTACAACTTCATAACAAGATGCTAATGCAAACCTGGAGGAACTAAACCTCTACTTTTGCAGAGAGAAGTGCCTGAGTAGCTCCAGCCCTTCAGAGGTTTAGAGCAAAGGAAGCAAGGAGAAGCATTTTGAAGGTGGCGCTCAGATGGTGCCAGGTATTGCAGCTCACTGCTTCAAGATTTAGCTGTGTGCTTGCAACTGGATTAAGGTGGGATGTTTGGCAAGTCTCTGAATATAGATGAACATTGTGCTTCACATTGGAAGGATATCTAAAAATGGCAGCAAAGTATTAGTGTATATATGGGGCAACAGGGCTGGAATTGGTTAACAGTATGCAAAAGACTCTACATCCTCAGTGTTTTGAAATGAAGGGGTTTTCCTGTGACATAATTGTGTATATCAAAGCTCTAAAAGCTAAGTAATTAAGAGTTTGAATGACAGGCTTACAAGTCCAATGCAAAGCACTCTCTGCAAAGAGATGATGTAAGCCAGAGGGTGGAAGAATACAGTGTGTGTGTATATGTGACAAAAATTCCCTGTTGGTTCAAGAATAGGTGCTTTGTTTTTCATTAGATACAATATTGGAGATGTGTCATCTTTAATCCATTTCTGTCAAGCTTGCTTGTCAGAAAGAGTGAAATTTCTTTCAAAAAAGACATAGCTGCTAATCCCTAAAAGCACAGTGCAACCACATTCTGGTCCTTCCAGATCTCTAATCAATGTCTCCTTCTGCAAAGATGCCCTAGAACCTTGGAAATGGCCTCATAATATCAATAGAAAAAATGAAAAGTACCCTTTTTTCCCTATTCTTACCTCGAGGAGAGGGACACCTTTTAAAATATTTGTTTCTTTTGTAACTTTGTGTCACAGTTTCATCAATCAACTGAAAGCTCATCAATTTTCAGTATGAATTAGAGTTTTAAAAATGATTGATGTGGTGGTCTGTTTTCTTTGGAGCCTGTCTTGTAGTACTTTAAAGGAGTGCCCATATGGTGAAACCTGCAATTTTGAAACAAAAGCCTTTTCCCACTGAGTATGACCAGGTACTCAGAATACTGAAAGGAATCAGTCATAGAACTGTATTACTTTTTCACAGGAATAATATTATGTGTTAGGAAAAAACTGGCTAACAATCAGATTTCTTTGACAAAAGATGTGAAGTTTGCTTTTTTAAATATGGAATTCATTAGTATTATTGAATGGCCTTATCATATTTCTTTTAACTATAAATGATTTCCTCCTACTTCGTTCCTGAATTTTCGAAGGCTTCAGAAGTTACATAAAAGCAGGTACACGATAGAAGACTGGCCATTGTGGAGGTGTTAATACGTGGCAGATTTTTTTTTAACCTAAGCATACGTATTTCAGGACCCATTATCTTGTCTTTTCTTTTGATAAAGTGGTTTTAGATTGACTATTATGTTCCAAGGAAATTCAACACAGATTATTTCAGTCACACGGTCACCAACACTGGACAACTGTTCGTCCAGTTGGACAAGATGGGAAAAAAATGTGTTCTCAAATGTCCTCTCAGGGAAGCACTGGGTGAAAGGCAGTCTCTGCTGTGCTACACAAATGAATAACCAAACACCAGGACCACGAGAAAAGCATGGAACAGCTCAGCTCTTGGAGCTGATACCTGCAGAAAAAGTTGTAAATTTGAGTCACAGGTGGCTGAAGGATGTGCAGAGACCATTAACATAAACATTCTTCCGTGATGCTAAACATGTGTGATGTGAAAATCACCTTTAATTGTAGCTGTACAACGGCCTCTGTGCACTCACCTATGATAAAACCGACCTTTCATAAAAAAATATTTTTCATACAGGTACTAATCTGTGTTCAGTGACAGCACAACTCTTCATCTACACTTATTTATTGAACACTGGGATAGGCATAGAGTGTGTTTCTCTAAAAGCTTCCATGAATGTTAATGACAAGGAATATCACTTGTAGACAGCACTTGTGCCTAGGAAAATATAGAAAAGGAAAGCCAATAAAGTATCATGTGAAAAATATTAGCTTGCTGAAAAGCTTTTTATGGTTTGAATTAATTTTTAGTTCAGCAACACTTGTTAAACCTATAAATAGATAAATAGTCTCTTGCCTTCCTATAGCTTTTTTCCTCTTACAGTGTGCTTTAGAAGTCTTCACATTCAGTGATTTTTATTTTATTATATTTAGTTAACACTGCAGGCTCTCTTTCAGAGAACTGCTTTGATAACAGGCTGTTTTATCTCAGTTTCTAGTGTGATAAAAGCCAATTTGGAGTCACTTACTTTATACAAAACAATGCAAAGTACAAGATATTTTGATGATAATAGCAACTTTAAAAAAGGATGACCATCTGCCTTTATTCACTACTCCTGCTTTCAGTGTCCTTTTGAGCTCCACTTTCCCTATGGAAAGATGAAATCACAGGGATCATTTTCCTGTCAGCTGCAAAGATGTGGTAACCATCTTATAAGACAAACATATGGCTGGGTCTTAAGGGCTTTTTCAAGCTGGGAATCCAAATATAGGCTGCCAAGTTGTGTTCAGAAGCATCTGCCACGTCAGTTCCCCATCACAACGCCTCCCTGCACCACCAGAAAGCCTGAGCTGGTGCCTGCTCTTTTCCAGGTTGGCATTTTATGGCAAGAACCAGCCACAGAAATGTAGAGCTGTGTATCTGAAGGCTTAACTTTAGCCTCCTTTACCTGAATGTTTTAGGAATAATTTGGGACACATGAGACTCATCCATGTGGAGAGTTCCAGCAAAATCCCAGTTGTAAACTGCAGGGTGAGTGTGGAAAGACCTGGAAGTTGAGTAATCTCTCCTTGTGGAACAGGGATTACTCTGGGATACACTTCAGTCCCAGTGGCAATGCCATTCTCACACTCCTTATTGGGCAGGCCAGGAAGGATCTATTCATACTCCATCTGATTTGTTTTTACATTTCCTGGCCAAACTGTTGTCTACTCCCTGTATCTCGCTTTATTTGTGGTCTCTTGGTTCTGATGGCTTCCCTCCTGCAGAAGGTTAAGCAGGAATTGCTCCATACATGGGTCTGTAGCAGCTCCTCATGGCTAGCCAGAACGTTTCCAACTTCAACCACTTGATTTTCCTGCTGTCCAGTGCTCCTGCCTCTCCCTTTTGTGAGGAATGTTGTAATTTGCCTCTGTGAGCTGTTATGGCTCTTATTGGAGGTTGACTTCCTCTGACCTTGAGACGTGGGATTCTGGTAGTGGGGTAGCCTTGCCCGTGCCTTCCTTCTGCTGGTGGCTCTGGGAAGTGAGGTCTGCACTTACGGGAAAACACAGATGAAGGAATTTGCAGCTGACCACTTACTTCCTTATCAGCCCCTCAGGGGAGAAAGACCTGGATATGTAGAGCTTAATAAGGCATTTTTCTCCAGGTAACCAGCACAATTATGAGAAACTTCCTTGTTAAAATGTTTGTGTGAAGACAACTGTTTTGATTGAAAATGTGCATGGTGCTTGTGGGCTAAAATCACTGTTGATGTTTTTATACAGTAATACTTTTTTTAACTGTATGGGTTTCTTTTCTTTGCTGGGATTTTTTGGTGTCTATAAGCAAGGTCTCTGAAATGTTTATCAAAACAAAGACTGGTGATTTTTATAAACTTTTTTGTTCTGAAGAAGAATATGCTTCCCATTCCTGGAAGTTAACTTACCTTTTCTAATTGCATGGAACTTGCCCTAAAAATCAGAGGAGGATGTGTAGGAAGGTAAAGGTGCAGAAAGTTAGATTTATTGCTATTTGTGAGGCCATTTAACATTGTTCAGAGCAGTTTTAGCTCATCAACACCCCACTGGTGAGACTCAAAATATCTATCATATTTATCTGAGACAGCCTTCTGCAATGTATCTTCATTTGTTCTTACCTAGTGTTTGCTCTCACCCTTTACTTTTTACCTTACTTTAAAACTTCAGTAATTTACTTCAGGAGCCAGAACTCTTTTCCCCCTTACCCCATGTAGTGAATAACCAACTAATAAACAGGGAGTTAATGATTCCAGAAATATTTCTTCCACCTAAGCTAACTGTTGAATAGGAACTGTGTTCCTGGCAATTGGAATCCCACTGGAAACATGCCTTGAACAGACTTAAAGCTGCAGCCATTGCAATCAAAAGATTAATAGATAAGTAATTGGTTTTAATAAGTCACTCTCCTACATGGACTATTTTAAAACTTTAAGATTGCTAAAATGAGACATTTAATAAACACAAAGGGAAAAGAATTTCAGTAGCTGGATTTAAAAAAAAAACCAGACAGCCACATTTATTCACACATCTAACACTGTCTGGAAATAAAGGGTTTTAAAAATATTGTGGTTAAGTATTTGATTAAAGAGTACAGAAAATAATTTTTCAAAAATAGATCTTTATTAGCAGTCTGGGTCAGAGAACTGGATATTCACTTTGATTAGGGTATTCTGTTGAGAGGAATAAAAATTTTATTTCACAGGTTACAAGTTAAAAAATATGGAAAGTGATGTATTTGCATTACAAAGATGAAACTGAGTTACAGTGGCTAATAGAATAAGTGTTGCAAGTTGGACATTAGAAGAGGGATGTGAACCCAATTTACTAGGCAAATTAACTTTGTTAGAACATGAGCTGGAGCAAAGATAACAGCACCTTTAGGAGACAAACTGCGTGCCATGCTGGTGTACTCCAGTGTTTCTGTAATGGTTATAAAATTCTTTAGGCAAGATTTTTTTCACCAGCCTAAGGGCACCAAAAGGTATTGATAAATGTGCAACAAAATAGAACGAAAGCTGGACTCAATGCCCTAACTCTTCATATCCTAATACCTGCTGAAACAGTTCTGGTTCTTTTGCTCTGCCTTACTAAAATTGTGCTCCTGCATGACCTGGGTGCCACTGATTTGCAAAGAGAGCTACTCAGTATTTCCAGGGCTTGAATAGCAATAATCCCTTAAAAAATAATGTCCTGGAAAGCAAAGTAGCAGATAGAGCCTGGCCAAACTGAAGGGCAGCTGAAGCCTGACAGCAGTGTCCCCCTGAGGCAGTTCAGATATGGACTGAAATGCATTTGGCATCTCGTTCCTGTTTGATAATGAGCCATACTCTGTTTCACCTTGTGCCCAGGGATTTCACAATGCTTCATACAACGTGAATAGTGTCTGGATGCAGTCACTGAACGAGGGGGTCTTAACACACTTGTTAGTGCAGAAGGTTTTCTGCTATTTCCAGACTGTTCAGTGTGAGAAAGGGAAGTGAGCCTCAATGATGTACCCAAGGTTATGCCTCAAATTAGTTACAAGATGGGAAGTGGTCACAAACCCTTGTGGGATGGTGGGGCTGATCTACCTACCTAAAAAAGATAGAAAGACAGTCCTCTTTGCAGTGAGCAATTTAAGCCAATTTGTGTTAAACAATTTGCTACGAGATTTGATTTAAAAAAAAAAAAAAGAAAAACTTAGTGAAGCTAGACTAAACAGTGTTCACAGCATAGTAGTCATGCTTTGATGCTTTAGAGCAGCTGAGGCAGAATGTGCTTTTTCTGTGCAGTTTAATAAAAATAAGGCTGTGAAACATCTTATGATGAAAAAATCCAAGACTGTCCTCAACATCTAACAATGAACCTTAAAATTACCATACCTGAATGTGACAGACGAGTTGTGCTCATTAATTTTAGCAGCATCTGTGCCCCTTTACACCAGCTAAATATCTAGCATTCAATATAAGCAATTTTCTTGTCCCTTTTCAATTAGCTCCATTACAGAAAATCTAATTAAATCATATTTTTTAGCAGGAACCAAGAATTCAAGAGCTAAATTTTTGCATTTAATTAAAACCTCTTCACCTTGAACTGTTAATTTCCTGAAAAAGATATCCAATAGTTTTTCCTCTGATCCACTTAGCTCCTATATGAAATGGCTCATTTACTCTGAGGTGGCTCTTGAAGAGTGCACTTGGGCTCCAACTCTGGTGACAATCTCAGAAGATGATGGGAATCATGGCTGCTTTTCTCCTCACTTCTGGATAAAATCTCTTCAGATACAGCTTGTGTTTCTTCTGGGCCCACAGAGACATCTGGATGACCATCAGGAAAGCAAAGATGCCAACTAGTAGGGAAAAAGATTTAAAGAAAAGGATCACGTGTGTTCTTTCAGTGCCTGTTTCTGGAAATGCAGTAGGGTTCATGGAAATATTTGCAGTCTCTTCTGTGGTCAGAGACAACAAAGCAGTTCCTCTCAGCCTGGCAGTTGATGATATACCACAACCCAAGGCTCAGCCTCCACCTCAGAATTCACACAGATGACCTTCACCTTTGTTAGGCACACCCTGTACCACCTCTGACTTCACCATAAATCCATATATCACAAGGCTTCCTTGGCCATGTGGTGTCTCAACCCATGGCCTCTCTTAACCATGTTTCTAGTTTGCTTCTGATCTATAACATTTCTTTGTTTCTACCTCTGGCTCCCAACCGTGACAGGGAGCTGTGCTCTAACTCCCTGCTGTGCAGAGGGAGAGCTCGATCCTAAAGCAAGTAGGCACTAGCTGCCTGATCCAGCAGGCACCAAATAGGGGATCATTTTACTGCATTTGCATTTTGAAAATTCATTATCCTTTGATTAATGTGGAGGTGGTTAATCAGGAACATCCATTTGGTGTCCAGTCAAGCTACATCTGGGACGATTACAGCAAATATGAGCGTGCTGTATATGTTTCTGCTCCTGCCACTGTAAGGACAGCCCTACATTGTCCCCAGACTTTCAGATAATTTTCATACCAAAGCCTAAAACACAAGAATGTTTCATCTTTTCAAACAAAATTTTGATATAATTTTTGCGTGATGCAGTTTAACCCACTTTTGAAATTTGTTTATTTTCCATTTGTCATGTGGGGCTATTTCTTACAATTAGTTTTTATAGGTTTCTGTTTTGAAATGGAAAAATCATTTAAAAATTGAATGTTTTGGAGACCTCAGTCCCAGGGACCATATTTTTGTGTGTATAGGTCTTCTGAGGATGCAGCAAAATACTGAGCAAGAGTCACAAATTCCACTGAGCAGGCTGCTCTTACGAGCATCTTGGAGGTTTATCTCATATGGCAAATTTGATGGCAATATTTCATATACTATAAACTTTTTTGGCAAATCTTAGATTTCTAGAATTCTCTTCCACAAACACTTTAAATGCTGCCTTCATTCTGTTTCAAACTTACCTGGCAGAGTTTGTGTCATCACTGTGAAACTAATCCAAGACCCAGCCTGTTGCAAAGAAAAAGTCATAGTTAGTTCTATATTTTATGTAAAGCAAAATGGCAAGTTTTCAAGAGCTCCCCATGGAAAAAGAGTGTGGTACTTGTACTGGAAATGGGAGAGGAAAAATAGTAAGAAATAAACCCCCCAATGTGATGGATGAGGTGAAGAGATGGGTGGTAAATCTTTAGGTCACTGGGGAGACTGTAGACAAAGTCTGTGTGATAGTGATGTGAGGGAAAAGGAGGGTCTGGTGGAGAAACATTTGTGGGAGCAAGGAGACTCTGACATAAGAAGCATGAGGATGGGTGTGCAGAGAAAAATGTGTGCAGGTGTTGCAGATTTTCTGCAGACAAAGGCTGAAGCAGTAACCACCTACCCTTTGCACATAAGCAGAAGAAAGTCACGTACCTCGTATGTATAGTTGGGACAGGATACCAGCAGGAAGAGCCATGTGAAGGGGTTGTAGGTTGGACTTGGAAAACAGGTTCTATTTCCTTGTGAAAGGAAAAAAAAAAAAAAAAGAGTGGGGAAAATCAGAACCAGTTTCAGTACAGGGAGAGGGGAACTGAGCCTTATCACAGCCTGACTATGTAACAGCAATCCCCTGGGCCAATGCTCTCAGGGTACAACCTGTTAGAAAAGTTTCAGTGAAATCTTTTGAGCTCTATTTATCTCAGTGAGAAAGAACTTAAATCAGCTTTTTGGCTCTTGCTGCTTTTAAGCTGAATTAAGCCCCTTGCAAGAAATAACATAAGCAGTTTCCTAACCAGAGTGCATGAAAACATTCCAGAATAGAAACTGACTTCTGTGTGTGAAGTTGATCATACTGTGGTGTTTTCTTCAATAGGGTGTTCTAGTGGGGAAATTACACTATTAGTGTCTGAAAACATATTTCACTTTCCGGTATATATTGTATAACCTTTATTCTCATGACACAAAAATGCAGAAACCCCAACCTGTTAAGAGCATATATATACACTGTGTAAGTATTCATGAGTCTGTCTCTGTGTATTTGAATATATGCAAGTACATGTTTGCCTGAGATGAATGTGTCTAAAAACTCTGCAATATAGTTTAGAAGTTTTTGGGACTTATTTAAAATTAAATGCATTGATGTCAGTCACCAGCATGCTTTAAAAAACTTAAATCCATATTTAAATTGCAGTTGTGTCTAATTAAGATAAATTTGCTATAAGTTTTAAACAACAGCAGTGTTGCTAATGTTTCCTTGTCACAATTTTTTGAAGGTGTTAGGCCAATAGCATGGTTACTACTTCATCTTTCTTTATTCAGTGGATGTAGGTACATAAATTACTGTACAGCAGCAGAAGATGGATAGGTTAAGGAACAGGAAACAAAGACAGACCTGAATTGGTTTGGTGAGCTAAAGCTACGTTGATAAAGTGATTTCCAGCTTCACACATCTGCAAGACATTAAAAACATATTTTCAGTCATATGCCTAAAAGGCTGTGGCAACTGTGTGCAGTGCATAACCAGAACCTTCCCCATTACAACTCAGTCTCTGTATCCAGGAAATATGTATTCCAAAAAACAGCCTGTGATCTCTGTCACACACAGAAGTGTCCAGTGAACACTGTGGGTGCAGCCTGGGGTGAAAGCCCCTGGCACATCTCCACAGAGCTCTGTGCAGCCTGGCCTTCAGTGGGGCTCCCATGCTCAGCACATGGCCCTGGGGAGATCAGGGAGATTCCCTGGCTCTAAAGAATTCATCAAGATGCTCTTCTTGATTTTTTTTCTGGATTCAATCCAAGCTGCAAAGAAGCAGGTGAAAAGCTGACCTCTGGTTTCGTAAAGATGTCACTAGTTAATATCCCTGCATCTCTTTCTACACACACTTTCAAAGGTGTTCAGCAGAACAGGAAGGAAAAAAAGGGTGATTAAAAAAGGAGTAGTCTCTAAAAGGCAGACTGGTTGAATGGACAGTAGTCAGGGATCGATCAGGGAAGGGAGCCAGTACTGTTCCTGGTTCTGGAACTCTCTGGTTATGCCATTTCCAGCCATAACCAACTTCTCAAAGCTGGTCTCTAACATTTAGGTATTTCAAACCTTTAGTAGCGGTACCATTTCTCTCCATTTGGTTATACAGCCTGTAGCACTGGCTGATTTCAGATTTGCTTCAGGCTTTCAGTAGGAAAGGCTTATCAGCTAGGACTGCTGAAGAATGAAAATCAATATTTGCCCATATTTAAAATGGAAACTGGTAGGAAAATCAGTTTAAATTCCTGAAGAAGATAACCTGTCATCACAACTATGTAATTTTATGGTTGTCATTTTTCTCCTACTCTGTGAAGAAAACTAAAATGGTGCATACAGTTCAAGCTCGGGCTGAATTGAACTTTTTTTATTAATTTCTAGGTTTGAAGACTGATTTGGCCTCTCAAATTGAAAAGATTCAGTGTTAAAAAGTTGCATTTTCTTATATAATTTATCATTCTATATCTTGCAAGGGTCAAAAATGTTTAAGAAATTAAAATAAAAAGGGAAATGTTAAAACCTAGAGATGTTAAAAGTGTGAAGACACAAAATTAATACAAAAGATGAAGAGCTTCAACTGTCATTTTTAAGTAAATTCTGAAAGTCATCCATAACAAATTTTTGTTAGAACTAATTGAAAGAAATGTGCAATTTCATTTTATATTGAAAAGTGCTATTACCTGAAAGAACATTGTAGATAGAAGAATTACTGAAGAATTTTTCCTTTTTTGGTAGAGATTTTTGTGGGGTTTGCTTGGAAGATTTAAATCAGGTTTATTCATATATAGATCTGTTATAAGCTGTTATTCTGCATGGGTAGGTAGTTCAAGTCCTGCTGTCCTTTTAAATTATTTTAATTCCAACTAACTGACAATCCTCTACTATAAATACCAGATGTAAAACACTAAATAGCCAGAAAATGAAATTCCATTATAAAATACCATATCAGAAGCTATAACTCTAAGCATAGCAATGGACATAATTTTAATTTACATACTTCCAATTATGAGCTGGGAACGTGATTTGTTTTTTCTAATTGCTATTATTTTAAAGAAATAGTTTTTGTGGTTAGAAGTGGTTTTGTAAGACACTATAGCTAATGAGATGTCTATAGTATTGTAGAGCAAGAGATATTCACACACTATAATTAACCCCTATTAATTCCAAGCAAAACAAGCTAAAGGCATTTCTGCAGGGATTTTTATTGGCTTACCTTTGACTCTGCAGCTGCATTCTGCCGTGATTAACTCTTATGTCTCTCTTTAGACATGTGACTGTTAATGTTCTACAATGATAACCACTGCTAAATTTAAGCTAGTCCTCAGTTTATCATATATAAAATATGGGGCAGCGGGAAAGAGCAGAGAAAAAGCTGAAGCTATTTACAATTATAAAATATTGAAGCCTACACACTGTTTCCCCTCTTTATATTCCAAGTGTACCCTATGAGAAAAACATCTCTGCAAAGCTTAATTCCTCTAAACATGAGAATCTTGCAGGAGGACCTGCAGAAACTCTTCATATTACTCAGTACTGTTGTTTACAGCAGCTGCAGACGTATACACTTAAATCAGGATATGTAATAAAGACAAGACTTAAAGGAAGGTAAAAAAAGAAAGAAATCTTCCAAATATTTTATTCATATGTTTCAGAAACCTGTGAAAACAGCTCAAATTATTTTATTTCGTATGTTGATGTTTTAAATTCTTTGTCCGGGAATCTGCCAACACAAGATCTCAAAAGGAACAGGTCTTGAGTTTCCATGGGTAGGGAGTTCTCAAAAGAGCTGTAAGAATTCAGAGCCTAGACCAGGTGCTGATGCAAATCTTAAGGGGATTGACATATTTTATAGCAAACACCCCCAACAGGACTCATCCCTTTGCTTGATGGCACCATTTTCCTTGCAGGGCACATTCCACAGAGGCAGGGAAGGATGTTTCAAAGGAAAAGGAGGCTTTCTCTAAGCAGAGACTTTGATGAGGACTAGTTTTGCTGGCAGCACTGAATATTCAGGCAAGCAGCTTGCTTGGACTCAAACACCCCCTGAGCCTGGGAAGGGTGCACGCAGCAAAGTTCTGGGCGTACTGCTGGCTGCCAGTGCCACAGCCTCCTGTCTCTGCAGTACTGGGCTATTGCTTTTGGCTCTAGAGCATCATGGAGTGTGTGAGCTTCTTCACAGAGGTATTTTTCTCATCTTTGCTGTACCTTATTAGAGCAAGAAAAACTGAGAACTGCATGGACAGACTCAGAGACAAATACTGCCAAAACTGTGACCTTCAAGGGTCCTGTTTTACAAAAGCATTTAAATATTGCTAATGAGTTTTTGGATGTTTTTCTGAATAGTGTTTGCCTGAAGGAGCCTAGACATATGATTGTCCCATCACCCTGTCATGTTTCTGGAAACTGATCTGTATCTGATCTTCAGAGAGGATGCTTTGGCTCTGGCTCAGCAGTTCCAGAGGACAGAGAGGATATACATTTCCATGAGAACTTCTACTTCTTACCAAGCCTCTGTCTCACTATAAAGTTATGTTCAAACAGCAGCTTGGGTAGTCTCAGCCATCCTTCATGAGCTACTCTTTCCCTTGGTTTATCCCAATCTGGCAGTATTTATTTATATTGTTTTTAATAGCTGTCCATGTAAGTTATTCAGGGTACACTGAACTATTGCAAAGAGTGCTTGGTACATAATTCTTCAGTATTTTAAAAAATGACAAGGTTCAGTCTGTCTAAATATTAGTGTTCTAACACAATTACCAGTAGTAAAAATGCTGATGATGTTCTCACATCTCTCAAATACAGTACTGCAGTTTAAACTCTGTGTATGTAAATATTAGTAAGGCACTTCCTGACTGAGAAGCCTTGATAGATTAGTACTAAATCCAGTCAAACTACACAAGGCTGTGGACATGAACTTATGTATACACACAAATGCACAGAAGCATTACTGCATTTTGCTAAATTGTAACTTAATCCTATTCTATAATCATAAATAAAACTTCATTTTTGTACATACCAGAAAAGCAAGAGCAGCATAAGAAACTTGTTTGTGGCCAAATGCTAGAAAACAGAATGAAATTATAAATTGCATTTTACGGTATGCACATGGTTTGCTATGGATGAAATTAATCTAGTGCTGAGGAGCAGAAATGCTTCTTTCCTGACAGGCTCTGCAGAAATTGGATATTATCACACACAATATGAAGACAATACAACCAGTAACAGCACTCTAGATATGCCAGTTTTACATTACTCATCTCAAGGCTGTTTTCACCCAACTTTTTTTAGTATTTGCCAGCTTCATATATCCAAGTGTTTTGTCAAAGCAGCTGGTGGTGGTGAATACCTTGAAAAGGCAAGGAGGAGAGTGGAGTGGAGTGAAGGTCAGCATCAAAATCCATATCAGTATCCATAGACCCTTCTATTTCCATGAGCAGAAAACTCAGTGCATAACCTACTCATTACCTTCTTTTTACTTTACTAGTGAGGCAGTAGTGAGGCTTTACTACACAGCCACTATCTGCTTCACAGTCATGCAAGAAACACATTTAATATTTGTAAATTTTACCTGCCATCTGGCTGCCCCCTCCTTCTTCTGATTGTCCCCAAACCAGTGTAGGGCTCTACCATGTTCATGTCCAAAGCTTTACAGCTCCCAAGCAAACCTTGGTCGTAGCTGGGGAGCACAAACCATGCGTACATACCTCACTTGCCTTGGCTATGTCTCATCAACCTTTACTTTTGAGAGCTCCTTTTTCCTGGCTGGCACAGGACCCCTCTGTGGTGCCAAAGGCATTTTAAGGCAATGGCAAGCAGTTAGAAATATTTCTTCTGGATGCTTCCTCTTTTGTGCCTTGAACAAAGAGTTTCCCCTATAAAGAAGCTGCACTTATTGATTTGATAGCCCAGGATGCTAAAAACTGTGTCTAGGGAGGTTTCTGCATTGTTTGCAGCATTGTTGTTAAAGCCACACCAAATCCAACTGTCATTCAATGAATCACATCATTTTGAAATAGAACTTTTGTGCTAGTTTGAAAGAAAAGCAAGTGTCATCTAGGAGAAATTTTTGATTGGAAAAACGTAGCAATTTAACTAAGTCTAAATAAAAATGGCAAAGCAAATGCTTTTTCCCCAAAGTTCATATATAAATCTGAGATACAGAAGAAAAGAAAGGTATAACAAGTAAAGTATCAAATAAAATAAAACCTGTGCCAATTATTCTCAAAAGAAGCAAAAGTGCAGAGAGCAAACAGAAAAAAAAAATCATGAAGAAACAGCAGTGCAACAATAAAATATGGTGTGAGGGAATGAAATGATGGATGAAATCCAAAAATTGAAAAAAAAAAGTCTTTGTGTTACCAGCAGTATATGATGGATTTTTACTGGTTTCTCAGGGGGAAAAAAAAAAAGAAAAAAAAAAAAAAAGAAAAAAAAATCAACTAATTTTCATGAAAAGGATGTATCTTTAGCAAATAAATATCTCCTCCAAGAAAATGCAACCAACTCTATTTCTCTCTTCCCTTCTTTAATACAAATGCTGCGAAGATGAGCAAAAAATATTGATCTTTGTGTTTTCTCTGCTTGTCCAAGATGTGCTGTTTGTAAACTGGACAGCAATTGGCCATTGCTGAAGAGGCACAAACATTCAGTGGCACAAAGCAGAACTGCTTCCAACACAAGAATCTTCCTCCTGAAAGGGAGCAAAGACTAATTTCTGGCTGGATCAGTCATATGATTTCATGAGAGACCCATTTCTTGATTTTGGAGAACTTCAGGTTACAGGGCAAAGAGTTTTTCAAAGTGAGTTTGTCAGTTTTGTGTCCTACCCATACCTACATGGCGGCGTGTACCGTGGGTGGTTGATGTAGTATGCGATCCAGGATGTGAATCCCCAGTAAAAGGCACAGCCCTGGAAAAGACAGATAGTTTTTTTGAAAGGGCAATAAGGAAGAGCAAATTGTAACTTTCAAAGTATAAATTCTGCCAAGTGCAAAACCTGGGCGACCACTGAAAGGCTTTGCAGTTTCTTGTGAGCCTTAAAATACATATCTTTCTAAGTTGCTGTGAAGTCAGTAAAAAAATTTGGGATACAGTGTAGATTTTTTTTTTTTTATGTTGAATGTGTTTTATTCCTGTTGTAGGAATTGGCACTCATCTTCTCATTTTACTGCAGAAGATTTTATTTCTATAAGCAGTGCTATTAAAAGACTAGGGCTGGTTAACACAGCTGAGCTGTTGCTGTACCTGAAATTCAGCATTTCCAAGTAAGGTAGAGCAAGACAAACAGAACACTGAACCAGACAAAACAAGAAAGAGTAAAAGTGAAGCCCTGTGTCGTATCCATGTGTTAATCTCCTTCACCAAAATCCTAAATGTTTAAAGGGAGGGTCTTTATGTCACACTGAATGTGATGGAGAGGTGATACAAAGTGGCCAAGATAGAGTGTATAAAATAAAATAAAAGAAGGCCTGTGAGTAATGGCACACTGTTGAAATTCAGGAGGCTTTGGAAGGGAGAAGACCTGGCCAGCTCAGTATCTTCCTACCTGGGGCGTCCATCTATTGAAGGAGAATGGTTTTTTCCTACTTGTAATTTGATTTTTCACTCCCTAGCACAAGGCTGCTTCTTGCTCTGTATTTATACTGTACCAAGGAAGCAGTGTATGATTTCTGTCAACACTGCTAGATGTTGCAGCAGCAGCTATCACCATAAAATAGCACTGAGTCTGAAAAATATCCTGGAGTTGACAGTCAGCCCCTTGGGTGAATGAGTCAAGGTGGACATTTACATGCAGGAGCAAAAATGGACATTGATTTCAATTTATGTCCTTGGGGACATGGTCCTAAAATCTGTCCTGTTATCTGTATTTTCACTAAACGTAATTCCTGGAGCTACAAAATAAATTAATTTTTATTTCCCTATCTTCTTCCAAGGACTGCCTTGGTATGAGGATATTCTCTCTTACACAAGATGATAAAAATATTGTCACCTTTATCATATTTTTCAGAGGAGTGTGCCCTTCCGAAAACTTGTGAACAAATAATGTCTCCAGAAGATGTCTGATGTAGTGTAAACAGTGACAGAAGCAGGCCAAGCTGCAAGAGAAAAAAAAAAAAAAAAGGAAATTAAGGTAAATGAAATATTGTTTTTATTACTTCACATTTAATGTCATGAAAGGAATAAGAACTAATATTCCAAAACTGCAGTCACATTAAAATTGTAGGATTTAAGATACTGTCTTAATTGAAGCACCTGGAACCAAAGATTGATGGAATAATTTTCAGTGTTAGACAAAGTTGCTTGCATTTTGCAGGGAAGCAACTTATTTTTACTAGCCTTGAAATAAAAAGAGCTCCTCGAGCTCTGAATATGATACATAGTCCTGACAAGGCATTTAGGCAGGACAGCCAGGCGTCTGACGCGCCTTTCCAAAAGATGTCTCCCACGTTTTAAGGCCACCTTAATGCTCCTGTAGGATGTGTCTGACATTTAAAAACATTCTGAATATCTTCTGAATGGTTTCCTTGTCCTTTGCCAACTCAAGTAGCTGCACGGAGGTAGTTTGTGTTTCATTTCCTTGCAGACGCAAAATGAGATTTTGTTGCGAGTTAATCCATTCTGATGGCTTTTTTGTTGCCTGTTATAAAGAAATGAGGCAATTGTGGTAGAAATTATTATATTGATCCTCTTTTGAGGAAGATTATGAAACAATAACAGGCATTGCTGATTTGCTTCTGAGAATGAGCTGCGGCTCCTAGTGATTGAGTTTCAGAAACAAATGTCAGGAGTGATTCCTGATGGCATTTTATCTTGGTTACATTTACTGTACTACCATAGCCCCTCTTGCTGCAAACCAATTATAAGACATAAATGAAAAGTGTTTTTCAGCATGTGAATTCTCAAATAATTTTATTATGCATTGTGTATGGCAGCTAAAGTCAAAGATTAAACAATTTCAAAGTAATTAAACCAGAGAGAGTTGAGCTAAGAGAATTTCAAACAATTAATGACTTATCCAAAGCCTGGAGCAAATTTCCAGCTTTGCTGGAAATTTTTAAATTAATTTGGCTTAGGATGGGGACCTCAGATGAACCCGTTAAGGAGTGGTCACTGGCAGGATTCTGCACAACCCTTGCCCACACAAAAGAAGGCAAAGGCATTGCAGGTTCTTCTGTGCTGCCAGAAACTCTCTCCTTTTAAGCATATGCGCAAGAGAAGGAAGACAAGTATCTTGCAGCTCTGGATTTGAATTCAATTATTCTGTGTTCTCATTCCCAGCTCCACTAACTCCCTTAATGTCTCTCCAAGTGCCTGTTCCTCCATCTGTAAATGGCATTATTACACTCACTGTATTTCTCTGCTGTGTACCAGTTCCCCTGATTCTGCAATCACCGTGTGGAAAAAATGTGGGGGAAAGTTGTTCAGTACTTGAGCCTCCTAGGTGCCTGTGTACCCTCCTATAAGTGGTCCAGCTTATGCAGGTGACAGGCTTTCCTTGATCACTTGTCACCTTTCCGCCAGGCACTAATCCAGAATGGGGAGAATTCCACTGAAGGAAAGTTCCTTTAAGTGTGAAAGTTCCCAGTCTGCCTGGTGCATTCTACCACCGTTCTGTGGAGATGCTTCTTTTGAGTTTCTTGACCTGGTTCATGACATGCACACCTGTTGAATTTCCTCCTTCTTGTGCCTAGGTAAGAGCTGGTGTGGGGGTAGTTATCTTCTGTGCTGGATGCTGATGCTGCTCATCTCAAGTGCAGGAATGTGCTTTAAGGCAACTGGGAGTGGGGCACCTAGTCTTGTCTTCTCTGTCAAGCTTGACTTTGGGTTACTACCCACTGTGATTATTATTTCACTTTCTGATTTGATGCCAAAGTATTTAGGGAAAACAATGCATCTCCATGGTGACCAGGTGCAGTGGCCATTGCTGGTATCCCATTTTTTGTCAAGCTTGCAAGTGCTGCTAAAATGACACATAGGTATTGGTAATAACTGAATATGACACCAGGCAGGTAGCCTCACACCCCCTGTAACATCCTCAGCTCTGGAAATGCAGTCTCCATCCCTTTGGTTTGTCATGATCCGGGAAAATAATTCCCACAAGTGTCACTTACTGAACCACTGGGTGGCGGAAGTTCTTCCTGCTTTCCACTTGATCATAAATAGTCGAGAGGCGAATGTAGAAGAGCAGATATATGAGAAGAGGCCCGGTGTATTCTGTTAGAAAAAACTAGAAATGAAAAATAAAATAGCTGTGGCAGAGTAGAAAATTATATCAGGAAAAGTGTGAGAGAAAGAATACCTCTATCCACAACATCTATTCATTCCTCAAATGACTTTTGGCTTCATTTTCAGAACTTAAATGACACATAAGGGATTCTTCTGCAGTCTCTTTAGCAAAGGAGCAAAATCCATCTAGGAAATGAGAGGTTTCTGTGCAGAGCATTAACCCAGTCA
This sequence comes from Pyrgilauda ruficollis, assembly GCF_017590135.1. Lineage (NCBI taxonomy): Eukaryota > Metazoa > Chordata > Aves > Passeriformes > Passeridae > Pyrgilauda > Pyrgilauda ruficollis. The sequence continues at coordinate 602,106 of NW_024530932.1, read as the reverse complement.
GGAATGCTTCATGGAAGGTGGTCAAAAGCACAGTTATCTCCTCTTTATATTTTTGGCTGTGCCATCAGGTGCCTATTTGGAATCTAAATAACACTGAAAAACAAGGCCAAGAAACTGAAGGCAGCCTGCTTTTTGCCAGTGCTTTTTGCAATTAAGTGGTACATCAGTTAAAAGCCAACCAGGCATGACAGAAACAAACACAGCTTTGAATCCTGGTAGCTTGCAGAGTCATCTGGAAGGGAGGCTATCATTGCTGAAATTTGGTGGAGGATGGAAGAGCAGGACCAGCCTGCATGGTGCTTTGAGCTCTTTTTTGGTTACTGTGTGGTTCTCCTCCCTGTGCAGGCACCAGCAGAAATAGCCTGTGGTGGGCAGACTGGACAAATTGCCCTACTGTGACAAAAACAAAGAAGAAATCATTTCATTCACCATTGTCACCCCTGCTAGGCACGGAGAGCTGAGAGGAGGGGCAGGGAGAGAAGGCAGAGTCATGGAGATGACATGAGCCACCCTCAGTTTTGAGGTCTAACTTTGGTTGGGTACAGTCTGTATTGCTTTTTGTTGGGGAACATTCTTAAGCCACACACAGATGGAAGAAGTAAAATGACATTAGATTTGATCACCTGTCACTGACCACTGGATTGAATCCCAGAATAAAATGGAAGTAGTGTAGTCCTACACATTTACAAGGACTGGCAAATCGTATCTCAAGTGCCTATCATTGCTTCAGGGAGAAAGATTTATAGCTGTTGGGTTATTTGGCTTTATGGTGTTTATTGGCACTGCTGTAGAATTGTAATGAACCTGTGGCTTAAAGAAGCCACACTGACTTTAGACCACCTTTTATAGAACTAGTGTTTGGCCCCCATCAGGCTGTTCTTCTAATCATCTTTGGAAGAACATTGAAAGAGAAAGGTTTTCCTACAGGGATATCTGGCAATTAGGTTCCCTTTTCCTCTGTTACAGGGGAAGTCCTGCTACGACTGGATTACATTTTGAAATGTAATCCAGTCGTAGCAGGACAGTCTCCAAAAGTAAGAACAGACTTAAGTGTTCTCTACCAGGGGAACATCAAATTCCCTTTTTGTTCCAAGTGACATCATGACTCCTGTGCTCCATTTAGATTCTGCATGATCCCAAGAGCAGGTGTGTGTTTGTGTGTGTGTTAAACTATTCAATCCAGGAGTCCAAAAGCACTCATTGTGGAATACCTCACAGCCAAGGGCTTTTTAGAATTTTGTCCTGATAGCATTTGTATGGGTCTGTTCCAAAATGTGAGCCCACTGTGTTTGGCATTCTGCAAACACTGTAAGGGATGGTCTCTGCTATTTAAACCTAACACACTAAATCTAGACACTATGGTGTGTAGAGGACAGAGGTGCAGGTAATGTGGTCTGAGCAGGTCAGGGGAAGAGCCTGAAATGAACTGCTTTGTTCAATGTAGCTTTTTCTCTCTGCCATGAGCTGCACCAAAAAGTACATCCGTAGCTGCCAGCTTTCAACATCTGTTTGGCACAAGCACATTACAAAGCTGCCAGGAAGAGTTTGGCAGGACTTAGCACCAAGTTGTGTTTACTTGTCACCGCACCAAATGCTCCCCCCTCACCCCCTGACTGATTTCAGATGTTGAAAGAAGGAGAGTTTTGAGATTTAGTAAAAAATCCAGTCTCTTTTTAAAAGCCAAAGCTCCAGACACAAGATAACTGAATCCTTGTGATGAGGTTTGGTGTAGGAAGGGGGAATGCATGAGTGCAACTCAGAGCAGCAGTTGAGAGCACTCACAGCAGTTCTTGAGCTGGGGTTTGTGGAGGGGAGCAGCATCAGGATGCTCAGGGTGGGGACAGGGTTCAGTCTTGTCTGCGTGTCAGTCACATCACCCACGTGGAGGCAGCTGGTGCAGGGCCAGCCATGAGATTTGCAATCACACTGGGCACTGTCCGGAGACAGGACTGTTTGCTTTTGTGGTAACTGAGTCACATTGTCACATAGTTAAATCAGTAACATTGTGTTTTAGAGGATGAGGCTCAATTTGCTGCAGTAGTTTTTGCTGTAGTTTAGTTTAGGTAAGTTTCAGACTCTTTCCTTCTGTTGCATCTCCCATGCTGTGATCACTGCTCTCATTCTCTGGCCTACTGATTTTAAATTTGTCATAAATGAAAAACGAGTTTCAGAAAGGCAGGCAGAGAAACTGCTAAAAATTCCTGTGAATTCAAGCAGGTGAACAGGAAAGTAGTCTTAAATTAACACAACATTACAATTATTGGTTCTACCCACTGGCAATCAAGGGCAAGCACCATTCTTTTACTATTGATTCTCAATGATTATGTGCAATTAAGACTAACTAGTATCTTCATACTCATCCTATAGCTGACTAATTGCTGGGCTTGGGGAGTTACTTCTTGTGTCAAGGATCAGTTCAACCCATCATTTTTATAGGTGCTCAAAATTAGTAATCCCTGCTGACACATTCTGCAAAAATAATAATCACATTTTTAAACAAAGGCCTGAAAGTAATAACATTGTAGCTTGTTGTTTCTGAAAAAAAGGAAATATAATTTTTAAGTGATCATTTAAAACACAGAGCACATTTACCCTGTAGAAATGTAAAAAGAAAAAAGAAAAACAAACAAAACCACCAAACCCCAATATTTAGAAGAAAATTATTTTTTCTTTACCATCTTGTGGTCCTGCCTAGATTATTTTGATGTATTGGGTGCAAGCAAATATGGTGATCAATAGTAAGCACAAATACATTTTCCTGGAGGAGCAGTATGTCTCTATAACAGTGAGCATATCTCAATAGGATTTAACTGTTGAGCTCATCATCAACTACATGAAGAGACAAAATGGGAGATTGCCTTTTTCTTTCCACATCTGTACACTCTTCTTCATTTCTTGCACAGTGTCCAGTTCTCTTACCTTCCTTCTCTCTTCTCCAGTGTCTGACATTATAAACTCTGTAGACCTCTTATTCTCAGTAACATAAAGTGCTCTTAAATGAAAGTATTCTGGAATCAAAACTCTCCCCAGCATGGTCAGCATACAGGGTGCTAAAATCAAGCTTCTTTAACCATCTGAGTTATTAGTCTTCAGAGAACTGATTCAGTAACACCTAAACTGGAAATATCTACTACACAAACATCAAAATTGAGATCCAAAACCAGTCAAAAGAGAGCTAAGTAGAAGTTTCCATTGTCCAAGAGATGATGGAACAAAAGGTAAAACCATACAGGAGAGCTAATCTGCAAATCAGCAAAGCATCTCATCTTGCATAACCAAATTGTACCTGCTTCTCTTATCTCTTATTCAGCTCATCGTGCCAGGAACACCTTGCTGAACAGAGTAACAGCCAGGAATTCAAATCCCAGACCTTGTGAGGTATATTTAGGGAGGTATGAATGCTGCAGAGGTGAAAGGAGTTCTTTAAAGTTATTGGAAGGATTTTCTGATTGTTAGGGGTGATATAGTGCCTGACACTGTCCCAACAGGTCTGCCAAAGAGAGAGAAAAGGATTTTGATATGAGTTAAAGTACCATGTGGACTGGTTGGGAAAAGGCAGGACAGGACAAAAGGAAGTTGTAAACACAGGCAGTGGAGTGGAGGGAATCTGAAAAAAGTCCAACCAAATCTTTATAAATGAACAGCCCACATATTAGTATCTTCACATGAGGGAGTAGCTAATTCCTCTCTGTAATGTTTATGACCTGCCCTTTCTGTAACACCACACAACACATCCTATCTTGTTGCCTTTTGGCATAGTCTCACATTATCTCATTTATGACAAGCAGCAGAGCTGAGGAAAGGCCATACAGCCTCTTCCACACTGATCCCTTTCCTGCAGCTCTTTCCATGCCATGTAGGGCCAGTTTCCCCATCACCAGTGCTGCTTGTGATGCTTTCTCTTCCCCTGCCCACGGGATGTCAGGATGGAAGCAGAGGGCATGGGATGAGGGTAATGCCTGCAGCCAGGACAATGACTTTGGGTTGCTGTCTGTAGTCCTCAGCCCAGCAAGAGATACAAAACAGCTCAATCATGTCCTGGGTAAGTCTCATGGAGAAGCAGCTGCAGTATATAAATTATCTAATGGACAGGGCTTAGTTTCTCTGATAAATGTGACACAAAGGCAGTCGCTGCAGGTCTGAGCCAAGGTCAGACTGGCACAGTACATACTGCACAAAGAGGAGGATCTCCTGCAATCAGACAGACAGACAGACCATTGCTGTGTGTGAGTGTACAGAGCACAGCTGGGATTTCAGAGAAACCCAAGAGAAACAGGCAGTTAAATCCTCCCAAGTCCCCAGATCACTCTAAACTTAGTATATAACTGCCTTAGACTCCTTTTACTATCCCAGCCCTAAGTACTCTTGAGCTAATGATCATTAAGAAACATTATTAATTTCTAGTTTCATTTCTACTTCATACGCTTTGTTACCTCATTAAAGGCCTTATAGTTACCTGGGGATGATAATGGCATAATTTTAGCACCTCCCCTAAATCTTCACCTTCGTATAAGTTTTGTATTTTCATGTTTGCAAAAATCCACAGCAGCAACAATTTTGCATCAGGTAATACAGTTCTTAAGGGCTGCTTGAGTATTCAATTACTTTTTGTTCCATTTCTCATGGAACTGGCTAATCCATTCTACAAAACTTAAATTGTGCAAGCAGGGGCACCTGAAACTTCCCTTGTCTGGGCAGATTTTGTAGGGAATCAGTGTCTATGAGTATTTCAGGCTGCTGCTCAGTATTTACTGCAAATACCAGAGATAGGGATGGATTTGCTGTATGATTTTGTAGGCAAATTGCAGCTGGCTCTGGCCAGTTTCAGGAGCTGGGGAGTGAACAGCGATGGAGGCTGTTAGTCCCTGAGTCAGGCCAGTGAAACAAGGGAGGTGAAATCTCAACTTCCTCCTGTGTCTTCTCTTAAGACTGACCTGTCTGAAATCATGGCATCAGACCACTTCTTTCTATGGTCAACATTCTTCTCTGAGACTGTAAGTCATTTCAGGTTTCTTACTCAAAATGGAAAATTATTAAAAATTAACAATTGTTATTCTTATGCATACACAAACATGTTGTATATGTTTGTACCGATGCATATTCAGTGAAGACTCCAAGTTCTGTTTGTAACCAAACACCAATGTGAGTTCAGGTTTGCTGCCAAATCTTTCCAGGTCTTTGACAGCCTTTTGAAATCTGCCTTATAATATGCATCATTTTAAAATGTGTATTTGTCATCTGCTATGTAGATACGTAAACAAAATAATGCTTTTTAAACACCTGGTTATTGTAAGTAACCTTATCTGTGCTTTTCATCCAGAAGCCTCAAAGCACTTTGCAAAGTGGAAAATACTGTTACTTTCTTGCCAATGTTTTGGAAGCTGAAATACAGAGAAATTCAGTCACTTGTCAAGGGCAGTGACTTGGGTGAAGGGACACCTGGTCCTCTCAAACACTGGTTCAGTCTCTGGTTCACTGTGCTGAGCACTGGTTCACCCTGTGGTTCACTCTTTTCTGTGCTCTCATCACACCCTGGATGGGGTCAGGCAAAATTCCCCATACAAAATAGTTGTGCCAGGTTTATGCATTCTAGAGGGACTAACACTGCTCAAATTTGCATAGATTGACAAAATGTCAACCTCCTTAGTTACTCTGAATACAAATAGGAAAATGTCTACATTTACCAGCTCTGTGCATCATGCAGCTTTTTGTTCCTTAAGTAGCAGAAAGAGTTTAAGCATAAAGTTATGTATAACTGGAAGAAATATATTGTTCTGTTTAAGTTTACTGAATTTCCTCTACCTTCTTTTTGCTCTCAAAGGGGTAAAAACTCAAGGGCATTCCTATAAACACTTAGGCATAGGTCTTTCAGTCTTTACTGTGCTTAAGAGTAACTAGAACCCTCAGAATTAATTTTTCTAGTAGCTCCCTAATTCCATTTGGCAACTGAAAAATTGACACTCTGGCATGGTTCATTGTGAGCTAGTGGCATTTGTTGCTGAGACCAGAGAGAAATTATTGCAACACTGTTTGCATCATTAGAAGCAGCATGTGAGGAATCCAAATCAGCCAGCTGGGCAGCTTCAGAGATCTCCTCTTCCCTTATCAGTTCACTTCATGCTGCCACTGGGCAGTAACAAAGAGCCAGAAGTACATGTGGCCCAAGGAAAGGCACAAACAATATAAAACCATGGCAAGAAATCAGGCAAAGGCAAGCTGTTCTCTCCTGATAACCCTGGAGGCTGAAAAATATTAGACTTCATTAAATGAAAAGTAAGAGCAATCTCGTGTGCGTAGTTTGCCTTTGTGAGAGGTCACAATGTTTTTAAAAGTTCTCAGCTTTTGACTGGGATCAGCTCAAGACTTGGCCAACTGTACCAAGGTAGAGCAACACTTAATGTGTGGTCAAGCAGAAACCTCTGCCAAGTACAAATTGTTAGCTGTAAAACAGAGGTGCTTTGCATCACAAATAATTGTAGCTGGAAAACGTCCTGTCAGGGAAATAGTGACTTCTTTTGTTTCCTGGAGATCATCTTCTATACCAAATTATCTATTGATCCAAGAGGCTTAGCAATGAAAACCCGTTTGACAATTTTTCTATCTTTGGCACTTTTTTGTAGCCGCTCTTAGGGCACCCACAGATCCACACAGAAAGAAACTTTCTGTTTATTTGGCACTTCTGCTAAGTTTCTCAGGTATCCACAATTCCCTGAGTGTGTTATTCAATTTGTAGGGTCCACAAAATATGGAAACCCTGATATGTATCTGCTGAGAACCATATTCAGTGACATTCTCCTCTGCATCAAACAGATTCTCAGCTCTCTCTCTTACCTGGACCTCAAGTTCCTTCCTAAGCTATGATAATATGAGTTTTCTTACACTTATCATCTTTACACTGTCTTACTAGTTTGCTGGGATTCCCAGTCCTCACACTTCTTCAAACTCCTGAGATCCTCTCTTTTTCCTTCTGTTGTAATTGTCTGTACTTTTACACCCCATTGAGAGGTTATAAACCTTTACTGAAGTCTCTTCTTCTTCTTCTTCTTCTGTTCCCAAATTAGGGAAAATATCTTAAGTTGTTCCCCAAGGGGAGTCCAAGCCTAACCTCAGTGTAGAGAAAATGGAGAAAAAGAGTCTGCAGAAGTTTGGCTTTTATTTTTTGGTTTTTATTCCAAAGCCATCAATATGCAAATTGCTTCCTATCACAATCATCCCATAGACTTCCTGGGACTGTTCCACAATTACAGGACCAATGGACTGAGCTGTGCCAGACAGTCAGAGCAAACTGCTGCTCCTCTGTTCACCAACAGGACCAAAAACTTTGATGCAAGATGAGAGAACCACACTGACCAAAACACTGCTTTCCCCTTGAGAGAACTGCAGCATCTCCTCCCACTGTCTCCACCTGCTGTGCACAACCACAGAGCCTCACACACAGATCCCCTCCTGGCTTCTTGTTCATTTCCCACAACGTTTAACTTGGTGATAAATTTGCTTGCCAGCCAGGAGAGAACAGATCAATTAGTGAAAAATGTGGCTTTTCAGACTTCAAAGATGCTCCTGGGTTTAAAGATGTATTAGTCTATACATTTCTAAATTGAGCAGAATCTTTTTCATTGGAAAATTTGAAGTGGAGCAGTTCTGCTGCCAGCTTTACTATTTTAAGACCCTCAGGAGTCAAAGTACTTGAGCAATCCCTAATTTTAAATCACAGTAGCAAAAAATATTTACTGAAGTACTGTGTTTCAGGGTTATACTTCTGAAGTTCATAGGCTTGGTCATAAATTTTTTTTTCCAGTTCTATGCTGTTTTCTCAGTTCTATTTGGATCCTTTTGGTAGCTGGCCCAAGTAGCAACAGGACAACAGAAGCTGATAAATCAGAAATTGCAATCTTTGCTCAAATAAGAAAAGCTTTACCAGCAGTGTAAATTTGAGCCAGAAGAATGGAATTTTTTTCTGTTTTTTCTTCTTTTCACTACAGCAGCAGTGTGTAATCCTAGCAGTTAAACACCAGAAATGTTTCAAAAAGTCACCATGCCATATTGCAATTATGTAAAAAGAGGTGTCTGTCAAACATGCTTAGACCCCAAATTGCATAGAGATTAGACATAAAAGCTATCACTCCAGTGGTGGAAATTTCAAACAACCCTGGGAGTAAAATCTTTACAGGGCCATATAGAACAAATCTATAAACTCAGCTCCCATTAGTATCTCTGCAGCATCAGTCAGAAAACCTCAACTATGCCCTCCAGGCAGGGTAAAGAAATTGGTAAGCCTTGTGCAGAAGTAAATTATGTGTTTCAGGTAATATTTGTTTTATATAGAAGAAGGGAGAGTAGAGCAAGAGTTCTAACAAATTTCATGGTACTAAGAAACTGGTTTTGTTTTGCCCCTGAATTATATTCTGGAAATCAGCCTTGGAGGGTCACCTTTCTTCTAAAAGAGCCAGCTGAGGTTGAATATCTACTTTTATCCCAGAAAAGGACCTCATTTCTCAAAAGAGACTGACAAATAATTGTTCCAGTGGAGGAGAATCACAAATCCCTCACCCCAGTTTGTCCTCCTCCCTCCAACAGAGCAATCCAGCCTGTAGAGCTTGTTGAAAACTGGTCAGCCAATCTCAGAGCTGCGGGGAAGTGTGAGCCCAAGGTAAGTCTGGCATTTCACAGCACAGAACACCAAAAAATATTTTGGTCACTGTGCAACAGTGTTTTAGGAAAGCTGAGGGGGAGGAGGAAACATCTTTCCTGCAAGGTGTCAGCCTCTGGCAGAGGGACTAAGTAAGCAACAGGAGAAAACAAATCCTTAAGCTGCCAAGGTGGAATGTGGCAAGTATTATAAATCTCAGACTGTCCATGCTCCAAAAGGGAAGTCTTGATTTTCCCAAACTTACTGATACTCTTTGTCTGGGAACAGACAGCAGCATCACCTTTTATTTTACAACATGTTTGGAAAGGGTGCTGCTCCCAGGAGGTGGAGGTCAATTCTATTTTCCCATTTTAAAAACCAGAAGTCATTGTCTTGGTGTAAATCCCCAGCACTGGTCCCAGTTCTTCATCCTCAGGCGTGATCTCCAGTGAGGTGACAGAGCCCCAGAAAACACAGCTCTGTGCTGAGGGTTCCCCTAGACAGACCCATGCCCAATGCATGGACCTCTGGAGAACCAACACGTCTCCATGTTTTTCAGTTTCTATTTTTGGGGTCCAGACCGGAATGTGGCCCTTTGTACCTTAGCTATCGTTTTGCTGACAAGATAAGAATATTTTTATTCTGTGCTTTGTTTGTTTAAATGTCAAACCTTTAAATCAGAAGCCTCCCTCACTGTGTGCATAAATCTGGTAGAGCAAAAAGGGGGATGGGAGCACAGGAGATCTAGACAGTAAACATGGCAGTAAAACCACACATCCTGTGTACAAATGCATTTCTAATTGCTGTTGTTAGAATACACTCTTCTGTGAACCTTTTCTCTATTGCTATAGACCAGCTATAATATAAAATTCTCTTGACTGTTTAAATGATGTGGCTAGGAAGAAGATTTCTCCCACTGAGGATAGAGACAATTTAGAATATGGAGCAGAATGGGATAAGATGAATATTCAGAAACTCACAGAGTCAACTTTTTGCATGCAGATTAACTCATAAAAAAATGCCACTGCCTGCAGTACCTACTCCTGGTCATAACTGCAGTATTTATAATGGGATATTAAGCTTTAGTTATGTTACTGTCTTAGGCTACATAAACCACCAGGAAAAGAGAGAATAAATAAGGTTCTTGCAGATTACTTAATTGTAGCAAACAGGAAGCTGCAGTAATCACAATTTTGCTTTGCAAGGAAATTCCATGGTTGAGAGGTGGTGGAATGGATTCATGAAGGAATCGGGACTGGCATTAATTAGTCTGGTCCCAGCAGGCCATTAATCAGAAGGGGGTAAAGCCTCAGTAAACTCACAGACCTCTACTCAAAACAGGTAGGTCACACAGTGGGAAATGCTCTAGCTCCACTGAAGTAAACTGCTGGTCACCCCCGAGGGATTTGGATCCTTTCAGAACTGGGAAGGATGGACACAGGTCATGTTCTTCCTCACAGGGACTAAAAGCTGCCAGAATTTGTGCTGCTCAGGAGAGGGAGAAGTGCATGTGATCTTGAGCAGCTGGGATGGATATGTGACCTTATAGAGCTGATCCAGAAGCTGACTTTTCCCAGGTCAGGGGTTACTGTTACCTTTCCCTTGAGTGTACCTTGCAAGAAATAAGGAACTGTAAAGTAGCAGGTCCATTCCAAGTGTCTTGTAGGAATGCTTCCTAGCCTGTAGTGACCTATTGGAGAGAGGAACTGGGACTATCAGCTGCAAGCTGCTCAAACACCTGACACTCAAAAGCTCCATCCTTGTAGGCACAGCCAAGGAAGGACAGTGGCTTGTAGTCCCCCCATGTGAACAGGGTGGGATCTGTGAGCTGCCTAATAATTTGGCAACAGCCATGATGCCAGTTAGCAAAAAACTCACTTGTTTCATTGAAGGAATTGCAAGCAATCAGAGGTTTGCTTTCCATTGCCATAAGTAGTCTTATCATAGCTTTTCTGGCTTTCAGAAACTGTAGGTCTGTCTTACCTGTGTTTCTCACCACAGAAATTTGGAATCTCGTTGCCCAATGTACAGATGTGGGCTGTGTGTTACTTCAGCTAGTGCTCTACATGCAAACTGCAGCAAAAGCTTGGTCAGAGTGATTGTGAGACTCCTCTCAGCTCCTCCACGTGTGCCTGCTGCAGGACATTGGAAAGGTCGCTTCTCCCATTCCTTCACTGTCCTTTCAAATCCTTCTACTGTCTTCTGTCTTTGGGCTGTGAAAGGATTTATTCACTTCTCACTTTCCCAAAGGAGCCTGTAGGGTTAGAGTTCCCTATATCCCATCTGAGTGGAATGTGCTGCCTCTCTGTCAGCACCCTGACCTTCCAGCAGCTGCTTATAGGAAAATAACTGAAGTCAAACCAGGTCTACATACGTCATAAGACAGGTATTATTGTCATGGAAAATGCTTTTGTTTTACAAGGAGATTCAAAAGTTTTTACTCTTGGGCCTGGCTGGACATCTTCTGCCTGGAATCCTTGGTCTCTGTCAGAATTGTTCTTTGCTTGAACAAAGAGTAAGGCATTTCTATCCAATTATTTTCCTGCATTAGTAACAGGATTACTAGAGATCCATTTTTTCTTTATAACATGCTTCCACTTTCAAAGCTGAGGAGCCTTTCAGAAAATTAATGTATTTGGCTACAGTTTTGCACAGGCATATGAGCCCAAGATAAGCTAAAACTGTTTTTTAAAATTGGGTTTTTTTCCTCAGGCAATATTTTTATGTTCCCCTTCTAATCTTTAATTGGAAGTCAGAGTTAGCATATTGATAACTTGGCTCACTCTCCATTTAATTCTGTTTTGAGTGCTGATAATCTAATTACACCATTTTACATAAGGAAGCACAGGCTGAGGAAGTTGAAGCAATTTGATGCCAAAACATATGGCCCATTAAGATGTATCATGCTGACTGTTACAAGGACATACTTACTGTGGTCCAACCAACCTGCTGACCCAGGTCTGTAAAATACAGTGTAATGATGGAGGAGACGGCAAGGCTTTGGATGCTGATGGAATCCTTCAAAAAGGGCCCGTCTGCAATGACAAAAATGGAAGAGGAGATGGCATGAGCAGCAGAACCCTCCTGAGGGCACAGCACTGTGCTGAGGCTGCCCTGCTGGTGCTCCAGATGTAGGTCCAGCTTGGATTCTGATTTACTTTGGTGACTTGGTACTTATTCTCCAGGTTAGCAACCCAGAGCTCTTCCATGAGAGTTATTCCTTTCCCATTTTAACGAAAGCGTGAGGCTGCTGTGGCAGCGGGCAGCAATGTGTGACAGTTGTACTCTGCTGGCCCTGTTAATGTGCCCCATGAGAGACAGGCCCTGCCATCACACACACAGCTCCACAGAGCACCTCTTGTTCTGGCTAGCTGGACTGATGGCAAAGTCTGTGTTACACAGCCTTTCCCTCACTGACATATTTTGCTCAAGCATTTGCATTCTCAGGCTGTTTTACGTCAGGCAGTGCCTGATGATGAATGCAACTTCTTGGGCAAAGGCTCACGATCCAAGAATTCTTTGCTAGCTGTCTGACCTAGGCAGACCATGTGTATCTGAGCATTACATTACTGTTTGCATATTCTGAGGCATCTGTTTCCATCCTAATGGATCTAGAGTGTGCAGGCAGACACATGAAATAACAATATTTGGTTTTCTTTTTTTTTTTTAATATATGAAGTGAGCTGGCTATTGGAAAAATCCAACAGCCATTGGCACAGGATGTTGCTATGGCTGCAACACCTCTTTGCTCTTTTCTTTATGTATGGTCTCCCTTTCAATATAAGTTTGTTGACTGTTTACATCAGTGAGGGTGCTAAATTCCATCAGGTGCTGGTGGAATTTAGCACCCATCAGCCTCATTTTCTATGGCTTTGCAATTCTACACATCCACAGACCAAACACCAAACAACCCCTGGCAGCTTTATTTTCCACTGCCCTGTCCACCAAGAACTTGTGGACTGACACAGGGGCTGCCTCTGGCAGCCAGCTGCATCTTCTGGTGAAGCAGTGAGCAAATATTAAAACAGGAAATGCAGTAAGGGAAGAAAGGGAGTGAATGGGCTTAAAACTGCCTTGTCTTCATGGTGTGATCATACACTGTGTTCTGGAACATTTCACTCAGTGGTTATGAAAGCCATTAGGTTCCTTTATTAATGAGAAAAACTAGTAAGGTAATAATTGATGTCAGTTGATGAGAATGTACCGACAGTTCACCCAATAACACGTATAGAGAGAGCAATGCTGTGAGGAGGAGAATCTGTCAGAGGATTAGTAACACATTAGGTGGATTAGTAATTAGTAATACATTAGGTGGATTAGTAATTAGCAATACATTAGGCTGATGTATTCAGCCATATGAATACTCACTGCGTTCTAGTTGCAGGCCAACACGGGATGGGTACCACTGGGGACCTGTTCCAATCACAAAGCATGGCTGTTAATTTCATTATAGAAAAGCTAAATTTCTGTTAGGTTTGGGGTGGTTTTTTTCAGCTGATAGCTACAAAAGTGAGATGGAATAAAAAATACCTTTCTTTTGGTCTTATCTATACAAGGAGTACACAAGAGAGCTGGGAGGAGTACGCAATACACACATTAAAGCATAAATCTCTTCTCCCATTTCAGTGCTGGAAGGGCCAGTCTCAATGCTGAATGCTCCATCAGCACAGCTTGTGTGTGCAACACTGGGAAATATAGAGAGGATACTGTTTATTACTGTATTTGCCAAAACTCAGTACTAAATGTATCAGCCTCGCCCTTCCTTCTAAAAATATGCCTGTGCTAGAGTCTGGTCCAGGACTTTGTGTTTCCCATTTGGGAATGAAAAACCTCACTAGGGATGTGCAGCTTGTATCAGTGCTCAGCCATAGATTAATCAGGGAAATAGAGGCACAGAAAGTAGAAGCACATGGGTAGCTAATACTGGGTGACTTATGACTTCCTTGATACCCTCAATTTGAGGATGTTTCCTAGAAGTAGATTATTAAATGCTGTAGTTTAAAAGTCATTCCAAAATGCACAATAGCAGTTGGCTGCTGTTATTGGATTCCCTTTGGTGATTTGGAACAGAGACCTGTCAGGTTGGTCAAACAGGTATGGATCTCCAGCTGCATTTGTTTCCCTTGGTGTCGGAGTGAGCAGGGAATTGCCACCAGCACACTGCAGAGGGGATCATGGCTGTTCAAGTTATAAACTTGGCCACCTCTTTAGTTCCTCCGTGCAGAAGGCTGTGCTTCTACAGCTGTGCTGCTGAATGGACAACACAAACACTCCTCCTTTGCATCACATGGACAAGTAACTTTGCTTAACCCACACGCACGCTTTGGATTGCTGTTGAAGGTTTTTTGGGCTGAGCACATTTCTGGGCTCGGCTGAAGCAACGTAGTGAGAACTTCCATAGTCCATGGTGTTGACTGACATTTGGGGGAAGCAAAGATTGTCAGAGAAAAGTGAGGAACCTGCAGTAATATCACCACCTCCAGCCATTTCTACCACATTTGTCTTTATTTCCTTTGACACACCTGAGGACTGTTGATAGCCTGAAGGAGATTTGCTTTGTCTTTTCAATTCAAAGCCTATGTGAAATTGCTCAGATTTTTTTTTTAGATGTATCTTACAACTCTTAGTGATCCTGTATTTTTAAGATAAAAATATTCCCCTACATCTAAATGGAAAAAATTGTTTGCAGTGACTGTGATCAAACGTGGAAACATTTGCCACAAGAAGCTGTGGGATCTCCTTCCCTGGACATAGTCAGGCTTTGTCTGGGGATGACCTTGAACAGTCTTATAGGGCTTTAAAATTGGCCCTGTTCTGAGCAGATACCTGGACCTGGAGATGAGCTCTGGAGGTTGTTTCTACCTAACATATTTCAGGGTGATGAGGAGAGCTTGTTCACTCCACCAGCTGCCAGTTGGAGGGGAAGGAGCTATACACAGTGTGCACTGTGCAGTGACAGCACACTCATTTCAAAAGCACTTGATCTGACTTTTGTAGGCAAGAACAGGCATTAGATGAACCCATGAACCAGGGCTAATAGCAGGAGGTGAGACATCCATCAAGTAAGTTGCAAACATTTTTTTCAAGGTACCACAACAATCCATGGTTATTAAAGATAACAAAGGGAAGATAGAGAAGGAGCAGCTGTCTGACTTGTCAAGGAAGATATGATTTGCTCCAGGACATCAGATATCAATAGTTATTTGGGAGCCTGAAATGCAATGTATTTGTGTTAAATTGGAATCTTCCCCCCAGCTCCCCCCTTCATATTACAGTATGTTTCAATAAAAGGCAATTTACCTGGTCCTGTGGCAATGCTCTTTTAGGTATGGCTCATAATCTTCGCAAGGGCAAACAGAGGTTGTGCATTTAAGCACGTCATCCCACATTTCCAGTCCTTTAGCCTCAGTACACCATTATGTTCAAACATACTCAAAGATTTAGACAGATGGAAGTGTGCCTTTGCTGCTGCTCCTCTGCAGTGACCTTGTTATTACATCAGTGCGCCTCTGGTTTCCAGGCCGTGCTTGGAAAGCTGCGTGTATTCTTCTGGAAGGACCTGGAATTACCTGTTCCTTCCCTGCTCTTACTCTTTGTAGGGGGCCACTAGCTAATGTCAAGTGGAAATGCTAAATGGAGTGGGGGACAATGTCCAAACGCAATTCTATGTTGGTTCGAGTGAGATCACCAAAGCTTCCCACTTTCAGTCTTTACTGTCAGCAAATTTCAGCAAGGTTGTTCCCAAGCGTTAGCTGTCCAGGGTCCTGCAGAAACCAGCATTGCTTTCTGGGGAAAAGTGTGACCCCACAAGGAGTCTGCTCTCCGAGCTTGATAAGGCTCTTTCAGGTAGGAAATCTCACACATTCCTGGGCATCCTGCTCACCAATTGGTAACAGTCAGACAAAGAGACCTGGCCCCACCTGTCACCACTTATTTGCCTTCCTCCTATGACTATTTTCCACAGGAAGCCTCCAAAAATCTCACTAGAACAGCTCTGGATTTCTCTTTGGCAGTGTGGGAAGCTATTCCAATCCAGCCTGCCTATGGCAGACACACATTCCTCTCATTCCTGTAGCAGGAAAGCTCTTTTTTTTTTCTTTAAATACAGAAAAGAAGCCAAACCGAGGGACTAATTATCACTTGTATTAATTCTTGCTAATGCCTGTCAGAATGAAGGGTTGATGGCTCTCTTGGATATCCAGAGCCAGGGTTTTCTGGCAGAGTAGCTTCACCTGGCATCAGCAGGAGTTCAGGCGTGCACGTGGAGAGTCCTGCTCCCAGACAGGGTAAACACACACACTCACTCAGGGCAGAGGCACAGCTGCAGCTGTGGGCAGCACTTGAGGGCTTCTCTGCGCTCCCACACCTGGCAGAGCTCCCCTTGCTTCCAATCTAAAGCTGAAGGGTTTCTCTTTTGCAGGGTTGTTTTGGGGGGGTTTTAGCAGCATATAATTCCCAGTTTTTTCTTATTAATGTTTTCCATTGCTGCCTCCTGCAGAAATTAATGGCAATCCAAGACCACGGGTGACAGAAGTTTATCTTGTGACTCCTGTTGCATCTAAGATCAGGCATATATTAATAATTACTTTCTGACATTGTGACGGTGCATCAGAGCTCAGCCACAGCAGGTCACAGTCTTTGTATAATCCTTGTGGTTAGCAGAGCTGTTCAGCTCCCTTATGTAAGGTTTATGGGTTTGGATGTGTATTTCACACATGAAACAAAGTTGTAAAAATAACACTTCAGCTCGCTTATATCCCAGACTGGCTTTGACTTGGAGAAGCAGCCATAGACTGTCCAGAGAGTAAGAGTGGCCATGGTTGTTCAAACCACAGGTCTGTTTAACCAATATTACATCCTCCAATGTTTAGTCAATATTGTGGTTCCTCCACATCTATTGTATTTCTATAATTTATGTAAAACAGCTTTGGCTCCTCTCTTTGCAGCATCATTGGGCAGCTGTTGAAATGTCTTTCTAGTTTTCCATCTCTCTTTGATTACTTCTACTCTGCTGGCTTATCCTCCTCTGGAAGGTTGTTTGCCTCAGACCCCAATATGGTCACCCCCCAACTGCAGGCAGGTTGGCACCTGAAACCTTTGCCCATTCCTCAGCTGAAAAGTCATTCACAAACTTCTCAAATTTAAGTGACATCAATTTCACTCTTCTTTACCGTGCAACTTGATTTAGCTGAGGATGTCCCTGACCATGCCAGAAGGGCTGGACTAGGTGATCTCTGATTGTCCATTTCAACCCAAACCGTTCTACAGTTCTGTGAGTTATTAAAGACATAAACATAACACACATTCTGTGTGGTACAATTCTGGTATGAATCAGGGAAAGTTATATCTATGTGTACAGGCTTCCATTAGTCTGGAAGTGTAAGCAATTATGACAGGTCTTAAGTCTTTGACCATATTCCATCTTCTCTATCAGGAATTTCTTCCAACTTTGCGTTAAAAAAAATCCATATATTTATTTTTTTAAAAAACTTAAAATATTTTAATTCTAAGATGTTTAATGCATGGTAATTTTTCCAAACAGGATGGTATTTGCTTGGAAAGCAACTCAATGTTTACCTTTAATAATGTCTTTTATAAAAGGTATCTGAGGAAAAATATTTATATTTGTGTGGGTTATTTGTTATACCTGTCCATATTTAAAAGAGAAATTAAAAATACAAGCAAACTGACAGGACACATAAAAACTGACTGCCACCTTTAATTTTCCCATAGCCAGCTATGGAATTACCTATTAATACTGGCTATAAAAAGGAGATGAAGTGCTGTCAAACAACCATACAAACACCAGCTAAAATGACAGCCTCAGTGCCATGCCCAGCTGCAAATAGCACTGCACAAAAATGCACAGAAAACCAAATTCCACAGGTCCTGCTGCCCACATAGTGAGGTTTTTTCACTGTCTGTATACTAGAATCCCAGAAAATGAAACAGTTAATGAGACAATACTAGGAAGCAAGAACAGCAAGAAAAGCCCCTATGCAGCTTTGACAAGGGTACTCTATCCACATGACTCAAGGGTACTCTATCCACATGACTCAAGCTGATCTTAATGTGTGCTCCACCACTTAAATGTCACAAAATGTTTTGAAAATTTAACAGCTAAAAAATCAAAGTACTTTGTATTTTCCAATACTTGTGAAATTGAAGGAATTGACCTAATTTTTATTAAGTTTCATAAAGAATCTTCTACAAAGAAATTAGCGTCCTGCCTGCTCTGCAATAAATTGCACAAACAAATGCCCATTTGTCACGAAGTATTTATGAAGTTATGTGAGCCTGTATGAGAACAAAGGTAACATGATGAAGAACTCCCTTGCTGAGGAATTCAGTGTGTTGCTCAGAATGCAGACCTGCAAAAGCTATTCTACTGGGGAGAGAGGAGTCTAAGAAATGCAAAACACAACTGACAGACACAATTTGGAGATAATTAGCAGATTGACTTTCCATCATCAGCTAATTTTATTACCAGTTAAATTGTTTGCTTCTCATTGTATTTCACCACCCATGCATCTCTAATAACAAATAGCCTTAATAATTACAAACAATACCTGCTGTGATATGAATAGGGTGATATGAACAACAAAATTACTATAATCAATCATCAGCAGCATGTTGCTTAAATTTGCAGAAATAGTGGAAATTCCAAGGAACCACGGCGGCACCAACCTCCCTTTTCTGATCACAAAAATGTTGCGCATGAGCTGAGAAGTGTAACAGCACCTGCTCCTGTGAGCTGAGCATGGCTGAGATACATCCCACCACCTTAACCAGATGGCAGTTTTGGTGCCCATGTAGCAATAAGAAGAGTTTGCTAGGAAAAATTCACATTTTAGTATGCGTGGGTGTGCTGGCTTTGTGCATAATTTGTAGAGACAGTAAGATTATTCTAAAACTTGCTGAGGTCTTTCCTTGACAATAAACACTGAATAAATACAGCTGTCCCTTGTCTGTGACCTTAGACAGTGGCCATGCTGTTGTCTCCCTTGGCTGCAGCTGCCCTGTCTGAGTGTTCCCAGGAACACTTCTGAGAAAACAAGGATAGAGACATCACCATGCTAGCAACCACAGCCTTTGCAGGGCTGAAGTTTGCCTACTTCTGCTTCACTGAGCTGACAGCAAGAAAAACAGGATGCTGAAATGACTCGAAGCTATTGCTTTCTGCTTTTATTTGGAAAAAAAAAAGGCTGTGTGATTTATTGTGCTAACATTGCACTCGAGTGATTCCTGAGCATGATGGCAGAAAGCAAAGCACACCAAAGAAACCACAGTAAAACTAAGCTCGGCCACAAGATCAAGAGAGAAAGTATCTGACGTGATTATTTACTGTGCTTGCCTCCACTGTAATAAATGGCAGCTGCTGAGAGCAGCAATCTGAACAACCAGCCCACTTGAAGGATTGCAGCTCTCGGCAGCAAGCCTGGGGCAAGCAGGGCCACAGCATCTCTTCACATGGCCCCTCTCAAAAGGCCCTCTTTGGCTGCAGGCCAAGAGATGTTTTGACACGCTAAGTGCCAGCACAGTCACCTGGGTCTATTTTCCAGGGCCAGTGCAGAGACCAGCTCTGGCCAGCCCCCTCCAGGTACCACTCAGCTGACACCAGACTGAGCTCCTGAGCCCAGCAGGGCTCACAAGGGTCAGGCTACCAATTGTGTGCTGCTTCCACCTCTTGCTAAGTCTTTAGGGCACAGGGCTGACCCTGGTAGGGCACTTTCTGGATCCAGGATCATTCAGCTAGGCTGTTTTCCTGGTAGAAGGACCTTTGAGAGGATTCATCAGCATATTTAAAGAGTAGGACCAGATCTTGAGCTAGATCCATGTTTTTATGGGAAATTAGTAGAAAGAGTAGATCCAGTGTTCAGTAAAATCTCAGCAGAGTGAGATTCAATTTCAGCCCCTGAAATGGATGTTGTTTTTAATGGCTCCATAGCTGGGGATAAATCCCTTTTCTTTGTCAGCTTTTTTCTCTGAATATTCTCTCTGATTTGTTTCATTTGTAAGCTTTCCAGGGAAGATCTTTGGCCATGTGTTTTACAAAGACACCTTGAACTCTAGTTGCTATGGGGACACAAAAAGGCACTTTCTTAATGGCATGTGGAATTTGAAAAATTAGTTATTTGATCATAAGCATCCATTTCTTTCCTCTGGTTCTTGCAATACATGAATTCATCAAGCTACAACCACAGTGCTGGCTGAGGGAGAGCAGGCAGTGAGCTGGCTGAACTGATGTCTCCAGACACGCTGGCCAAGAGCAGCAGTGCTAAGCACAGGGTCAGGCCCAGAGGCAGGACAGCATGCACTTCCCACAGACTACCAAGAAAGTAAACTCCAGCCTGACTGAGCATCTGGCTAAATGCCTCTGGTTTACCTGTTCATTTCATTATTCCCATTGGCCTTAAGTGTTTAAAATCTTTGACCACCTATTTTTCCTGCATAAGGTCATGTAATAGTCACCCTGGCAGCTCCACTGAAGCTTCACAGAGACTGGTCCAGCAGGGTTCTCAGAGCATACCTAATGTCTCTGTAGCACAATGCACATAATTCCTGCACCCATTCCCCTTAAAAAAAAAAAAAAACTGTCAGAATTTTGCCTTTTTTTTCCAGGATCTGACAAAAAAAAAGGATAGCCCTGTCCATATGTTGGTTCCTGGGAGCAGTTCAGCTGCTGTGCCCAGATGTGAAGCTCCAGCCTGTGAGACTCTGCATTGAGCCTTGAGTCACAAATTTACTTGACTGCATTTTAATTTAAGAAACTTATATAAATGCCTGAACTTGCTGAGGCACAGAAAACTCCCCCTATGCCTTTTTTTTTCTCCACTGAAAAAAAAATTTAAGTCTCATACTTCAGATATATTCTGATCAGGCAATAATGGACAAATTTCTTAAGAGTCAGCATAGTTTTTCTTAATGGAGATTGATTCTTATTAGTAGAAAACAAAATATTATTTGTCATTTGGATGTCAATTTATGTCACTGAGAGATTAACCTTTCAATATTCCTTCTGATACAGTCTGCAAACGAAAGCAACTGTGGAATTTCAGAGAAGCAAAAAGCATCAGGAAAAAAAAAAACAAGCATGCAACATTTAGATGCATATGTTAATATTTTTCGACATTGTTTTTCCTTTGCACTTCCAAAAAATCAAGGAGAAAAGGGAAAAGCCAGCCCTGTGCATTTCCATTTTCCATGTAGCCTGCTGCAGAAAGCATAATTAATTTTGATCTTTCTGAGTGAATTTGCATTTAAATTAATGTGCGTGGGCAAAGGAAGGCAAAGTGAACGAGGCTCACCTTCTATTTCATTAATAACAGCCGCAGACCAGAATACAAAGAAACAAGAAAATAGGTGCTCTGACAAGCCTGGAGCTGGAAGGAATTTTCCCGTGGGGGACAGCCCTTCATCAGTGCAGAGGGGTGAGGAGGTGCTGAGCACATCGTGCTGCGCAGGGACAGCAGCATGACCCCCACGGGGCAGTGCCACTGCAGGGCTGGCCCTCGCCCTGCCCTCACCGGGGCACAGCCACACTCTGCAGGGTGGCAGGGGGTGCAGCTGGGCTCTGCCTGATGGCTTTGGGCAGTCTTTGGGCCAGGGCTCCCCAGGGAGGGCTGTGTCTGTCACCTGTGCACTGTAACAGCGCTGGCTTTGCTTCGTGTTCGCAGACAGTCGTGTTCTGGCTCTGAAATGCCAGCCCAAATTAAAAGAGAGATGAGTAATTTATGCCAGGTGAGGATCTGTATTCTGGTAGTTTTCTCTGCCTTTCAGTCTCCCATCTCCACAAGTCTGGAAAGGGTAACAAAGGTAATTGTTCAGGTATCAGGAACTGCGAGAACTTGAGCAGGAATCTTCCTAAATATAAGCACTGTCAGTGAAGCCTTCACACGAGGGGCAACACAAACCTGAGAAATTGCACATTAACACACATCTGCCAAACTAAGTATGTGATTCAGGGCTGAAAAAGATCCTTCCTTTTCTATCTTCTTGCCCATAATTTGGCATGGGATTTCTAAAAACACAGCTTAATATTTGATGGTTTATGGAATCACTTGCTGTCTATCTTAACCCATAAATGCTCAACTATCTCTGCTGGTTTGGAGTTGCCAGCCCTGACAAGGTTTTCACTGGCAGCAAAGCAGAGCATTTAAACACAGGTATCTGTCCAACCTCGTGGTCTCAGGAAACACAGGCAGTAAGCTATTAAGGCCTGTTTTAAAATGTTTCTTTTGAAACCTTAGTTCACACTCATCCCGTGCCAGGTTCTGGGGAACAAACAGTGCTGTGCCTTGCAGTGTCATAGATATGCTGTGCTTCAGGACACTGATAACACAGGGCACTGCTCCCTCGCTGCAGAAAGCTCTGGTGTGGCTACTGCTGCAATCAGCACGGCTGCTGAGTACATTTAGGCAGCAGCTCTCCACAGAGCTGCAAGAGGGACAGAGAGCAGGGAACTGGTGAGGTCAGTGTTTCAAGCCAGTGCTGTTTGCACGCTGCCTGAACGCACTCTGATGCCAGCAAAGGTTACAGCAGGACTGGGGCCTTGCTGGTTTTATATTCCAGCATCAGAAAGTACACAGTGGTCCAGCAATCACAGCTGATACAGGAAAGACCATTTGTGCCTTCCCTGCTGATGTACTGGGAAGAATCCAACCCCAGGCTCTAGCTGTTTCTTTAAAAGCATTCCACAGTCAATTAGCTAATAAAGTATGCTAATTAAGTATAATTTTCTTTCAATATTGACTGTCCAGGGGATATTGCTCTCTCCTGCCACTAAGCTAATCAGGATGTTTTCCTTTACTGACCCCCAAAGCAATGTGGGTTTTGTATCTAATGGCCACACCAATGCCATCAACAATTAACCAAGCACATTTGAACTGACACAATTTCGTCCTGAGAACAAATTAACTTCCCATAAATTCACCACACTGAAAATTAATCCCCACTAAGAACAGGGCTAAACTGTAATTTCTCCAGGAGCAGTGAGAAAAAGGCAGCAGAGATCTGCCCTGCTCTGGCAGCTGATCAGACACTAGCATGGGAGTCAGAGGCTGTCATGTTCCATTGTCTTTCCTGGGAGAAGCTTATTAGAACTGGTTTAATTCCCCCATCCCACCACTTTATTTAGATTGTGGAAAGGCTTTTGTGCCCCAGAAGCACTGCTATGAAGCTTGAGGGGACCTTATCACTCTCTACAACTCCTTGAAGGAGGTGGTAGGAAGGTGGGGGTCAGGCTCTTCTCTGAGGCAGCCAGTGTCAGGATGAGAGGACATATCCTGAAGCTGAGCCAGGGGAGGTTCAGGCTGGACATCAGGAGGAATTCCTTGATGGAAAGTGTTCTAAACATTGGAGGGAGGTGGTGGAGTCACCATCCCTGGAGGTGTTCAGGAAACAGCAGAACATGGCATTCAGTGCTGTGGTCGAGTTGACGGGGTGGTGTCAGTCAAAGGTTGGGTGCAATGATCTCAGAGGCCTTTTCCAACCTAAAAGTTGATCAGCAAAGTACTTCTCCACAGCTTTACAGACACAGCCCATAAGGTACTTGATTGTGGTGATACTGCTTGGTGAGTTTTCATTCTCATATCTGAGGGATGATGTTTCATCCCAATCTATATAGCACTTTGTGGCCTTTGGGCACCTCTGCTGCTTCCCCTCTGTAAATGTGACAGACACAGCTCATCCAGACTGTTTGTGCACTCTGAACTTGTAGTCTAATGGCAGAACATAAAAAAAATATTGCCTTCCACTAGTATGTATTTAAACCAGAACAACATACATTGTTCCAGTATAACTCAAACATCATTTGTTTCAGCGGTGAGTAATTTTCAACAGCAAATATATTCAATATCATTGCAATAGGGGACAATTTAGAAAGAACTAAAACTCTGCTACATTATTTTTACTGTGAATCATTTGTTCACCTTCTTGTCTTTGATGCATTGCTTTCATTAACTTGAAACAGTTGCAAATACCAAATTTTGTTTGAAAGCTTTCTTATTTGAGTTGTTCTTAGGGTTTCTTTTTCCCATCATGCACAAATAAGAAAATAAAGACAGAAATATGCTACAAATATGAGCAAGGGCTTGTGTCTAAACAAATTAAAAACTAACCACTATCACAGGGTGAGGTTTTCCACATGGAGTTATGAACTTGCTCTTGAGCTCACCTGACCCTACCCCTGGAATTGCAGCTGCTTGTTACATCACAGCTCTTGGCCCCACAGAGGCGAGGGGCTGAAACAGCACATCCAGGGAATCCATGAGGAAGAGAAGACCTGGGGGAAAGTCTGAACTTAGAAGCTGAAGCTGCTGCCTCTTCTCTAGACTGTCTAGCAGAGATGGCACCATAGGACTTGTCATTTATTTCTCTTGTTCTCAAGGTTTTTCAAGGAGGCAGGTTCCTCTCACTCTGGCAAGACAGATGCACTTCCTCTCCTGTTATCCAGGGCCTGTTGGCTGTCTTTCACAAGAATTCCTGGGACATTTCATACACATCCATTCCAAGAAGCTCTTTGTAAGAGAAGCTGTTGGACCTTTCACTAAAGCCACATGCCAAATTAGGTGTTCAAAAGTGCAGGGACTCCTGTGAAAAACCTGATGTAGATGCAGAGCACATCTACAGCCTCAGGTGACCCTGACCCTGCCTTAATCAACAAACATCTGTCTTACTAGTGGACATGAGATTCTTTTCACACTGATGAAAGCCCACTGGGACTTTTAGCATCCTGAGTTCCTTGAATGAACATGAAGCCCACGAGTCTGCTGGTGAACCCCAGGTTAAAGCTGGAAATGAGTCTGTTCTTCAGACAAAAAACATTAATATCTGAATTTAAATTGATGTAGGAGCAGTTTTAAAGCCAAAACTACTTTGCCATCTTCTGTTAACAGCTGAGTAGGCTTTGATTCCTCAAGACTGGATATTCCTGGGGCCTGGATTACATCTATAGGGCCTCCTACTGTAATTTTTCAGTTGCACCATAGGCACTAATATAAGACACTTGTATTATTATTGTAAATAATAATAGGCAATTCTGGTAAACAAATTTGGATGTTTTTCATCTAGATCTGTCAATTAAATCTACTGTAAAATCAAGAAAAGCAAATAATCTAGCTCTGAAATTTCCTTAATGAGGCATTTAAATAGCATCTCACATTTGTTCTCCAATTGTTTACATAGGATGTCATTTGTGATGCATTGTTGGAGCCCTGTAAATCTCAGCTGGGAACAATATCCCAGAGAGCAGAGGGGGACAGTTCTGCTTCAAGCTACATCTCAATAGATTTTCTGCCTTTTCTTTTATTATGTTACTCAACTGAAATGATATCTGTAATCCTGCTAATGAAATGCAATAACATCAGATGCAGCAGCTGTCAAAAAAAAAAAAAAAAAAGAGAGAAATAATGTGAATTTTCATTAAACTTCTTTAGTTGATCTTCACTTTTTCCATTGCTGATTTAAATATTGCTGGTTTTCTGAAGGTCATCTTATTTCTATGAGGCTTTAATGAATCTTGGCTTTTGTGTTTTAGACACCTTACTCCCTCTGGTTCAATAGGTCATTAAACATATATTTAAGTCATTCTTTGTCCCAAGTGTTTCTTATGGGATCACAGCCAAAAGAGACAAAAGATCCCAAGGTGGATAAAAGGCAGGTTAATTATTCTTATTTTATAGATGAGAAAATGAAGCTTAAAAGGAAGAAAGTGTCTAGCACACAACTCACCCCTGTCAATAGCATGACTCCCATTGGTCAAGTCTTAAAGACCCAAGTCTTAATCATGCCATTAATTTCAGTGTTAATCAGGAGACTTCAAAAGTCCCAGGGGGCCTTCTGGCTTTTATGATTCTCTTTTGAAGACCAGAATGCTTTAAACATCTGTCTCTGAAAGTCTTGTTTAAAGTTCCCTGTGCCCCACTTCTAAATCAGCTTGGTGCGCCAAACCTCCACCATGGTTTCCAAATTCAATGATAAAATATTTTTGCAACTGTGTGTGTATTTGAGAAAGCAAAACATCATGGATACCTGATCAGATGCTTTTCAGACTGCTGTAGTATCTCTTCTCCACAACTTATAATGAGATTCAAGTGCTCAGCAGAGAAGTGAACTGCAGATGCCTGGTCTGGTGCTCACTCTGACTTTGTTATCTCAGCTGCCCAGCTAGAAATGTCCAAATGCAAAATCTGGGCCTTAGCAGTGTCAAGAGACACGAGTCAGGCTTGAATGGGAGGCTTATGACCACAGCTCAGGATGCACAATAGTGTCTGTGAAGTGCACAGAACCTTCTGGAGGGCGTATGCCATGGGCTCCTTGCGTTGTCTGTCCCTTTTGGAACATGGCCAGAAAAATTGCTTCTGTAATTCCAATACAGAATGGTGTGTGGGGTGTGTGGTGCCTGAGTATAAGGTAAACCTTCATTCACTCTTAAGATTAAAATCATGAGGTTAACTCAGTTTGGCTTCTCCTTTCTTTTAACACTGTTAGGTCAATGATGGCATTCTCATTTCCTGACTGGCTGTTGCAAAGGAGTGAAAAAAATTCCCAGCTTTCACAGAAGGGCTTCAATTATTTTGACAGCTAAGCCATCAATTCAGGGCACACGAATCTGTATCAGCAGACAGACTCCTGTATTTTGTATAGAGAGATTTGCACAGATATAACACAAATAAGCTGAGAGGAGGTCATCCTGCTGATGCTTCTCCCTGCACAGGATAGAAATGAAGCTACTGGACAGGCTGGTTTTGTGACTAAAGCCCCATCCTGAGGCAAGAATTCTGATGGTGCTGCACAGGGAGGAAGTAATTTACTCATGGATGAGATCTCTGACTGTGAGCTGGGAAGGAAGAGGGTAGAAACCAGTTTGCGTTTTCTGGCAGGAGCTGTTGCTTACTTTGTGCTTAGAGCTGGGAAGCAAAAAGTAAAGCATTTCAGAAGATACAAGCCTCACTGTGGCAGTAAAAAGAAATTCAAGGAGTTTCTAATAAACTGGGTTGCATTGACAGGCATAGAGAAGTAAAAAGATCTTAGAATTGTGAATTGTGTAATTTGAGGGATACTGAAATTCATCAGGAGCTGGTGTCCTATTGATCTCTGTGGTGTGACTAAGACAAAAGAAAAATACATTATAAATATAGGATGAAATAAATACCATGTTTCCTCCTAATCTAGTAATTTCCATTTACAAAGTCAACACAGATGAATGAGCAATTTACACTGATGAAATCACCGTACTTCTTAGGGCCCATTTGTAATAACTGCCCATCCCCAGCGATTCGCCTTCATTGTGTGGTTTCCAATTGAGTTGTTATGAATGCAGAGAGGGGAGAATTTATGGAAAACAATAGCTGGATGTGACTGCCAACCCAATGTACTCTGAGAATCTATACTGAGGATGTAATGCTGGGCCTCTGAGCTCTGCAATCAGACACTGCACACCAGGATATTGTCTGTCCTTTGGAAAACTCCTTCATATATGGATTCTGGGCTAGTGTGAACTACTTAGGACACAATCAGGGAGGAAGGAGTTTGAGATCTGATAAAAGCTATAGACTTTGTTGCTGCCTTTTTGTCCAGGGAGTGTGCCCAGCTCAAGGCAACTCGTGGTGGGATCAGATCATTGCCCCCTTTCAAATATTTTGGCTTTCTCAAAGCCTGATCTCCTAATATAGGACAGAACAAAGATCCCTCTGGAAGGCTCTGTGCCCTAGATATAACTTATTTGGGTCTCTTTGGTTTGTGAAACACAAGGCTGATTGACAGGCCAAGACTATGAAGTCAACTTTGCTGAGCCATAAATAGCATAATTCAGGTTCTCTGAGTCCCCAGCAGATGTATTCATGAGGCACATGAGTCTCTCCAGGCATCAAAATTGACAGATTTCATTAACTTTCCGCAACCTGAGAATCCAGCTGTAATAGACAGTGTGGAGGAATCAGAGGAACTGCAGGTTCTCAGCAAGACTGTGTTATCAGACAGTCCTGATTATACAGAGCCGGTAGGCAAGGACTGGCTTAGCAGTCACCGCTCTCCCTGGTACTGCTCTTAATGACTAATCCCCACAGCATCCTTCCTCACCTCTCTGAGCCTTGCAGTTTAACATCACAGCCAGCCTCCAGAAGGGAATTACGTGATGCAGTACAGTCATCCTTTCCAGCAACAGCTCTGCATCTCACTCTTGTCTGTCAGCACAAGCCTGGCAAAAACCAATCATTTCAGGTGCCCTTGCTATTGGAATCCTGCTTCTAGGTGCACCTGACTGCTCAGGTGTCGTGAAAACCAGAAAAGTTTCACATTCAGGCCATGAAAACCCTTAGCAGCCTTTTTAGAAAGGAGGAAAGAAAGAGGACTTCCTCCACTAAAGAATTATTTTAAGTACTTCTTGTGCCTCGACCTGTGCTCACAAAGCCTGTCTTGTGATTTTTAAGTAATGAGAGATTCTCCTCCTTGCTCTTCACCCTGTCAGCTCAACTTCCCCTTGAAGATCTGCTTCAGGGCTCTGGGTGAACAAGGACCTGTTGATTTTGAAATGCCGCTCTCCTTGCAGCTGCTGAGCACTGCCTGAGCTGAGCACTAGTGGGTGATGGGATCTGCAGGGCTGCCGGTTCTCCTGTGGCTTCTGGGACACATGCAGGATGACAGCAGTAGGTAAAATCTGGCAGATGACTCCTAACACACTGCCCTACTGTAAGGGGGAGGCTGAAAGAGAGATTGGTCCCATCATGAAGAAGGACTTACACTTTTTCCTTGTCCTCTCTCTAGAGAAAAACAACAGATAATATCTCAGCAGCATTCCAGGGAACATGGCTCCCAGGATCACTATAGAAATACCTGTAAGGAGCAGTTATAAGATGGTACAGCAGAGTTCTAAAGTTTCATATTGTTCAGAAATTATGCTGTTTATTCTTGAGTGCCATCTACTGACAATCCCTGTCTTTATGATTTTCTTTCATTGATATTGGTTATTTTAAATGCCCTATTTAACTTCTTTTAGCTTAGATGTTCCTTATTCCTTGAGCCCTTTATTTCCCCCTGCGGACCAGGATGCCTTTGACATGATGTTTTCAGTTACCTCTTGGACTTCCCTTTTTCCTTCCACCCATCACCAGGCTTCCTCCCTTCCCTGCCTGCTCCTTGTGCCTAGAGGGCAGTTTCTGGCCTTCCTATGCTCACCCTTCTGGCTCCAAAATGTAGCAGCAGTTGTGCTGTCCCCCTTGAGCAGCAGGGTACCTCTATCAGTTTGTTACAGCGCTCCTGAGATCTTATTTCCCCATTTCCCTTCAGTTCTTCCTCTTCTTTCAAGAGCTTTTTCAGCAACTTTCATGCAGTAACCTTGAAAATATTTAATGATCACTGACTCCACTATATTATATATTACGTGTTCTAGGAGTATTTTATTTTAGTTATGTGATACTTGAATTAGCATTATTATTACAGTTTTTCATTTTCTATCTGTAAGATTTCCTCCCCCAGCAGTCCAATACATTTTGCAAAGATAAAAATAAATTAAAGGTGAAAAGTTATTGCCAAGGACAAGAGCTCAGGAAGTTTAGCCTGCAAGATATTTCTTTCTCCATCAAAAACATAATCTGTATAGATAAAGAAAGTGCCAGGTAGCTAACTCATTATAAGCAACTGAGAAAATGGGTCAAGAGACTTTCTTTCTTATGCACTCAGTTTTTGGCTTGGTTCCATCTCTGCCAGCTAGCCAAAGGAATGAGGAAATTCTGGTAAAGTCTCCTAATGCACGGCACCATTTTGATTGAGGCCCGTGCCTCAGACAGCTCAGCACAGTGGCCAGTGGTACCCTGACACTCAGCTGCCACTCAGTCTTAGGCAGAAAACATCAAGCTTATAGGAGTGTAGACATTTGTCCACAACATGCTGATACTGTGGAATTCCTTCCCAGAGGATTTTGCTGAGGTCAGAACTGTAAGTAGGTTTAAAAAGGGTTAGACAGATCCATGGTGGGCAGGTGTGATGTTTGCTATTAAGCATGACAGCCTGGCTCTAACATCTGTTACAGAAAGCCCCTGTGGAGCTGATGGCTGGAGGGGGCTGCAGCAGGGAATCTGCTGTTCTGGGCTGACCCCAGTTGGTGCTGCCCATCCCTCCCATGGGCAGTGGCTACAGCAGCCAGGAGATGACTAAAAACAGCTTCAATCTGGACAAAGCCTTTGAATTTCCCATGAAAATAGCACTTTGTCTTAAATGGTTATTCTCCATTAAGATCCCTGAATCTCCAGCGATAAAACTGGGACTGCCCTTCTGAACTCAAAGCCACAAAAATCACTTTCTTCTTTCAGTAGAGACAGTTTTGCTGAAGTGAGGGCTGAGGAGTATTTTCAGTATTTGTTCCTGGACTTCTAAATCCATATTCTGCCTTTTGTATAAACACACATCCAAACTAATATTTGACTAACTTAGAAACTACTTATCAGTAAGATGGCAAGTGTCACTTGCATCCCATTTCTTTTATTTTAATGACTAACAGCTTGTGCTGCAATTCATAATTCAGTCTCTTTCCTCCTTTCTTGACTCAGGGAGCAAAACCTGATCAGTGACAGAGATGATTCTCATGAAATTGCTGCACAGGGGTTCCTCTCACTGAAGGGCTGACAAGATACCAGCTGAGGAGAAAGCTTAATTGCATGGGTGATCAAAGGAGAATGTATGAAGACAGGGAGACTGCAAGGGGGTGTGCGTAGGAGAGTGTTTTAATGAGAGATTATAGGGGAACATGTGAGTCTGGCACACACAAAATGACAGAAATGAATGCATGAGCCAGTACAAAATAGCATGCTAACCAAAGGCATCCACAGATCAGCTTCAGTCCCTTCTCAGCCCTTGACTAGGAGAACTGTATTCTATTAGCTGTCATCCCACTAACTATACAAAGAGAAAAAAAAGTGAAGGTTTGATCTTTGCAACTGGGAAAGGAGGAGGAGGGGGGGGGACCTCATGAGACAACAACATCCAGGCTGAACTGGAAAAGAGAGATCAAAGCAATGAGCTGAACTGAGAAGAAGGGACACAGGACACTGATGTGGTGTACTCCTGGGAATGGGATGAATTGACATTAAAAAATGAGAATTTAAAAAGGATTGAAGGCACTTGCCAGCCCTTCCATGTGCTGTAACACACAGCACAGACAGAGGTTTGGTTCATGATGTATACTGTGCTTTGCTGTATGCTTACTGTCTTACTTTATACTCAGCTCCACTTACATCACTGGGCGTACTTGAGGAGTAAGATGCCTCTTAATATCCAAACAGGTGCCATTAAAATGCTTATGCACAATCTCACATTGTTTTAGCCCAAATCCATTAAAAACCTCATTACAGTTATATTGGCATAAACCTCTGTGCCAGTGTTCTCCAGCTGATTTAAACTGCATCAATATAAATCCAGTTTCAATTGATTTAAGAGATTCTAGACAGAAGTGCACTGCATTTGACAAACTAATGGGAGGACATACCCTTATTGAAATACTAAAACTTCTGCACTCAATCTTTTCATATGCAGCAGCGTGGCTTTTGAACTTTTGCCATTTTGTATTTTACAAGCCCTTACAGGGAGGGAAAATAAGTAACTTTGGAGCAGTCAGGTTAACAGCCTTTCGCTTCATCAACAGAATCCATGTGCAGCCACAGATGCCTTAAGCTTTGCTGTTTTATAAAATTATAAGGACACAGGAGAAGCATAATGCTTTTTTCTACTTACCCTACTCTGAACTCAAACATATTAGTGGCTGACAACTTTTTTTTTTTTTTTTTTTCTCTGTTAAGGGCATCTAGTCTTTAGGGGTTTTTTTTTGTAAAAGTAATGAAAGCTCAGTATCTAAGATGCCACCCACTAGATCAGGTTGCTCAGCGCCCCATTCACTGAACCCTTCCGGGGACATGACATCCACAGCTTCTCTGGGCAGCCTGTGCCAGTGCTTTGCCATCCTCACCATAAAGAATTTCTTCTATATATCTAACCTGAGTCCAGATGTTATTTAATCACTCTGAGCTCACGTTCCCCACTACAGCATCTTTCTGGTCCACTTGGTCAGTTTATGGCCACCATGAAGCAGTCTGTTGTTACTGAAGTTTATCCAATATAACACTGGGAGAAGAAATGCACTACTGGTCTTGAAATGACACCGTGTAATGTTAAAAACAAGACTAAAACTACTGCCCCTCATGTGCTGGCAGTGATAAATTATGCAGTTGTCTCCTTCCAGCCCCTCCCATCTGCAACAGCTACAATAGAACCTTAGTTCAAACACTAATCTTATTGAGTTCTGGAGCTGTCAGGCCAGTCTCAGCTTTTGTGTGAGATTCCTGAAAAATAAATTTGACAATTTCTCTAAGCAAAAGGCCTCTAACTATGTCTCCAGCCTGGTAACCATAGTACTTACATGCTTTGTGAAATTTGTGTTTCACATCAAGAACAGTAGATGCTGGAGGTACCTGGAAAAGAAAGCAAAATGCATGCAGATCAATTCTTCTTTGATCTTCAATTTGGGATCCCTTCTCCAGCCCTCCAATAAAGAGATGCTTAAATTTGTCTCCAAGTCCTTTAGGCTAAAATGAAAAAAAACAGCAAATTTGTTTTCACACAAACATTGGTTTGTTATTAAGGATTGGTATGTTATTAAGGTTGGTATGTTATTAAGGATTGTCCAAATTTGAATTATACATCACCTGGACCACCTCTGCTTGGTCAATGGAGGGGTAAAATCACAAGGGTCAAGAGGGGAAGCTGCTGGCCCTGCTTGATGCAATAATTGCCTCCTAGATCAAACCAGTGGGAAAACTTGAGGGATTTATCATTAAAGTTAGGTTCAAGCATGCTGAGGTCCATGTCCTGGAGACATGAAAGGGTTCTCTGGAGAAGGCAGCAGCAAAAGTGGTAGGTTCTGTCCTTTCTGCCTGAAATGACTTTGCTTCTGCATGCTTTTGTTCATGTGCACTGAAGCAATTCAGGTGTCACAGTTTTAGAGGGCAGTCTGGAGGCTTTTTGGGCTCTGTTTTATGATGTATATTGATTTCTTAATATACTTTGTACAAATTACCTGAGAAACACATTTAGAATTTACTAGAGGAAAATACTTGGATTTGCCTTTTGTTTACAAGGAAAGGCAATGGGACTTTTGAAGAAGTAGCATGTTGAACTACTTATTAGTGGATTGTGACAATAACCATGCAAACAAATAGAGAAGAACATAAGAAATTCTCCTACTAGAGATCATTTAGCACCTTAACATAGCTGTTTTGTTGAAAGACTGAGTTTGGAGGAATACTGATGCAACAAAATAAAATTGCTGACTCTGAAGCAACAAATCAGTGCAGAAAGTTTACTCTTATGCAATTTGACACCCCACACAAATATACAGTGTATGTGCTTTTAGTACTTATGAGTAACCCAACTTGCTTCCAGTAATATGAACAGGCAGAGAGCTCAATACAGATTTTAGTGATCTAAAGATGTAAAATGACACCTTTGCTAAAAGGTAGTAAAGTACAGATCTTTTCTAAGTTTTTTCTTGGGTTTAGATGAGAACACTTAATTTTCCACAGTAACAGAGGGTTTCACTGGGCATTTACAGAAACTGCTGTAAATGAAACTCCACTTAAACCCTGACTTGTCTCTCTAATGTGCCTGCTAAACAGTGCCACCTCCACCCAAATCAAGGCCTGGGCTCCTTGAAACCAAGGATTACCCTTTTTCCCTCTCCCCAACACCCGTGTTGACCCAAACCATGCTGAACTGTACTAGGCCAGGCAAGAGACACTGCCCTTGGAGACCCTTTTCTTCCTAGCTACAGGAAACAATAGAAGAAACCATTTTATCTTTCTTTGTTTAAAAATAAAAGAAAATATTTTATCTGTGTTTATTGCACTTGAGCCATTCACGCAACACCCAGTAGAGCAGCACATCTCCCATAGTTTCTATGTATTTTTCCTATCATGTGTGCAACATCTGTGGACTTGGGGGGGTTATGTTCTCAAAACCTCTAAAAACATCTGAAATTGCTTTCTCACATTTTGTAATCTCACACCTGTGAGGCCTGGAGCCCAGAATCCACCAGATGTAAGCTGTTAGCTGGCAACACATATTCAGTATACAAGCCTGCAGACCAAAATCTGTCATGTGTCCTAGCACGGGGCAGATGTGCAGGTACGCAGAGCTGGCATTGCCAGCTGAAGGACAGGGATGCTTTTTTCCACTTTGATGGAAGCTGAGCTGGCTTTCTAAATGCAGTGTAAGCCACATTGCTGCATCCCTACAGATCAGCACCTACTGTGACAGGTTCTGGGATAGAGTAGCTAGAGCCAACCCATGCTCTGGAGAGCTGATCAACTCATTTAGGCAAAGAAAGATGAAAAACTGTAAAGCTTAGCATGCTTAAAGAGCAGTGCTTGCTCAAAACAGAGCCAGGTCTCCATCTCCAGCTCTCCTGAGTATGTTTTGACTTCAGGGCAGAGCTGCCCTCAATCTGTTCAAAATGTCTAGCCGAGCCCTTGTTAGCAACTCTACCTTTACATCCCTCTCCCTTTTTTCATCCTGAGACAATCAGTGCTTTCTCCCCTCCAAATCCTGCTATGGCAGCAACAGGGTTCACATCGCCCAACTTCAGCTATTTAAAAAATGAATCCAAGCTCATGTCTTAGGTCCACCTGTGGAGCCACCCACATGCCTCAGGTGTTGCAAAGCTACCAGGTGGCTGCAGTGTCCTGCTGCAGCCCAGGAGCCGGTGAGTGTGCCCCTGGGGCGTGATGAGCAGCACCACACAGCACTCACAGCTGGAAGGGCCGTGCCCTGTACATCCCTGAGCGAGGCAGAGCTCATTAGCAGGACACTGCTGTGCCTGGCTACATCCAAGCTGCTTTAGGCAGAGCTGGTTTAAGCCCTGCCAGCCCGTGGCCAGAGATGTTCTGGGCTGGCGAGTCGCGGTCTGGCGGCTCCGCACAGGCTGCGGGGATCCTGGGAAGGCACAGAGCTCACATCCAGTCAGGAGGGCAGCAGGACACCTGTTTTATAGGAGCCAGCTGCCATTGAGAAGGACCCTTCCACTCAAGACAAACAACACACGTGGCCAGCTGAAGAATAACACAAATACTCTCCCCCTTCAGAATGGGTTGTGACATAGAAGAATCGCAGCGTCCTTTCCCAGGCAGAATAATGAGGTTATAGCCACAAAAGAATGAAATACATCTTTTTATGATCTTGATAATTCTGTGTCCTTTTCTAAAGACCTCATAAAACAACCAGTGAAGTTATAGTTTCCAATATTGATCAATGAGAAGATGGATGCTGAGACACCAGGTTACTACCAAGAGTGTCCTCTTCGTAGACCATTAATTATCTTTTGTTCTTTTCCTTGTACATCAATACAAGCTAAGGAATTGTAAGGACTGGGAAAGCATCTGCTCTTATTTCCCTTTGTGCCAACTGAATAAAACACCTTGGAATATTTCACTGTAATTATTAGTCTTACTCTCCTTTCATTCTTTTGAATTATGACTGAAAGTGTTATAACCCTTTCTTTCCTCTATTTCAGCACTTTACAAATATGCAAAGGCAAAGGAGAATGAGAGACCACTCTTAGTTTGTTTAAAGCAAGATGGATTTCTGCTCTTACTTGGTACGTATCTTCTACAGCCTGATGGTCAAGCCAGCTTTTCCCTACAACTTCTTCACTTATAGTCTAACACCTGATTTAAAGTGTAGTCAACTTTCCAGTAAGTGACTATCATGTGTAAGGGTCAAGACTACTTTCTTTTGAAAAAAAATGTTATGAATAAATGCATATTTTACAGCTGTGGATTGCAGTCATTACACTTTTCATTCAGAAAAGTATGATTTCAAAATGTCAAATCCTGATTTTCCTGTACTTTCACAGCCAGAAAACTTTTACTTTTCCATTTGAAGCAAATGGAAGTAAACTTTTCATTTACAATTCAAGAATTAAAGGACCTTCTGGGTCGTCCATACCATTTCTATGCTTCCTTCAGACACCAATGCACAAAGCATCACATTTCTTTTTAAGATTTAAAATACCATATTAGTATTTTATACTAGGGCTGAAGGAAGAGCACTAAGAGGAAGATATTAAGGAAACTTAACACTGCCTTTGTGAGTGCAGGGTAATCAGATAGTTATCCACTTTCATATCTCTTTCACATTTATAAGTCAAGGAATTATGCCAAATCTGGTGATCTGTATGTAATTGCATCACACAGTTCTTACACTAAGAATTATTGTAGGGGTCAGAGGTCAGCAGAATATCAATAAGAATTTGAATAATAGAATTTCAGCAAATAAGTAATCTTTCATTCAACATTTTTCTCTGAATACTTTTTTCTCTGACATGTCAGTACCACTGTACTGCTGAGTCACCTACTTTGTAACAGGCATTTTCCATAATTGCAGAAATTCAGAAATTCTGCCACTCCAGTTGCTCATTAACCACCACCCCATCTTCAGCCAGGGTAAATTTGTTCAAAAAGGTGACATCAGTTTATTGCAGCTGAGGATCTGGCTGCAAAACAGATAACCAGCTAATGGGAAAGCCAGGTAAATTCCAAATTCATCACTCAACAAATACTGCATCATTTCTGCTTTAGCACCCTGTCCTTGTTTTGGGACCATGCTGTGTTATAAAAAAACCCAGCAGCATTCCACAGAAAGTTAATTAGAAAAACACCTGTTCTATCTGATCTCTGTGTTTTGTGAATTTGACTTCTAGATCAGATTGGCTCTTTCTCATCATCAGTTTTCAAAGTCAGAATTAAAAATTGAGCACTGTTCTGCTTTAATCTTTCCCAGTGTGTGTTCCACACAGCTCTCTTGGTGAACCAGTGTGCTGGTCATGCCCAAAGAGATATAAATAAATGAGCTCACCATGGAAATGACGTAGAGGTACCTACATATAGACAAGTGCTGTCAACAGCTGCACAAAGGCTTCATCTAGAATCCAGCATTTTGCTCAGCAGGCTGCAGTGAAGTGGCTACCAAACAGCTGGCTCTGACCTCAGCCCAGTCCTTCCAGAAGCAGGAGATATTCCAAATTGTGGTTTGAGCTGAGGTAGTTTCCAGCACACGTACATAAGTAGAGGGCTGCCTCACTGAGCAATCTTCCAGATTATTTATTATCTGGTCACATGAACCTTGGCATATGAGATAATCTGACTGACTAACATTTCCAGTGATTATGGGCCAAATTAGCTAAGAATACACATAACCACATGCTTGCTGCGTGCAGTCATGTCAATTTACCCCAGCCAAGTTTGGCTCTAAAGATGATTAATTGTTTTTGTACTGCTAGCTGGGTATTTCTATTTAAAAAAAAAAAATCCTCTCTCTTTGCAAGAAATTGCCTGAAAAACTGTCAGACACCAAAAAGAGCTTTTTTTCTCTCTGCCAAAGATGAGAGGGGAAGTAAAGAGAATGTAATTCATTAGCAGAGAGAAGGTGTGCAGAATTCAACATGCACACCTATTTCTGAGCAAATCTGACTAGATTGGTGCATCCCCATGCCCTGTGACCTTTTATTAAGAGGAGTTGAGTAAGGTTACTGTTCGCCTCAGCAGCTGAACAGCAGAACCTGTCAGGAAGCCTCTGTCACAACACTTTTCTGCCAGGGAAAAGGAATTGTTCTCTCAAAACTCTGGATGTGTAAATTTGTGTTGATTTCAAACTTTAAAAATGGAATAGAAATTTATAAAAAAATCTGCTTCTGGCACATGCTGGAAAATAATTTTTTTTGTGTTATATTCATTACTTTTTATTTCTCATCTGTATCAAACTTTCATTATTTCTGCATTATTTTATGACACATCTATCATGATAGAGCAAAATAATATAACACATGGCTCTCATGTCATTGAAAATAATCCAATAGGAAATAATATGCAAATAAATGCACTATTAAGTTGTAAAATAAATTGAACTTGAAATATTTATTGTGTCATAAGAGATTGAAATATTTCAAAACTAATTTGTAATGTAATCTTTCCCAAATTCTACCTCATCAAAAATTCAAGACTCATTTTTTTCCACTGTCATTTTCAAAAAAAACAACATTTGGGATATGCACTTAAAAACAAAATAGTTGTCAAAAATAATGTAATATAGACCAAAAATAATAAAATAAACTTTTAAAAATTATAATATTTTATTAGAAGTAAATATAGTGCTGGTTTATTGAACAAAGTATAAATAATAAAGAATAATAAGCAGTAATTTTGACCCATACTTCTCAGGAATAAAGTGAGGCTTAGGGTGGTGTTTATGTTTTTTGTTGGAATTTTGATTGCCAGTTCTAGCACAAATAAAGCATATTGCTTAGCTGTGGAACCTCTGAATTTGTCTTCCCTTTTCTATCAAATAGCTGTACAGTTTTTTGTTTACTTTTCTATGTCTACACACACTGCTAAAATTAAAAATCAAGAAGTGCACCCAAGAAATTCGGCCAATATTTAGCACAAGCTGGTCACAATATGGGTGACTGCTTGAAATTAAAAAAAAAATAAAAAATAAAAAATAAAAAAAAAAAAAAGATCAACCAGTTCAAAAGAAAATTCACAGAAGAATGGATTTTGGCAAAACAACTGAGTAGCAGGGCTAATAAAGCAGGTCTGTGGAGGGGAGTTGGAAGCTGAGAAGCAGCAGAAAGGAATGGGAAATGAGGGTGATATATGAGAACAACCAGACAGCATCAGGTCTGTTAGAAACCCAAGTACTTTTCATTATTCAGTACCAAGTGCAATGAAGAGATGCTTGCTGTACTTCTGGAAGAGGTCCTCTGATTGCCACAATTTGATCTTTTGAAGAACAAGATAAGGAAGAAAAGCTTGCATTTTAAGGACTTTTTAAAATGCAAAATTGCTTAAACACAGGCAGATACAATAATAGCATTAACATGTACTGCTGGGTATTTACAGACCCATGACTGCATGGCTCAAGTGTTCTGTGAAGAATCACACATTGGACTTCAGAAAGAACCTGAAGCATGTTCTGATGGAGCTATGAATCATATGCAGGAGTATTTTAATGCTAATAATGCCTATAAGAGATGCCATTATGCACCTAACTTTCCATCATGGGCTGTGCTGTTAACTATTAGACTAATAAAACACCTACTGCTCCCTATGGTCTTGTATTGCTCCAGTACATTTATAATTTGCAATAATCTCTGAATTATCTCTGATGCAATAAGGCAAATATGTGGCTGGGGTAAAATGTCATAACTTTGGTGGGAAAGAGGGCATTTCAAACTGGCTGGGAATCTGTCTCTACAGATGCAATTTTGGCAATATTCACTGCTCTGGTGGCATAGCTGGCTTTTGCTGCTGGCCAGAATGCTCAGAAAGAGTTGGAGCACCACCAGTGTCTCACAAATTCACTCTTGTTTTTGCTCAACTTTGAATGCAACTTTAATTTTTTTTTGAATATTTATTATATTTGCTTCTTTATTTCTTCCCCCAGGCTTAGACTTTTTTATCTAAAATAAGAGATGCATAAAATCTGTCATTTAAAGGCTCTTCTAAGCTTTGATTGGTATCAGCTGAAGCATTAGTCATCTGTTGCAGCTTCTGTAATTCTTTAAATTATCCCTTTCCAAATGCTAAATGCCCTAAAGTTACCAGCTTCTCCCCTCCCCAGTCTCTCTCTTCTAGAAAAATCAAAGGCCATTTCTCCAGGTATTCCATTTAAAAAGCCATCTCACAGCAAGCAAAAAGTAATATGTATAGTTGCCTCTTTCATCTGAAACCATCCGTAGCTATATTGACATTAAAATTATGTGAATTTCTAGCAGAGCAGGAAGAAATAAGTGTTATGCATTGCTACAACAGAATTTGAATATATTTACCTACTTTACCAAGCATAAGTAATAACTGAGGAAGAAAATACTACTGTCATCACTTCCAGCACTGTGGCTGGGCATAAGATTCAATGCCTACAGGCAAAAAAAGACACATATTTTATAAATTTATTTTTTCTCAGTGTCCCCCAGCAGGGGCCAGATCCCCGTTGTGCTGGATGCTGTGAAAACATACAGTGAAAGACACAAGACAACATGAAATCCTCCTTCCAAAAGGAAGTAAAAAAAGAGGATTTCCACAGCAATGAGCCTACATCCAGCTGGTTTTGTGTCTGTGTTCCTTCAGCCATTTTGCTGTGGGAATTGCTGCTATGTGGGACTCAGCATCCATGGAAAGCCCCTACCTTGGCACAGCTGGTTATTCAGCCCCTTTTGGCATCCCTGGCATCAGAGGTGGCACGCCATTAATGATCGATTGCTTGAATGAGAAAAATTATGATAAAAATCCTGTGCATGAAATGAGACCCCTGTGGATGGTCACAGGTTCTGCTCGTTCTCTGCAGAGAAGATTATACAGTCCTCTGAAGTGGAATATTAGAAGTGAAAGATTTAGAGGGGGAAATACTTAAAATGGCCATGAAAGTATTAATCTCTTTCCTGGGAAAGGACTTCTTTACTTTGCTTCCCTAGAATGAGGCTAATGGGAAGAACCTGACATTAGAGGCAGTGTTCTGGTACTGCACAGTTCCTTTGCAGGGTTTCATTGCCTACTTTAATGACTGCACTCTCTCACCTAAAATGAATGTGGTATGTCTAACCTCCAAGCCATGATGTGAGAAGTTATTTTTATTTGCTAGAGCTGACTTTGCAAAAGAGATGAGTGTTCTCCTCGGCTATTCCCTTTCTGTGACAGAGCTGCAACCCACAGGCAAGAACAGGAGATTTCTGATACCAGAGACAGCATTTCTGCATGCAAATGGCTTTGCTGATATGCCAGTGGAAATTCATTGCATTGTTAAGCCTTAGCATGCAGGTACAAAGACACTGCTGCCTCAGGTGCTTTTCAAACAAACAAACAAACAAAAAAAAGACCCTATAGCTCCTTCAGAGAAAAACAGGCCTTTCAGAGCAATCAGAATAAGCCCTAATTCATCTTTGGCAAAGGATGTAGTGATATACACACTGTAATATTTAACTGCAAGAAGTGTTGAATATGTACAAGTGACTGGGTTGATACATACACTTGTGTGCAAGGGCATTTTAGTTCCCTAAAAATAACAATATTCCCATGACATTCATTGTAGGCATTGCACAGCAAACAGTGCCTACAAACGTACAGCCAGAAGTTCCTCCAGCGTGTACTGCGAGCCATAAATGTTCAGTTATCACTAAGTGGGTTCTACAAAGACATTTCAGTGGGAGAAGGCACAGGGTGGAGGATGGAGAGCTGGCTTCAGGAACAGTGGGAAAGTAGCCTCCGTTATCTTTGCAACGCATCCGGGAAAGAGGCTCTTCCTGCACATCTGAAGAAGCAAGATCTCTCTTCTGCAGGCCTTAGGAAGTGTTCTGAAAATGGGGGTCACTGCACAGCAGCCAAAACCTGAGTTTGCACCTCTGTTTACAGCTTAACTTGCAAAATCGTACAGCACAAAACTACTGGGCTCTGAGGCTTTTGATGGGAAAAAGCTTCTCTGCTGGTTTCTCCAGAGGTGATTTATTCTGTAAAAACTGTACTGTGTAACATTTCCTGCCTTAAAAGCAACTCATGCAAAGTTAATTACATTGCACCATGTTTGTGGGGAAATACATTTTACTACAAGTTAATTTGAAGAAAAAAATATTATACAAAGAATGCTATAAAAGAAACAGTTATGAGTTGCTTTAACAGCATTTATAAATCAAATCACTGCACATCAATAACTTTAAAACCAACCTACATCAGGTTTTTGGAACAATGTATGAGGGAAACAGTTTTTGAGTAGCCATGTATTTTTCATAAGGTGTGGGTGGCAAAAAAAATGTGGGTTATTTGTTAAAAAGTGCAAAAAGGAACTGTTTTCTTTCATTTATAACCCTTGATGATTTTTGCTGTTCTGCTGTTTTCTGTGGCTTTTTAGAAGCAACACAGAAGCCAAGATCCTTAGACATTTTGTGATGCTATTTAATTGAAAATATTTCTTACAAGAAATCTTTAATCACATGCTTTCCTCTTTACACAGAGATAGGAATTTCATCCATGCAAATTAATAAATTGTGGGGAAAGGGAAAAGGGGGAAAAGGGACTTTTGATTATCTAGGCTCACCTGCTTTTTTACACTGGCCAAAGAAGAGATTTATTCCTTGCTAAATACGTCTTTCACTAACTGAGCAAGAAACGTGTATGATTCATCTTTCAACTACAGAATATCTTCACACAAATGCAGTATTGCATTTATTTTATTGCAGTGCATGTTAAAGAGCTGCACATTGGCCCACAAGACACTCAGCTCTTGCTTACCGTGCCCTGACTGTAAAAATAGAGGCCAAATTTCTTGGCTAAATTTTCCTAATTGTGGCTTTCAGGCACCAGCTTTTGTAAAGCCTTTGGATGCTTGGGTAAAAACCTTTCTGCTCAGGGACATCCTCTCCTGGGTCTGCCTCTCTGGGGAGTGGGGAAAAAAGGAAGGAAAACCCACAGTGCTGTCTGCAGTGGCCCAGACACCCGGACTCTTGTCCTGTCATGGGCACTGTGTGGAGCAGCAGGCTGCTCATACACCTCCTCAAAACTTCAGTGCCTTGTCCCAGGACCCCTCCTCTGAGCATTTACATACTGCTTCTAAGAACAGTTGTAGCCTAAGTTTAAATATCTTTCCCTGCTTGGAGAGTTCCCCTAGTTTGGAGACATTTTGTAGAATAACTGTGAATGAAAAAAACCAACCCTGAAGCTGGTTTGTGATTCCTCCCCATCCTCCAAAATCAGAAGCCTCTTGTCCATGGCACATCACCTCAGAATTAATTTCAAGAGCAAATCTGGGGGAAAAGATCTCACACTGCTATTATTTCTCTTCTAAATTCTTTAAGTAACTCACTGGAAAAGCTCATGTGCACCAAACTGCTTGCATAATGTCATATCCATAGCAGAGAAAGTCCCAAGAGCAGGTTGACAATATTAAATAAAAGAAATTGTACTCCCATAAAGAATTTCATGTTCACAGTGTGCATGTGCAAAATAAACTGCCAGTGTTGCTGACTCGTGCGAATTTAAGTTTTGCAAGATTAAGTAATTTTCCTCCAAACCCAGCTCCTGCAGGAGATGACTATGGCACCAAAATGTCTGGGATTTTTCACTTCTTCTGCTTCCTTTCATTATTTTTTTCTGCCTTTTCCTAGTTGTGGAAAAGCCTGCAACAGGGTGTGATCATGTTTTAAAGGCTTAAAAAACAAGTACATATTTATTCTGTTCCTTGAAGTTAAAGATAATCAAGAATTTATAATAACCACTTAATATACATGACCGATCCATCCCAAAAGTGTAAGATAGGAAAGAAAATGAAATTAAATAATGCTAATTTTCCCTTTTTAAATGGAGAATTAATTCAGAGAATGAATTGTGCCAGATTCAAAACTTTTGGATTGATGCCAACTGATTTCTCAAGATGACACAGCCAAACACACCTTTTATAAATTCCTGATACTGTATTGAGGACAGGAAATTATTTCTTGCTAAATTCCAGAACTAGTTAAATGTACCATAATTTTGCAGACTTTACAGAGCTCCCACTAATCTGAATAGGATTCATAGGCACATGCAAGGATCTCAGAGAAACTCAACCTCTTGGAATCAGCTCCTGCTGTTTAACCACAGAGCATTAGGTATTGAATCACTCTGCCTGGGTTTCTGTTGGGTGGAGAAAGAAAGGGCTCTTCTCTCTGCCATTATAATACAATTTTTCCCTTTAGATTTATTAATCTGAGAATATTATAAATGCATTTGCTAAATCATAATATTCTGAACCACTAGCAATATGCAATGGGAGTCTAAATACATATATTTTAAAATCTATGATTCCTATTCTGGCAAGTAATAATTACATGCAAACCAAAGAAATTAAGTTAATCATAACTATCTCACAAACAGGAAACAGGCATTAGAAGTCTCTTGTTGGGCCTGTAGCAGTTATATTTAATTAAACAGAAAATTATG
Organism: Pyrgilauda ruficollis; assembly: GCF_017590135.1. NCBI lineage: Eukaryota > Metazoa > Chordata > Aves > Passeriformes > Passeridae > Pyrgilauda > Pyrgilauda ruficollis. Next base: position 558,474 of record NW_024530932.1, on the reverse strand, counting down.
CACAAACCAGTATACCAGCCTCTTGTTTGCCCTAACAACCAACTGAAATTAAGTTCACTAATACTAACAAGTGTCCATGGAAGCAAGGAACTCATCTTCTGTAACTTCAGGGTTGACTTCGGGATTATCACAGCAAATAAAATAAACAGCCATGTGAATGAGCATTCAGAAACCAAATTCTTTAAGCAGTCTTGGAAATCTCAGCCTTGTACTATACTTGTACCAATTCCTTGGTACTGTGCCAAAAATATTTTTTAAAAAGCCCATACTGCTGGCCGTGTAAATTGAACATATATTTCTGTTTCTGAGCAGAGACTTGCAGCTGTTATTGCTACCCTGTGTGTATTTTACCTCTGAATAAAGAGTACTTAGCAATCATCACTCATGTCTCTCTTTTCACCACTACAGGGACAGAGTCCATGGTTTGGAGGAGGTATAGAAAATCTTCAGGGTCAGAAAAACTGAGAATAAAGATTAAAACACATGTCTGGTATCATCCCAGCAGCATGCAGCATGGAAGGATTCATGAAATGTGGGTCTTTGCCTAATGCTGTTTCTGTACTATATGTATTTTAATGGCATTACAGGAAAGCTCAAAACAGATTTGTCTTTCTTTTGATCAAAACCTAATTCTAAATGGATGTAGAGAAGCTAACAACTGTGTAAATATCACTCAGTAAAGTAACATGAACACTACCATCAAAATTGTTATAAATAGTCATCCTATTTGTTTGACCATTTTGTGCATGTTTCCTCTTTGGCTAGGTTAGAAAAAACAGCAAAAATTATTTTGCCCCATTCAGAATTAACAAATGAGACATATGGCTTTAACTAGGCATGCAAATTGCAAAAACACCCTTTAATAGACCAAGAACACTGGAAATCTGGTAGCATTCCACCCTGCATATTTCAAAGGCATTAAACATTTGAAGCAAACTTATCTACCTGTTCCAGCTGTTGCCAATGAGGATAAGGGAATTTTTTTCTACAAAAACAGTAAGTCCCAAAACTCCACTAATTTACTGAAAATTCCATAGGCTAAATAGATTAGGATTCCCATTTTCATTGCATGAAAGAGACCAACTATTTCACCGAGGGACAATGAATCATGAAAACTGTGACCAAAATATTTATTAAGCATTTTTACCTGTTATTTTTGGGTTCATGAACTTCCATCCTAGCCAGTCCTCTCATCCTACTTATGCAATTTGGCTGTAGTTTATATTTTTTTACTCACATTATTAAAACAAACAAACCAAACAAAATTTCAAAACACCTCTTTTAGCTAAGACCCTTTGTTTAAAATGAAAAATTTTTACAAGTGCCAGGTCCAATCTAACAAGCAGGGAACAGTTGAGTACATTTAGGTACCAGTACATTTAGGTACTCGTAGCATTGCAGAGATGGTGGGCTTTACAAATGTATTAAAAATGAGTATCCATTCTGAAACAAATGTTTAAGTATCGTGCTCTGAAATAGGCACTGTGATCTAAGTGTCAAGAGTCAGCCTAAGCACGTAGCTTTGAGCCCACAGAGCTGCCAAGAGGTCTAAAACAAACCAGTGCAGGATTGTTTGTAAAAATCCTGGAGAAGACCAGCCCAGAGCGATGACTCACAAGGAATTCTTAGTGTCTCCCAGAGAAAGGAATGACAGTACTTGTACAGAATAAGACCACAGCACAATGAAAACTGAGTCCCTGAACTGGCACCGTGTGAACCCAGCACAGCCCCGGCGCGCTGGGATAGTACACTCACCTTGTCCACAATGCAGATCTGCTTCTTGCTTTGCACATCAACAATCTCTACTTCAAAGTAGGTGATTTTTGAATGTTTGAGCGCTGGTGATGGTTTGATTTGGCCAGCAGAGAGCACCAGCTGAGATAAGTTGAAAAAAGAGCGCGAGTCATTGTGAGACATGGACAGAGCTCCTCCATCGGCTGCGAGGTCCCTCCTGTGCTCTGGAGCGCTGGGATTCTGCCTCTTGAGCATGGTGTGACCCAGCAGCAGCGATCGTCATATCAGCAGGGGACAGTTCCAGGGGGAAATGTTTCCTCCCTGCAGCAGTTAAATACAGCCACAGACCCAAGAGACACAAAAGGTCAAGTGGCATTCCATTTTAAGTGTACTGTCTTATTTAGCAGGAGTGAAAACAATGGCTCTGTAATCCATGCCTGTATTTAATCTGCTATTGTGATGTCCTGTGTTGATGCTGCTGCTTTCTTATTTTCTTTTTTTCTTCTTTTTTTCTTTTTTTTTTCAGCATTTGAAACAAGACATCCTGAAATTCCTTATTAGCAGATATCAGAACTGAAATTCCAGAGCCCCAGAGGGGCAACCAGAAATGAATGCAGTGAATTCCACTGTTACATACAGAGACAGATGTTTAAAATGGCCACATACACACATATGTATAGGTATAAATGTCACTTATTCTAGAATCATCACCATCAGATGCCATCTATTCCAGAAATATCTACTAACAAAATAGCACGAGTTCATCAGCAAAATTTAGGGGATACTTGCAAATATCTGCTTGGCTTTAGCACCATGGTTTTTCTGGTATTTAATGGAGTAGAGTTTTCCTTACAGTTCTGCCAGGGAAAATCAACTGAAGGAATGGAAATTGTAACCTTAAAGGCATTCATTCAGGGCTTGGTTAATTTCACTATTTTCTTATTCTTTCCTGACAATTTTTACAATGCAAGTCTGCAACAAAACAAAAGCAGCTTTAATGGTAAGAATAAAGACTACACAAGACAACAAATTTTCTCTGAAGCAGCTTCCCCAAGCCTTGTTTAAACTTCATTTCTCCATGTATGGCTTTTTTATAGGATTTAACAGAACTAGCAGCACTTTTCCATCCTGAAATTCTCCCTAAATTTCCCTGGGCTGCCTAGGATTACAGTGTTAGAAGGGCACCATGAGTTTCTGCAGACAGCTCTTTCCCCAAAGTAAATTCTCCATTCTCCAATTTTACATTTCTCCATGGTAAAATCTCAGAAAAATGACAATCACTATTACAAAAATCATACGGGTTTGTTACACTGAGGAAATTAATTAAGTGGGAAAAAGCTTCCACAAGGTAAAAGTCAACATACAATTAGTACCCTCTCTGGCGATGCAGGGTGGAAACAAAACAGGTCTCTTTTCTCTGATTCTGCTATAACTTAGAGAAAATATAGTGGTTCTTTAGCCATAGTTCTTACTAAAGGACCTAACTCCAACTTATACCTAAGATGCTTTATGCCCACATGACATAACAAATTTTGAAGTAGCCTAGACTGAGAGAAAAGTGCCCACTGCTTGGTGATGCAGTCATACAGCCTTGGAATGCCTTCACTGGATTTGTTAATGGAAAGCTCTGACTGGAGGAATGCAGGTGTACAACAATATTGATCCCCTACTACAAAAAAAAAAAAAAAAAAACAGGATTAAATTTTGGCTATACTGAAATCAGTTTGGGTCTTGTCATTAGTGCAGAACAGGTCAGCATCTACAGGAAAAAAGCAGTTAGACTTGATTATATTATATCAAAGAAGTACACCTGTCTCTGAGGTTAAATGAAAGGGTTTTGAGGAACCATCACCTTGGTGGAGTCAATACATCAAGCAGAAATTTTGGTAAAAGCTAGTCACAACAGGGAGAATGGCAAAGTATTGTCTTACTGTAAGGGGTTTGCTAAAAACAGCCACCAAAAACCACAGAACACACAGGTCCTAAAATCCAAGTGTGAGATACACTTATTTGAACAGGCTACTCTAAAGAAACTGCACAATCTGCTGTACAAGGGATGAAACAAACTGATATAATATTCCCTTTTAGCTGTAAGATTTATATGAATAAGTGAGCTGTAATAGCACATATTAATACATTTCTAGATTTATTTCAATACAAAACCCATAAAGAATAATATTGATCATCAAGGCTAATTTCTGTGTATATAAAGGAACTGGTGTTATAGTCATTACTTCAAGTATATTTATAACATTTAAAAGGATAACATCTGAGCTGCTGCTTCTGAGAAAAAAAAAGCTTTTGATTTACTGCAGACATTTAAATGATCAGAATTTTATTACTGACCAATGAACGCTTGGATATCTGAACCAACTCCAGGAAAATGCTTACAAAAATATACTCCCATTTTTTGCAATCCAAGCTAATCATTCGCAATTTTAATATTTTGAGGAACAACCATCTTAGCAGACCCAAACACTTTGGTGACATTAATTAGGAGATCTTCATTAAAGGTGGCTGGCCCTTTCCTCCCTCTATTGTATTATGATTTAGGATCAGACTGCAGCAAATGTAATGCTTGCATATAAAGTGGATGAGAGCTACTCTACTAAAAATAATCAGGGATAGAGTTACCACTGATAACCCAAGCTCTAAAAGGGAGATGAATAAAAGCTGTGGTGGTTTTGCCATTATTGTAACAAGTGCTGCACTTTCTTGAAATGGCATCAATGGGTTCGGATGTTCCAGCTCAATGTGAAGCCATCCAGCCCATTCTGTGTGGAAGTGCACATAGAAGGGAAACATCAATTACTGGATAGAAGGCATATCTTTCCTTTCAGTGCCATTATTGTGCCTCGTCTCAGTCCACAGCACTGGAGATGGGCAGTCCCAGCACATGGGGACAAGTAATCAGCCCTACGGTGAGATTTATTGATCCTCATTACACGACCATAAGCTGCTGTCCCCAGAGCTGTGGCAGGGCTAGCAGCCAGCAGCCACCCAGCCCCTGACCTCAGCTTCATTCTGGGACTCTGAGAGGAGTCAAAGAGCACTCAGCAAGAATTAAATCATCTCTGACAGCTTCAACTCACACTGAAGTTCAGGCCATATAAGGGGCTGATATTTTTGAGGGGCTGCAAGAATGGGCATCACTCTTCTCAAAGTGTGGCTCTGCCTTCTCTCCTCCCTTGGCACTCAGCTCACAGGAGCTGTTTTGGAGACAGGCAGGCACTTGGTTAAGCCATCCTTCGGAAATACACTTTTTCAAGGAGGCAGAGAACGCCTGCCCCCAAATCACACAGCCTGGCCATCATCCCTGGTTAATGAAACTGCTCATATTTTTAGAAAAAAAGTTACACCTGTAAAGGATTTTTTTTCACCCTTCTAATCAATATCTGAAAACAAGCATCAGCCTGTGTTGGTCATGACAAAATAGGTAACAAACCACTGGTCAGGGGCTATGACATAGCATTCAGTTTCTGCTTTTGACACTGGTTTCCAATGAGGTGTCGGGGAGCTGCTGGTTTTCCTGCTTTTCCCTTCCTATTCCACATGCCATCCCTGTGTGAAGCTCTCTTGCAGTGTGCATTTTGCAGACAGCCTGGCACAAAGGGATTTCAAAAGATCTCAGCTGGGGCCTTGAGGCGCTTCTCAAGTTCCTTTTCATCTCTGGTGATGTTTTGAACTCCTCCTTCCCCAGTGAATTGGTCATCTCCTTTCAGCCTGCAGAATGTCCGCTGCTAAGTCAGCAGCAGAGGGTCACCTCTGTCAGCCCAGATGCTTGTCAGCAGCCCCTCACATGTCACTTTTTTATCCCACATGTTTGGAATGCTTGGCAGGACTGGGGTTGTTCCTTTCCCACAGACACAGAACTCCAGAGCCCAAAGTATGTGGGGTTCAGAACCACAGGTCATGAAATCTAAAACAAATCAGATTGCCAAGGTCACACTTACCTTAGTGTGCCATTTTTGGAGATCGTGCCATTTGTCTTGCTGGGGAGGGAGATCTGAACCAGTGTGCTCACATGGCCCTCGGCCTCACACCTTTCTCAGCAGCTGTGCAGCCCTTACACCTGGTCCTGTGCGTGATTGGTATTGTGCTTGATCTAACTACCACTGTTAACATCTCCCTATCAGATTTCATGTTCTAAGGGCCAGGCAGGAGTGTGGAGCTGTTCTTCCAGTCTTTTTATTGAGCTGTCCATGGAAGGATTTAAGAACCTGATCTAATTTACTCATTTGGAAGAACACTGACAATAATTTGTGTGTCTGGCTTCTGGCTTCATCTGGCAGAGAGTTTAGGAATAGTTTTACCAGATTATTTGGTAATGCATTTAAATGTTTGGTTTGATTCTGCTATCCATAACAATTAAATAACAACTAGAATGTATTTCTGAAGCATTGCAGAAATTTAAGCATTAGTCTGGCTGCTAGGGAAAAAAAGCCCACAAAAATATGACCAACAAAAACCACTGTGCATGAGCCTCTGGCATTGTTTTGCCTGTACACACCTACCTCAGAAGTCATAAAATCAATTTAAAACATTCTATCTTCATGCTTGGACACAAAAATGCCACTTAGAAGCAGCTCCACAGCATTCCTATAAAACTACTCAGGTCGTTTCATTTTCTCTCTTGAAGCTAAGTCTCTTAAATAAGCAGTGAACAAGAGAAAGGCACAGAAGAAGAGTGTCCTGACTCTAAACAATCCTAAAGCTATTTTAAATAATGCTGAAGTCAGGATTAAACCCCACCAGCTAGGGGACAGGGTAAAAGTGATATACACCCATGTTCCACCTCTTCAGCTACACTGGCAGGGCTCCTCAGCAGAGGGTGACAACCTTGCTGACCCTGTGAGCTGTGCAATGGAAACATTACACGGTCACAAGTCTCAAGCCTCATCCTTCAGAGGCTGTGAGAAGGGAGAGTCAAAGGAGCAGCTTGCAAGCAGAGCCCTGGGATTTCCAGTGCCCACCTTGCCCCTGCAGGAGCTTTTTCCACTGACCAGACCAATGATATTTTGTCAGCTGTTTAAAATCTCACTGTGGTAGCCTGGTTTTATCCTTCTGGCTTTGGAAACTGAAAATATTGACTTTAAACTTTGGTGTGGGTGGTGCCAATTAGAAGCAAATTCACAGCACAAATCAAATCCAAAGGCAGTGTTTGTTTTATCCCGCACAGACATCCACCAGAGACACAAGGGAAATTAGCAAAGTTGAAATACAGGATAGTAATTCTATCTGCAAGCAGTACACAGTGAAACCTCCACCCCCAGCTCCTGTAGCACACAAACACACACCTACTTCTCTACCAAAATAAGTACAGCCTGATAAAGAACTCAAATCTGATGATGAGCAGGATATATCATAACAGGCAGCTGCTGGACTGTAGTATGGAAGAAGCCCAAGAAGATGCTTCTGGTGATGAAGAGACCCAAATGAATCTTCAGAAGCAACCGGGCTTTTAAGTTCACTGACAATAAATAACATATTCACAGCTGTGAAGTTTCAATTCTTCTTTACATGAAAACAGTGGAAATTGTGCTATTCCATTATTTGAGGCATGAGGTCTTCTCCTCCATGCATCTGGAAATATACCGCTAAGTGAAAAGTCTTTTTTTTAGACTTCTATATTTTGTCATTCTCTTTCACTCAGGTAAATGTGTAGCCCTTTTAAACACACAGGAACATCTGAAAACTTGACTTCAAAAAGCCTAAGGAAAAAGATTTTTTTTCTTAATTTCAAAACAGAGTCTATGATTTTAAGCTAGTCTTGGCATTTTTCAGAAAGACAGGGAGATCAACATACTACCTAAGTCCTTGTACAGTCAGTATGCTTTGTACCCCCTTGTTTCTTTGAGGCAAAGATTAGAAAGCAGCATTAGAAATTGGACCAAAAAAATGTCACCCAAACTTGTCCAAGAACTACTTTTAAGGAAAACTCCACTGACCTTTCCCTGCAGAATTTTCCCTACAGCATTACACTCATCCTTTAGCACGTCCTCAAGCTGCTTTTGCCTTTCAGTGGCAATAAGTGCTTTCATACATTTGCCTTAATGTAGTGTGACTCCCCTTACTGCATCATCAATTCTGCCTAATAAAATGGCACCTCAATTAACAGAGGTTAGAAACTGGCTATGTTTCAGCTTTCCACAACAGGCTTTGTGCACCTGAGGAAAGCCACGGGGATGAGCTCCCTGTCAATCTCAGCCCAGTAGCAAAGCCATCAAGCAAGGCAGCATCTAGGTGGGTGAGACTCCTCAAAACATGGACAGACAGCAAGTTTCCACGGATTTCATTGTGGCTTTATGACATTGTGTCACTTTACAGAATAAAGAGAAAGGGCTGAGCAGATTAATGAAGGACAGGTGCTGATACCCTGTACTTTGCAGCAGTGAAGCTTACTCCATGCCCTCACTTAATTTCAGCTGAGTAAAGGTATTACTGACAGCATTTTTTTAAATCCCCTCTGAGAACATACCCTGATGAGATAATGGATTGTAATTTCACAGGATAAGATCAAGTAACCACATTATTGGAAGCTGATCAGCCACTAAGTAAGGATAATGAAAAGAAATACAGTAAGGCAAAGCCATTTTTCACAAATGGCAGCAGTACAGAACTGGCAAATCCATGTTCTTACAGCTGAGATTAGGTGCATCTTTCATCTGGGCAAAGTTATTACATGCAAGATGAAGTTGGAGTCACTTGGAGTAGTTTCAGGAAAAAAAAAAAAAGTTGTTCAAATATGCATTTTTCAGTGACACTGAAGCAGTAAAAAACATTTACTCATTTGGATGAAAAGATTTTGAGGTTCAGAACAATCTGGTCTCTTTAATAATTTCTGACCAGTAGGAGGGAAGAACAGCCTTGATTAGAACACCTACAGATTCCTAAAGAAGCTATTTCGACGTTAACATATTCAAAAGCTCTTATTTGCTAATGTAGAATGTATAAAATCCTGAAAGCTCAGTAACTGCCACAAAATATAATCACACTCTTTCAGACAGTTCTATCCTGAGATATGTTTAAAAGTTTATAATGACAAAAAGAAACCTAACTCCAATTTACAATCCTTCTTTATTGTCTGAAGTTCTTGGGGTGATTGGTCTTTCATTGCTTTTGAAATGTTACATGGTATTTCTCCTCATACAAGAAGCCAAACTGTTCTCAGTCTTTTTCATTTCAGGGCTTCATTAATTAGGTTTCTGAAACATCTGTCAGCATAACCTCCTTCTTTCACAAACTTTCAAGTTTCCAGAAAAGTTCCCATTTATTATGACATTTTTAATACTCAGTCTCAGTCCCTGAGCTAAATTATCCGTCTTTTTTTACAGTCATTTTGTGACTAAAAAATATTCTTGTGACACTTTTCTTTCAAAGCTGAATAATTTTGAGAAACAGTAGAATTACTGGAAACTGGAATTAGACAAGTAAACAAAAAAAGGACCTTATTTATTTCATTAGAGCTGTTTTTCAGCGCTAGGTTTTTTTAGACTTGAAATGTTTGAAAAATGTTTCTATGAAGAAAAATCTAGGGGTGGGGATGGGAGGAAAAAGCAAGCACACTCATCAGAATGAAATGCAATTTTTTTTTTCCTTTAATTCTTTGTCTTGTTAAGGCTTTTCTGCCCCCAGACTACTACCATTCCCAGTAACAACACTGATAAAAAAAGTGACCCTGCCCCAATTTGAGTATTGTGCTAGTGCTTTCTGTTTTGACCATTATTTCTGAGAAGCCTGCATCAGAGCCACACTCTCCTCACCAGGGCTGGAAATCTATCCTATTTAAGGCACTGCAAGAAACCCATTCCTTATTTACACTTCAGAAGCAGAAAGAGGCCTCACCTGCGGACAGATCACTTTGTCTGCTGCGGCTGGGGGCTGGTCCAGCATGGGAAGCAGCGCTGAGCCAGGCAGTTCTGCTGGCAGCAGGCTGAGGTGGAAATGTCGCTGACCTGCTGCCACAAACGGAGCAGGTTCATGTGCTCAGGATTACCACCTCATCAAACCTGCCGTCCTCTCGGCACCTGGAGACACCATGTGCCCTGAAATAAAATCCACCTTTCACCAGCAAGTCCAGGGGGTGCTGACAGAACCACAGAAAGTGGTGGCTCCACGGGGAGCCCAGTAGCACAGCCACGTGTGTCATGCTGACCCTCTCATAAGCCAGTTCTGTTCATGCCTAAACATGATAGCTGCCCACAGGCATAATGAACCTCAGCACAACATCAGGGCATCCTCCCATGCACGAGAGGATGGAGCCCATGTGACCTCAAGGCCTCCCCCCTCTTCCATTGTTGACTACCAGAGAGAAATACAGAGAGAAATACAAACAAGAGTTCATTTCATCTCTGTAACGGTATTATACCACACAGCAACCTGGAACAAGTTGAAAAGAACAGGATGTTAAGCTTGAGCTCCAAGGAAAATGATACTGTTAGCTCCAGAAATGCCTCTGTGTCTTCTTGTGAAACACCTGCGCTCCTAGTGAATAAAGCATTTTCCACCTGTCTCGTTTTTGCTGGCATAACCCAGTTTATCCACAATTTGTTTTATCACACCAACATTGGCAGAGAAACGTTTTAATGTAAAAAATGCTCTTCTGTCCAGCCCAGCGGGCGAGGAAGAATGCACTAAATTGTGTGAGCTTTGAATGCACAGGTTTCCCTTGTCCTGTAGCAAGTCAAAAGCAGAGAGGCTCGATGCAGATTATATTAGCTAGCATGTGACAGCAACTCAGTGATAAGGAGTTTGGCTCCAGAGGCAAGCAAAGCAAAAGATTGCCATGGTTGACTCTAAAACCTTGACAGAACTGATTTGGGAGCTTGGGCTGCCAACAGGCAGCACTTGTTGCTTGGCACATGAGGACAGAAGCTCGTCACCCAACACCTCTGGAGTCTGAGCTCCAGCTGAACAGCTCTCAGTCAGGAGTGACTGCAACCAGCCTGCAAGCAATGGCAAGACAACCACCACGTGGTAACATCCAGCTGTCAAAATTATCTTTGCTTTAAATAAATAAATAAATAAAAAGCTGATGCTGTTCCTGGGCTGACAACTCTCTCTGCAAGGTATTGCTGCAATTTCCAAATTTCCATAGCCATCTTGGGGGCAAGGTCATAGAGATAGATGTGACAAGGAGAGCCCTGACATTTAACAGCCTGGGAAGCAGCACTGGAGGATTATAGGTAAGATACCAACATGCTTTACCACGAGATGAGTTCCTGTAGTAGAAAGCAACTCCATTCCCCAAACAGCTTCAAAAATGCTGTAAAATAAAGCCCCTGGTTAGAAACAATGCTCTCTCTATATATCCAGCTGTGGGAAGTACTCTAAAAGGCTGAAGGTGCAGTTCATATACAAAGGGTAAAATTAAAGAAGATTCAGTGTCACATTGCAGGTTTCCAGGGTTAGAAATAAAATTTCTAACCCTGGATGGGAATATCCACAGCTGCCAAGTGGGAATTGATGCAGCTATTTTAAGTATGACAATTTGATGAGATACATAAATTTTTGTTTGTTTGCTTCTTGTTTTTGTTGTTGTTGTTGTTGTGGTTTTTTATATTAATAAGAACCGTGGCTTACCTGTGCTATCTTCCAGCAGGAGGCTGGAGTATGTCTGCATTTGAAAGGGCAGGAAGGTGTGAGTTGACCAGGGTCACAGGCTGTGTGTGTGTGACAGCCCCACCGTGCCTTCACAATGTCCTTCTTTCTCTGCAGAGTTGCAGACAACTGTGGCCATCACTGCCACACAAAAAACACTGCTCAGGCTGCTTTCTGATGCAACTTTCCCCTGAGACCAGACCACACAAAAGCAGCAGAGATGCTGTACCTGAGTCCATCCAGTTTCCAGGTTTTTGTGCCTGAGTATGTCAGCCCCAGGAACAGCGGCTGTGCCTGCAAGTTTCTTTTCAGATTAGGAGTCTACTTTGCTGCTGTTAATACAGAGGATCTGAGAATGTCATTTTAAAAAAGCTGATTTTGCATGCAAAATCACAACAGCCAAGAACAGACAAGGAAAGAAAGTTTTAAAAATACTTGATCACTGTCTTTGTAGATTTAAGTATTAAAGTCTCAGATTTCTAACTGAACACTTGAATTCACAGCATTTAGAGCAAAGCTGACTGACCACTGGTGTCAGCTTGTTGTAAGCAAGCTAAGCACAGGACACTACCTACCTAGAGAAAACCACAAACTCCACCTCGAAATATTTCTTTCAGAGCATTCCCTTAGCAGACTAATACCCATTTAAACTTAATTCCTTGGTTCTTCATCAAGAATAAAAATACAGCTTTAATGAACAGAGCCAAAAAAATAATTTCTCTTGATGTTACTTCCAGAACACATTTCTGTTTTCAGCTAGCTGTAGCTCTCAAGGGTGAAAAAGCCTCTGTCACAACAGGAACATAGCAGCCTTATCTCTTCCTTTTGCACAGCTTACCACAAGGCAAGGATAAAATAATTTCTACTTGTTCTGCTTTTATCATTTATATTAAACTATCACAGCACTCCATTTTAAATCACTCCTAAACAGAGAGGGGTTTTCAAGAACACCAGAGGCCCCAGGAATGCTACACAGAGCCCAGCAGGTCCCCTCTTGTAGGTGATGCAGAGGCTGGAGTCTCTGCCATGGGCACACACACTGGAAGACAGGCTGGGCTCCCCAGGCCACATCTTGAGTTAGCACTGCTGAGAGGCTGATAAAGAAATAGTCAGACATGTTCACTGGCAAAATCCTTAAAGGTTGTTTTTTAATAATGTTCTGTGTGTTGCTAAAGGGCAAGTTCTGAGCCAAAAGTTAATGGTTTCCTACTTGATGCCCTTTGGACTTTGAGAGACAAGCATTTCAGAATCAGTAGTTTCTCTCATGAATATACTTTCCCAGCTCTCTCTTGCAAAATGCAACTCGGAAAGGCAAAATATTCAACAGCAGCATGTGCCTCATTTTCAAAGCTCTGTCAGCTTTGTCTCAGAGAAGCTGAAGCACAGTTTACATCTCTCCCTCCTGAAATCCAGCAACTGATGGAAACAATGCAGGACAATATAAAAGTGCCAGTGAAGCATCTGTAACTACTTAAAAAGGACAGAACAAGCAGAAAGTCATTAGTAAGACTACTGAAACCCACAAATTCAATTATATATTTCTCCCTTGAGGAAAATGGGAAGTTGAGCATCACAAACTATTCCAGAGGAAAAAAGACCATCTGGGCAGAATTTTGAAAATCACAGCAAGTGCATTAGCATGGACTAGGCATTTGGCCAGAGGGAATTTACCAAAAACTGAAGGCCTCAGGGGGCTCAGTGGACAGCAACCTGGAGGCTGAACTCTAAAACAACATAAACTGAGATTAATCTCTTTGCAGCAGCCAGAAGAGACGTGGTTTTGCCTGAATAACACCAAAATGCTTGTGCCCTTGATTAAAACCGAATGAAGCACTTAAAAAATGAATTATTGTGAAACCTAAAAGAGATACTAACATTTTATAGGATAAAAGGTTTAAAGAGTTTTCAGTTTAGTTATTTCATCCAGATGATTTTGGCCTAGAAATTAATAAAATACAGCTATTGACACCATCCAGCATAGGAAACTGCATTTTATACCTTTCCTATATACACAGTGAACAGAAGGAAAATCAAGGCACCTGAATTAGGCTGGAGGAAAAAAACCCTTTCCTTTTCCATGGAATTGCACACTTAGGGTCAGGCTCTTTGAACATCCTTCTAGATGCCCACCACCAGAAACTCACAGGGAATGAAAGCTCTGTTTCCTGCTCTGCTATAGTCACTGCATGGCTGAAATCCTGGGACCAGCAGACGTCTCAGAAGAGGCAGGAAAGGATCCCACCAAGTTGTACATAATCAGAAACTGCACCTTAGATTTCAGCTACAAAAAGCCTTCCTGTAGCTCAGGACTCCTGTTGCACTTAAGTCACTACCCCATTCTTACGTGAACATCTGCTACCAGAAAGGGAAGGACAAGGTCAGAATTCCAGCATCAAGACTTGAGACAAGCTTTTTATTATGGAAACATCTGCACAAATCTGTTAACCCCAGCACATTTACTGACACTCCTTAGGGGGTAACCAAGATCAAGATCTGGGTTTTCCCCACACACAGTCCAATTAACAGTAGACACAAATATAAAATCACAGCCTACTTTGAGAACTGATTTTTAAAGATGGATATTTATCACTTTTCTGCAAAGTAAAAGGCTAGGTTAAGTTTAATTCATATTTATTAAGGTCCATGAAAGTTCCTGTACGAGAGACAAATACAATTATCTTTACCATGAGAATAAATGCATAATGAAATCCTGGCTTTCCCTTGTTAAAATAATATACTTCACAATAAGCATAGATTTTGGCAAAGCAATGTTCCCCTGCCACACAGCACATGTTTAATGAAGTTACTCCTCAGCTGTTACTGAACTGAGCCAAAATGAGATAAGCTGAGTTCGTAAGCACTCCTAGTCTATTAAAATGGAAACCTCCACTGAAGAAAAATGCTTTACAGTTTCAATCTAAAAACTATGTCAGCTTATTGAAAAGACAATCATTCTATCTTCTCTCAAAGTAATTAGACCAGAAAGTAATCACAGAAGGGAACTAAGTATTTGTGGTCACATTTCCCACCAGGATCACTCAGACCAGCTGTATTCACACAACCTCATATCTTTCCCTTTGCCTTGCCACATCCTGGCCAGCAGCAGCTCTGGCATAGGTATATTGAAACAATGCCAATGGCACTTGAATGCCCTGCAACTAATATGCAAGGCTCTAATTTACATACTTAAATATTCTAGGAAGGTAATGAAAAGCCATTTTCTTAACAAAACAAACTATTTTCTCTGGTCCGAACAAATTATCCTATTATTACACAGCCCACATGAACACAGATGGGAAGATTTTTTCAGTTCCATAAAAAAACTGGACTTTTTTGCATGGAAAACCATGTCACTGGAACAGTATAAGCTGCAAAGTGGCACTTTAATAGTCAATAAAGACAGAAAAAAAGACACTGCTTGCTACCTCGTAGCTAGAAGGTTTTCAAATTATGGAATTCATCTGTCACACTCCACTTAGCATATCTATATCGTTTCACCAAGTAATGCCACCATCAGATAGTTCTTTTAATAGTAAACAGGTAAATGAATAGTGTAAAGAGTGATAGAATGGGGAGGAAAAAGATACCAGAGAATTAAGTTAAGACTTTTTTCTTTTTCTCTGACACTCTAGAGTGAAGATTCCCCTTTGGCTCACTTTAAACGGGGAGGTATGTAAAAAAGAGAGAGAAAGAGACATATTTAACAAGACCATTTAATACAGGAGAAATCTTCAAGCTTGTTTCAGGGGCCCATCTCTAGTGATGCCTGCAAGGCGCTTCCCAAGGTTAAACAGAACTTACTGTATCCATTTACATAAAGCAAACTGTGGTCTAAACTTAAGAATGGCTTGAGATTCATCCCTAAAAATTCAAAGCCTTCATCTTTTCAGTCTTGGCTGGTCTGCCAAGCAGTTCTCAAGGTTCTTGAGCAGGCTGGCTGTGCCACTGTGCCCGCAGTGCCTCCTGAGTGGGCAGCACACACGGGGACTGGGGACCTGGGGAAATGTGGACTGCCCTTCTCCCCAGCTCACTTGCTAGCACAGCTGAAGCTGTCAGGAGATTTTAGTAGCCACTGAGTTTTGCTCCAACAAGTTGTTTCCCTCAGTTCCTCCGGCTCCAGCATGAGCTTGGGCTTGAGAGGCAGCACAAAACACAACTGCATCCTGGCAGCTCAGGGCCGTAACATTTCATGGCTTGTTTTTAAGCTGCCTTCAGTTGCTCCTTTGCAGAGCAGGGGGACTGGGGGAGGAAGGGGAACAAAGAAAGAAGATCTTTTGCACACAGGGCATGTTTTCTAATGCAAAGCCCCAGCACCCTCTGATACGTGCAGCCCACCCGTAAAATCTGCGCCCTTATAAATTGCTGCTGCTCACATACTGCCACATTTATTAACCACCCCACCAGAAAAGAACCCTGTTCTTCCAGCCCTCCCATTCCTTTTCATAGAATATAGTGTACCAATTGCACAAGAGATTATCTGAATTTTGCAGAGATCTTTTGTTCATTATTTACTAGAAGGTTTTATCATACATTCAGGGAATATAAAAATGTTTTATTCACTGTTTTCAGCTGACTCTTATTTTTCCTCTACCCCAGTAATAGCATTAATACATTTGTACACATTTTCAATGTAGTATGTCACATTCCACCTGCAGATATGTCTTTTTGTCTTTGAAATATCTATGAACTGCATTAAATAATCACTGTAAGCCATCTTGTGTTGATAACTTTATCATTTTACTGCCCTGAATTATTCATACAAAGCCAACACAATATTGCTATATTATTACAAGAAAGCAATTAAGGTGGAATGTACAGTTTCAGGGAAATGGAAATCCCTCTATTCTGTTGCACAGAGCAGATTGTTTGCACCTTTTACTTGGGTCAGTGTCAGACAGCATCAGAAGCCTGCAGAGCTATTTGGGTGTGCATGTGTGGGAGGGGATGGTTGTTCAGCTATGTTACCCGTTGCAGAGAGAAATAGAGACAGGTTTCTTAGCCCCAGTGCCTGGCTTCAACAGAGCACTTGTCATTACCACACATATAAAGAAGGTGAGTGCAATTTTTCCCCTGGCCACAGCTGGTGAAACAGAGACGTGGCAGAGTCTGCCTCCGGTTATGCTCACAGCTCCTGCCTGCTGCAAGGCACCTACAGCTCCCAAATGCTGGCTCAGCACACAAACTGGTCTGCCACAAAACCACACCAGCAAACAAAAGCCCAGCCTCATCCCAGCAGCTGGAAGTGGCTGATTTTAAAAATGCAGCAACAGGTTTCAAGTGGCTTAACAGCTGTGTATTGCTTTCATGCACCTGTGAAAGCTGCTGATCCTTTAACACCTGCCTGGAAATTAAACTCTACACTGTGACTTACTTCATGGAAGAATCTGAGTCCATCTGAGCACCAGTCCTTTATCTATTTGAAACCTGATTTAGTAAAGACATACTTTTTTCCTTCTCAGGACACTCCTTATATGATATAAGACTATCAAATTATTGTTAGCTTTTTTTTTTTTTCCTTTTAACTCCTGGAACACTGAATAAAGCCCTCTGCAATCTAAAATACATATGAAATTTATGGATGTAGTTGATTTATGAAACCAACTGGGAAATTTGTATAGACCATTGGTATAGCTTTTGTATTTAGACCAGATTTAATGCAAACGTGCCAGAACAGAAAACAGGAGCTGTCCCCACACAATCTCCCACAGTTGTCATTATGTCCAGGAACAGGTAGCCTGTGATAAAAATGTATCCTGGATGGTACTGACAGAAAAGGGAAACACATCACAGTGAGACATCTCCCCAGCTGTGAAACACAAAAAGAAAAAAAAATTAAGCAAAAATAAGAGCAGGGCTCAAATACTGAGAGGGAAAAAAAAAAGTCACTCTGAACAGCAATTCTTCCTTCTTTGCTGCTATCCTCCACATCAACAACTGTGCCTTCTCACAGAGACCACAAAACAAACTGGGATTGCATAGTCAAGTAAAAATACCAAAACTTGCAGCTGTTACATGATGAATTGTGGAAAGTGAAGCCTGCTCCCTCTGCCCAGCGCTGAGCAGCACACAGATGAAACCACAGCCCAACATGAGTAGCAAAATGGCGAGGCTGAGCCTCTGTCCAGCATGTCCTTGAGGTCTACAAGATATCTCCAGCCTCTCTGGAAATCCTGCCCACTCAGCACTGTAAAGTATTGGGCAGAGAGGAAACATCCCTGTAAGCAACAATTAGGAAAGAAAAATAAACCCTCCTGCCTTTAGGTAGCTCTGTCCTCCTGCTAACATCTCCTTTCTTATCTACTGGAAGCAGCCCTCATGGACGTACAGCGCAGAAAAATCACCCCCAGGTTTGCAAGAAACCAGTTTAGGGTTGATGGAAAGAAAAAAATCCCCTCTGTCAAGTCGCTTTCTCTGTCATTTGCACAATGAGACAATGGTCGAATAGGCACTATTTGCTTATTCACACTCAGCAACCCAGAGCATAAAACAAACCAGGGAGCTGGCAGGTTAGCTGAACATAACATGCTGTGTAATTTATTATACACAGCTCCCTAATGAGCTGTGAAATAAATTCAGATGTGGCCATTTTGGCAAATTCAGAATAATCTCTGCCTCTCAAATACCTGAGCTACTGATTCACAGTTTGTTCAGAAATGGAAATGTCACTCCCTTAGCCTGTTGCTACTGGTTTGAGTGTAAGGGGAGCAGCAACAATTCTGTATCTCTTCTTTACATCACAGAGGTACCTGAATGCTCCAGACAAACTCGAGTTTTCTCCTACCTGAGTGTGCACAGTCTCTTTGTACCACCCTCACTGCAGGAAGGACATTTTCCAAGAATTTGAGACAGCTCAGAAAACGTCTTAATCTGAGAATTTAGCCAAGGACTATCCTGGCTACTCTTCCACATAATTATCATCACTTTTCTCCATTTAGCCAGAAAACCAGCTCTCTATTAAGCATACCTTGGTATGAGATTTTGGGTTAGAGTTGTTTGTTGATTTCGGTTATGGGTTTTTCTTTTCAAAAGAGAGAGGAGCAGATACACATTAAAGGTAGAAAAAATATATAGTGGGTTTGTATGACCCTCAAACATACATGATGTATGCAAAAGGTAAGATGCACATATTTGAGCCCAAGGCTGCAAGCAACTATAAATTTACCACACTATAAATTTCTCAACCTTCAAGACACTGGTATGCTGTCACACCCAGTTTTAAGTCTCAGGCAAAGGTGATTTTCAGACTATTATATTTCATTAGCAAGAAGCTTTCTGGATACTCATTTACAATTTTCCCTTCCTTAATTAAGTCCAACTACTTCTAGTTACACCTTTGTGTGCTTCATTAAATCATTTAATTTCCTCCTTGGTATTTAATAGCCTTCAGTTATTTGCAGACCACTGGGCCCTGTTCTCACCCTTTAGGTTGGCTAGTGGCCAAAACTAAACTAGCCAGCTCAGATCCTCAGCTGGCATAAATCACTTCAGAACTTTTAATCTTTCTCATACTGTACAAGTTGTTCATTCCAAGTCAACGATCTGCTCATCAATTTTTTCTCTTTCAGCTCTGACCTCTCCCTGCTGATAACACAATGCCCAGACTCAGCACAACGTTCAAGAAAAGAGTGCACCAGGGTTCTTGTGTAAAGGCAATCCAGATTGCCACTGGCTTTTTCTAAGCAGGTTGCAAGCCAATGTCTAATTCTGGTCTGCTCTCCAGACAGTTGACTCTGTCTCCTTCAGTATTTTCTTTCCATGCTGTGTAAGTGTGGATGGTTCTGATAAAAAATCATTGGGAAAAATACAATTTCATAAAACTCACCTCACTTTCATGTATAATTTTGTGGGTTTTCCCCACTCCAATGTTTTTCTCTGTCTTTTTGAATCACAGACTCTCAGGTCTGTTTATCTCATTCAGTAAAATGTAAGCCCCAAGCAAATCTCCTTGGAGTGTGCACCATTTAAGTGTTTGGGATTAGCTACCTCTGAAATGCACTGGCATGGCCTACTCAAACCTGCTTACCAGGAGAGATGTGGGGGACACCTGTGATGCTTACAAATGGCTACAGAGCAGAAGTGAAGGAACAAGGCTAAAGTCCTCCAATCTGAATTATTGTCTAGTAGTGCTAGAGCTGCTGTGCAAACAGAAAACGAGTCCTTGGCTATGGTGCATGGAGCACATGTAATTCAAAGAATTGCAGGCCTGCCTGGGAGTAATTTTACTGCTTGCTACTGAAGGAGCTATGCCTGCTGCATAGTGCTGTCATGAGGTGCAGAACTGATGTCTCTAATTTGATGCATTGTCCTCAGTAATTTCCCAGCGACTTCAGTTGAATAGCTGACAGAAGGAAATAGCTTCAGGCTTCTGTGTCTCTGAGGACTCAGCTTCCCTCGCAGCCCAAGGCAGATGTTGCTGTTTCTGCTGCTCCAGGGACTGTGCCTCTGAGTTCTACTTCTAAGCATAAATGCAGTCCCAGAGTCCAGAGTGCTCAGAGGTCACTGTGAGCCAGGCAGCTCCTCAGAAACCAGCCCAGTGACAAACAGGCTGCGGATGCGGAGCGTGACAAATGGGCGTGCTATGAGCAGCAATGGCTCCTCACAACAAAGAAGGCAGGCTCACAGTGCTGATAAAAGACAGGAAAGGCGTTTAACTCCCAGCTTTTCTTTTGCCTAAGTAGAGTGATTATTTTCCTCCAGAAAGAAAATAATCACGACTGGGGTATTGCAAAATAGTGTGAGCTGAACACAAATGCCAGGAAATAGTTTTCGACAGAACTGACACAGCTGAGCTAGTGTTTAGCAAACAGGTCAGTAGCTGGGGCTATCCCAGAGGGCCCCAAATGTCAACATGGCCAAGTAATTTCTGTGTGAGATGAAGAGAATTACATCCTGCCCATTCTCTCAGAATAGCAACATAAGGGACAGCGGCGTGACTGCCAGATGGCTGGAGTTGCTTCTTGCCCTTCCACCCTAAAATGGAACACCTTTTGCATCCCATGAGGTATATACATCTATCCCACAGTGCAACAACAGGATGGTGAGCTGAGAATTACCTGAGTAATACCTGAGAATTACCTGAGTGCAGGTTAACAAAATAAAAACTCTCTTCTAAGACACCCTGGAAATAACACTAGCAAAAAAAACAGCCCTTCATGTTCACCAAAGAGCAGTCAGGGAATCAGATGTTTGGATTTGCTAATTAGACAATTCCTTGCTATGTCTTCCTAAATAACCAAAATTAATCACGACTCCTTTAGAAAATCCTGTTCTTTACCTTCAGATACATCAGGCTGAACACTCTCAACTTCTCAAAGCAGACTGATTAACACGTTAGAATTGCAGACTATGAGAAAGCTGTTTCCAAAGCATTCATTCTCGAGACCAGGACTGGCCACATTATTTAAAGCTGCTCTGGGGCTGCTCTAAGCTGCACCACACACACAGGATTTCAACACAGACAGTATACCAGTGCAGGAAACCATCAGGCCCCAGACAGATATGCTCTGTACCTTCCTTCCATATGGGCTGCATATTTTTTTCTTTCATTATTAGATGCTAGTAATATTGTAATGAGTGCTAATATTTGTCTCATCAATGATTTTACAGGTCAGTTCTGCTCTCAGCCACTAAATATTTGGCCCTGATCTGTGCCAAATGTGGGTACAGCCACAGTGATCCAGAAATTAATGCTGTTATTAACTCTTGACAGGAACATCTCCCATTCCCACATAAACACCATTTTTCACGAGCTGCGACACATCCTAGAGCTTTGGGATGTCTTTCTAACCCAAGGAAAATCCACACAGAGCTGTAATTTTAATTCAGGCCCTTAGAGTAGCATAAAGTAAGCTGTATGTAGCAGAGTCCAAACAAATTTCAGTATACACGAAAGATTATTGATATAAGACAATAAAAGAGAAGTCAATACAGGAAAAAGTTGAAATCTGTGTAGTTTACCTAGTAAGTTATAGGAAAAGAAAGTGGCAAGTAAGGCTGAAAAGACAAAACTAGACCTGAGTCACGACTCAAGCTCTCATTAGGAGTTCTGACAAGCTAGTGCACTGCAAATTATCCTGGACTAGACCATTTTTAAACTAATGAAATACAGGAAAAACTAACTCTACTTTCTGTTACAGAGGTCTTTCTTCCTAGGAGGGTATATTTCCTTTGTTTTCCATCACTTAAACTCTTTTAATTCTGCAGCTGACAAAACCAAGTCGCATTATGGTAGAGACTACTTTTCTCCAAAGTTATCCTGGTCTGTAAACCAGATCTGTGAAGATATTAAGAACAAACCTTGTAAGTTTTGAGATTTTCAAGACTTCCTGGAAAAATTCACCTCTTGGACTAATCTCTTGGTTATGCAAAACCACGTTGGTCCCAAATACTAGTGCTGACTTCTTCCCAGTGTATCTAGGTGTTAGGGTAGTGACAAGCTGTTTGCCTTCAATTTTAGAGCTGTTTTACCTCAAGACCCTATCTAATTTGGATGCAACCACTTCAAAAAGAAGAAATGTGAGAGGGCATTATCAAACGTCTCCTGCAAGGCCTGCTTTAATTAAGCTGTGTTGAATCAACTGCACTTTGAGCTTCCTCTGCCTTTGTTTGCTGGGTATGAGTCATCTTCATCATTTCTGATTTCATTCTTTTGCTGATGGAAAAGATAGCAGGAAAGGATTCCTCAGGATTGATTAACTAAGTTCTCACCCCATTGCCCTTGGTAAGTTTAAAGAGAACTGGAGGTTATAATCATCTTTATCACTGCACAATGCAGAGCCACGCAGATTTCCATCTTTCACTTTACCATGACTTTGCACTTACAGGAGCACTTAGCTGTGCTAAAGCAACCATCCCCTCTCTGTCCAAGACAGTTCTGGATAGATCTGGAGCACACTATTCTGTGGAGCCCCTTTTGGTGAGCATGGCTTTGTGAAAGTGCTTGTTGTGGTGTAGAGTACCTGATCTTAATTATATGGGGGTTGAAATTGGTGCTTTGTCCTGCATAACTTCAGGCTCCGCTTCAGGTTGGATTACAGGGAGAGAAAAATAATCCTGCAGCCATAATGGCACTTATTTTTTTGTCAGCAGCAGAATTAAAACAGTTTAAGGGATGGAAAAAAAAAGAAAGATCCCCCCTAGAAAGGAAGATTTCTCCTACAGAAAATATATTTGACTGTTTTCTTTTGTTGAGCTTGCCTTAGTGATACTAAAGAAATGGCCTGATGGATCTGATGGAGCATTGATTCCATCTCCTGGTTGCCAGCTGGAAGTCTGAATTGGAATAAGATTTTATTGCCACAGTAAAGCTTTGTAAGTCTCCTTCTTCTAAGCAGTATAGCAGAACAGAAAGGAATTACAAAGAATAAACACACAAACTGTGGATTTTTTTCCAGAGTTTAAAGGTGAAGTTGTACAAATATCAGAAACTAATTAAGCTGACTGTGTGATATTTAGTTATCTAAGATCCTGGGAGAAAAAAATTGATTTCTGTTGCACTGAATTAAATTACATTTTCACACTGATTGACACAAGCTGTTGCTTCTACTTGTCTTACAAAATTACCCATTATCTGACTTTATTTCTTGAAACTGGGCTGCTGACCTTCTGCAGTGATGCTATTTTAGCACTGTATTGATGAACAAACACTTTGTCTACCGGTAACATTGTTCTGAAAGGCCTTATATACATCTTACCTCGCTTGTTCAGCTAAGTGCAGGTTTGAAAAGGACATTATTTTTCCTAAGTGAAACAGTATTTTTAACCTGTGCAAGTATGCTGTGCTGCTACCAGCTTCCACACGCAGAACCTGTTGTGTCAGAGTGTGAATGCGAGCAACAAAAGCTTTTTTTCCTCCCTGAACTACAGTCAGCTTTTAAAACAAAGAGAGTGTCTGGAAACCAAGCACTGTCACGTGTTTGAGCTGCATGTGTCCCAGCTGATACCAAACACCCATCTTCAGGAAGATGAGCCTCTCTCCATCCCCCAGCTGCTCTCACATCTGGTGCAGGAAGGATGCTGAGCTGCATGATGGCCCTTGACCAGCAGTGGGGCATGTGTGCAGAGTCAGTACCTGCTTTAGCCCACTGCCTGCCCTGCTCTTTCCATGACCTCTTCCACTGTAGGCTGGTGTCAGAACCCAGGACATCTCCCTAACAGTCCTGGATGATCCGAGCCCCAGCCAGGGGGCTTTGAAGCCCTGGCAGGGGGATCGGAGACCCTGGCATGCAGCCAAAGACCCCTGTGGCTTTGAGTTTGACCCATGGAACAAGTTACCACCTTTGTATGAAGAATTAAAAGTCACAAAAGTTTAGATAGCATAACAGTAGTTGTCACAGGGTGTAAAGTAGAATTTTGTAGAATTTTAGTATGGGGGTCTCGGGCACAAGATGGAGGAATCTGGGCGTTGTCCTGTCATTCTTCCTTCTTCTTCCTAGCCTCCATTTTGTTGGTGGTGGTGGCACGTTGGGATTGGTTTAGACTAGAAAGTCACTGTCTAACACAGGTGATAGGTATTGGGACACAACTGTAAATATTGAATACGTAGGTTATCGTATAAAAGACAACACCAGCCCCGTGGAAGGGCAGTGTGCCTCGGACTGACCTGCAGAACATACCTCGGTGGGCCAGACAGAAAATGTTTTAGATAAAAAATAATAAACAGCCTTGAGAGCATGAGCCGAAGACTCCTGATCAGTTCTTCAATGGCTGGGTTGGAGAAAAGAGACTTTCAACATACCTTGGGATCATCTCAACGAGAGGGAACCAAAGAGGCTGATTCAACCATGAATTAAACTGCTGTACAAATATAGATACAAAATGCTTCAAATTATGACTGCTCATCTGACTAAACCCCCCAATTCAAGGATGTGACATCTGCTGCTTGGCAGTGCTGCCACAGTGCAAGTATTTGATCTCTCATTGACAAGTCAGCTGGTGCTCTCATCCTCTGAATGCTGACTGCACCAGCAGTCCACATCCCTCCTACACCACAGAGGGAGAGGATCCTTGTACCTGAGGATTAACAGGGAAAGGCAAGGAGGATGTGGTACACTGCTTTTAAGGGAACCAAGAAGATGGTCCCAAATAAGTGGGAAAAGCACAAAAACATTTTTGGATGATACTAAACTTGCTTTCTTACTGTGAGAGAATTTATTGTTTGCTTGGGGTGCGGGGCAGGGGAGGAAATAGGAAGGTTAATCTGAAAATATTGTGTTGCCATTTTGATGCACTTGGTAATGGATGATCTTCCTTTCATCTTGTAAAACAATTTTGAGAATCCCCTTGATTCCTACGGAAAGCAGGCAGACCTGGAACTGTCCAAGGACTCCAGTTCAAACAATTTTTTGAATGCCTGACTCCTTCCACTCATTCATGCTTCTCATGGATTCCTGATGATATCTGTAATGGAAATTGCCTGTGACATGTCTTTCACACTCATGGGCTTATCAAGGTAAAGCTGACAAGTTCTCTTTTCTCAGCCTCTGACTCTACATGACAACCTGTAGTAAGCCTTGGCAACTTCCAGACAGATGACTACTTCTGTTTGGCACAAGAGCAGAGACGTTTTGTTGCAGCGATAAAGTGCGTGTCACTGAGTGCTGGGGTTAAGTGCTGCTCAAAATACACCAAAAGCAATTGGCAACTGAAAATGATGAAAGGGAGAAAAGGAACTTCACAGACCCAAGGACTCTGAAAAACTTGGTCACTTTACTGGGAGAACAGCTCAAATTGAAGTCAGTGGTCAAGCTTTGGATGATAGACAAAGATGGACTCACATAGATTTCTTAGGATACAGCCATGTGCTCTGTCTGCCTGCTTCCCAAATTTTTAGGTAGTTTTTCTAAGCACTGTGAATAATTTGGACACAGAAATCTGTGCTCAGAATCTCTGAGACAGCAATTCAAGAGTTGCATTATATAAAGCTTGTGTAAAAACCTTCCTATGTATTTGGGTTATTGTTTCTAAGCACTGTAGAAAGAGGTTTAAAAGCTTTATTAATTTTTGGATGTTTCTTTTCCATAAAAACCTGTCCTTCCTATCCCATCTTCATCTCAAATAATGTTCATTAAGGCACAGTTCCCTTTCCTTTATGAAGGCTGAAGTAGATGCTCTCTTAGATATTATTTGAAGAAAATCTGGATTCACTGAGTATTATGACAAAGACTTCTTACTCATTTGCTTCATTCTTTCATTTTGGGTAGTTTACATCAAATGAGTGTAAAGATATTTCCTTTGTTACCAAAAATTACTCCAGTACCTCCTTGCACGGGAGTGTACAGAGACAAAAAAGTCCTAATTTTTAAGACTAAAGTTTTATGACCCACTAGCAAATGTGAGATGTTTGCAGATGGTGTTGATAAAAAGCAAAAGTGCCAGGATAAGCAGAAAGGATAGAAATAAATGAGGTAGAAAGGACATTCTAACAATACCAAAATAGCCTTCAAAGATCAAGAGGTTGCAGCTGAGACAAATGAGTAATGGTGGAAGCACAAGCTGCTGATGCAAAACCAGAAGAGAAATGATGGCTACAGAGGTGGCACTGGCCTTCCCCTAAATTCACCAGCTTACATGGCCTCTGTTAGAGCAGATTTAGCCTGCAATCTGTTGTTTTTATTCCCATGCCAACATTAGCTCTAGGGCAGAGGTGGACACTGACTTTTCAGGTGGGGCACAGGGACAGTGGTCACAGGGCAAAGCCAGCAGTGTTTCTCCTGCCCTACGCTACCCTGCAGCCCACCAGGTGCTTGCTCTCATTCTGCTCAGCCCGCTTCAGAAGTAGTACTCAAGGACTAAATTTCCACTTAATTTAATTGAGAAAGGCTGTAGGGCTTTACTGCTATCATTGTTTAGCAGTTATTTTTCCTGAAGCTGCAATTATCACTGCCAATGCAATTCAGTGGGTAATGGAGGAAGTCAGGACAGTGTACGCTTCACAACCTCCCAGGTGCTACCTACCCATGACACTTATTTATGAAGCTCCCACTCTGCTCTCCATTTTTTCAGGAAAAATAAAAAGCATGAACTCTCCCTGGTTTAAACATCCAGCTCATCTTTTACCCGTGCATTTGAAGGAGTAGGGAAGCAGTGCTGGGGGAGGAGGGGAAGAAAGTCACTAAGTTAAACAAGGATAATTAGAGAACAAAGGCAAGAAGTCTGCCCTTGCTAATTCAGCCCTTGAAGAGCTGATGAAGCATCAAAGAGACAGTTAAAGTCGTGGCCAGGAAATAATTTTAGCTACTGCATTGTGGACCAGATAAAGTTTTTGTAAGAAATGGTGGTGGGATTTAGGCTTTAATTTAGTAGACCCTTTTTACAAGGGTCACTTGGCACTCATTAATTTGTACTGAAGTGCTTCCAGTTTCCCCCTTGAGGTTCCCCTTCAGAACCTGGATCCCAGCCCTTGAACAGCAGGTGCTCCTGTGACAGTCAGCCACTCTCTACACATTTCACCCCAGTCCCTGAAATTTTTTAACTTCAGGCTGTGGTAATTTACATTTTTCCATTAAGATTCTGCCCATAAAGAGCTGATAAATGTTTCAATGCTTTCTTCATGAAGTCATAAAATCCAACAGACCAGCACGTTGTTTCTACCTGTGGTCTGCAGCCATCTGCAGCATTCACTGATGTATGTATAATCATGCAGAGAGAAGTGGCATATGTGACAACATTTAATACGCATTACTAAACTCAAATAGACCACTGGAGAATGTTACTTTGATATGAAATTGAATCATAATTTTATTACTCCAAGGACGTAAACTAATTTCCACCTACAGTTTAGCCAAACAGAAGGCATAGCTGTTTAGTTTCAACAGCAATTCATTATTTCTTTTGAACTGAAAGGACAAAAGAAAACCCTGGAGCACCCATGAACACATGCAATGAGCAAACCTGCTACAAACCTTCTAGAAGGAAGAATAAAATATTGGGCAAGGAAAAGTTGTCCCGCTTGCACGGTAAGGTTTGGCAAGACAAAGGCAAGTTTCTTACCAAACTTACTGAAGTAATGAATTATCCAGGCAAACTTCTGGGATTAAAATTGCAAAATACAGGGCTTTCTTGATGTAATTATTTTGTATGCCCTGCTTATTCCTACTCAATACTACAGTGTTAGATTTCTTTAATCAATTAAACAGGTACATTCATGATGCAGAACAAATTAAGTGGAACAACTTTGAACAGGATTTGCATGTGGATTTCTCTTGCCTTCAGCCTGCAGTGTGCTATGCAAGTGTGCCATCAAGTGGTACAGAGAGGAAGAGCTCGGCAAAGAACTGATCCTCCACCTCAAAGACGGGAGACCGAGTGTCCCGTGAAATGCCACCTTTTTATCCGTAAATAACCAGGGACAAATATTCACGTGCCACCATAAAACGAGATGGGAAAGAGCTGTATGGCTGGGGCTGCTGGCCGCGTGGCTACAGGGGCAAATGTCTGTGAATTCAAAAGCCTCTGAGGCTCTCCTAACAGCCTTGTATAAAAGCCTGACATTTCTTAAATCTGCCAAGGACCCTAATAACTGCCCAGGCTTGCTCAGATGCTGATTTCAGTGCAGCTCAGTTGAGCCCAGAGGAGCAACTGTCACTGCCATCTGGGACCTGCTGGCAGTGCCTGGCTGGGGAAAGACCTCTTGTGGTGACACCAGGAGATTCTCCATCCTCGTCCTTGCACTGCTTTCAGCCATGCCGGAGCCGATGAGTTTGGCTCTGATTGGGATCAAGGACTAGGGATTAATTTAAGTACATAAAGAAACATTTTTGGTGAATTTCTGAGCATTCCATAACCCTTCCATCACCAAACCACCTCAGCATCTCAAAGAATGCCATGTAACTATGAAAAAATGTTTTACAACTTTGTTTTGGGGAGTTTGTTTTACATCCAGGTAATTTGAGCACATACAAGAAAATAGCATACTTCAAGAGCTACTAAGGCACCTGTAACTCAGTAAAATCACTAGGCTCTTGCTTTTGGTAGAATTTGGTCTGAAGTCTGCTGCTGACAGATCTGTCAAATAAGGGCCATCAGAGCTGAGGGCAGTGCCAGAAGCACCATCACATAGGTACTCGTCATCTAGCTGTATTTGCTATAAGCCCTATGTTTAGCCTGCAAAAATGAATGAAAATGCTCCAATTTATAGAAAGCAATGATGTATTATTAAACAGAGAAGCTTTCAAGCATCTCTGTTTATGTGTGCAAACCTCCCTCAGGGAAAGCAGGCCGAGTTCAGTGAGACTAATGGTCTCTGTGGAATAGACAGAGCTACTGTGCAAAGGTTCAGAGGATCAGAGCTAATGGTGTTAGAAATCTCAATGGCAGAGAAGTATCTCACAGCAGTAGGATGCAAGCTGCCTACCCCTCCTCACCATCTTAAAAATTATGAAGTTGACTTAGATGGCATTTTAATTGAATTTACCTTTTCCTTTCTTCTGCTCTTCACGTCTTCTTGCTAAAACTTGTAAGACTTCTCAATTTCAACTCTTCAAATTTATTTTCTCATAATTAATTGGACAATTAACTGTAACTTAGTAATTATTTATCAAGTATGCTCATTATGCAAATACGTACAGATCTAAAATATATCCACACTTAATGAATTTAATAAGAAGGCATCACAGTGGATATTATAGAATTGTTCTTCACTTGCACCAAATATTTGCAAATCAAATGTTAGAATTATATTTGTTTTTGCAGTCACCACAGATTTTTGAAATGCATTGTAGAATGTGCTGTCATCACAGATCAGTATGCAACAGCCTAATTAATGCTGAAAGGCCTGTAGAACATCCATTTCATGTATCCCATGTCTCACCCATGAGCCATAACTGGACTGTGTGCATCCCTAGAGCACCTGAGGGCCAGTTGTGCTTTGTGCTCCTTGGATTCTGCCATTGGATCAGACTGATACGGAGGCTACTGTGCAGCACTGTGTCATCTTGGATTAAATTAATGGCAAAAGCTAATCACTGAAAGAGCAAGTACAAAAGGAGGAGCAATTTTACTGGTAATCACCTTGACCTGGGTGGTTCTTGTTTCCATGCTTCATTCTTCTGTCTTCCCTCTTCATTCATTTATCCACTGATCCAGAGTACATTAATGTTTCATATAGAGAACTAAGGAACCATAAATGTCAGTTCTTGGTCACATTTCAGCATCCCCCACTCCTATATCCACAATGACTTCTTTTTTTTTGAATTACAGTCAGTTCTGCCCGTCTCCCTTTTCTCCTTTTTTTTTCCTGCTGCTGCTGTTTTCTTCTCCTCTATCATGAGCCACTCAGAGGAAGGTGAAAACACTGAAATGGAAAACTTTTGGAGGTCTACAGCCATTTCTGTGATTGGCTATTTTTATTTTTATGGCTGTTTGAGAGGCAAAGCTTTGGAAATACTTGGCCTGCAGTTATTTGACAGTACTGTTAAAATATTCATTTTCCCAACAAGCTGGAAAGTTCAGAAGGCCATTTTATGTTTGGAAAATTAAGCTGGCTCAACATTTAGCAGAAGAAAGCTGCAGGAACCCAAAAGTAAACATAAAGAAAGGTATATATCACTTCAGAAATCAGAGTTAGAAAGAAATATTCAGGAGTACTTATGGGTGGGAATCCAGAATGTTTCACTCATATATTGACCACATAAAGTTTTAATGAAACACCTGTGATATGATCAGTCTGATTAGGTTGTTTTCAAATATTTCAGGTTTCACAGCATGCTCAGTGAAAGGCTTTTTGTTTTCCCTTTTTGAAACTTTCCCAGTAGAATATTTTTGAATATTTTTCCCAGTCTGATTTACCTTTGTCTCTATTTTCCCTGGTAATCTGACTGCCTGAAGAACCAGTTAATCATATCTGTGTTCCTGGTAATTCACTATTCCATTTGCAAAAAGATGTAGAAAAAACCCCAAAGAATACAGTATTGTGTAGGTATAAATTATTCTGAATTATTCTGCAGGTCCTTCTTTTTCTACTGTGGTAAATCTCCAGGAAGAAAAAGAGATCCAACCAAGATAGTTCTGGCTTATTTCTAGCATTCTAGGAATAGAAAATGTCTGGATGACATATCCCACCTGGTCCACAACTCAGGGATGTAAAGATGTAACGTTTAGTGGCAGGTTACACAATCACAAATCCACAGATTCCTTGAGCCACGTGCTTTCAAGTGGAAGGGGGTTCAGGTAAAAGCAGAAGTAAAGCAAGGCCCAAATGAACTATGTGTTGTAAAACTTCACTATGCATCATACTCTGGAAAGTAAATAAAAATCAGTGGCAGTATCAGCAGGAATGCTATTATGTTTACTCATTGTGTAAACAAAAAGAATTAATAATCTAATCTATCATTTGAGGTTTTGTATGCACCCAAGTAAATAAGCCCATCAAACCACAAATATGAATAAAATATAGTCACCACTGTTGTCAACAGAAAATGTATTTCCTTCAGGCGGCCTCTGGCATCTCTCTTAGAAATCATTTTAATTGAAGTTAGAAGATTAAAAGCAATAAAAGAGAAGGTTTTCCTTTCTTTTAAACCTATATCCATTTCCATCTAGGTCTTCATTTTCTTACCAGCACGACAAATGTTTTTGAGGTTTGATGTTAATGTGATGCAATTTCAGGAGGACTCAAAACAACATAAACCTTTTTTTTGACAGATTGTTGAATATCAGAAGCATATGTATTATTCCTTATGCTTTTTCAAAAGCTGACCTGTTGGCAGAAGATGGAATGATGTCACTTTCCTAACACTTAGATTCTGTCACGTACATTAGTCCTAACCCAAGACTGGAAATAGATTGGTGCAAGCATACATTTACC
This sequence comes from Pyrgilauda ruficollis, assembly GCF_017590135.1. Classification (NCBI taxonomy): domain Eukaryota; kingdom Metazoa; phylum Chordata; class Aves; order Passeriformes; family Passeridae; genus Pyrgilauda; species Pyrgilauda ruficollis. Next base: position 527,336 of record NW_024530932.1, on the reverse strand, counting down.
AATGTATGTTAATAATGTAGTTCAAGATAAACATGTTAACACTGAAAAGAACATAATTTTCAAAAATTACAATCACGGGCAGCAATATGTTCTTTTCATAACTAGGTGAACCTAATGCATACTTTCCCTTTAAAGTAGTGTTCTAAGGATTTATACATGTGGTTATTTTGTTGTTGGTTGACCTCGAATTTCAGTGACGCTGCCCAAAATGTGATGAAGGGCTTGCTTGGGTTTTGTTAGTTTGTTGTTTTACTAGAATTTGTCTTTGCTTGGCATAAATGACAACTTTAACCTCAATTTAGTTATCTAAGAGTTAGGCATGTTTAACGATCTTCAGTTTGACAGTGAAATGATCTGTACACACGGATAACCTTGAGTACTACAGTTCTCTGCTCACTCAGTGGTGTTCATTTCCACTTGAGCCAGTTCCTTTAATTTGTAGTGTGCTGCTCCTTTGACCACCATCAGCTTCACTTCTCTCATGCTCCATTAGCCAGACAAGTGCAGTGCACTCTTTAGTGATTCCATAGAGTCCCCTCAATCAAAACTTGACTGAAAGGCTGCCTTTTCAGAATCAAGTATAACCCTAACCTAAGTCTCTGAATGGTTCAAACAGGAACCATGTTTTGGCCCGCATTGTTGGGAAACATCAGAAATTTTACTTCTGGTTGTTTTATTTCTAGGCTTACTGTAGTGTTGGTGTCTTTCTTAAGCATGCCCCTCTACATATCCCTCTTTCAGAGGGCACGGACAGCCCTCAGCCTCCTCCTGACCCCCCTTTGTCTTGTTTTCCTTTTTTTTGTAGGCTTAGGAATGGGGAGAAGAGGATTTGTCAGTCCTTGTGGAGTTAGGCTAATAAATGCCACTTATTAGTATCCCCACTGCTTTCTCAATGACTGTATGCTTAGCCCAGCTCTCAGGGTTTTCATTTGTCAAGGTCACTACACATTGTTAATTTGCTGAGGGTTTCGTCCCACAAGAGCCCCTACTGATTTACTGTAAGATATTAAATGGGTCAATTGCATAATTGTTCATAAACAGCACACAGCTCATTCCCTTCTTCGCCACAGAAGCTTTCCTTACTGTGAAGTTCTGACATCACTGTTGGTCATCCTCAGGATGTATCCCACCAGTATCGCATTTAAATAAATTGAGCAGCCTGAAGAAATTTAATGTGAACTGGCTCAATTGGCCAGTTCCTGCTCCTCAAACAGGACTGCCAGCAATAAACCAAGTGGCAGTCTGCCACTTCCCTCACTCGTCCTTGTCTGTATGGATGCCAGCAATCCTGAAAACAGGATCATTCCAAAAGGATTCATTCCTTTTCATGACTTCTATACTCAGCAGTACTGACTACCACAGAATTTCAAAGGGTCACAGGCTCTTTTAAAAAGGCTGAATTATGTATTATCAAAAAAGAATTCCTGGGAGCCACCACACAGATGTAACCACAAGTCTGGAGTTCCATGGAGGGAGCCCAGAGTGCCCAAAGCCCAGCAACAAGTGGGTAGGTTGTAATATGGATGTCAAATGATTGTTTCCAAAATGCTCGCTGGATTCATAAAGATTGGACGTTCAGATTTAAAAGTGTTTGCCTGTCCACTACAGTTTTAGCCAAAAACCTCTAACCTTAAAATCTGCAGGATTGTCAGCACAGATAAACCTTAAATTTTGCCCAGTGAATCCCTGTGTCAGTTCATTGCCTGGTAGGTTCTAGTAAAAGATATTTACTGCATTTCCCAGATAGTTCACATCAGGAAAAAGATGTCCTCTAAGGCACTAATTTGAAAGACTTAGATGCATGCATGCTGTCTGGCATGCTTCCTAATTACATATTGGGAGGAATTTCCTTTACTTCTCTAAATTTCCCTTTTTCTTTGGACAAAAAGGAGTAACATACTCAAAGCTCTCTGCCTGTGGGTCCCCTCACCTTACAGAGTAACAAAGTATGAACAGCATGTGAGGTTAACCTCCCTTTGTTGGATACCATGTTTTTACACCTTTTTTTCTTCCTCTTTCCCTGTGCTTCCTTTGCTTGTCGTAACTGCAAGAGGTTCAGCAAACTCTCAGAACCTTTGCATGTGTATTTGATATATTGTTATTTTCTTGTCCCATTGTTAATGTTTACAACATATTTTGTATTTGCAGGATTTTGTGAAGGTCTTGGCAAATCTGACATTTAGAAGCTCAAGGACCAGCTTCTAACCTCTCACTTTGCCTGCCTTGACTTTTAGAAAAAATGTCAAGCTTCCCTCACTTCACAGTAAGTTTTTTTCCTAAAATTAAATGTGCTTGTTTTGCAAATACAGAATGTACTGTAAAAGTGGTTTCCTCTTCTTGTAGACAAATAAACCAAAGCCACACCAAATGTTCTAGAGGTGTAGAATAAAACCTCTCTCTTTTATAACTGCAGATAGCTGATTTAAAATTTCAACATTCATGTGACCATATACCTGTTTATTAATTGCAGACTAAATGCAGTACCATCTACCATGCACAGGGAAAGACCAGGACTAAAGTTGTAGTTATATTTTTATTTTCAATTAGTAAATGTGTAAATGTGTAAAGGTATTGCTTCTGACCTCAAGAACTGCTTGCTGAGTTCAGGTGTACCATTAAAACAAATGCAGTACATTTTCTTTTGTGGTTTTTTCTTTTGTATATTTTGTATATTTGTAGTAGTATATTTTTCTTTTGTGGACAAATTTCCGACAGTTTCATGAAGACAAACTATAGCTATTTATGTTTCCCTCTGTTTCCATAACACTTGTCAATTGCACCCCATTCTAGAACTGTTCTAAGGTCTGCGAGGCCCAAAGTCCAGGCCCTAGTTTTGAAATGTTCCTGTGGTAAGACGTGCACATAAGACCACAAAGTTTAAACCTTGTTGTCTCTAAATGCAGTCCTCTTTTAGGCAGTTTCTGCTATTTACTTTTTTTCTTCTATTTGCTCCAGCTTTTTCCCTCTTCTTCACTTTTTGAATGTTTAAAGCTCTTAATCATTTTTCCTTTCTTTTTCCAGACACTTCAGTGATGGAAACAAATCCAAACTTTTATTCTTCTATAAAAGTTTGAGGAACAGCCTGTGCAAATTACAGTCTGTTTCACATTGGGAACAGTGACACCACCCCAGGCAGTGCTCCAAGAAGAACTAAAGCCACCATATGTGTGAGAACTTTGCAAAGCAAAAAGGCAGAGCCAGGGGTATTCACCTCTGCAGCCCATGACTATTATGCTAAGCAATGGATGTTTTTATGGAAATCAGTACCAAAGCTACTTTTAAGCTGGGAACTAGACAGGCAGGAGTGATGGATTCTCTTGGGGCCTGTAAGCACAGCTCTCAATTCAGGCAACTGCACAATTGTATCATCCCCTCAAGAACATCAGTGGCTTTTGCCTCCAAAAGCTACAGTGCCTTTCACACCTCTGATGTGTAGAGGGGAAGTGTTGTCTACCAGTCCCTTCTCATGATGTACATCATCCCCACACCTGTCATACAGCCAAGGATGAAAAGGAATAGGTGGCACTTTGGTACCTTTCAATACCTTCACCTGCTTTTGGGTTGTGATATTAAGGTGGCAGTTCTGGCAGATCTTGATACTCTTTCTCTCTCACTACCACCTGATGCATGTAAATCATCCAGGAAGAAGTTTGGATTGGTGCATTTTGTTCAAGATGCAGAAGTCCCTGTCTCAGTATTCTTTTGCATTATTCTCAGTAATCTTGCCTAAGACATAAACTGAACAACATGAGCTGTTCATGCTGTTTCTACACACATAAAGAAGTTGTTTAGCCTCTTGCCAGCTTAAAAATGTTCAAGATACACAAAGCAACATGATTCTTCCATTTAGCTATGAGCAAGTCAAGGAAAGTACTTGATAAATCTATGACCTGCTCAAAAAGAATGGGCAGAATTTGTACAGGGGTTGGTTTGCTGTGTGTGTTACAACAGTTGAGATAAATGTGGCACTTTCTCTTCCATCAGCACAAAAGTAATTTTAAAAAGAATCTCTCAAAAAAAAAAAAAAAAAAAAGAAAGTTTCTAAAATCTTGTTCTTAAACATTAAAAAGATGGTGTTTTTTCCCTTTGTGAAAGGGAGATTGAAAATCACAGCATGGTGAAGATTAGCACAGCTAAAACAGATAATCCTCACACCAGTCCTGCTGGTAACTCCTTCAGTAATTTTGGCAGCCAAATGTGAGGCCTGCCAACAGCACAAAGAAATCCAGCCAGGAAGACAGCTACAGTCCTATATACCCATGCTGGCAAAAACACATTCTGGAGCTTGCTGCCTGTGCTCTGATGCTTGCCAAGCACACCCCAGGAGTGGCCACACATGTGCTGGCTTTCACAACAGAGAAACAGAGGAAAACAGGAGAGCTGTGTGAGTCACAGCTTGTGCAGTGAGGAACGTGCTGCCATAGTTTTGGGGTTTTTTTCTTCTAGAAAGAAATAGAAAAGACTTTCTGAGAAGTCAAGGCGAGAGTGCACATATTTTGTCTAATGTACAGGAGGAACTCTAGACACAGACTGAACACACGTGAACCACAATCCCTGGCAGCAGACTGACCTTCATAAAAAAACTGATTTTCTACACAGGGAGAACTGGGCAGCTCCCAGAAAGGACAGGGAACTCCCCCAAGGCAGTGCTGAACTTCAAACCCCATGGCACCCAGCGCTTCTCAAAGCCACTGTGACCCCACCTGGCCCACCCCATCTCACCAGCCCCCAGAGTGGGAGGCAGGGAAGGAGGCGGCAGTGCAGGGCAGGGAAGAGCTGAGGAAGTGGCAGAGCACAGAAAGTGGCTCCACAGGAGGCCCCGGCAGCCTCACAGAGGGGAAGAGAGCGGCCCTGCAGACAGACCCACATGGCTGGTCTGGGCTGAAAATGGGGGGTAACAAAGAGCAGGGCAAAGGGACAGGCTTCAGTAAAGGAATGCCAATACATCCCACAGGCAACAATAGTGAGAAGAGGATGCTGAATGAGCCAATGGTTTCTGCTGATCACCCAGGCTTCTTCAGGACAACAGCCAAGGACCCAAAAATAGCAGAGCTGCCTCTGGAGACTAATGGACTGACTGAGGAAAACATCAGTAAAATGGTAAGATTAGAAGATAGTCTGCTGAAAAAGAGGCAAAAAAAGAGTAACTGGCCATGTGTCTCTCACAGTCTGCCTGCCTTTGGCAGACTGAGCATGTTTATTACTGCACTGGAGCTTTCATGCATTTAGCAAGATGCTCATACCCACACAAAGAGTGCTTTGTCAGCTAGGTCAGCAAAAGATCATCTTTGAGAAGTTTTATTCTATACCCATGGTTTCAAAAACTTGTACCCAAGCTACAGAAACCAAATCAAAGCAGTGAATTGCAAAACTTTCCTCTTCAGGCATGAGCAGACCTGCTTTTCATTAAATCACTTTTCCTGTGTCCTAAAGCAGCATACTGCACACCCCAATCTGCTCCAGATGCTGGAGAGAAAGGACACTTCTGGTCGATGTTGTTGAATCAGTATCAGCCACTAGGAGGGTCATACCCACACTGGAGCATTCCCTGCTCCTTCCAACTCCCTCTACCCCCTAACTATGGAAACACCTTAAGAACAAGGTGATGATTTCTGACATGAGGGAGCATATCTGCAAGAAGCCACCTACTCCACGAGCAGCAAAGTCAGACCAGGTCAGGCAGGTGAGTTCCACCCTGTATTTCAAGAGGGGACAGGTAAAGGGATCTGCCCATTGATGCAGATCCCAGGGAGAAGCAGTTTCTCCTCCCACAGCTAGGTCCCAGCCCCTCAGTTCATTCAAAATGGCTGCAGTTCAGCAGCTGGATCACATGTGGACTTGTGTAGCTCCCTGAAGCCCTGCTTTCCAAAATGTGCCTGCTGGCCTTTCAAAATGAGTCCCAACATTTTCTGAATACCAGTAAGTCACAAGGTTCTTCAGGGGCTGTTCTGTCTTCTGCCTTGCTTGGGTGATGAAAAGCGCTATCTGCTTCCAGTGGTTCTCAGGTTTTCCACAAAGGAAGGAGGCTTTTTGGTCCTGTAGGCAGGAGTGCCTGGGATCCTGGCCCCTCTGATGGTACTGATGTAAGGCAGAAGGGGAGGCTCCCTCACCACCAACGCAGTGCCCTTGGGCGTGTAGGCTCGGAGCAGCAATTCCTCTTCTGCGTGAGCCGTCACTGCCACCCAGCCTGCACAGCCAGAGAGAACACGGACAGTGAGGAAGACAAGTCCCTAGGATCAAAACAAGGTTCTGACACAAAATACTGCTCCCAGAGTGGCTAAAAGTCTGAGCTACCCTGTCACCATCATATTTTCTGGAAAAATCCCTTGCCCAGGATTTCTTCTCCTGGGAAACTGAGAAGCCTCAGAGAAATAAGAAAACAATAATTATCTGATTTGTGTCTCCTGTGTTTTGCTGCTTTGGAATGCAGTTTGGACATTGTTTACCAACAGGTGCATGTTTCATTGGTTTCATGTGAATTGTTTTTACTTAATGACCAATCACCACCCAGCCATATCAGGGCTCTGGAGAAAGTCATGAGTTTTTCATTAGTATCTTTCTAGCTTTCTGTCTGTATCCTTTCTGTATTCTTTAGTATAACATAGATCATAAAATAATAAATTAGTCTTCTAAGAACATGGAGTCAGATTCATCATTTCCTCCCTTCGATGGGGGGTCTCAGAAAATACCACACTATCCTTGGGGGGTTGCTTGAGAAACCAAGCTCAAAGGTCATCTCCAGCCCTTTCCCAACAGAAGGCAGCACCTAAAGCCACATTACTCTTCTCAGACACAGCTCTTTCCTGGTAAACTCAAAAGGGATGGTGGGAACTATAAAAACACAAGCATGAAGCTTTCCAATCAACGGCCCTTTCCCTCTCACCTGGACAGCTGACAGTGTCACAGCCATTCCTGATGCTGTAGAACATGTATGGCAGACACAACATAAAGTATTCCAATGTTGCCATCCTGCACAAACATGGCTGCCAATCTCCATTCTTGGAGGCTGCCACACTTAAGCTGGACAAAGTCATGGCTGCTATGATTTTGTGTTGTTCACAGTCCTGCTCTGAGCAGGAAATACAGCTTCACCCCTTCAGAGACCTCTTCCCGTCAATGTTTCCAGGGTGCAGACCCTGCAAAGCAAACTAATGAAGAAATATTAAATTACCTGCAGAGGAAAGCTTGATATCTGCAACTGCCTCAGTGGTACCAATTCCCTTCAGTGTAATGTCCTGAGGGACAAGTGGGGGGAACTCTTTCATTCTCTCTTCCCCACCCATGGGAACCTAAGATTAAAACACAGGGAAATTATTTAACACTCAAGAGATTCTTCAGCACTCCTACCTCAAACTGGTAAGCAAGGCACAAGGGAGAATAAAAACATCAAACATTTGTTAGCCAGTTAAGAGCTGGACTGAATAACCTCCAGGAGTTATTTCAGGTTTGTTAGAAACAGAGTCAGGATGAGGAACCTTGTGGGAGGTGAGCGAAGATGGAGTGCCCATTATTTAACACTCAAGAGATTCTTCAGCACTCCTACCTCAAACTGGTAAGCAAGGCACAAGGGAGAATAAAAACATCAAACATTTGTTAGCCAGTTAAGAGCTGGACTGAATAACCTCCAGGAGTTATTTCAGGTTTGTCAGAAACAGAGTCAGGATGACATCCAGAGGAACCTTGTGGGAGGTGAGCAAAGATGGAGCGCCCGCTGCAGGATGCAGCTGGTGGATCAGACCAGCTGCCTTGATGTGACAGCACTTGTTCTCCATGTGCACAGGAATGGAAATACCAGGACAGGGACAGCTCACCCCATCTCCCAACAATCTGCAAGTACTACACAGAACACTGCCATACCAAGGAAAAAGTCAGACCACCAAGAGATGAAGATATATGCAGAAGATCCAGAAGGGAAAAAATAAGAAATGTAAATTTTTCAGCTGCAATCTGTTTGGAAACCCCAGTCTGCAGGTTTGTCATGGAAAATATCCCCATTGCTGGCTGCACTTTAAGGCTGTTCAAGAAAAGCAAAGTATGAGTAAGCAGAATACTGCAAATATTATCAGGCTGAATGCTAAAAGCAGAAACTGCTGAAAATGCATCATCTTGAGTGCTCTTTCCTAACACACTTCAGTCTGTGCAAGACTGCTCCACACTGCACATCTCCACTCACCCACTGCACAAGTCCCAAACTCGTGATACCTGTGGATATTCCCTGTCAGTTGTGCTCCAGACAGGGGTCCTGCCTACCTGCAGCCACAAGCTCCCCCCAGCACCTCCCCTTACCTTTAGGAACTCTTGGGCTGCATGCTTCTCATAGACAGTGTCTGCATTACTCAGTGTAGTAACATGGACTGGCAACAGGTTAGAAGCCAAGACAGAAAACCAGGCAGGCTTTTCTCCCTGAAATAAATACCAAAAGGATGTTAATTATGCTAAGAGAAAAGCAGCCCTGAATTGCTCTCTCCTGCCCCATTTCTTTTCTGCATGTTGAAAACCTGCCTGGTTCTCAACCAGGATGCCCCCTCCCTGTTTGAGAGGTTCTTGCCTCTGCCAATGACAACCGCCAGGGTTTATATAAAACTGGGATTTGAGTTTCCAGAAGAAAAGACCCACAGCTTCACCATCCTGCCTCAAAGCACCCCCAATGCCACATTTACGGCCAGCACAGCTGCTCAGCTCAGGTAAATCATCCAAGAGAGATCTTTGCTCTCATTTAATTCACAAGAACAAACTCAGTGTGGTTATTCAGTGCAAGAGGTGATGGACATCTGGTCTGGTGCTTCTTCTCCTATCACTCTACATTTCTAGCACACAGTGCTCATTCTACTAGACTTGGTTCTAGCTGCTCTCAAGCTATGCAGAGTTGGTGGAGCAATTTCAGCAGGCACTCTCATCACATTTGCAGGAAGAGAAAACAAGGTCAGAGAGAGAAGGGATCTCTCCAAACATTGCTAGCAGCCAGAAATAAGGGCAGGAATTCCTTCAAGCTCAAAAGTCTAAGCTGAGGCAGGAGCTCCTGTCATGACCTGAGCACAACTGTCCTCCAAAATCTCAGGATATAGATACACAAGACTGATACATTGATGTGTGCTCCTGCCATACCAGTACATTTTTTACTTTACAGAATCCTGCCCCCTCCACCTTTCTGGTTTTCTTCCAGCAGGTCAGGAGTGTCCTTAGCAAAGTACCAATTCAACATTTCTGTGGTGATCTTGGAAAGCAGACTGAAACAAAGGAATAGCCATACACACCCCTAAAACAGGGCAAGCTACTGAGAAAATGATCTAAGACTTACGATAATGTCTAATGTTTTAATGCCCCTTACAGAGGAAGCAACACGGGAGGTCAACTCCACACAGTTCAATAAAGGTGTATGGCATGGGAGTTTTAATAAATGGAAGAAATTATTAGCAATTATTTCAACACATCTGAAAAATACTTTTTACAGAAACTAAAATACACGTGCAATTAATTGCTTCCTCAGGCAAGTTCTTCAGAGGTCTGGCAGGAAAGAAAAAATGTCTATGCTTTTCTCTCTTAGCAGACAGTTTCACAAAACACAGAAATGAGGAAACCCACCTATTTTCCCAGTTAATTCTGACATTCTCCTCCCTCCCTCATGCCTCTCTGTATGTCATGGGAAGCACATTAAACTGAAGATGTTGGTAGGCATTCAAAAGCAGCTCCCATTATACACAATGTAATATTGCATGCTGGTACCAAGTAACAAACCTTTCAACTACCCATCCCAAGGCATTCTGACTTCATGCAGTGATTCAGTAACTGATTCATCATCTCCAGAGCACCAATGAAAGGGTCTGGGAAAGCTACCCAAAAAGTCTTTTATGGCTGGTACTACAGTAAGAGATGAAGCAGCTGCTCCCAAAATCCTTTCTTCCTTTACCTCTAAGTAGTCTATACGTCCCAAGGCTGCTAAAAACAAAACCATTCCTGGCTTGAGAATGAAGGTCCGTGGAACAATGGCATGTGATGGCAAAACCAGTTTTACTTCCTTCTCTGTTAGGAGATTCAAAACCTGCAAAATAAATTGTCATAACTCATTCCAGATGTTTCAATGGGAACAACAAAGTTAGTATTGGCATTTTATTGATAGAGAAAAAAGACCAATCAAAGCAACATCAAGAACATCTGACACAACAGTTCGATTCTGGTCCACACAGTAAGTGACAAAGAGGAAGAATCTCCCTGCCAAAATCTGCCACAGACAATCTGCTTGTCCTCCACTCACACTGAGCATTGACTGCAGGAACAAAATTTGATCTGGAACTTGGCATGGAGCTCTCCAAAGGAGAGCACGAGGATAATCAGAATCAGAAGCATTTCTGGATGCAGGAAGTATTTTCCACAAGTATTAAACTCCAGAAGAAGGGAAAGAACACACAGAGTCTCAAGTTACCAAACCAGGTCTCTAAGCTCATGCCAGTCTTTACACTGGCTATCAGAGACCAAAGTGCAGGTTACTAAAACAGGTTATGGTCTGACAAATACATCACTAGAAAACCAGGAGTCTTCCTAGTGTTCATGAATGCAGCACCTGAACTCCAGCAGTAAAATCTCAGCACAGTCCTTGCACTTCATTCTCTGCAGAACCTTCCTGTCTGCTGTACTATTAAATCTTCCCCAGAAGCTGACCTGCAGTTCTGCATGGCTATTAAAAAGACCAAAAATCAAAACATGCCTATTTTAGAAATGTGCACCTTGTGAGCACTGGCTTCATTAGGGCGTTGCTCTACTGACAAAGGCCTGACATGTTGGAGCCACAGCAGCAACACTGCAGGTCCTCCTAGCTTCAGGAGAATGTTTCTCTAAGATGTGGTTTGGTCATACAACTCTGGTTATCCTCCTAAGCTCCACCTTCTTCCGTAGGCTGGGAGAGCTGAAGAAGTGCCAGCTCCATTGAGTGATGCTGGTATGAACTTGCTAAGATTACTCTCGCTTACTTCCCTTGGTTCAGAGGTTGTGGAAACTTGGTGATGCAGCCCTGCAGCTCCTTTGCAAAGCTGGCAGTATTGCACTACTCAGAAATGCAACTGCATTACCACATGAACTCCTCTCGAGTAAATACAAACCTTATCTTAATACAATTCCCAAGCTAAGAGAATCTTAATGCCAGGACTACAGCAGAAGCACTCTCCCACAGGCACAGCTAAGGCAGAACAGTCCTCCCAAACCCTGTCACCACAAAACACAGCATCACAGAGTACCTACACAGTCTTCCTTTACAATTCCTGGAGTGTCAAAACACCACCGAGCATCCTTCACTTCGTTGTGAGTGAACTCCTCCCTTTCCTCAAACTTCTTAGGGGAATCTCTAGGATCTTCATCCATGCTGTAGGACAGTGTGTCAGGGTCGAAGTCAATCTCAGCACTAGACTTCTGCTGTTGAAATGTTCTTCCAACTCTTCCTGGATTAAAATGAAAGGTTTTCCTGGTAATTTACTTATTAACTTGCTTTCCTTCAATCAAACATCTGCCCCTTTCATGGCTTAAAAGAGATGCACATGAGTAGCATAAAGGTGATAGAGACACTATGTGGCTAGAAATTTGTGTGTTCAAAAGCCAAAATTATAAGAAATCCCTTCTATAATTCTTTCTTAGCACTCCTCATGCCCCAGAATCTCAGCAGGGACCAGATCACAGACACTTAGTTACATCCAATTTATAGTAAAGCAGAATGCCTACTATTCTCAGTGCCTCAGACTGCTAAACACAGAATTATCTGAAAACCAGAGCTATCTTCTGGTAACCTCCTCTTTTGAATACATACTAAAATGATGTACAACCCCTGTAGCCTGCAGCCCAAATGTGATTATTTAAAATTGAACTTATTTTCTTTATTTGGGAACAAGAAATAGCCCATACTGTGATATCCTTGCAAATTACTAAGCTATCAGAATTTGCCAGCCTTGTTCAGATAGGAGATGCATTGCACAGAGGAACCCTCTGCTACTACAGCAGCTGACAGGTACTCAAAACTACTAATGATGCTGCTTATGGAGGAGACAGAGGTCTTGCCCCCATTAATCTGGGAGCAAACATTGGTCAAAATAACGTTTGTGTAATGCAGTGTTTTCATTAGGAGCAGAAGGATAACATCTTTACTCACCCACTAGGTAACCTTGCTTTTTAAGTTGATTAAGGTACTTTTTTTCTTCACTGCTTAGCTGATCTTCTGTTTTTGTCGCCTCCTCTTTTAGCCTCTCCTGCCTTCTGAATATCCTGTCACATGTAGGGTTAATAATTGGAAATTTCAACAGGTTCAGTGTTGTTCCTTGAAAAACAAACAGAAGGCACTTTTGGATCTCTGACTACTTGACACATTTTAGCTCTGACGAACAAGATTACAAAAACACTGCTTCTCTAACTTTTTGGTGAAACCCAGTAACACAAACTCAGAGGTGGAACTACAGCTGCTCCCACAAAGTACAAGCCTCCCAACTTGGGGAAGCAAAAACAAGCCATCCACCTGCTTAAGACCCGTTTTCACCTATAGTTTGGATAAAAGGGTCTCAAAGCTGAGTGGTGCCAAGGCTGACTTGGCAAGCCTCAACTCCAGACAGCTTGGTTTGTCCTAGAGGTGCTCACCACTCCACCTCCCGGCCTCTCCAGACTGGAGGACACCTCTAATGCATAGGGACAGGGAAGCCATGCACATCAGGTGCCATGCTAACTGGCAGGGGTGCACACAGACCCTCTCTGGTTTAACAAGCCTCCTAGCGCTACAGGACGTGCAGTATCCTCAGCACATGCATCCCACTCCTGCTGCCCTCTGTGAGGAATCACAGGATCAATTAAGCTGGAAAAGACCTCTGAGATCATCACCACGTTGACTAGACCACGGCACTGAGTGCCACATTCAGGCACAGCGACTCCATCGTCTCTCTAGGCAATCCATTCCAATGTGTAATTATCTTTCTGGTGAAGAAATTCATGCTAATATCCAACCTAAAGCTGCCCTAGTGCATCTTAAGGCTACATCCCCTTCTCCTGTCACTGGCTGCCTTGGAGAAGAGACTGACTCCTGCCTGGCTACAACCTCTTTTGGGTAGATGCAGAGTGATAACATCTCCCAAACCCCCTTCTCTCCGGGTTAAACACTTCAGCCACTCCTCACAGGTGATAATATGAAGTATGGCACACCTCTGGTTCTTGCTGCTCACCACGGAGGAGCTCAGGGTGGCAGCTACTGCTTTGGTGACAGGTTCTCCTGCTGCAGGGGTGGCCGAGAGCAGCCCAGAGGCGCACAGCTCACTGTTTTCTGCACATCCCGCATTCCCCACTACCCGTGCTACAGAGGGCCAAGCAGTGCACTCACCTGGCCACGGAGACACGGTGGCCCTGTCGATGATGTCGGGGGCGCGGGACTTGCAGTAGTCGGAGCGCAGCAGCGTGTTGAAGAGCGTGGACTTGCCGGAGTTGGTGGCGCCCAGCAGGTAGACATCGCCGGCGCACTTCCAGGAGCGCTGCAGCCGGCTGACCAGCCCCTCCATGCCGTAGCCGGTCTTGGCGCTCACCAGGCGGATGTCCACCAGCGCGGCTCCCCGCAGCCCGGCCCGGGCGCAGGCCGCCGCCACCCGCTGCCGCAGCCGCCCCAGGTGCCCGCGGCAGTCTGCGGGCAGCAGGTCCACCTTGTTGCCCACCACCAGCACTCCCGCGGCGGGCACGTCGGGGCCCAGCAGCGCCGGCAGCTGCGGCAGCACGGGGTCGGGCAGCTCCATCACATCGAGCACGTAGAGCAGCAGCGGCCCGCGGCCGTGGCGCGGCGGGCGGCGCAGGGCCGCGCTCACCACGCGGCGGTGCTGCTCGGGCGGCAGCCGCAGCCGCAGCGCGCTGCCGTGGTGCGCCAGCGCCCAGCACCGCTGGCACACGGCGCCGCGCAGCGCCGCGGGGCCCTCGGACAGGAGGCTGCGGTACCTCTCGGCCGGCACGAAGCCCGCCGCGCCGCCGTCCGCGCACTGCAGCTCGGCCCCGCAGCCCGAGCAGCTCACGCCGCTCGGCGGCACCGACGGGTCGGACAGGCTCGGCACTGCCGACGGTGCGCCCCGCGCCCGCCGCGGCTTCAGCTTCAGCTCCCGGCGCGGCTTCAGCTCCCGCAGCCGGTGTAGCGCCGCCGCCGCCGCCGCCCTCTCAGCCGGCTCCGGCTCGTACTCGAGGAAGACGAAGCGCTCCTGCTCCTCGCCATGGCCTCCCGCCGCCGCCACCCCGCACGGCCGCAGCGAGGCGCGGAGCGGGGCGCGGGCCAGGCGGGCCAGGAGCGCGGGGCCCAGGCGGAGCATGGCGGGGCCGGACACACCGACACCGCACCCAGCGGCGCGCGCGCCTGACGTCACGGAG